>NC_092629.1:43603126-44325626 GCF_039555335.1 Amphiura filiformis | reverse complement strand
TTGTATAAAAATCTCAACTGGTTTTTAGAAAAGTGGGGGATGAGGGTATAGATCATAAAATGCACTTTTATATAGATACCTTTAACAAAGTTAATAAATGCCAGAATTTTGAACATTATGATCGATATAATTGCATATAGATCATTTTTATGTTCTCAATAAACATCACTTGGAGCATCGCTTTTTGTATTTCTTGTTTTTATTTCAAAACTTGACGTATTACTGCCTCATAAGTTGCACTTGTTATCTTCGGCTTTAGCAAAATATCCACAGGATGGCTGTTACACGAATCTTAATGGGTTTGATCCTCACTCTGGCGAACGAGATTGGTGTATTAAAGTAAAGAATAAAAATGTATGTAATAAGCTTATCAATAATAATGTAACCTTTCCATCAGAATTGGGTAAACGATTGGAGAACGAGAAGAGCCCCGGGAAATCCAATGTATTTTCATACACAACATACTAACCATCTTTGATAGAATAAGTTCTACCGTGGGATTGGGGGCTTAATGTCACAGGCGGCCGTGGGCGGTAGGCCAAGCTGTTATCTTATATAGCCTACTTGACATGGTTCTATAAAGCATTTGCATAAAAAGAAGGTTGCATTTCGATTCAGAAGAAATGGAAGAAGAAAGTCAAAAATGGGGCGAGCTGTGCTTGGCAACCTCCTCATGTATATACATTTATAACAAAGTTTATCATAATATAAAGGTTCATTGACTTGGCATGAAAGACATTTTGACATTCAGGCGAGTTCATATCGGTCTAGCTCTGTTTGCCTTCCCATATTTAAAACCAAAATTAGCATAAGTGGTCATTGACAAGACCGAAAGACTTTTCGACATTCGGTCGACTTGACATAGATCGGACAGGGATTGGCATTTTTTTTAAATCAGGTACATTACACAAAACATGGAGGGAGGGATGCCATTAAAAATAATTTTCTTTCTCAGAAGTTTCGAAGTTTTTTGTACGTATTTTAAATAGCTGATATGTCAAATAATTGTCTGATTTTCTTCCAAATTAAAGCGATCGCCACCCAATACACGTATGGGTATTGGCCTTGTTGTACGACATTGAAAAACAGCGCGGATAGTACTTCATTATATGTGTGACAAGGGTACGACTGGCCACATTCACCCCGAATTTTTTATCATCGGCTAAATGGCCCTCATTAGTAATAATCTGTCACTAAATGACCTATGTTAATAACACATATCTCTCACCGAATTCTCCATTTAGACAAATTATAATTGCTGATTGACCCATATTTTTGGTAACATCTATAAACCGAACGAGCTCCTTTTCAACATGATTTTAAAGCTTTGAGACACAACTCGTGCTTGCCTTTATTTACTTGTCAGATCAAACTAAGCGGAAGCAACCTACTGCAACGAAATCTTATATAGCCTATAAAATAACTCGGTTTCTGATTGTGCATTTCCTGAGTGTAGCTTGTACGTTCTTCTAAAATGTTTTTAACGTTCAAGATAATAGCCTTCTTGGGAAGCCCACGTGACATTACCAAGCTCGACGCGAAGTTAACGGAAACATGATCTATTGATCTGCAATTTTATCTTGACATAATTTTGCAAATAAAATCTAGTTTGATCTTAATACTGTCGCTTATAAGGTATATCCTCAGGTAATATTTGACCCAGTAATGTCGGAGAGGTAAAATGTCAGTTAACGTCTCACTTTTCTGATAAATGATACTTCGATTCAACGTGATAAGCACTAGCAAATAGCCCAAATTGAACCTCTGAATATCTCCTGTAGTTTGAAGGAATAATTAAAGGTGGGTGAACTCAATTGGTTTAGGATATGGATTGTCTTCAAACTTATGTAAGGAGAACAATTTTCAGGCGTAAATAAGATTCATTAGCACAAGAAATAGAACATTTGCAGCTCATATGTGATTAATTAGCACAATTATCATACTCTTTACGCATTCATGTAAACAAACGAGAACCTTTACAGCGTAAATGTGATTAATGAGCATGTGGTCCCGATCATAGTAAACAGCAAAAAACAAGGAAAAGTATGGAGTACTAACCTTCTTATCTTTCTTTCGAATATATTTCATGTCAAATATTTTTATGTTTTATAAAGTGTGCACGTAGCATGTTTAAATAACGCTAACATTTAATTATAGAGCAGTATCAGTAAGCTGTTACAAACTACGCTTACATAATGTTCGTACATGACCCAATTTCATCGATGTGAAATTCGTTGTACCTACCCACAAACTTTGCATAATAATGGGCGTGAGCAACTTCGATAGTGTGGTAACCACAAATCCACGGGGTTTTCACGATTTTTCGGAAACACATCGATTTCGAACGTCAAATTTCAGGATGGTAATGACAAAAACAGGGTCCATCGCACGATACCATAATCTTATCAACGACGTGGTAAACCGGGGATAAGTATGTCGATCGTGTCAATGACCTTTATATCATATGTTTTGCCTGGTCAGCAGCTGCTTGACTCACTCGAACCATCTTCTTCTGTTTTTTCTTTTCCCTTATTGAGTCTGGATCCAGATAGATGACTGTAATAGGTCCAATAGCTGGCTGTTTGGGAGCATGCGCATAACATGCTCAAACGCTACCAGTGGTGTAACTAGGGGAAAGGGAGGGCACGTGCCCTGGTTAAAGTCTTAGGGGGCGCCGAACCAAATATTTCAACGCCCCAAGATCGATTCTGCGCCCCAGAAAGAGGTGAAAATCAAAATTCCATAATTCAAGAATAACGACCCTTCGGAACGAATCGTAACTAAAAGAATACCCTTTGTATATCACAAGACATCAAGTTCAGATTAAACCTTTAATAACTCTATACAGCCAGTGGCGTAACTACGGGGGGTGGCAGAGGGGGGGCAACATGCCCCGGGCGCCACCCTTAGGGGGGCGCCATATTGACCAATTTAGCATCGATTCTGCGCCCCTCCAAGCGATGAAAGTCAAAATTTTTGCGCGCTTTGATATTCTTTGGATACCGGGGTAGAAAATGATGAATATCTCCCGTAATTTTTGGTTTATAAAGAAGCCAATGTCAAGGTTTGCACTTGAATATATTTGTTGAAAATTCCCGGGCGACGAAATTGTCTAGTGCAATGACGTCCCAGTAATACAACGGAGGCTGGGGACATTTGAGCACAAATAACCATGACGTCATTGCACTAGGCAATTTCGGCGCGGGAATTTTGAATATCGCGTGTTGAGAGACGACTGTTTTTATTGGTTTTTTTGTGGTTAATATGAGTTTGTTTTAAATAAAACCATGTGATCCGTGCTTGATAATGTCGTAATTGCCGAAGACTTCCTTTAATATTAATAACATGTAAATGTTGAAAATCGCCGAGAGCATGGTCTGTGCTCGGAGCGCAGAGCGTCTCTAAAGAAACGCTACCGTAAGATCTTGTATTGATTTAGTATCTTAATTCCTGAATCAAATAAGATTGAAAAATGTATTCAGTTGTAAAATATTTAGAAAGCTACTCCCATACACTTTAATTCAGAAAAATAAGTTCTCCATTCATTAAATATAAGACTTTTACGATGGCAGTTCATTTTGAATCCTGTCCACGGATTCAATACAGCAGTCAATGAGATACACCTGAAGTATCAAGCACCGGGTATTCAGGGGTACTAGGCGTGAATGGTTCAAAACACATTATTTTATTGTCGTATTCACACTGTCGGCCATAAGTCACTTATTACCAGTATAATCATTCACTTATTACCAGTATAATAATTCACTTATTACCAGTAATAAGTCACTTATTACCAGGAATAAGTCACTTATTACCAGGAATAAGTCACTTATTACCAGTAATAAGTCAGGGATGTCCGACCGTGTGAACACGACTTAAGACTCGCGGACTGGATTAAAAATAATGTGTGATTTTCAAAGTGTTATAATTCCAGAACGGGAGGATCAATTTCCAAACTGTGGCTGTTTTGTTAAGCAATAACAAACAGCGTTACGTTTCGGTGTGGCATTACAATACTCGTCGGAGTTTTCAGACGATAAGTTCCTTCAGTAGCACCCTATAGATAAAAAGTCATGTTTGGTACCAGGTTTTGACGGAAATCGAACAATACTAATAAGTTAAACTCGGTAATGCAAACACAAATGTTTTGGTAACGGGTTAACTTTGATCCCTCTGTGTGTATAGGGCCCATTAATATATAGTACCGGGCCAGAGGTGAAGGAAAATACTGACATTAACCCCCCCCACCACCACCACCACCACCACCACCATTTGGTAGTACTGGTGTAATGCAATTATTCATACAACAGTTTGTACAGACTTGACATTTAATATGGAATACTTTTTCGCAAAATTCCAAGACTGGTCTGGTAGAGGTCTGCATAGAAGGCACAGGCTAAATATTGATTGGGGTGTGTCGGGAGATGGTGCAAAATAATTGAATGACAGAAAATGTTCTTTCCATTAGTTTATATTATGGCAATCATTACGTAATGAATTTGCCAAAAATGGCGGATTTAAGGAGCCTGAATTTGATTTTGTGGGGGTACAATTTCTGAATTTGAGCAACATTATTCTGATATTATCAAGTTTATTGAGGTTTGAAGCGATTTTACTGAACCTGAATACCAATAAGTGTTCGTCAGAACTGAAATTCACCTGTGATCTTCCAGTTTTGAAAGTGGGAGGAGCTTTAAAAAATATGGCCCTTAAAAGTGATACGCACTCGGAAAGTTTGAATGGTCCCCTGGGGCCAAATGTTATAAACTTGCTGTACACAAAGAAACAGTGTGAGTTCATATGACAACCAGGAATCCACACAGTTGTTTTTGTACCACAAGTTTATAACATTTGACCCCAGGGGGGCATTCAAACTTTCTGAGTACGTACAGCTTCTAAGAGCCCAATTTTAAGCTCCTCCCCTGTTCAAAAACTTGGTACATTGTAAGCGTATTTCAGCTGTGATGAACGCCAGTTGCTGACGAAGTTTAAGAAATATCACCCCAAACCCCTATAAATTTGATAATAACAGAACCATGTTGCATAAAGTCAGAAATTGTGTTTCCCACAAAGCTCAAATACAGCCTCCCTAAATCCGCCATTTTAGGCAAATGTGCTACATTATGAACACCATAATGTAAACATATATAAAACACATTTTCTATCAAACAATTATTTTACACCATCCCCTGACCCACCCCAATTAATATTTAGCCTGTGTGGTTTATGCAGACTCCGTCAAACCAGTCTTGGAATTTTGCGAAAAATATTCCATATTAAATGTCAAGTCTGTACGTACCTAGAAGTCTGTATAATCCTTTCCCTGTAGTGTTTGTAAAAGCCGAAAAATACATTTAAAGTATGAACATTGTATGTATTTTGATCCCGCTTTATTGTTAGCTGATTTGCAAATTACTTGAAATAAATTTTATCTTACGTAAATCAAGAGTTACGTTGTGTTATTCTAATATCATTTCTACTAAATCTATTTTCTATCTCGTCAGCAGTTACCTTCGACTGTACTTATAAATACGCACGTGACACATGGGCACGACATACCAGCAAGACTAGCAAGCATGACCAAATCCTCATAACATTGAACACTGTACAAAAAAGGATAGGACCTCTTTAGGTAAATTGTTTTTTTAAATTTATGATGTATTAATTGAATAGCAAAATTAATACACAAGGAAGGATTCAGAATTTGTTATATATTATCAAAAACAACATTTTGAACATATTTGCCGACTGAAAACAAATATTTATTGACGGAAATGTTTTCAATAATATCACAAAGTTTAACAAAATAAACAATATTGCTGCATAGTCTGGTGTTGTTTCCCGCCTTTGCATTCAAACGTACAGAAATACCACCCGCTGTGTCGAAGGCCACTTCCAGGCTTCCTGTCTACAAGCTGTTATGGCTGCGCGGACGTTGTCACATCCGTATTTTAATATACATACTTATTTATAAATATAGTTGCAGCATACTAATTATGCTGTCTACTCGATATACTTTCTACCTCGTCGAGGCAAAGAATCCAAGTAAAGATTTTGTGAAAATCAATCGCTTGGGTGAAACATGCTCCGATCTTACTGATATTTAAGCACATAGAGATATGTACCCTAGTCAAATTCTCTGGAATTCACCATCCGAAAAACCTTGTTTTAGAGGACGTGTTTTTTTCGTCAAAATGAAGGGTAGCTTAGGGGTGCAGGAAAAGGAGTAGTAATCACTTGAATATGTATTTTCCTTTAGCATTTTCTTTCATGCAATATTACCAAAAAGATCCGTATTTTCGAGAGAACACTAAAATTCACACAACTCGATCATATCTTCCCCTTTCCAGTAACTTGATTACAACCCTATTATATACAACCGAACCTCATTCATTTGTGGCTGATTTGTTTGAACAATTAGTGTACTTCCAATGTCAAAATCATCAATCGTGCAATCACATATTACGACCAATTGAACTCAAAAGTTGACCATTATTTTGATCCGTTAGTGAGTTGGTGAGTTTTCCAATCCTGCATTATATTCTACAGATTTAATAAAAATGATTTTCAATATAAACAATAACCTAGTGAATCTCTACACACAACGGATTATCTATTCACATATCATCCAATATATTTCTTTTCTTCAAAGTTCATTACCCCGACCGTTATCAATACAATAAGTAAAAATCTCCGGGCTACGAACTATTAACAAATATTGGACAAAACATTGAACAATCTAAAATCTATGTAAGGAAACAAATCATTCGGATTTCAACCCGAAACAAACCAACTAACATCTCACCAGTCCTGAACAACACACCAATTGTTTCTGGTAAATCGTCTGTTTCCCGCCCTTTATCTTATAAAAACGTGCTCGATTTCATGTACTAAAATTCATCAATTTACGAATCAATCACTCTGACTTGATGGGACCAACGTATTCGTCACTAATAGCGATAAGAATATTGGGCTATTACAGTTGATATTCACACTACCCCTGTGTAAGATTTTGGAAATATCTTCCATAGAGAAAGTATGTTTTTCAAATGTAATTGCTCAGGATTAATCATTTTTGAAACCCTTACTCCCAGTGTTTTATGGCCTTTACCTATATCTTCCACAAATGGAAGTTACCCAAATGTACATATTCTATTTGAAACTCAAACTCCCTCTGTGGAAGACTTTAGCTAAATCTTTCACAGGGGTAGTGTGGATTTTAAATGGAATAGCGCATTGCTCACATTTGATATCAGCTCTGATATTTGATATCCTCCTATTCTGCTCAAGTATATGTTCTAACTTCTAATAATGATTTAAATGTATTGCAAGAATTTTAGTTTGATGAACCCCAAAATTACACACCTCAGGAATGTTTGTAAGCAGCCATGACAGCAATGCAACTTACAAACGGTAACATCTATATTCCTGCGCATTTCTGGGCAATACATGTACCCATTTCAAAGATACATGGCGCTGGCTGAGTAAACACGTACTCGCTGCATCTCTCATCAAAATCAACTAATTTCATAACAATATCCATGTTATGGAATATATTTGACAACCTATTTGATCTTGGTTTGATCTTGGTTGGCTAGTCTCTACAATACATCACAATTTGGAAAGAAAAACCGGCTAATTTGGATGAATTTTAGTCTGAAAAGTGGACCCGTGGATGGCCGCAGGTGCGCGGGATTTGTATCGCATTGTTTGAGGCGTGACAACCAGCTACCACACCGTATACCGCTAGCCTTGGTCACCGGGAATTGGTCAGCACGTTCTGTGAACGAACATCAACACAAAAGCACGATTTCATCAGATCATAGAGGTAGGGTCGTTCTAATTAATATTAATTAAACAAGTGAACCAATCCAAATACCAAGTTCGTCAGGAATTCAAAACACAATCCAGAAGGGGTCCGCTACTGATCAATAGCATAGATCAAAAAAAGCACGATTTCATCAGAAAATAACGGTAGGGCTGTTCTAATTTTTCTTTGCATCCTGATCAATACATCATGATGGGGCAAGGCCGTACGTTATTGTTGAAATTAATTCAACCGTATGCAGTACTCGTCATTCTTGTTGGGATAGCTTTGTGTCTACCAACGGTTCTACTGTATAGAATTGACTCACACGGCTGTTCTCTGAATACCTCCGTTGATACTACCATCAATACTACCGGGGGAGTATGTTCACACGGTACCATGATACACGATTTCATTATCCACCCATTGCCAGAAATTAACGATTGGAAGTAGACGTTCGCCTTTCGTATCTCTTTCCTTGTTGGAAAGGTATAACGTTGAGGAGATAGGAACATGTACCGTCATCCGGGACCTACTCTGCCATGTTTGGCTGAGTAACGGTACATGAACACGGTCTTTTGTGCCTATGTAAATTAGTCATTGTGTAAAGCTGTGTTTATACCCATGGGTTGCTCATCATCAGACTGAATCCTTGTCGTTAACTGCACAAGTAATATGTGTGCAATTCTAGAGAACGTTGACCGACAGAGGGTGTCAATAATAGCCTACGTGTCGCTGTTGAAAAACAGCGAATCATGCGCATGCTCAGCAGGCAAATATGACGGCGATTTAGTACACTGATCATGCGTGCGATTCAGGTTTCTGCAAAAGCGATTAAAGTATAAATGCATCTTTAGAAATGACCGGCGATTGTGTGTTCTCAAGTGGGTTTTATCATGTTAATTAGTGACCTGACACACATTTGTATTGGTTCGATCAAGCATTGAAATGATTTCATTTTTTGTACTGGATCGTTCAAGCATTCCCAACAATTTTTTCAATGTAAGTGCCTCTGGCCCTAGTGGAAGTAAAAACGGATACTATGGCCAGAGTTCTAGGGCTAATTGGAAGATGACATCGCCCAATTGGGTAGACTTTAGGCATAGTTTACTTGTTACATCAATGACTGTACCACTAAATATTCCGAAATGTAGTTATATAAACTGGAGCTCACGTTACACCAAGAGCCCAATCACCCAGGTTTTCTTTGTATTGTTTCTAATGCTTTCGGGAGACATACAATGTAATCCAGGTCCCATGCCACATTGTATGGTATGTGAATCTAGCATCAATATCAATGATCAAGCTCTAAATTGTCACGAATGTGACAACTGGACACACATAAACTGTGAGGGAGGAACATTCAACAGCCTCACAAATGGTAAATGGTTTTCATGGGAATGTCCAAAATGTGCTTTACCAAATGTATCAAATTCATTCTTCTCATTATCAGATCTAAGTTTGTCAAACACATTTTCAATTCTGGATTCTGTAGAGGACATAGATATATTTAAAACGGGAGAATTCACCACATCTAGTCCTAAACTAAACCGCCAAAATCAAGCCGGTAGTAAAGGGAGTACAAACAATAGGATGCAAGGTTCAATCAAAGTACTGATTGTCAACTGTCGTAGTTTAAAGAGTGAAAGAAAACAACTTGATCTACTTGATCTGGTCGAAACCCATGATCCCAATGTTATAGTAGGTCAAGAGTCGCATATTGATGATACCTTCAGTAATGCGGAAGTATTTCCTGTAGGTGTTAATGTATCAAGAAAGGATAGAAACGTAAATGGAGGGGGTGTTTTTGTGGCAGTTTCAGAAAACATTGTCGCCAGCACAGAGTATTCGCTTGACACCAATTGTGAGATCCAATGGTGTAAAATCAGTATTGTAGGAGCGAGGCCATTATACATAGGATCGTTTTATAGACAAACAAATAACAGCGCCGAGTCTTTGATAGAACTAAATAGATCAATGAGTTCCTTATCAAATAATGGTACTCTACCAAATATCATACTGGGGGGAGACTTTAACTGTCCTGATATCAACTGGGATAATATATCAATCAAGCCGAACCCCAGTATGGATATAAAGTCTGCAGAAGTCTTTTAGATATTGTTGAAGAGTATGGGCTGCATCAGCATGTCCATAAGCCAACTCGTAAGAACAATATTCTTGATTTACTATTTACCACCTATCCAGACCTTGTAAATGATATTCAAGTTTCATCTGGTATGAGTGACCATGGTGTTGTGACTGCTGATATTAATATCAAATGTCAGCTGAACAAAAACGAACCAAGAAAAGTTCACATTTTCAAGAAAATGAATTTGGAAAATCTTTAAAAAGAAGCCAATGCGTTTCAAACTCAGTACCACAAGGAAAGTGCCAGTCACTCGACACAAGAAAACTGGAAATGTTTAACTGAAAACATAGATATTCTAATGAAGGAAAATGTACCACAGAAAACCATTCAAAAACGATGGGATGTCCCGTACATGACACCCCGGATAAAAAAGCTCATTCGTAAAAAGAAACGCGTCTATAATACCCTCAAAGTATATGACACCAGCCAAAACAGAGAAAAGTTTAAAGATCTTAGGAAAACTGTTCAGAAAGAGTTGCAACATGCAAAGAATGAATACCTAATGGGCCTTCTTACAGAAGATAGTAATGGAAGTACATCTTGTCCACAGGTTGGTAAAAGATTCTGGCAATACACAAAATCATTGAGACAGAACAACAGTGGGGTAGGAACACTGTTGGTTGATGGGAAGGAATTTCCTGATGGCAAAGGAAAGCGGAAGCTTTGAGTAGTCAATATAGTAGTGTTTTCACAGATGAAGATTTGTCTCATTTTCCTGTAATGAAAGGCAATCCCTTCCCAGCAATTGGGGATATAATCATTGATACTGAAGGTGTAAAAGATCTTCTTCAAGAGATAAATTCCAAAAAGGCCTGCGGCCCTGATGGTGTTCCCTCGCGAATCTTAAAAGATCTGAACGAAGAACTTGCACCCGTTATAACGCACATCTTCACACAGTCAATCCAAACAGGAACACTGCCCCGAGACTGGCTCACTGCGAATATCACTGCCATATTCAAGAAAGGCAACAAATGTGATCCCGCCAACTATAGACCGGTTTCGCTAACATCAGTTACAAGTAAATTAATTGAACACATATTATTCCGTCACATAATGGACCATCTTGAAAAGCACTGCATTTTATCTAATTTTCAGCACGGTTTTCGCTCCCAACACTCCTGCGAATCTCAGCTCATAGTAACAGTTGAAGATCTGACTAGAAACCTGGACAGTGGGCTACAAACAGACACACTCATACTCGACTTTCAAAAAGCGTTCGATACTGTCCCTCATCAACGACTGATCCGGAAATTGGAATTTTATGGTATAAAAGGACCCATCTTGGATTGGATAGAATGCTGGTTAACATCTAGAACCCAGCGGGTCGTCGTTGAGGGGAAAACATCTGACCCAGTTCATGTAAAATCTGGAGTTCCCCAGGGAACAGTATTGGGGCCACTCATGTTTTTAATATATATTAACGACATTGCCGACAGTATTCACAGTGAAACACAAATAAGACTATTTGCTGATGATTGCCTACTCTACCGAGTTATTAAGTCACCAATGGATACCGAGACTCTTCAGTCTGACCTAAATACCTTGGTGGAGTGGGCAAACATGTGGCAAATGTCTTTCAACACAAAGAAATGTAAAACTTTAAGAGTCACTACCAAGAAAAATCCGATTATGCATACCTACAAGATGGCATTTGATCAACTGGAATCCGTTTCACACCATCCGTATCTTGGAGTTGAATTGTCATACAATATGAAATGGTCTCACCACATAAATAATATCACAGCAAAAGCAAACCGAGCATTGTGGTTCCTCCGCAGAAATCTATGGAGATGTCCAGTAGCGGTAAAACAACAGATGTATTTTGCTCTGGTCAGACCCTTGCTTGAATACGCGTGCTCCGTTTGGGACCCCCATACAGCATCGGATACTCATAAAATCGAGATGGTCCAACGTAGAGCTGCAAGGTTTGTTACCAGAAATTACAAAAAATCACCAGGTACAATGACAAACATACTGCACCAACTTGAATGGCCCACACTTGAACAAAGAAGACTGGAATCACGATTAACCGTTATGTTTAAAATCAAACAAGGTCTCATTGCCATTCCCTTACCGGATTATGTTCAGAATCAGACAGCATCCCAAACCCGCCAATATCATCCGGCCAAGTTCAGAGTCATGGGACCCAAAAGCAATGCTTACAAATTCAGTTTTTACCCACGCACCATTCTGGACTGGAATTCATTGCCAACTTCAATACTCAATATTCAAAATATCAATGGTTTCAAAAATGCACTTGTAGATCTAAGAGTGTAGAGTAAGGTAATTTAAGATTGTAGTTTTGTAGTGTAGTATTTGTTTTTCATCCAGTGCCATGTTATTTCTCAGCGTGATATTGCTTCGGCAACTTTACTGAGTATTTGTATAGAAATAGAAATAGAAGAAAAAGGCATAAGCCTCTTTCGCATTATATAATTCAATATTTAAACTTCACTCATATTCAATTCATATCAAGCAAACAGCTTAGTGATTCTAGCATCCTGTAAGGTGTTTGGGTAAAAGGTTCATTCAAATAATTACATTTGATTCCGATATTACGTTTCCGTGTTAGGATTATTATTATTATAGAAGATTTCATTGAAACAAAACCAAAAGTAAACTCACTGTTTGACGGTTTCGCCTATCAAGGTCGATAGGCATCATCAGAATGATGGTTGCAGATCCATACTTCCGGTTGGACGTATCCCGACTGAAGAGGGTGTTTTATCAGCCAGGAGAGGATCATACACGTGACTAAGGAAGTGGGCCCCCTCGTCTCTGTTCATGACGTTCGGACCTCGTCTTCTGATCCAAATGGATTCTTTAATTCTTCTTGTATTGGCATCATCTTCCTTACAAAGAATTTTGGCATTGTCCCAATTGATAACATGGTTTTGCTGGACCGCATGATCCGCAATAGCCGACTTTGACTGTTCACTCGCCGATTGCTTGCGGGTTTGACGAGTGTAGTTTGTTTTGGTCTTGGACACCCTGGCAGTTTCTTTTTGGTGTTCATTAAGTCGTGTTTCAAATTTGCGACCCGTTTCACCGACATAGGAATGTTTACTGGTGGTGCTGAGAGGATCGATCTTATCTTTAGGATGGACAAGCATTTTGCGGAGGGTGGTGTTTGGTTTCATAGCCGTAGCTATACCGTGTTTCCGGAAGATTCTATAATGTTTATCAACAAACCTGATGAATTTATTTAGTGTGTTAGGATTATGTTTTATACATAGTTCCATGGGCCAATGAGCTGCAATTTTAACCTCAATACAGATTTGACGAAATTTTGCTAAGCGAATGAATCGGCAAGAAATGCCAGAGGTTTCCGATTGTATAAAAATCTCAACTGTTTTTTAGAAAAGTGGGGGATGAGGCTATGGATCATGAAATGCCCCTTTAGAAAGATACCTTTAACAAAGTTAATAAATGCCACAATTTTGAACATTATGATCGATATAATTGCATATAGATCATTTTTATGTTCTCAATAAATATCCCTTGGAGCAACGATTTTCGTATTTCTTGTTTTTATTTCAAAACTTAACGTATTACTGCCTCATAAGTTGCACTTTTTATCATCGGCTTTAGCAAAATATCTACAGGATGGCTGTTGTTACACGAATCTTAATGGGTTTGATCCTCACTCTGGCAAACGAGATTGGTGTATTAAAGTAAGGAATGAAATGTATGGAATAAGCTTATCAATAATAATGTAACTTTTCCGTCAGAATTGGGTAAACGATTGGAGAACGAGAAGAGCCCCGGGAAATCCAATGTATTTTCATACACAACATACTAACCATCTTTGATAGAATAAGTTCTGCCGTGAGATTGGGGGCTTAATGTCACAGGCGGCTGTGGGCGGTAGGCCAAGCTGCTATCTTATATAGCCTACTTGACATTGTTCTATAAAGCATTTGCATAAAAAGAAGGTTGTATTTCGATTCAGAAGAAATGGAAGAAGAAAGTGTGGAAGCTGTGCTTGGCAACCTCCTCGTGTATATATGGTCAATTCCAGCGAAAGCGGGACAAAATTCTCTCTATGTTAACTTTCCACTTAAAATGTAATTAATAAAGGAAATCACTTTATTGATGGAGCATATCATGTCACGTCCAATGTGCTCTCTTTGAGCATATAGGCATTTACTAGCAAGTCATACCAGGGGACAAGTTATGATGGCTTAAATGAATTGGCGTTACCCACGAATTCAAAGATAAAGCACCATATATGTCATTGAATGTCCTTCAATCAAAATGAAATTATTACCGTTAGAAAGACGTTTGCATGATCTCTCATCATATGTAAAACGATTGAATTCCACCAAAGTTTGTGGACTCTAGAGGCCATTATGTCAATTTGGCTAATAATTTTGTTACCCGCGTATCAAAAATAAAATAATCGTTCTGAAAAATGTTAAGTGAATATGCCATAAATGACTATATCATGAAACGAAGTTTCGTTCAATAATTCTGAGGTCCAAGTAATTATTTTAGGCAAATACATTTTACCCATAAAATTCCATAAAATCAAATTTGACGTTACCCACGTATCAACTGTTACCCACGAGTCCAGCAAATATAATTGCCATAACTTAAATTAACATTTAATGACTTTGGACACTGAATTTAGTTTGACAAGCGCTTAAAATTGTAAATCGTAAAAATGCGTTCACCGCTTTAAAAAATAATCTACGACGGTTTAAACTTTTGATACCCACGAATCCCGAATAGATGCTAACCTTGAAAAACAAGGAGATTGTTTATTTTAAGTTTAAATCAGCACATATTCAAGCCATGGGTATGCTATAATTTTTACAGTATTTACAGTTTATGCACCTAAGAAACGCAAACCCCAAACGGTACTATAGTACTTATAGCTTTACCCACGAATTCGGCGTTACCCACGAATCCAAGGATTTACTCGTAAATTATATGTTTCTTATGCATCTTAACATTTTGAAAACATGCGAAATAGGTTCCAAAACAGTCCTGTTTAATAGCGTCCTCTTGAAGGTATACTGAAGCTGTATCATGAAGTTTTGATTGATTATCCTAAATTACCATTTTTGGGTAAATGCAATTGGTTAGAGAAACGGGAATCATTGAAACACAATGGAGAATAACCGCATGATGGTTTCCAACCTTCTGTAATATTTTCTATGTTGCCGCTTACCAATACATACCTTCAAATATGTGTTACCCACGAACATTTTGGTTACCCACGAATCCCTACTTAAATTATAGTTAACAATGTATTGATAGTGTTTTAGTTCATAGGAACTGTCAAACACGATTTAATAGAATATTGCTGCATGAAAATATGGAATGATTTTACTTAAAATAATAATATAAAACTGTTTGCTCTGTCTATTTGAATTTGGCAACTTCATTATTCTCAAAATTTTTATACCCAAAATGCCATAATGATCAATTCTAAATATTCCATGTAGTTTGTATTTTGATTAAAATTCATTTTAGTGCCATTGCAGCTTGAATTATTGACATACGGAAAAGTAATTTTTTTGCTATTTTTCAGACGCTATTACCCCACGAATCCATCCGAGATCCTCATCCTGCGACGAGATAAAAATTCTAACTTTATCTTTCTATTAAGCATTTATTCTAATCTTTCGAAATAATACAGTAATGTTAAATGACCGCCACTTTGGAAAGAGTTCGAAGAATTGACACAATCTTAACTGTACACCTGGTTCTTTCTTAAAATTTGTAATAACCAAAATATTTCTCTGTAGATATATGTAATAAAATTCTATTTTACGTTCAAAGTCTTCACCGATTTCTAGTGTATATGAGTCACACATAAAATATTGAAAGATATTAAAGAAAGTGAAATTTTATGGCGTACAACAGGTGAAAAAGGCTTGAATTCGTGGGTAACATGCATTTAACACTTTATTTGGTCTAGCAAGAAAAGTTATTTTTCAATCCGATGGCACTTCCACCTGATGATTCACTAGATATGATCGTCTCATTTGATAAGTCTAGAATTAAAAAGGAAAACATTTTTAAAATGGCCCCCAGAGAGAATTTTGTCCCGCTTTGGCTGGAATTTACCATTTATATTTATAACAAAGTTTATCATATTAAATATAAAGGTTCATTGACTTGGCATAAAAGACATTTTAACATTCAGGCGAGTTGATATGGGTCTAGCTCTGTTTCCTCCCCATATTTAAAACCGAAATTAGCATTAGTGGTCATTGACAAGACCAAAAGACATTTCGACATTCGGTCGAGTTGACATAGGTCGGACAGGGATTGGCAATTAAAGCGATCGCAACCCAATACACGTATGGGTATTGGCCTTGCTGTACGACTTTGAAAAACAGCGCGGATTAGCATAGTGTTAACATTCCAGATTTGAATTTTGGACTGGGGCAGTGTCGGACTATTGCGAAGTTTTCCATTTGCGAACTAGCGAATCTCTCTTTCGGACTAACGAATATAAAATCTTTACCAAACCAGGGTATTTTGTGCTGTCAGACTAGCACCTTGTACTTGAGTAATGGGCAATCCCAGTTGAAATCCACACTGCACTATCTTCCACAGGAGAAGATTTTGGAAATATCTTCCACCGGGGGAGTATGTTTTTCAAATGTAATTGGTCAGAGGTAATCATTTTGAAACCCATACTCCCCCTGTATTATGGCTTTAGCGGTATCTTCCACAACTGGAGTGAGTATTACAATTGGAAGGTACCCAATGGCCTATTCTATTCAACATTGATACTCCCTCTGTAGCAGACTTTATCTAAATCTTTAACAGGGGTAGTGTGGATTTTAAATGCAATAGCCCAATGCATATTAGCTCGAACTATTATACAACGTCTTTGAATGATTTTAAAGTGTTCATCTAATGGGCTGGTCACAATTCGCCAGTGACGCGGACTCGGAGTAGTGGAGCCTGGGTGTGGACCAGGGACTACTTCATTGTATGTGATGCGATTAGCAAAATCAGTCGGAACTCGGAAATATCATATTTTCAGTTTCTTATAGGCTAGTAACGAGCATTTGTAAAGCTGAATTTTGCAGAAAACCTCATTGAAATTGAACAGCCAGTTCCAAAGATATGAGCAATTAAGGAGTTTTCAAAACAAGAGGAAACAAAAGAAAATATTTCCTTTGTTTAGCTAAATCTCAAAATTTTGCTTGATCGCATCACATATGTGTGACGAGTACGACCGGCCACTTTGACCCCGATTTTTTTATCCCCGGCTAAATGGCCCTCATTTGTAATAATCTGTCACTGAATGACCTGTGTTAACAACACAAACCTCTCACCGAATTCTCCATTTAGAAAAATTATTACTGTTGATCGATCCCTATTTTTTGTAACATCTATAAACCGAACGAGTTCCTGTTCACCATGATTTTAAAGCTTTGAGGCACAACTCGTGCTTGCCTTTACAAGTCTATTTTTCCCTGTGTAAACTTTTTCTTGTCAGATCAATCTTAGCGGAGGCAACCTACTGCAACGAAATCTTATATATAAAATAACTCGGTTTCTGATTGTGCATTTCCTGGGTATAGCTTGTACGTTCTTCTAAAATGTTTTTAACGTTCGAGATAATAGCCTTCTCAGGAAGCCCACGTGACATTACCAGGCTCGACGCGAAGTTAGCGGAAACATGATCTATTGATCTGCAATTTTATCTTGACATAATTTTGCAAATAAAATCTAGTTTGATCTTAATGCTGTCGCTTACAAGGTATATCCTCAGGTAATATTTGACCCAGTAATGTCGGAGAGGAAAAATGTCAGTTAACGTCTCACTTTTCTGATAAATGATACTTGGATTCAACACAATAAGCATGTAGCATATGACACAAATTGAACCACTGAATATCTCCTGTAGTTAGCAGGAACAATTAAAGGTGGGTGAACTCTAGTGGTTTGGGATATGGATTGTCTTCAAACTTATGTAAGGAGAACACTTTTCAGCGTAAATGAGATTCATTAGCACAATTATCGTCCTCTTTATATGCATCCATGTGAAAGAAATAGAACATTTGCAGCTTATATGTGATTAATTAGCACAATTATCAAACCCTTTATGCATTCATGTATAAATCGAACGAGAACCTTTACAGCGTAAATGTGATTAATTAGCACAATTAGCAAGCCAATATGTTGGTACGCGAGAATTTCATTGTGGTCCCGATCATAGTAAACAGCAAAACAAGCGAAAGTTTGGAGTACTAAACTTCATTTTTCAGTTGAATATATTTCATGTCAAATACTTTTTATGTTTTATCTTTCTCTTTATAGGCCTATCCAATACTATTCCCGTATTAATGTACAGGCTTGCAAGAGCATAGAGCATGTAGAGTGTCCGTTATATTCACAACATCTAGCTATCTTCATCGATCCAGAACAATATGTATAGAAATCATTGGCCACGGCTTCATAGACTCTAGCTCTTCATATGAATATTTAAGTTTAGATCCCAGTTTTGGATACTATTTGAAAGTATATTTTCTTTACAAATTGATTGAGCAACATACATCAATAAGCAATTGGATGGGTTATCAATGAAGCGTCTCTCCATTGGCTAAACGTAGCTGACGTAGGACATTTGGCTCGGACTGGGAGGTCAATTGTTGATTCGCCACACCTTAGAGCTCTTTCACTGCTTGTTGGGTATCGGCAACACTGACTAAGCGAGATGGGAGCAAATGAGGTTTTGTTTGCGGGGTCAAATAGATGTGCACTACCAGTATAGGACAATATAATATACTTACATTGTGAATTATTTCAACAAGTAAATTGTGTAACAACTTTAGCAGTCAAGTACGATCGTTAAGGCGTTCGACTATAGTGCGAGAGGTTGCGGGTTCGAACCCTGGTGGTGCCTAGTATGCTCTTGTGGAAAAATTGAGTTAGCTTGAAATTCCCATGCACAAGGAACTTACTGCTAATTGTCTCGTTGTAACCCGTACGAAACTCGCGGAGCTGATTCTGGATGCGATGGTTATTTGTGGAATATCTAGGGTATGCGCTCTTGTAGCAGCAAAGCCCCTGATTTGTTGTTAAATGGTTTATGGAATGATGTGGGGCCGTAGTGGTCAGCGACAACTTGTAAAGTGTGCTGAGGCTTGTGGATTAACGTCTAGGCGTTGTGCCTGTGCATAGCGCACTATAAATCACTGCGCTTTTCTTTTTATATGTAAGTACCTCTAGAATCAACGTAACAGATGAAGTCTATCGTACAAAGTGCTAATTTTGTTGATTAATATCTTTTGTACGTGCCCTGTGGATGTATCAAGATGGTCAATATTGCTAATCCAGCGAATATGACAAAAGAGCAGCAAATCTAGAAAACAGATGAGGTGATTATAAAACAAGATACGGAGTGTAATGCATAAATCAACCCAATCT
Organism: Amphiura filiformis; assembly: GCF_039555335.1. Taxonomy (NCBI): domain Eukaryota; kingdom Metazoa; phylum Echinodermata; class Ophiuroidea; order Amphilepidida; family Amphiuridae; genus Amphiura; species Amphiura filiformis. The sequence goes on along the minus strand of NC_092629.1, from coordinate 44,306,268 downwards.
AAAAAGCAAAATTATAGCATCGTGTTTTTGACTCAAATAGTGTCTCTTTTGGTACAACCAGTATTAAGAAAACATAATATGCATATACTATGAATTATGTCAAGAAGTAAATTTAAATTGGAACTTACTATTTTAGGTTACTAGCTCTCTATAGTCAATGTAACAGATGAGGAAAATCGTACGATGTGCTTTTATTGCTGATCCTCATGTATATCTAGTTTACATGCCCCGTGGATACTTAGTAGATGTGCCCCAAAATATTCCATAATATTCATTAAAAGTTATGTATTTTGTCATTAGACATTAATTTTTACTTGTTATATATATTTCTATTTGTTTGTTCATGGAATATTCTAGAAATTCAATGTAAAATGCTAATGATTAAAGTGAACAGGGAGTTTATATTTGGTTATGAAGAATTTTCTGGAAAATTAAAGTAGTGGCGCTATTACAGTTACCATGTGTACAGATTAACCCTAACACCAGTAAAAACCACAAAATACCACGATGAAAAATTCATAACATGCATGCATCCCAGGGTCTGCGATGACGCAATCACCCGAAGTGTGATATGCTCACGGAATTGCTGGCCGGGCAGCAATAACCCGAGCAGCTACCGGTCCGCGATCGTTCGCTTGGCATGCGAGGGGTCAAAGGTTCGAATCCTGGGGGTGCCAAGTCAAAAATTCTTCTTCTTCTTGAAAAATTCGGATCTACTCTGACTTCCGATACCAAAAAGCATGGGTCAGTGTTAGGGTTAATGATTCTGATTGGCTTGTGTTGTGGTAATGAGCTATTTCTAGAAATTATGTAATCATATATGCTGTCATATGCTATAATTAGTGGGTGATTCTAGAATTGTAACAAATTATATATACGGGCTGGAGAATAATTAAACAAAGGGCAGTATAGATTATAGTTATAACAGGAGACTCTGTGAAACTTATGTTAGCCAGGAGTGGCCAAAAGTTACCATAATTGTGCGAAGTCTTCAAACTTCGGTTCGCGGTTCTTGTGTGTTGGAAAAACGAAAATACGCCATTCTGAATACTGAATTCTGAATTAGAAAGCAAGATACGGAGTGTAATGCCCAATCTACAGGATCATACGCCAAAATATATTAAAAAGTTTCTCCCTTGGTATAGGAAAACATTACCGAAACAGGAAAATATAATATGACACATTATGAATTATTTCAACAAGTTATTAACTTACGAATTAACTTAAGTTCTAGAGTCAATGTAACAGATGTGCCATTATTGTTGATCTACATCTATATAAATCTGGTTTACATGCCCTGTGGACAGATAAAAGATGGTCAACATTACTAATCCAGTTAATATGACAAAGGAGCAGTAAATCGGGAAAACAGATGTTTATCATGTATTGGAATCCTTTAAGTGCAGCTAAGCATTATCTTTTGAGTGATAGCCTTAAGGGATAGTTTGATGATGTCTTTAAAGAACAAAAATAAAGTAAACAACCGTAGCAGACAGAGTAAATTAATAACTACAAATAAGATGCTACCTTGACTCATTTATTGTGTTAAATAGTTTATACAAACTGTTCCATATTTGCCCCAAGCAAAAGCTGCAGCTACAGCAGCTGAATAATTCGCCATGTCCCTCTACCACTCAGTAGCGTGCGTAAAGGGGAGGGAGGTACTTTCCCCACTTTGTCAGTCAGTCAGGGGAATGAACGTATAGTCTTGGGAAAAATGGCACGGACTTCTATTTTAGTTAGTTAGTCATTGCAGGGCCGGATTTACCATAGGGCCAGATGGGCCTGGGCCCAGGGCCACCATTTCAGCCAAAAAACACCATGTTTTGGGCCAAAATAACCTACAAAAATTGCAATTATTTGGGCGCTTCACGCGCACTAGTCTATTATATAGCAAAATCCTGCTTCAATTCGAGCTAAAATAGTCTAAAATTGAAATGTCCTAGTAAAATCTAAAAACTTGACCACTTGAAGCACATGCCTTCCTCACGGTGCATTTGGGGCCTCCAAATTTTGGCCTGGCCCAGGCCCCCAAAAAGGTAAATCCGCCCCTGAGTCAGGGAAATACACCCAGTCTGGGGAAATAGCTGAAATGCATCTAATCGGGTTTGCTATAGGCAATATAAATACGGTTAAAAGTGGGTGATTATTATTAAAAATAAAACTTCGAAAATCTGCGCACTGTCATTCCGTTCGTTACTTACTTAACTTTTGAATGCAGTTTGTAACCGTTTCCGACGTACCATATCTGTATTCGCTTTAACCAACATATCTTATAACAACCAAAATTCACATTTTCATCAAATAACTTTCAAATCCTTTGTTTAAAGTCCGTGTTTAACTTCCACGTACTTCCAAGTACGTGAAAATTACGTTTGAAACGTTTGCTACAAAGCAATGGCAGATTTTCATGAAACTTGATATGTAGGGATTGTGTATTACTCAGGTTCAAAGATTATCGAGCTTGCACTCTAAAGCAAAATATCAAATGACTTGCACTTTATCCTACACAATTGCGGAGCACTATAATTGTGCTCAGAGCATTATTCGTCAGGAAAGCCCAATCTATAATCTACCTTGATCTACCATTCGGCGAGGTGTTAAGAATGATTGCTGATTTGTTTCATATCATCTACTTAATCGTGGTTAGTTGTCAAGCACGTGTAGTTTTTTAAACTGCTATAAGCAAAGACAGAATCAAAAGACTAGTTTTGTGACGTCATCTGTCAATCAAACACGGGCGCAGTTTGTTTAAGAATGTCGTGATGATAGAGTTTCTGAACGCGTCGGTAAACCATATTGCTTTAACCAACATATCTAAACAACCAAAATTCACATTTTCATCAAATAACTTTCATTTTGTAGCCTCATTTTGTAATTTCAATATACTGGCACGTAAGATAACAGAGATGTGACGACGGAGTAGAACTTTTTGAATGACACTCGTATGACGTTTCCTTTCAAATCCTTTGTTTAAAGTCCGTGTTTCACTTCCACGTACTTCCAAGTACGTGAAAATTACGTTTGAAACGTTTACTACAAAGCAATGGCAGATTTTCATGAAACTTGATATGTAGGGATTGTGAGGGGCAAGTATTGCTCAGGTTCCAAGATTATCGAGCTTGCACTCTAAAGCAAGGTGTTAAGAATGATTGCTGATTTGTTTCATATCATTTACTTAATCGTGGTTGGTTGTCAATTTATTTAAACTGCTATAAGCAAAGACAGAATTAAAAGACTAGTTTGTGTGACGTCATTTGTCAATCAAACACGGGCGCGGTTTGTTTACAAATATCGTGATGATCATAGTTTCTGAACGCGTCGGTAAACCATCGTGCCTCATGATTAATTCAAATATGTAAACCGTCTCGAAACGTAGGTCTTAGTAATAAGAAACTTTCTTTCCTTAAGGCATCATGTCAACAATGCCTAGAAAAGTTGTTTTTTTGCCTTGTAATGGAACCGTAATTTTCGCCGTTTTCTGCGATTACGTGCTATTAACCAATCAAGGGTCGTGGGGAGTTTGATTGACAGATGACGTCAGATACAAAGTAATCTTTTTAATTATGTCGTTGATTATAAGGAATTCGAACTTTGATTATAGGCAGTTCGAACTTCCAAAAGTCAGGAGGCAGTATATTTGATTTGTTAGTCACCAGCATGCAGAACACTGCATTTTTACGCAAACAGACACAATTATCTACCTATATAAATGCAAGTACGTACTAGTAACAAAAAGTAAATGATAGAATCTTGAATATATCCGATAAAGGTGCAATAAACCACACTAGCATGCAAAGTATGAAAAGCCAAGTTAAATTGTATTTTGACGTTTTTAGCCTGGAGACAGATGCATAGTAACACTTTCAACGAGGGTCTTCTACACTCCCGTTCGTAGATGTGAGAGGAAGGTAAATGAAACAGGATGGTCCCATAAGTAGCTATAGCTATAATCATAGTCCGTAGACTATACATTTTTGTTGCTTTTGTCAAGAAGGATAATTTGACACTATTTTAATTAATTATAATTGCAATTGGAGCATTTTGAATATTTTATTCCAGCACTATTTTTCTTTTACACATTGACATATTATTTTAGTGTATAGGACCTACCTCATTAATTAGTCATTCTAGAGATTTAGTACCATTGACTGTTTTACTCGTTGGAACTAAATAAAATACTTGTAAACGTTTTTAGTTGGAGACAGATGCATAGTAACACTTTCAACCAGGGCCTTCTACACTCCCGTTCGTAGATGTGAGAGAAAGAGTAATGAAACAGGATGGTCCCATATGTATACATAGCTATAATCATAGTCCGTAGATGTAACAAACTATACATTTTGGTTGCTTTTGTCAAGAAGGATAATTTGACACTATTTTAATTAATTATCATTGCAATTGGAGCATTTTGAATATTTTATTCCAGCACTATTTTTCTTTTACACATTGACATATTATTTTAGTGTATAGGACCTACCTCATCAATTAGTCATTCTAGAGATTTAGTACCATTGACTGTTTTACTCGTTGGAACTAAACAAAATACTTGTAACATCTCGCAACTTGATTAAAGTATTAAAAAATTGTATCCCCCTGTGTATGTATTTTTGCCTTCTTGTCACCCGGCGGATTCTGAATTTACATTCCCATGGTTTTTGATTAAAGTAACCAAAGTCCAAAAATACACTTGTGCACAACTTTGCGGCCATGCGGCCATTTTCCTCAACTATGTGTCTTCGGATCTTGTTAAATAGGTCGCAGCCATCATTTGCCGCCGGGTTGGATTTACTCGAATCCTTTAGATTTATTTTATTCCTGTAATAGTTCGTAGTATCTAAACGGATCACAATAAAGACAATGCATTAAATAAAGTGTTATCCTTATTAAGCTGTTCTTAACCTATATATAAATCCTTTCATCACTTTACAAGGAAATCGGATATGTATGTTTTATGTTCTACGTGCTGCAAGAATAAGTGTATGACTTTGTTGACATATCGTGTTTTGTATCAATTTTTTTGGCGGTCAATAAGTTCGTAGAACAAGGTACTTGAAAGAGTATTAGCCAAATTATTTCTATCTCACTTTTGAACATGGTCATTGCATACATTAATGCACCCATCACAATTTGTCTTGAAACACTCTATGTCATCTAAATGGAATTATGGAAGTCTTCCGATTGCTCCATGGGCCATTCTTCAGTACAGGCTCACCAGCACTGATCAACATCAAACCTGATATTGTGAAGGTAGGATTTAAAATTCTAAAATATATTTCACTAACTTGGGGCCATGCCTAGACCACAATACCGTAAACGTTCGCCTAATGGCGCTTTGGAGTTCATGGAAATGAGAGAGCGCCATCCCTGTAAAAGCCGACTATTATCACTGATCATTAAGGGTACGTGAAGTTAAAGGGTGAAACCTATCGACACATATAATTATGAACAAACTTGTTCATGATAATGCGGTAATCATTCACCTGATACGTTGTGGCCCAGTGAGCAGAGCATTAGACTATAGTGCGAGGATAAAGAGAACTTGTGGAGAAGATTGATGGTTCGAATCTCTGTCAGTATTTTCTGACAGATTATAATGTCTGTTAATGTGTTTTTGTTCTGATTTGAGGAAATTTTATTCTTTATTTTATCTTTAACATTGTTTATATAATTTTATAATTTTATCTTGTATGTGTCTTTTTCCATGATTCTTTGTTTTTATCGTTTCATTTTAGAGTAACTCAATCCATTCAATCAAATGTTGTAATGAACCTATTTGATTGTATAGGCATTTGTTATGTGTGTGAGACGAACTGTCGCGTGCGACAAGTCTTTCAATTCGCACGAGTGTCCTTGCCTATGCATCAGTGGTCATAAGAGGTATATCATTTTATTCGAAAGGGGGGGTCCCAAATAACAGGGGTCATAAAGTCTGGAAAGAGTAATAGGAGGGGGGCATAAAATGTTTTATGACCAAAATGTAGGGAGTCACACGATGACCACAGAAAGTGTGTTATTTTATTCAAAAAGACTGATTTCAATACAATTTTGGGGTTTGGGATCATAAAATTTTTGTTGCCGAAATAGGGGGTGCGCAATTTTATTGACGCAGACATTTTGTAAATTTGGGACCCCCCCCCTTCCGAAAAAAATGATAACCCTCTAAGATGATTCAAAAGATAACCTCTGCCCCAATAATCCCTAGCTATATTTGTTTGAAACTGTTCCACGGAGGATGTATCATAATAGGCTCAGTCTTCAAATGATATAAATAAAATTTGAATGAGTGAACGAACAAAATCATACAACGACCAACTGAATAGAGGCTGTGCATATGACGTATCATCCCGTAAATATGGCGGACTACTTAAATGCATTCAACCAAAGCATGATTGCATCTACCGCGACAGTTCGTCTCACACACATAACAAAATGCACTACGATCAAATAGGTTAATGACAACATTTGATTGAATAGACTGCACTGCGCCATGATTACGGGGAAGAAACCGGTTCAAATCCTTTGTTTGGAGCCAATCGATGAACGCAATGCCTCTATAGCTATCATAGAACGTGTTTATAGTGAGACAATCTTTCCGTTATTTAGCTAAACTACCACGTAGTCTAGATTTGCAATGGTTAGTAAAACATAAACAAATATAGACTGCGTGGCAGTCCAGCTAAATACCGCATAATCTGGCTCACTATAAACACGCTCATTGAATACTGGCTAGGATTCCACAACACAATGAGAACATGTTATAAGGCGCTTTGGAATGCACACAATACCCCAATGGCTTTCCATATTATGTGCACTCAACAACTATTCAGTATCGAAGCCCGGTATCGAAGTTACGTAATGTTACTATGTCAACGGGATCACGCGCTTAAGTAATGAACCACGATCGAAACAATCAGTACACAAAAAGGCATACCAAAATAGCGTGATCGTAATGAAGTCGCCATACAAACAGTGCTTGGTTCCGATACCATCACGGAGTTACGTAACTACTTCGTGGTCTGATAGTTATATGATCAATGGTCTGATCTACTTGGGTTCGATCCTTTTAAGAAAAGAAAAAATAGCTGATCATTTATAATGCATAAATGAATAAAGTAATGTAGTTCCACATTGAAACATTGAGGCCGTTCTAATTTTCAAAGGTCATTTAACTGTTAAATGTAGTGGAATATATCACGCATTGATAGGTAGCAAGTGGAGCAAATTTTGTCAGCTGTTTTTGTTGCCGTTTGTTCGCAGTGCCTATTTATCTAAAAAAAAATAAGGAAATTAAAATTAAATTAAAAAAAATTCACAATATTCGTTCGTAAAATGGGGAAAAAATCCAAAAACATTTCTTGACCCTTCTTCACATAAAAGTGGGGGCAGAAATCAAGATTCGAACAAGTACCATTCACCATTCAAGGCCCACCCTCTACCGACTGAGCTAACGGGTCAGACAATAGAAGGGTGCAATTTTGAACTGAAGAATATTAAAGAAATATGAAGAAATTACAATGTTATAAAAAGATTTACCAAAATGAGTTAGGTATAACGTATGGATCGATTTACAAATTAAGTCCAATGGCACTTGAGAAAGAATACCTGAAGAAACCCCAAAACATTTGCTGCTCTAGCAACTAACCTAGTGACCTAAAGTATTGGGTCATGTCACGATATTTTTTTCTGAGGCATTATGTCCAGGTTGCTCAATTTAACATACACGTATCCTTAATGCTGTTGAGATTTTACAAAGATGGCGCTCTCACATTTCTAAGAATCCAAAAGCGCCATTAGGCGAACGTTTACGGTATGGTTGTTTTAGTTATCTCACCTCTCTGTCGTAAATGGCAGCTTGTCAAACTGAGAATAATACACGGGACACACTCCGAGAACAGACCCATTCCTCCCATTAACTTTCTTCACTTGATAGTTTGCCTCAATTTTACTATCAAAACTGTATGATATGTGCCTATTATTATACTTTCATTTGGCAAATGATCTGTCATCAAGACTCTTCCTGAATCTCAGAAAACAGTGATGAAGACCTTGACTTATGTGACCGAGTGATGAACCTCTTGAATGGACTCATAATTCCAGTGATAATCAAGTCTTATCACCTTCAGCTAAATACAAATGAAACTTGTGTCGGTCCTCATTCTAGGTGTATAGCAGGTGTGGACCCAATTAAGTCAACTGGCATCATTTTTTGCATGGAGATTCACGGACCTCCATCTTGAACACCCCCTGGAATACCCAAATGTTAATGAATTTTATTCTAAACACTTTAATCAGAGTTGTTATACATTGTGGCTATCTCATCTTTCTTGTTTGGTTCTTTATTTTACGAATCAATCACTCTGACTTAATGGGATTATCGTATTCGTCACTAATAGCGATAATAATATTGGGCTATTACAGTTGAAATTCACACTACCCCTGTGGAAGATTTTATCATCCATAGAGAAAGTATGTTTTTCAAATGTAATTGCTCAGGATTATCATTTTGAAACCCTTACTCCCAGTGTTTTATGGCCTTTACCTATATCTTCCACAAATGGAAGTTACCCAAATGTTCATATTCTATTTGAAACTCAAACTCCCTCTGTGGAAGACTTTAGCTAAATCTTCCACTGGGGTAGTGTGGATTTTAAATGGAATAGCGCATTGCTCATATTTGATATCAGTTTGCCTGTCGATTCTGCTCAAATACATGTTCTAACTTCTAACAATGATTTAAATGTATTGCAAGAATTTTAGTTTGATGAACCCCAAAATTACACACCTCAGGAATGCTGGTAAGCAGCCATGACAGGAATACAACTTACAAACGGTAACATCTATATTCCTGCGCATTTCTGGGCAATACATGTACCCATTTCAAGGCATAAGCCTCTTTCGCATTATATAATTCAATATTTAAACTTCACTCATATTCAATTCATATCAAGCAAACAGCTTAGTGATTCTAGCATCCTCTAATGTGTTTGGGTAAAAGGTTCATTCAAATAATTACATTTGATTCCGATATTACGTTTCCGAGTTAGGATTATGTTTTATACATAGTTGCATGTGCCAATGTGCTGCAATTTCAACCTCAATGCAGATTTGACGAAATTTTGCTAAGCGAATGAATCAGCAAGAAATGTTTTGCATACATACATAATGTAGCCAGAGGTTTCCGATTGTATAAAAATCTCAACTGCTTTTTAGAAAAGTGTGGGATGAGGCTATGGATCATGAAATGCCCCTTTAGAAAGATACCTTTAACAAAGTTAATAAATGCCACAATTTTGAACATTATGATCGATATAATTGCATATAGATCATTTTTATGTTCTCAATAAACATCCCTTGGAGAAACGATTTTCGTATTTCTTGTTTTTATTTCAAAACTTAACGTATTACTGCCTCATAAGTTGCACTTTTTATCATCGGCTTTAGCAAAATATCTACAGGATGGCTGTTGTTACGCGAATCTTAATGGGTTTGATCCTCACTCTGGCAAACGAGATTGGTGTATTAAAGTAAGAAATGAAATGTATGGAATAAGCTTATCAATAATAATGTAACCTTTCCATCAGAATTGGGTAAACGATTGGAGAACGAGAAGAGCCCCGGGAAATTCAATGTATTTTCATACACAACATACTAACCATCTTTGATAGAATAAGTTCTACCGTGAGATTGGGGGCTTAATGTCACAGGCCGCCGTGGGCGGTAGGCCAAGCTGTTATCTTATATAGCCTACTTGACATGGTTCTATAAAACATTTGCATAAAAAGAAGGTTGTATTTTTATTCAGAAGAAATGGAAGAAGAAAGTCAAAAATGGGGCCAGCTTTGCTTGGCAACCTCCTCATGTATACGCATATATTTTAAACAAAGTTTATCATTATATAAAGGTTCATTGACTTGGCATGAAAGACATTTGTGACCGTACACGGCGAATGAGCCGTAAATTCCTCCCCCGGTCAAATTCGTTTTATTTCGTGTTTAGAAAATATAGATCATAAGCTTGAAAATGGTATATTATTTGACTTCAAACGATATCGAGAATGGTTTATGGTTTGTTGAATTTTGCTTTGCTCCTTCAACAAAATGGTAGCATTTTTCATTTCTACATGTGTCTCTTTTTCCACATTGCTGGCAATAAATATTAAACAGTCATAATTGGCGGTCATATCAAATCATCCCCAAGTCAACGAGGTTCAAGAAAGTTCTCTCATTGTTAATTGTTAACTTATATGTATACCTATACAAAATACAATGCCTGGTAACCCACCACCCACCACAGGATTTAGCCAAAACAAAGACCAGAGTTATTAAAAATTCTATTGCCATCTAAGGTAGAAGCTTATTATCCTCTTCAACAATAGGATTATTGATTGGTGTTTGACTATCAAAATGAGATAGATGTCGCGCCAGCTAGAGATACCGATGAATACGACCTTCATGCACATTTTACACTGTAACTCAGAATACAATTTAGGGAATTTACGGCTCATTCGTCCTGTACGGTCACAATTTTGACATTCAGGCGAGTTGATATGGGTCTAGCTCTGTTTGCCTCCCCATATTTAAAACCAAAATTAGCATAAGTGGTCATTGACAAGACCAAAAGACATTTCGACATTCGGTCGAGTTGACATTGGTCTGACAGGGATTGGCATTTTTTTTAAACAGTCACAAAACACGGAGCGAGGAATGCCATTAAAAATAATTTTCTTCTCTCAGAAGTTTCGAAGTTTTTTGTACGTATTTTAAATAGCTGATATGTCAAATAATTGTCTGATTATCTTCCAAATTAAAGCGATCGCAACCCAATACACGTATGGATATTGGCCTTGTTGTACGACATTGAAAAACAGCGCGGATAGTACTTCATTATATGTGCAACGGGTACGACTGGCCACATTGACCCCGATTTTTTTATCATCGGCTAAATGGCCCTCATTAGTAATAATCTGTCACTAATGACCTATGTTAATAACACATATCTCTCACCGAATTCTCCATTTAGACAAATTATAATTGCTGATTGACCCATATTTTTGGTAACATCTATAAACCGAATGAGCTCCTTTTCAACATGATTTTAAAGCTTTGAGACACAACTCGTGCTTGCCTTTATTTACTTGTCAGATCAAACTAAGCGGAAGCAACCTACTGCAACGAAATCTTATATAGCCTATAAAATAACTCGGTTTCTGATTGTGCATTTCCTGAGTATAGCTTGTACGTTCTTCTAAAATGTTTTTAACGTTCGAGATAATAGCCTTCTTGGGGAGCCCACGCAACATTACCAGGCTCGACGCGAAGTTAACGGAAACATGATCTATTGATCTGTAATTTTATCTTGACATAATTTTGCAAATAAAATCTAGTTTGATCTTAATACTGTCGCTTATAAGGTATATCCTCAGGTAATATTTGACCCAGTAATGTCGGAGAGGAAAAATGTCAGTTAACGTCTTACTTTTCTGATAAATGATACTTCGATTCAACACGATAAGCACTAGCAAATAGCCCAAATTGAACCTCTGAATATCTCCTGTAGTTTGAAGGAATAATTAAAGGTGGGTTAACTCAATTGGTTTAGGATATGGATTGTCTTCAAACTTATGTAAGGAGAACAATTTTCAGGCGTAAATGAGATTCATTAGCACAAGAAATAGAACATTTGCAGCTCATATGTGATTAATTAGCACAATAATCATACCCTTTACGCATTCATGTAAACAAACGAGAACCTTTACAGCGTAAATGTGATTAATGAGCACAATTAGCAAGCCAATAATGTTGGTACGCGCAAATTTTATTGTGCATGTGGTCCCGATCATAGTAAACAGCAAAACAAGGAAAAGTATGTAGTACTAACCTTCTTATGTTTCTTTCGAATATATTTCATGTCAAATATTTTTATGTTTTATAAAGTGTGCACGTAGCATGTTTAAATAACGCTAACATTTAATTATAGAGCAGTATCAGTAAGCTGTTACAAACTACGCTAACATAATGTTCGTACATGCCTCAATTTCATCGATGTGAAATTCGTTGTACCTACCCACAAACTTTGCATATGGGCGTGAGAAACTTCGATAGTGTGGTAACCACAAATCCACGGGGTTTTCACGATTTTTCGGAAACGCATCGATTTCGAACGTCAAATTTCAGGATGATAATGACAAAAACAGGGTCCATCGCACGATACCATAATCTTATCAACGACGTGGTGAACCGGGGATAAGTATGTCGATCGTGTCAATGACCTATATAAAATAAGTTTTGCCTGGTCAGCAGCTGCTTGACTCACTCGAACCATCTTCTTCTGTTTTTTTCTTTTCCCTTATTGAGTCTGGATTCAGATAGATGACTGTAATAGGTCCAATAGCTGGCTGTTTGGGAGCATACGCATAACATGCTCAAACGGGAGGGCACGTGCCCTGGTTAAAGTCTTAGGGGCGCCGAACCAAATAATTCAACGCCCCAAGATCGATTCTGCGCCCAAGAAAGGGGTTAAAATCAAAATTCCATAATTCAAGAATAACGTCCCTTCGAACGAATCGTAACTAAAAGAATACCCTTTGTATATCACAAGACATCAAGTTCAGATTAAACCTTTAATTACTCTATACAGCCAGTGGCGTAACTACGGGGGTGAGGGGGGAAACATCCCCACGGAGCCACCCCTAGGGGCGCCAAATTGACCAATTTAGCATCGATTCTGCGCCCCTCCAAGCGATGAAAGTCAACATTTTTGCGCGCTTCGATATTCAAACGATAAATCTTTGGATACCGGGGTAGAAAATGATGAATATCTCCCGTAATTTTTTGTTTATAAAGAAGCCAATTTCAAGGTTTGCACTTGAATATATGTGTTGAAAATTCCCGGGCGACGAAATTGTCTAGTGCAATGACGTCCCAGTAATACAATGGAGGCTGGGGACATTTGAGCACAAATAACCATGACGTCATTGCACTAGACAATTTCGGCGCGGGAATTTTGAATATCGCGTGTTGAGAGACGACTGTTTTTATTCGGTTTTTTATGGTTAATATGAGTTTGTTTTAAATAAAACCATGTGATCCGTGCTTGATAATTATTATTCTAACATAATAGGCATAAATTATGTCGTAATTGCCGGAGACTTCCTTTAATATTAATAAAATGTAAATGTTGAAAATCGCCGAAAGCATAGTCTGTGCTCGGAGCGCAGAGTGTCTCTAAAGAAACGCTACCGTAAGATCTTGTTTTGATTAGTATTTTAATTCCTGAATCAAATAAGATTAAATAATTTATTTAATTAAAATATTAAAATAGCTACTTCGATACACTTTAATTTAGAAAAATAAGTTCTCCATTCATTAAATTCATTCATTTTTAATCCTGTCCACGGATTCAATACAGCAGTCAATGAAATGCACCTGAAGTATCAAGCCCTGGGTATTCAGTGGTACAAGGCATAAATATTTCAATACACATTAATTTATAGTCCTGTTCACACTGTCGGACATAAGTCACTTATTACCAGTATAATAAGTCACTTATTACCAGTAATAAGTCACTTATTACCAGTAATAAGTCACTTATTACCAGTAATAAGTCATTTATTACCAGTAATAAGTCACTTATTACCAGTAATAAGTCAATTATTACCAGTAATAAGTCAATTATTACCAGTAATAAGTCAATTATTACCAGTAATAAGTCAATTATTACCAGTAATAAGTCAATTATGTCCGACCGTGTGAACACGACTTAAGACTCGCGGACTCGTGTCCCAGAACGGGAGGATCAATTTCCAAACTGTGGCAGCTGTTTTGTTACGCAATAACATACAGTATTACGTTGCGTGTGTTGAGAGTGAGCCAGATTATCCGGTATTTAGCGTATATTAGCGTATAAGTACTGCGAAATCAATTGATATTTCAGTATAATCTTTCCATATACAGCTACCCTAAACACGCTCATAGTGTTTCGGTGTGGCATTATAATACTTACCGGAGTTTTCAGACGGTAAGTTCCTTCAGTAGGACCCTATAGATAAAAAGTCATGTTTGGTACCGGGTTTTGACAGAAAACGAACAATACTAATAAGTTAAACTCGGTAATGCAAAAACAAATGTTTTTTCACCACAATACAATAGTACTGTGGGCACATATTTTGGAAACGTGTTAACTTTGATCCCTCTGCATCTATAGGATACGATACATGATTTACCGACAAGTGACTCATTTCGGAATGCGATCATGAATTTTGAAGAAAAAAAAGATTCCACAGGCTTCGTTGGGACTCGAACCAGCGATTCTAAACTTCTTCGATTACGCGTCTAGCGCTTTACCACTCGGCCACCGTGGCAGTTGAGCGGATGAGTGTAATAATAAAAGATAAATCTCATAATGCCATCTTTAGCCTTTTGTTTACTAAAAAAAAGACGCGTTTTGTAAAGATAGATTAGCCGTTTTATGCATAAATAGCACGAACGTTTGGGAAAGGTTTCAAACAAATAATAAAGACACTGATGTGATCATGAAATTGCGTAAGTCGGGAATTATCTGCGTCGCAATGTTTTGTTTTGGTTTTAGGAATTTGACCTTAAAATTTACGACTTCATGACATTATCATTCGAAATCAACAAAAGATATTTCAACACTATATGTCCTCATTCTTTCTCTAGAATGTTTTGTACATGTATGTGAAATAGCTTCAACAATGGTTCGCTGCATAATGATAAAAATAGCCTTGACCGAAAAAAGGGCGAGAGGTACCATATTTACGGATTCAGGCTAAATTTAAAATTGATATAAAACGTTTGTTTTTGATCGATTACAAAATTAATTTTTGTCGTATAAAGAAATTGTATCTGGCGTGAATTACACTACAGTTTTATTCCTAGGACTCTTTGACTTCTTCAAATAATTTTTTTAATGATAGAGTGAATCCCCTGGTCCTCTATAATTACGCACAAAAGATCGACCCCCCATTAATATATAGTCCCGGGCCAGAGGTGCAGGGAAATATTGCCATCAACTCCCTATTTTGGTAGTACTGGTGTAATGCAATTAGTCATACAACAGTTTGTACCTAAAAGTCTGTATAATCCTTTCCTGTAGTGTTTGTGAAAGCCGAAAAGTACATTTAAAGTATGAACATTGTATTTTGATCCCGCTTTATTGTAAGCTGATTTGCAAATTACTTGAAATAAATTTTATCTTACGTACATCAAGAGTTATGTTGTGTTATTCTCTTATGATTTCTACTCAATCTATTTTCTACCTCGTCAGCAGCTACCTTCGACTATATTTATAAATACATATTAATAAATACGCACGTGACACATGGGTACGACATACCTGCAAGAGCAGCAAGCGTGACCAAATCCTCATGTCATTGAACACTATACTGAAAAGGATAGAAACTCTTTAGATAAATATCATAAAATTTATTGATGAATTTATGACTGTTCTGACTGTTCTCACAACAAAAATGTTCACTTACGTTCATTTACTTGAACAAAATAGACAATTCTGCTGCATAGTCTGGTGTTGCATTCCAATGTACAGGAAGACCGACCGCTGTGTCGAAGGCCACTTCTAGATTTCCTGTCTACAAGCTGTTATGGCAGCGCGGACGTTGTCACGTGCGTATTTATACATACGTATTTATAAATATAGTTGCAGTATACTGATTATGCTGTCTACTCGATATACTTTCTACATCGTTGAGGCAAAGAATCCAAGTAAAAATTTTGTGAACATCTATCGCTTGGGTGAAACATGCCCCGATCTTACTGATATTTAAGCACATAGATATATGTACCCTAGTCAAATTCTCTGGAATTCTCCATCCGAAAAAACTTGTTTTAGAGGACGTGTCCTCTTCGTCAAAATGAAGGGTAGCTTAGGGGTGCAGGAAAAGGGGTATAATTAAAGACAGAGATAAAAAGAATTTATCGCGTCTGATGTCACTGTCAATTACGATCTTTGATTGGTTTACACAGGTTAATAGCGCGTAAGACCGATCTATCTGGTGCTGATCGAAGAAAAGGAATAGCAGCAAATGGCGAAAAATACGTACTTTTACAAGGCAAATAGCAGCTTTTCTAGGCATTTTTGACATGGTGCCTTCACCAAAGAAAGTTTCCTACTATCGAGACCTAACTTTTGAGATGGTTTGCATGTTTGAAGGTGCAGAATTAACAATGAGGCGCCTGGTTATACCGCCGCGTTCAGCAAGTCATCATGACACTTGTAAACAAACCGTGATCGAATTTGGTTGACAGATGACGTCAGACGCGACAAATGCTTTTATCTCTGTCTTTAATTATAGTATTCACTTAAATGTGTATTTTCCTTTAGCATTTTCTTTCATGCAATATTACCAAAAAGATCAGTATTTTCGAGAGAACACTAAATTAAAATTCACACAACTCAATCATATCTTCCCCTTTCCAGTAACTTGATTACAACCCTATTATATACAACCGAACCTCATTCATTTGTGGCTGATTTGTTTGAACAATTAGTGTACTTCCAATGTCAAAATCGTCCATCGTGCTATCACATATTACGACCAATTGAACTCAAAAGCATTATAACATACAGATTTAATCAAAATAATTTTCAATATAAACAATAACCTAGTGAATCTCTACACACAACGGATTATCTATTCACATATCATCCAATATATTTCTAAAATCTATGTAAGGAAACAAATCATTCGGATTTCAACCCGAAACCAACCAACTAACATCTCACCAGTCCTGAACAACACAACAATTGTTTCTGGTAAATCGTCTGTTTCCCGCCCTGTATCTTATAAAAACATGCTCGATTTCATGTACTAAAATTCATCAATTTACAAATCAATCAATCTGACTTGATGGGAGCAACGTATTCATCACCGATAGCAGTACGAATATTGGGTTATTCCAGTTGATATTCACACTACAACTGTGGAAGATTTTGGAAATATCTTCCATAGAGTGTTTTATGGCTTTACCTATATCTTCCACAAATGGAAGTTACCCAAATGTACATATTCTATTTGAAACTCAAACTCCCTCTGTGGAAGACTTTAGCTAAATCTTCCACTGGGGTAGTGTGGATTTTAAATGGAATAGCGCATTGCTCACATTTGATATCAGTTTGCCTGTCGATTCTGCTCAAGTACATGTTCTAACTTCTAACAATGATTTAAATGTATTGCAAGAATTTTAGTTTGATGAACCCCAAAATTACACACCTTAGGAATGCTGGTAAGCAGCCATAACAGCAATGCAACTTACAAACGGTAACATCTATATTCCTGCGCATTTCTGGGCAATACAGGCACCCATTTCAAGGCATAAGCCTCTTTCGCATTATATAATTCAATATTTAAAATTCACTCATATTCAATTCATATCAAGCAAACAGCTTAGTGATTCTAGCATCCTCTAATGTGTTTGGGTAAAGGGTTCATTCAAATAATTACATTTGATTCCGATATTACGTTTTCGAGTTAGGATTATGTTTTATACATTGCTCCATGGGCCAATGTGCTGCAATTTCAACATACAATATACAACATTCAATACAGATTTGACTGTTTGTTAGAAAAGTGGGGGATGAGTCTATGGATCATGAAATGCCCCTTTAGAAAGATACCGTTAACACAGTTAATAAATGCCACAATTTTGAACATTATGATCGATATAATTGCATATAGATAATTTTTTTGTTCTCAATAAACATCCCTTGGAGCAACGATTTTTGTATTTCTTGTTTTTATTTCAAAACTTAACGTATTACTGCCTCATAAATTGCACTTTTTATCATCGGCTTTAGCAAAATATCTACAGGATGGCTGTTGTTACACGAATCTTAATGGGTTTGATCCTCTCTCTGGCAAACGAGATTGGTGTATTAAAGTAAGGAATGAAATGTATGGAATAAGCTTATCAATAATAATGTAACTTTTCCGTCAGAATTGGGTAAACGATTGGAGAACGAGAAGAGCCCCAGGAAATCCAATGTATTTTCATACACAACATACTAACCATCTTTGATAGAATAAGTTCTGCCGTGAGATTGGGGGCTTAATGTCACAGGCGGCTGTGGGCGGTAGGCCAAGCTGCTATCTTATATAGCCTACTTGACATGGTTCTATAAAGCATTTGCATAAAAAGAAGGTTGTATTTCGATTCAGAAGAAATGGAAGAAGAAAGTGTGGAAGCTGTGCTTGGCAACCTCCTCGTGTATATATATTTATAACAAAGTTTATCATATTAAATATAAAGGTTCATTGACTTGGCATAAAAGACATTTTAACATTCAGGCGAGTTGATATGGGTCTAGCTCTGTTTCCTCCCTATATTTAAAACCGAAATTAGCATAAGTGGTCATTGACAAGACCAAAAGACATTTCGACATTCGGTCGAGTTGACATAGGTCGGACAGGGATTGGCAATTAAAGCGATCGCAACCCAATACACGTATGGGTATTGGCCTTGCTGTACGACATTGAAAAACAGCGCGGATTAGCATAGTGTTAACATTCCAGATTTGAATTTTGGACTGGGGCAGTGTCGGACTATTGCGAAGTTTTCCATTTGCGAACTAGCGAATCTCTCTTTCGGACTAACGAATATAAAATCTTTACCAAACCAGGGTATTTTGTGCTGGCAGACTAGCACCTTGTACTTGAGTAATGGGCAACCCCAGTTGAAATCCACACTACACTATCTTCCACAGGAGAAGATTTTGGAAATATCTTCCACCGGGGGAGTATGTTTTTCAAATGTAATTGGTCAGAGGTAATCATTTTGAAACCCATACTCCCCCTGTATTATGGCTTTAGCGGTATCTTCCACAACTGGAGTGAGTATTACAATTGGAAGGTACCCAATTGCCTATTCTATTCAACATTGATACTCCCTCTGTAGCAGACTTTATCTAAATCTTTAACAGGGGTAGTGTGGATTTTAAATGCAATAGCCCAATGCATATTAGCTCGAACTATTATTAGGTATGTCACAGTGGCTGCACAATAATTCTGTCATACTGTGCACGCATACATAACAGTGAATCAAAAAGCGCGCGGATATCAAAGTTGGCCAATTTTTTAAAACAAAAATGTCAAAAAACGATTTCCTCGTTATGTTTCATTGATCACAATAATTTGTCTTTTTAATATATGGTAGGTGAAACATTTCCTAAATCACTATCAACTCCGCCGACATTAAACACTGCCTAGTTTAAGAGTTAAGACCTGTTTTATGAATTTTTGTAGATCGTCCATAAATCAATAAATATAGGTCTCTCGAAATAGAGGACCTAGTACCGCCGGTCTGAAATACCAGTGTTTGTTATCATGTATTTTTTTTCCTTGGACAATGAGTCTGAAGAAACCAGTCTGAAGAAACCACTAGTGTAGTGGTGAAACGTCACTAAAAATGTGAGTTTAACATCTTCATTTTTCTTGGATTTGCATAAAACGAACTATGTTAACAATGAGTGAAACACTTCCCTATACCAATTGAAAACTCGGTGCACTTAGGCAATTAACTGCAGTTTCTTTATTCAACATCACAGCAGGTTCATATTTGACAAAATCATGCTGTATGAATAAAACATAAATAAAACATTGAAAAAAGTAAAATTACATATGCCTAATTAACATAAGAATGGCATAAATATATAATTAGATGTAATTAGCTAATTTGCATAATTAATGACTTTTTGTGTATTTTTTGTTACCAAATGAAAGAACTTTGGGTACTTATGTGTGCAAAAAAACGCATCCTCATATCATGTACGGTTCTCTGTTGGCATTATTTTTGCATATTAATTAGCTGGACTTGATCATTTTTTAAGCTTTTATTTGTCTGCAGATTGGTCAAAATGGCTAAAATTGTATATTTGGTGGATTTATTACATTTATTCGAGGAGAGATTTTTAATCTTATTTTCTTTAACGAAGTCCGGAAAGATATGCAATTAATCTGTGATACTTAAATCAATGCTACCTTTTCAAGTAAGTGTCCGAATAAGCATTACAAATCCCAAAAATTACCATTTTGCCATTTATAGCAATTTGTGGCAGGTTTTCACCCGATTTCCGGATATCTTCAAGTTGACGTTACATCACTTTGCATTATCCGATTTCAATTCTGTTTTTTGTCTTTTGAAGCATTCATAACGATGATTCAATTAAAAGCGTCAAATAACATGTTTCTGCTGCGCTTATTTTTGGGGTGATATACCTACTATTATACAACGTCTTTGAATGATTTTAAAGTGTTCAGCTAATGGGCTGGTCACAATTCGCCAGTGACGCGGACTCGGAGTAGTGGAGCCTGGGTGTGGACCAGGGACTACTTCATTGTATGTGATGCCATTAGCAAAATCAGTCGGAACTCGGAAATATCATATTTTCAGTTTCTTATAGGCTAGTAACGAGCATTTATAAAGCTGTATTTTGCAGAAAACCTCATTAAAATTGAACAACCAGTTCCAAAGATATGAGCAATTAAGGAGTTTCCAAAACAAGAGGAAACAAAAGAAAATATTTCCTTTGTTTAGCTAAATCTCAAAATTTTGCTTGATCGCATCACATATGTGTGACGAGTACGACCGGCCACTTTGACCCCGATTTTTTTATCCCCGGCTAAATGGCCCTCATTTGTAATAATCTGTCACTGAATGACCTGTGTTAACAACACAAACCTCTCACCGAATTCTCCATTTAGAAAAATTATTACTGTTGATCGATCCCTATTTTTTGTAACATCTATAAACCGAACGAGTTCCTTTTCACCATGATTTTAAAGCTTTGAGGCACAACTCGTGCTTGCCTTTACAAGTCTATTTTTCCCTGTGTAAACTTTTTCTTGTCAGATCAATCTTAGCGGAGGCAACCTACTGCAACGAAATCTTCTGGGTATAGCTTGTACGTTCTTCTAAAATGTTTTTAACGTTCGAGATAATAGCCTTCTCGGGAAGCCCACGTGACATTACCAGGCTCGACGCGAAGTTAGCGGAAACATGATCTATTGATCTGCAATTTTATCTTGACATAATTTTGCAAATAAAATCTAGTTTGATCTTAATGCTGTCGCTTACAAGGTATATCCTCAGGTAATATTTGACCCAGTAATGTCGGAGAGGAAAATGTCAGTTAACGTCTCACTTTTCTGATAAATGATACTTGGATTCAACACAATAAGCATGTAGCATATGACACAAATTGAACCACTGAATATCTCCTGTAGTTAGCAGGAACAATTAAAGGTGGGTGAACTCTAGTGGTTTGGGATATGGATTGTCTTCAAACTTATGTAAGGAGAACACTTTTCAGCGTAAATGAGATTCATTAGCACAATTATCGTCCTCTTTATATGCATCCATGTGAAAGAAATAGAACATTTGCAGCTTATATGTGATTAATTAGCACAATTATCAAACCCTTTATGCATTCATGTAATCGAACGAGAACCTTTACAGCGTAAATGTGATTAATTAGCACAATTAGCAAGCCAATATGTTGGTACGCGAGAATTTCATTGTGGTCCCGATCATAGTAAACAGCAAAACAAGCGAAAGTTTGGAGTACTAAACTTCATTTTTCAGTTGAATATATTTCATGTCAAATACTTGTTATGTTTTATCTTTATCTTTATAGGCCTATCCAATACTATTCCCGTATTAATGTACAGGCTTGCAAGAGCATAGAGCATGTAGAGTGTCCGTTATATTCACAACATCTAGCTATCTTCATCGATCCAGAACAATATGTATAGAAATCATTGGCCACGGCTTCATAGACTCTAGCTCTTCATATGAATATTTAAGTTTAGATCCCAGTTTTGGATACTATTTGAAAGTATATTTTCTTTACAAATTGATTGAGCAACATACATCAATAAGCAATTGGATGGGTTATCAATGAAGCGTCTCTCCATTGGCTAAACGTAGCTGACGTAGGACATTTGGCTTGGATTGGGAGGTCAATTGTTGATTCGCCACACCTTAGAGCTCTTTCACTGCTTGTTGGGTATCGGCAACACTGACTAAGCGAGATGGGAGCAAATGAGGTTTTGTTTGCGGGGTCAAATAGATGTGCACTACCAGTATAGGACAATATAATATACTTACATTGTGAATTATTTCAACAAGTAAATTGTGTAACAACTTTAGCAGTCAAGTACGATCGTTAAGGCGTTCGACTATAGTGCGAGAGGTTGCGGGTTCGAACCCTGGTGGTGCCTAGTATGCTCTTGTGGAAAAATTGAGTTAGCTTGAAATTCCCATGCACAAGGAACTTACTGCTAATTGTCTCGTTGTAACCCGTACGAAACTCGCGGAGCTGATTCTGGTTGCGATGGTTATTTGTGGAATATCTAGGGTATGCGCTCTTGTAGCAGCAAAGCCCCTGATTTGTTGTTAAATGGTTTATGGAATGATGTGGGGCCGTAGTGGTCAGCGACAACTTGTAAAGTGTGCTGAGGCTTGTGGATTAACGTCTAGGCGTTGTGCCTGTGCATAGCGCACTATAAATCACTGCGCTTTTCTCTTTATATGTAAGTACCTCTAGAATCAACGTAACAGATGAAGTCTATCGTACAAAGTGCTAATTTTGTTGATTAATATCTTTTGTACGTGCCCTGTGGATGTATCAAGATGGTCAATATTGCTAATCCAGCGAATATGACAAAAGAGCAGCAAATCTAGAAAACAGATGAGGTGATTATAAAACAAGATACGGAGTGTAATGCATAAATCAACCCAATCTAAAAAGCAAAATTATAGCATCGTGTTTTTGACTCAAATAGTGTCTCTTTTGGTACGACCAGTATTAAGAAAACATAATATGCATATATTATGAATTATGTCAAGAAGTAAATTTAAATTGGAACTTACTATTTTAGGTTACTAGCTCTCCATAGTCAATGTAACAGATGAGGAAAATCGTACGATGTGCTTTTATTGCTGATCCTCATGTATATCTAGTTTACATGCCCCGTGGATACTTAGTAGATGTGCCCCAAAATATTCCATAATATTCATTAAAAGTTATGTATTTTGTCATTAGACATTAATTTTTACTTGTTATATATATTTCTATTTGTTTGTTCATGGAATATTCTAGAAATTCAATGTAAAATGCTAATGATTAAAGTGAACAGGGAGTTTATATTTGGTTATGAAGAATTTTCTGGAAAATTAAAGTAGTGGCGCTATTACAGTTACCATGTGTACAGATTAATGATTCTGATTGGCTTGTGTTGTGGTAATGAGCTATTTCTAGAAATTATGTAATCATATACCGTATGCTGTCATATGCTATAATTAGTGGGTGATTCTAGAATTGTAACAAATTATATATACGGGCTGGAGAATAATTAAACAAAGGGCAGTATAGATTATAGTTATAACAGGAGATTCTGTGAAATTTATGTTAGCCAGGAGTGGCCAAAAGTTACCATAATTGTGCGAAGTCTTCAAACTTCGGTTCGCGGTTCTTGTGTGTTGGAAAAACGAAAATACGCCATTCTGAATACTGAATTCTGAATTAGAAAGCAAGATACGGTAGGTAATGCCCAATCTACAGGATCATACGCCAAAATATATTAAAAAGTTTCTCCCTTGGTATAGGAAAACATTACCGAAACAGGAAAATATAATATGACACATTATGAATTATTTCAACAAGTTATTAACTTACGAATTAACTTAAGTTCTAGAGTCAATGTAACAGATGTGCTATTATTGTTGATCTACATCTATATAAATCTGGTTTACATGCCCTGTGGACAGATAAAAGATGGTCAACATTACTAATCCAGTTAATATGACAAAGGAGCAGTAAATCGGGAAAACAGATGTTTATCATGTATTGGAATCCTTTAAGTGCAGCTAAGCATTATCTTTTGAGTGATAGCCTTAAGGGATGGTTTGATGATGTTTTTAAAGAACAAAAATAAAGTAAACAACCGTAGCAGACAGAGTAAATTAATAACTACAAATAAGATGCTACCTTGACTCATTTATTGTGTTAAATAGTTTATACAAACTGTTCCATATTTGCCCCAAGCAAAAGCTGCAGCTACAGCAGCTGAATAATTCGCCATGTCCCTCTACCACTCAGTAGCGTGCGTAAAGGGGAGGGAGGCACTCTCCCCACTTTGTCAGTCAGTCATTGGAAATGAACGCGAACGTATAGTCGTGGGGGAAATAGCACCGACTCCTATTTTAGTTAGTTAGTCAGGGAAATGCACCCAGTCGGGGGAAATAGCTGAAATGCATCTAATCGGGTTTGCTATGGGCAATATAAATACGGTTAAAAGTGGTTGATATTATTAAAAATAAAAATTCGAAAATCTGCGCACTGCCCCTCCGTTCGTTACTTACTTAACTTTAGGCTGCAGTTTGCAACCGTTTCCGACGTACCATATCTGTATTCGCTTTAACCAACATATCTTATAACAACCAAAATTCACATTTTCATCAAATAACTTTCAAATCCTTTGTTTAAAATCCGTGTTTCACTTCCACGTACTTCCAAGTACGTGAAAATTACGTTTGAAACGTTTGCTACAAAGCATGACAGATTTTCATGAAACTTGATATGTAGGGATTGTGTATTACTCAGGTTCAAAGATTATCGAGCTTGCACTCTAAAGCAAAATATCAAATGACTTGCACTTTATCCTACACAATTGTGGAGCACTATAATTGTGCTCAGAGCATTATTCGTCAGGAAAGCCCAATCTATAATCTACCTTGATCTACCATTCGGCGAGGTGTTAAGAATGATTGCTGATTTGTTTCATATCATCTACTTAATCGTGGTTAGTTTTCAAACACGTGTAGTTTATAAACTGCTATAAGCAAAGACAGAATTAAAAGACTAGTTTGTGTGACGTCATTTGTCAATCAAACACGGGTGCGGTTTGTTTACGAATGTCGTGATGATCATAGTTTCTGAACGCGTGAGTAAACCATATTGCCTCATGATTAATTCAAATATGTAAACCGTCTCGAAAGGTGGGTCTTAGTAATAAGAAACTTTCTTTCCTGAAGGCATCATGTCATGCTTTTTGCCTTTTAATGGAACCGTAATTTTCGCCATTTTCTGCGATTCATTTTCTCATATGGGCACCAGATGAATCAACCTTTCTTTTACGCGCTACTGAGCAATCAAGGGTCTTGGGGAGTTTGATTGACAGATGACGTCAGATGCAAACTAATCTTTTTAATTCTGTCTTTGATTAAGGTTCGAACTTTGATTATAGGGCGTTCGAACTTCCCAAAGTCAGGAGGCAGTATATTTGCTTTGTTAGTCACCAGCATGCAGAACACAGCATTTTTACGCAAACAGACACAAATATCTACCTATATAAATGAAATATCGGTAATATTGCTTGCTAGTACGTACTAGTAACAAAAAGTAAAAGCAAGATAAATGTGACTCAATATCTAATATAAAAAAATACATAAACAAAGTTACAAACCCGACGTTTCGAAAGGAAAAAATCTTTTTCTAGGGATAAAAAATAATATATCAGCTCTCAGTATTACATGACGGGATAAAAAGCCCCTGGAACATTGATCAGGTAATGATAGAATCTTGAATGTGTCCGATACATGTGCAATCATAGACCAGAGCTCTGCATAGACATACCACCTAGACCTATGAGTGCTATTATACCTAACCACAGCGGGAGGTGAAGCCACGTATCCAAGGTGATTTTGACGGATTGACGGGGTTACATGTCTGACGCGCTCGTTTGCGTGATTGCTGCGGAGTTATCGCCCGCGTGACCGCGTCAAATGCAACATGTTCCGTAGACGCGAACATGTCTGCTTGTTTGCGTCCGGGTTGCGTCCTTGTAAAAATTGTTGCTATGCAGTGTTGACTTCACTACGCGAAGCAAAGTCGGTTGTCTAGGTACTTGTTTGTCTGGTGGTGCAATAAACCACACCAGGATGCAAAGTATGAAAACCCAAATTTGGACGTTTTTAGCTGGAGACAGATGCATAGTAGCACTTTCAACGAGGGCCTTCTACACTCCCGTACGTAGATGTGAGAGGAAGGGTAATGAAACAGGATGGTCCTATAAGTATACGTAGCTATTATGGTCCGTAGATGTAACAAACTATACATTTTTGTTGCTTTTGTCAAGAAGGATAATTTGACACTATTTTAATTAATTATAATTGCAATTGGAGCATTTTGAATATTTTAATCCAGCACTATTTTTCTTTTACACATTGACATATTATTTTATTGTATAGGACCTCATTAATTAGTCATTCTAGAGATGTATTACCATTGACTGTTTTACTCGTTGGAACTAAAGGAAGTACTTGCAACATCTCGCAACTTGATTAAAGTATTAAAATATTGTATTCCCTTGTATGTCTTTTTGCCGTCTTGTCACCCGGCGGATTCTGAATTTACATTCCCATGGTTTTTGATTAAAGTAACCAAAGTCCAAAAATACACTTGTGCACAACTTTGCGGCCATGCGGCCATTTTCCTCAACTATGTGTCTTCGGATCTTGTTAAATAGGTCGCAGCCATCATTTGCCGCCGGGTTGGATTTACTCGAATCCTTTAGATTTATTTTATTCCTGTAATAGTTCGTAGTATCTAAACGGATCACAATAAAGACAATGCATTAAATAAAGTGTTATCCTTATTAAGCTGTTCTTAACCTATATATAAATCCTTTCATCACTTTACAAGGAAATCGGATATGTATGTTTTATGTTCTACGTGCTGCAAGAATAAGTGTATGACTTTGTTGACATATCGTGTTTTGTATCACTCATACATAACGACTGCAGTGCCAGAAGTAGGTAAGTGCAATAGCGGATATGTGTAGATGAGTACTTTATATTATGTGTAAATTATCAAATGTTCAAAGGGCAGCTATTACACTTACCCACTTTGGGCACTGAGCAGTCGATAAATTCTAGACACTTCATTGGTTAATTACCATTTGATATTTTTTACCACCAACCACCGCCGTGAGCCCCGGCGCCTTGGTCATACAAATATGCGTACGCGTGTCGTGTACATGCATGCAGGGAAGAGACTGCTCCGTGTGTGTTACCTCTTGGACTCGTCCATTAAGTTACAAGTAAATTTGGATTAAATAAATCAAGTCACTACACGGTAGAACTTTGTTGTGTTGAA
Source organism: Amphiura filiformis (assembly GCF_039555335.1). Lineage (NCBI taxonomy): Eukaryota > Metazoa > Echinodermata > Ophiuroidea > Amphilepidida > Amphiuridae > Amphiura > Amphiura filiformis. Next base: position 44,279,076 of record NC_092629.1, on the reverse strand, counting down.
AAAATGTGAAATATTCTTTCAATTTTATTGAATTTCGATTACAAAAAACGGATAAAACAAATGAGCGAATTTGCATGCAATCGCAAAACCACATCTTGGGTCCCCCGGAAACTTGCTACTTAAGAGTGTTAATAAACCGTTGACTTAATAGACGGCATGAAAGAAGACGTGAAAGTGAGTGTGCACTCTCTGCTTTCATTAAGAGCTAATGAGAGTTATCGGCCATCAGAGCATCTCAATTTAAGCATATCGACGGTCTATCGTATTCACCATGCCAAATAATTATTCTCATTTTATCAGAAGTCAGCGTAGAAAAAGGCCTTGTATTCGATTTTAATTTAATTCTGAATTAGAGATACTATAAACTCCCTGATATATAGTGATGTTTTAGGATAATGTCACGCGTCAGGCGATTCATAATATTGTATCCTCTGGCAAATTACAGTTTAAATAATCCCCAGAGTGATCAAGTAAAGTCAATCTGAAGTAGGACAATTTTCAGTTTTGTATAAAGATTGTAAGCAGAATTCGCAAAGCTGCATTTTGCAGAAAACCCCATTGAATTTGAACAACCATTTAAAAAGATATGAGCAGTTAAAGAGTTTCCAAAACAATAGGAAATATTTCTTTTGTTTTGCTATATCTCAAAATCAATATTTCCGACTTCCGACTGCTTTTGCTTGATCGCATCACATTTTTATTGTGCTTAGTGAAACAATGCACAGCAAGTATACCGTATCTAGTATCTTTTCTTTTTAAAATAACAGGACGTGCTAAATATAGAAACTTGACACCTTACAAAAAGTGTGAAGAGGTTAATAATTCCGATTAGACTTTTATCATAATTTAAAATATACGCTGGCGAAGTTACGTATTAATCGGATTAATTACCATAGCAATAGGTCAAAACAATTTTGAACATATCGCGCTGCACTACAAGCAGGTTACACTCATCACCTGTGTATGTCTGCAATCATAGATTGAATACAATACTGGTCTTTTCAAAGATACTAATCTTACAGGTACAAGTGATCAGCATGATATGGTTAAATGCAGTGGTACCGCGTGAACGTATCAGTGCAGCGCGGTATATTCAAACATTGTTTTCAGCTATTGCTATGGTAGTTAATCCGATTATTACGTAACTTCGCCCACACACCGGTAACGTCAGGTTGCTATTTCTGTGGTCCACAAGTTTGTTCCACAGAAGTGATATTGCAATAGCATTCAATATCCACAAAGTGTTTTCCTTCCTTGAAAGTAATCAGATAACATTTTTTACCAATGTCATTTATTGCTCCATTGGAACAAAACGCCAAAGAATCATAGCGAATTTAAATTAACAATAATAGCACGATGTCAGAATGACATTCCTCGTATATTGCATGAAGTTTTGTGTCTGATGCTCTCTCCCTAGTTCCAGACACAAACACGTGATCTTGATAACCTAAGACACAACCTTATATCAGCATATTCCCTTGTGTGATGTATAAGCACATGTACAATCACTATAATTATGACAAATAACAAAGATATCGACCGACCTTGATTATAAAGCATACATTTGAAGCAATCACACTTTTTGGCCTATTGATTATCCCTGTCTGGATTGCTTGATGCCAAGATCTGTGCAATTATTGCAAGAGCGTACTCTTTAATACATCCAACCGACAATGCGTACAACAATATAGGGAGGGCGTCGTGCACGACTTTCTCATGGTTTGTGTAGATAATGGCATGGACAATTTCTATGACTGGCGTAGGGTGGGTGCTGGGGGAGGAGAGTGGAAGGTTATTGCCTTCATAGGTAACATTTTACTAACATTTGTATTTGTTTGTTTGCTTGTTTCCAAATCATGTTAAGTCCACAACCACATGTTTCTCATTTACTTGTGTGATACAATCACAATTACTTTGACAAGTTTGACATTAGCAACAATGAGTTGTACCATCAACAAGCCATTATTTACCACAACAATGCAGCTTAACAATATGCAGACAATTGTTCTCATTTGGAAATCAAAGGCCTCATAAAGTATTGTTACTGTGCATCCAACCACTGCTTGCTTTGTAATGATTCATCCAACTGAAATTACTATACCTATAGCATCACAACCCATTGTAATATCGCACAGGTAAATCAGAAACATGTGTTTGTGGATATATTAAACATGGTTTGGAAACAAGCTCTTCATTTAATTAATACACAAGCAAGCAGATACGAAAGTATTGCAACGTTGCTGAAAAAAGAAGAATTCGACAGGATATTGGATACATGTTCAACTTATACAGTTTGCCGACTTCTTCTTTTTTCAGCGATGTTGCAATAGTGTGTTTCAAATACATGATGTTGTTGTTTCTCTCTCTTAGTCCAAACAAGACTGTGCAGACTGCCCTGCCTCCATCTATCCACTATATATTTAATGAAAACATCCATCCGGTATTCATTTTAAAAACACTCAAGTATTATCATGTTAATAAAGACGAAATTCATGGTTCTTGTTAATATAACACCACTTGTTGTGTTTACCAGTCGTTGCTCAGCAACGCGGTTGCCAGTTGGTTTCTTTTTCAGAAGATCGCTAAACACATGAGTTTGATTGTATTACCCCTCATCTTTGTTCATTGTGGTGCCTTGCTACCTGCTTCTTTAACCAAACGTTTGTATTTGTCTGCCTCTTTGCTGAGCAACAAGAGGTTAAAAGAAGGTCGTCGCAACAACATCAGTGTCAATAAGTGCTGTTGTATATTGGACTAAAACCATGAATTTCGTCTTTCTTTACAATAACAGTATATGTAAGATATGATGACAGGTATGTTTATGTTCCGATTCTATAAACTCTTGTATCAGTCATGTCATTTATTGGAATCTAAAAGGTGTCTCTGAAAGGACTGCACTATCAGAATATTTTCATTTTTGAGGCTACCACATATTTTTTGAATATTATAAATTGATTCCTCCGTTTTGGAATTATAATAATTTAATAATCACACCTCATTCTTAATCCAGTCCACGAGTCACATGTGACCGTACACGACGATTGAGCCGTAAAATTCCTAAATTGTATTCTGAGTTACAGTGTAAAATGTGCATGAAGGTCGTATTCATCGGTACCTCAAGTTGGCGCGACATGTATCTCATTTTTAAACAATCAATAATCCTATTGTTGAAGAGGATAATAAGCATCAACCTTAGATGCCTATAGAATTCTTAATAGCTCTGGTCTTTGTTTGCTTTGGCTAAATCCTATTCAAGTGGTGTGTTACAAAGCATTGTATTTTTTCTAAGTATGTATAACCAACAATTAACAATGAGATGGCATTCCTGAACCTCGTTAACTTGGGGATGATTTGAAATGACCGAAAACACGAAATAACACAAAATTGACCGGAGGAGGAATTTACGGCTCATTCGTGATGTACGGTCTCATATGTACATTGAACCATTCATAATACCACCGACTACCCATGCTTGGTACTTCAAGTACAACTCATACAGCTGTATTGAATCGGTGGATAGGATTCAAAACGCAATGGCATCTTAAAAGTCTTGTAAATATCATAAGTTACACGAACGAAGCAGTCAATTTCAAAATTCAAAAATTGTGTGGTAAATTTCTTTCAAAAAAAATAAAAAATTGTATGAAAGCTGTCTTATCTCGTTATACAATTGCATCAATTATTCAATCTTGTTTGCGTTAGGAATTAAAATACAATATTCGACAGTACAGTTCTTTTAAAGATATCCTGTGTAATAATCAACCGGTTGTCTGACGATTTACAGTTTTCCTTTCAGGCTCATGAATTGCTTTGCAACTTCGTCCCAGACTGGATTCAATCGGTCTCTTACACGGTCCATCCATGCTTTCAAACTTGCATGATTAGCAAAGATATCTTCCTTCAAAACCGTTGGTTGAAGAAGCTGAAACATTACAATATAGGACATTAATCGTAACGTTTTAAAGTTCTTGGCGAATGGAAAGGAAAGAAGGAAGGAATAAAAAAAGAAGATGAACACACGTTAGCGTTTTCCCCGGGGATTCAACCCCAAGACCCCTCGCGTACCAAGTACTCCATCGGCGACCGGTAGCTACGGGTGTTTTGCTGGCCCGGCCAACGAAACCTTTTCGTGTATATGACTTAGAGTGATTGCGTCATCGCATCACGTGGGACGCATGCATTGCTTTGTACGATTTTTGGGTTAAGGAACTGTTATGAAATATCGTAAAACATTTGTTGTTGTTGTTATTGTTGTTGTTGTTGTTGTTGTTGTTGTTGTTGATGATGTTGTTGTTGGTGTTGTTGTTATGAAATATCGTAAAACATTTGTTGTTGTTTTTTGTACTTGTTGTTGTTGTTGGGGGATCTTTTTCAATAAAACCCAGTGATTCTGGGTGAAGAGATTAAAACCAATTATTCTAAGTGGAGAAAAATAGAATAAAATATTGTTTGATCACCATATATTCATATCAATCTCTATCATCATCATTATCACCGAGTCCGACATCGTCGTCGTTATCATCATGAATAACCAACTACAACTTAAAAATGTATTTACGTTGTAATATTTCATGATATCATTGCTTTCTGGTATAACAATAGATTTAATTAAAGTGCTCGAGATGCTTACTTCATTAGCCACGAAGAAGTCTGCAATAGTGACTTCGTCGCCACAAAGATACTGTTGATCTGCCAGGATGTGTTTCTCTAATAATTCCATATTTTGGTCTAGCTCTTTGTACTTGACGACAGCTTCCTCTTCCGATATGGCAGGAAGACCCAGCATTGGTTTCTCCGCCTGCATAGAAGGAAATCACCCTGTTTAAACAACTTCAAGTTCGTATTACCTTCAGGACAATATTTTTACGGTAATACGAAACTATGAGGTTATTGAACTGAATTGACAACACAGAATACTGGGTAAAATAGAATAATGTTTCACTTACAAGCGAAAATAAATTCAGTATACATATATATTGCATATTTTTGTTTGAAAAATCCAGAAATTTTATTCTCGACTTAAACTTTTGCCATCTGGGCTGTTGGCGTGGTCACAAGTGATTGATGTGATCTGGTTCACTGTGTTTTCCGCAGAGGCTGGATGCACTCTCACTCCTCGGGATAAATTTGTTTTCAGCGGTCATATACGTGATTGAAAGAAAATGCGTTGTTATCATATCACCAACACGGTTCACACGGTTGATAGTTATGGCCCCTTTATTTGTATTTCTTCTCTTATTCTTCGGGAAGGGAAACGTAATGGACCAGATCACAACAAATCACTTTTGATCGAGCCATCAGCCCAGATGGTGAAAGCTTAAGGATTAGAAAAAATGTCTGGATTTGTCAAACAAAAATGTGCAATATTAAGCTATATTATGATCTACAATCCTACTGATGCATTTGTTTACGGAATCCAAAATGTAGTTTTAAACGGTACAATTTCGTCATTTGCATTTTTTTATTTCCATGGAAATTATAATATGTATTGAACGTTCTTAAGAGATAGTCACACTGGTCACACTCGGCCCCGGGTTTCGGCATGTCTACCTTGTTTACGAACTTTTAATTCAAACTGCTTTTTTTTCTCTTAACAAGATTATTACGCTTTGATCCACTGTTATTTTTGGATCAGACTTTATGAAAAAAAAGCAAGTGGAAATATTGCACATACAATGTTAAAGAAGACTCCCATTCCATATTTCCTAGCATTAGTATGATGCCAATCGCATAATTCGTCTACTCTGGCTCGCTTCTTGATGTCAACTGGATACCAATGGTCAGGTGTTTTGTACTTTGCTGCTAGGTATTTCACAATGGCGACACTGGAATTATAAGGAACACCAGTGTTCATGAATTGAATAAAACTAAAAGGTATAAGCCCAGGTCAAGATTTGACGGAAGTTCACGGAATAACATGAAAATTACACCTAAATGGATATCCATTTGCATTGTGAATCATTTTATATTTTTTCATTGGATATTCATTTGAAGTGAAAACGGCAGCCATTTTGAATCGTTTCAAGTCCTCATGTGATTGATCAGCATTGTTTGCATATTGTTTTATCTGTGAGTAATTGTACATCTCCGGAGGTGATTTGCACAACCAATTAAAAACTGTACTGATCGATTGTTTCTTTCGTTTTCAAAAAATAGCTTACCTTTCTCTTATAATAAAGCCATCATCATCCAACACTGGTACAGTGTGATTCGGATTTATCGCAAGGAATTCTGCACTTTCGGTATCTCCTGTAATAGAACATTAAGGAAAAAGCTGAGTGTAAACATGGTAGAGAGGAATAATCACCAACTTAAAAGGGCATTTCGTGATCCACAGCATCATCCCCCCCCCACCTTTCTCAAAAAAAGTTGAGATTTTTATACCACTGGATACCTCTGGCTACATAATGTTTATGTACCAAATATTTCTTGCAGATTAATTCGTGTAGCAAAAATATTGCCAAATTTGAATTTCGTTCTGGTATACCAGTTTCAGAGTAATGGTCTATATATGTTGTTTCATGTAGTTAAAGTAATATTGAAATTTTGGAACGTGGAACATTGGAACAAGTTTGAGAGTATTGGTCTATAGATGTTGTTTCATGTATATAAAGATCTATTGAAATTTTGGAACGTGGAACATTGGAACAGATTTGAAAGTAATGGTCTATATAATGTTGTTTCGTGTATATATAGTAATACTGAAATTTTGGAACGTGGAACATTGGAACAGATTTGAGAGCAATGGTCTATATATATGTTGTTTCATGTATATATAGTAATACTGAAATTTTGGAACGTGGAACATTGGAACAAATTTGAGAGTAATGGTCTATATATGTTGTTTCATGTATATAAAGTAATATTGAAATTTTGGAACGTGGAACATTGGAACTAGTTTTAGAGTAATGGTCTATAAAGTAATGGTCTATATGTGTTGTTTCATGTATATCAAGTAATATAGAAATTTTGGAACGTGGAACATTGGAACAAGTTTGAGAGCAATGGTCTATAGATGTTGTTTCATGTATATAAAGATCTATTGAAATTTCGGAACGTGGAACATTGGAACAGATTTGAAAGTAATGGTCTATATAATGTTGTTTCGTGTATACATAGTAATACTGAAATTTTGGAACGTGGAACATTGGAACAGATTTGAGAGCAATGGTCTATATATATGTTGTTTCATGTATATATAGTAATACTGAAATTTTGGAACGTGGAACATTGGAACAAATTTGAGAGTAATGGTCTATATATGTTGCTTCATGTATATAAAGTATTATTGGAATTTTGGAACGTGGAACATTGGAACAGGTTTGAGAGTAATGGTCTATATATGTTGTTTTATGTGTATAAAGATCTATTGAAATTTTGGAACGTGGAATATTGGAACAGATTTGAAAGTAATGGTCTATATAATGTTGTTTCGTGTATATATAGTAATACTGAAATTTTGGAACGTGGAACATTGGAACAGATTTGAGAGCAATGGTCTATATATATGTTGTTTTATGTATATATAGTAATACTGACATTTTGGAACGTGGAACATTGGAACAAATTTGAGAGTAATGGTCTATATATATGTTGTTTCATGTATATAGAGTAATATTGAAATTTTGGAACGTGGAACATTGGAACAGATTTGAAAGTAATGGTCTATATAATGTTGTTTCGTGTATATATAGTAATACTGAAATTTTGGAACGTGGAACATTGGAACAGATTTGAGAGCAATGGTCTATATATATGTTGTTTCATGTATATATAGTAATACTGAAATTTTGGAACGTGGAACATTGGAACAAATTTGAGAGTAATGGTCTATATATGTTGTTTCATGTATATAAAGTAATATTGAAATTTTGGAACGTGGAACATTGGAACTAGTTTTAGAGTAATGGTCTATAAAGTAATGGTCTATATGTGTTGTTTCATGTATATCAAGTAATATAGAAATTTTGGAACGTGGAACATTGGAACAAGTTTGAGAGCAATGGTCTATAGATGTTGTTTCATGTATATAAAGATCTATTGAAATTTCGGAACGTGGAACATTGGAACAGATTTGAAAGTAATGGTCTATATAATGTTGTTTCGTGTATACATAGTAATACTGAAATTTTGGAACGTGGAACATTGGAACAGATTTGAGAGCAATGGTCTATATATATGTTGTTTCATGTATATATAGTAATACTGAAATTTTGGAACGTGGAACATTGGAACAAATTTGAGAGTAATGGTCTATATATGTTGCTTCATGTATATAAAGTATTATTGGAATTTTGGAACGTGGAACATTGGAACAGGTTTGAGAGTAATGGTCTATATATGTTGTTTCATGTGTATAAAGATCTATTGAAATTTTGGAACGTGGAATATTGGAACAGATTTGAAAGTAATGGTCTATATAATGTTGTTTCGTGTATATATAGTAATACTGAAATTTTGGAACGTGGAACATTGGAACAGATTTGAGAGCAATGGTCTATATATATGTTGTTTTATGTATATATAGTAATACTGACATTTTGGAACGTGGAACATTGGAACAAATTTGAGAGTAATGGTCTATATATATGTTGTTTCATGTATATAGAGTAATATTGAAATTTTGGAACGTGGAACATTGGAACAGATTTGAAAGTAATGGTCTATATAATGTTGTTTCGTGTATATATAGTAATACTGAAATTTTGGAACGTGGAACATTGGAACAGATTTGAGAGCAATGGTCTATATATATGTTGTTTCATGTATATATAGTAATACTGAAATTTTGGAACGTGGAACATTGGAACAAATTTGAGAGTAATGGTCTATATATGTTGTTTCATGTATATAAAGTAATATTGAAATTTTGGAACGTGGAACATTGGAACTAGTTTTAGAGTAATGGTCTATAAAGTAATGGTCTATATGTGTTGTTTCATGTATATCAAGTAATATAGAAATTTTGGAACGTGGAACATTGGAACAAGTTTGAGAGCAATGGTCTATAGATGTTGTTTCATGTATATAAAGATCTATTGAAATTTCGGAACGTGGAACATTGGAACAGATTTGAAAGTAATGGTCTATATAATGTTGTTTCGTGTATACATAGTAATACTGAAATTTTGGAACGTGGAACATTGGAACAGATTTGAGAGCAATGGTCTATATATATGTTGTTTCATGTATATATAGTAATACTGAAATTTTGGAACGTGGAACATTGGAACAAATTTGAGAGTAATGGTCTATATATATGTTGTTTCATGTATATATAGTAATACTGAAATTTTGGAACGTGGAACATTGGAACAGGTTTGAGAGTAATGGTCTATATATGTTGCTTCATGTATATAAAGTATTATTGGAATTTTGGAACGTGGAACATTGGAACAGGTTTGAGAGTAATGGTCTATATATGTTGTTTCATGTGTATAAAGATCTATTGAAATTTTGGAACGTGGAACATTGGAACAGATTTGAAAGTAATGGTCTATATAATGTTGTTTCGTGTATATATAGTAATACTGAAATTTTGGAACGTGGAACATTGGAACAGATATGAGAGCAATGGTCTATATATATGTTGTTTTATGTATATATAGTAATACTGAAATTTTGGAACGTGGAACATTGGAACAAATTTGAGAGTAATGGTCTATATATATGTTGTTTCATGTATATATAGTAATATTGAAATTTTGGAACGTGGAACATTGGAACAAGTTTGAGAGTAATGGTCTATATATGTTGTTTCATGTATATAAAGATCTATTGAAATTTTGGAACGTGGAACATTGGAACAGGTTTGAAAGTAATGGTCTATATATGTTGTTTCATGTATATAAAGATCTATTAAAATTTTGGAACGTGGAACATTGGAACAGATTTGAGAGCAATGGTCTATATATATGTTGTTTCATGTATATATAGTAATACTGAAATTTTGGAACGTGGAACATGGAACAAATTTGAGAGTAATGGTCTATATATATGTTGTTTCATGTATATATAGTAATACTGACATTTTGGAACGTGGAACATTGGAACTAGTTTCAGAGTAATGGTCTATATATGTTGTTTCATGTATATAAAGTAATATGGAAATTTTGGAACGTGGAACATTGGAACTAGTTTCAGAGTAATGGTCTATATATGTTGTTTCATGTATATAAAGTAATATTGAAATTTTGGAACGTGGAACATTGGAACTAGTTTCAGAGTAATGGTCTATATGTTGTTTCATGTATATAAAGTAAAATTGAAATTTTGGAACGTGGAACATTGGAACAAGTTTGAGAGTAATGGTCTATATATGTTGTTTCATGTATATAAAGATCTATTGAAATTTTGGAACGTGGAACATTGGAACAGATTTGAAAGTAATGGTCTATATAATGTTGTTTCGTGTATATATAGTAATACTGAAATTTTGGAACGTGGAACATTGGAACAAATTTGAGAGTAATGGTCTATATATATGTTGTTTCATGTATATAAAGTAATATTGAAATTTTGGAACGTGGAACATTGGAACAAGTTTGAGAGTAATGGTCTATGTTGTTTCATGTATATAAAGTAATATTGAAATTTTGGAACGTGGAACATTGGAACTAGTTTCAGAGTAATGGTCTATATATGTTGTTTCATGTATATAAAGTAATATTGAAATTTTGGAACGTGGAACATTGGAACAGGTTTGAAAGTAATGGTCTATATATGTTGTTTCATGTATATAAAGATCTATTAAAATTTTGGAACGTGGAACATTGGAACAGATTTGAGAGCAATGGTCTATGTAGTTTAATGTATATATAGTAATACTGAAATTTTGGAACGTGGAACATTGGAACAAATTTGAGAGTAATGGTCTATACATATGTTGTTTCATGTATATATAGTAATATTGAAATTTTGGAACGTGGAACATTGGAACAAGTTTGAGAGTAATGGTCTATATATGTTGTTTCATGTATATAAAGTAATATTGAAATTTTGGAACGTGGAACATTGGAACAGGTTTGAAAGTAATGGTCTATATATGTTGTTTCATGTATATAAAGATCTATTAAAATTTTGGAACGTGGAACATTGGAACAGATTTGAGAGCAATGGTCTATATATGTTGTTTAATGTATATATAGTAATACTGAAATTTTGGAACGTGGAACATTGGAACAAATTTTTAGTTTTAGAGTAATGGTCTATATATGTTGTTTCATGTATATAAAGTAATATTGAAATTTTGGAACGTGGAACATTGGAACAAGTTTGAGAGTAATAGTCTATATGTGTTGTTTCATGTATATCAAGTAATATAGAAATTTTGGAACGTGGAACATTGGAACAAGTTTGAGAGCAATGGTCTATAGATGTTGTTTCATGTAATTAAAGATCTATTGAAATTTTGGAACGTGGAACATTGGAACAGATTTGAAAGTAATGGTCTATATAATGTTGTTTCGTGTATACATAGTAATACTGACATTTTGGAACGTGGAACATTGGAACAGATTTGAGAGCAATGGTCTATATATATGTTGTTTCATGTATACAAATTCAAAGTATAGACCTCTGGCAAGGAAAGTAAAGTAAACTTGTTTCATGTATATATAGTAATACTGAAATTTTGGAACGTGGAACATTGGAACAGGTTTGAGAGTAATGGTCTATATATGTTGCTTCATGTATATAAAGTATTATTGGAATTTTGGAACGTGGAACATTGGAACAGGTTTGAGAGTAATGGTCTATATATGTTGTTTCATGTGTATAAAGGTCTATTGAAATTTTGGAACGTGGAACATTGGAACAGATTTGAAAGTAATGGTCTATATAATGTTGTTTCGTGTATATATAGTAATACTGAAATTTTGGAACGTGGAACATTGGAACAGATTTGAGAGCAATGGTCTATATATATGTTTTTTATGTATATATAGTAATACTGAAATTTTGGAACGTGGAACATTGGAACAAATTTGAGAGTAATGGTCTATATATATGTTGTTTCATGTATATAGAGTAATATTGAAATTTTGGAACGTGGAACATTGGAACAAGTTTGAGAGTAATGGTCTATATATGTTGTTTCATGTATATAAAGATCTATTGAAATTTTGGAACGTGGAACATTGGAACAGGTTTGAAAGTAATGGTCTATATATGTTGTTTCATGTATATAAAGATCTATTAAAATTTTGGAACGTGGAACATTGGAACAGATTTGAGAGCAATGGTCTATATATGTAGTTTAATGTATATATAGTAATACTGAAATTTTGGAACGTGGAACATTGGAACAAGTTTGAGAGTAATGGTCTATATATGTTGTTTCATGTATATAAAGTAATATTGAAATTTTGGAACGTGGAACATTGGAACAGGTTTGAAAGTAATGGTCTATATATGTTGTTTCATGTATATAAAGATCTATTAAAATTTTGGAACGTGGAACATTGGAACAGATTTGAAAGTAATGGTCTATATAATGTTGTTTCGTGTATACATAGTAATACTGAAATTTTGGAACGTGGAACATTGGAACAGATTTGAGAGCAATGGTCTATATATATGTTGTTTCATGTATATATAGTAATACTGAAATTTTGGAACGTGGAACATTGGAACAGGTTTGAGAGTAATGGTCTATATATGTTGCTTCATGTATATAAAGTATTATTGGAATTTTGGAACGTGGAACATTGGAACAGGTTTGAGAGTAATGGTCTATATATGTTGTTTCATGTGTATAAAGGTCTATTGAAATTTTGGAACGTGGAACATTGGAACAGATTTGAAAGTAATGGTCTATATAATGTTGTTTCGTGTATATATAGTAATACTGAAATTTTGGAACGTGGAACATTGGAACAGATTTGAGAGCAATGGTCTATATATATGTTGTTTTATGTATATATAGTAATACTGAAATTTTGGAACGTGGAACATTGGAACAAATTTGAGAGTAATGGTCTATACATATGTTGTTTCATGTATATATAGTAATATTGAAATTTTGGAACGTGGAACATTGGAACAAGTTTGAGAGTAATGGTCTATATATGTTGTTTCATGTATATAAAGTAATATTGAAATTTTGGAACGTGGAACATTGGAACAGGTTTGAAAGTAATGGTCTATATATGTTGTTTCATGTATATAAAGATCTATTAAAATTTTGGAACGTGGAACATTGGAACAGATTTGAGAGCAATGGTCTATATATGTTGTTTAATGTATATATAGTAATACTGAAATTTTGGAACGTGGAACATTGGAACAAATTTTTTAGTTTTAGAGTAATGGTCTATATATGTTGTTTCATGTATATAAAGTAATATTGAAATTTTGGAACGTGGAACATTGGAACAAGTTTGAGAGTAATAGTCTATATGTGTTGTTTCATGTATATCAAGTAATATAGAAATTTTGGAACGTGGAACATTGGAACAAGTTTGAGAGCAATGGTCTATAGATGTTGTTTCATGTATATAAAGATCTATTGAAATTTTGGAACGTGGAACATTGGAACAGATTTGAAAGTAATGGTCTATATAATGTTGTTTCGTGTATACATAGTAATACTGAAATTTTGGAACGTGGAACATTGGAACAGATTTGAGAGCAATGGTCTATATATATGTTGTTTCATGTATATATAGTAATACTGAAATTTTGGAACGTGGAACATTGGAACAGGTTTGAGAGTAATGGTCTATATATGTTGCTTCATGTATATAAAGTATTATTGGAATTTTGGAACGTGGAACATTGGAACAGGTTTGAGAGTAATGGTCTATATATGTTGTTTCATGTGTATAAAGGTCTATTGAAATTTTGGAACGTGGAACATTGGAACAGATTTGAAAGTAATGGTCTATATAATGTTGTTTCGTGTATATATAGTAATACTGAAATTTTGGAACGTGGAACATTGGAACAGATTTGAGAGCAATGGTCTATATATATGTTTTTTTATGTATATATAGTAATACTGAAATTTTGGAACGTGGAACATTGGAACAAATTTGAGAGTAATGGTCTATATATATGTTGTTTCATGTATATAGAGTAATATTGAAATTTTGGAACGTGGAACATTGGAACAAGTTTGAGAGTAATGGTCTATATATGTTGTTTCATGTATATAAAGATCTATTGAAATTTTGGAACGTGGAACATTGGAACAGGTTTGAAAGTAATGGTCTATATATGTTGTTTCATGTATATAAAGATCTATTAAAATTTTGGAACGTGGAACATTGGAACAGATTTGAGAGCAATGGTCTATATATGTAGTTTAATGTATATATAGTAATACTGAAATTTTGGAACGTGGAACATTGGAACAAGTTTGAGAGTAATGGTCTATATATGTTGTTTCATGTATATAAAGTAATATTGAAATTTTGGAACGTGGAACATTGGAACAGGTTTGAAAGTAATGGTCTATATATGTTGTTTCATGTATATAAAGATCTATTAAAATTTTGGAACGTGGAACATTGGAACAGATTTGAAAGTAATGGTCTATATAATGTTGTTTCGTGTATACATAGTAATACTGAAATTTTGGAACGTGGAACATTGGAACAGATTTGAGAGCAATGGTCTATATATATGTTGTTTCATGTATATATAGTAATACTGAAATTTTGGACTCTTGGAACAGGTTTGAGAGTAATGGTCTATATATGTTGCTTCATGTATATAAAGTATTATTGGAATTTTGGAACGTGGAACATTGGAACAGGTTTGAGAGTAATGGTCTATATATGTTGTTTCATGTGTATAAAGGTCTATTGAAATTTTGGAACGTGGAACATTGGAACAGATTTGAAAGTAATGGTCTATATAATGTTGTTTCGTGTATATATAGTAATACTGAAATTTTGGAACGTGGAACATTGGAACAGATTTGAGAGCAATGGTCTATATATATGTTGTTTTATGTATATATAGTAATACTGAAATTTTGGAACGTGGAACATTGGAACAAATTTGAGAGTAATGGTCTATATATATGTTGTTTCATGTATATAAAGATCTATTGAAATTTTGGAACGTGGAACATTGGAACAGGTTTGAAAGTAATGGTCTATATATGTTGTTTCATGTATATAAAGATCTATTAAAATTTTGGAACGTGGAACATTGGAACAGATTTGAGAGCAATGGTCAATATATGTAGTTTAATGTATATATAGTAATACTGAAATTTTGGAACGTGGAACATTGGAACAAATTTGAGAGTAATGGTCTATACATATGTTGTTTCATGTATATATAGTAATATTGAAATTTTGGAACGTGGAACATTGGAACAAGTTTGAGAGTAATGGTCTATATATGTTGTTTCATGTATATAAAGTAATATTGAAATTTTGGAACGTGGAACATTGGAACAGGTTTGAAAGTAATGGTCTATATATGTTGTTTCATGTATATAAAGATCTATTAAAATTTTGGAACGTGGAACATTGGAACAGATTTGAGAGCAATGGTCTATATATGTTGTTTAATGTATATATAGTAATACTGAAATTTTGGAACGTGGAACATTGGAACAAATTTGAGAGTAATGGTCTATACATATGTTGTTTCATGTATATAAAGTAATATTGAAATTTTGTAACGTGAATCATTGGAACTAGTTTCAGAGTAATGGTCTATATATGTTGTTTCATGTATATAAAATAATATTGAAATTTTGGAACGTGGAACATTGGAACTAGTTTCAGAGTAATGGTCTATATATGTTGTTTCATGTATATAAAGTAATATTGAAATTTTGGAACGTGGAACATTGGAACTAGTTTCAGAGTAATGGTCTATATATGTTGTTTCATGTAGTTAAAGTAATATTGAAATTTTGGAACGTGGAACATTGGAACAAGTTTGAGAGTATTGGTCTATAGATGTTGTTTCATGTATATAAAGATCTATTGAAATTTTGGAACGTGGAACATTGGAACAGATTTGAAAGTAATGGTCTATATAATGTTGTTTCGTGTATATATAGTAATACTGAAATTTTGGAACGTGGAACATTGGAACAGATTTGAGAGCAATGGTCTATATATATGTTGTTTCATGTATATATAGTAATACTGAAATTTTGGAACGTGGAACATTGGAACAAATTTGAGAGTAATGGTCTATATATGTTGTTTCATGTATATAAAGTAATATTGAAATTTTGGAACGTGGAACATTGGAACAAGTTTGAGAGTAATGGTCTATATGTGTTGTTTCATGTATATCAAGTAATATAGAAATTTTGGAACGTGGAACATTGGAACAAGTTTGAGAGCAATGGTCTATATGTATGTTGGTTCATATATATAAAGTAATATTGAAATTTTGGAACGTGGAACATTGGAACAAGTTTGAGAGTACTGGTCTATATATGTTGTTTCATATATATAAAGTAATATTGAAATTTTGGAACGTGGAACATTGGAACAAGTTTGAGAGTAATGGTCTATATATGTTGTTTCATATATATAAGGTAATATTGAAATTTTGGAACGTGGAACATTGGAACAAGTTTGAGAGTAATGGTCTATATGTGTTGTGTCTGGTATATAAAGTATTATTGGAATTTTGGAACGTGGAACATTGGAACAAGTTTGAGAGTAATGGTCTATATATATGTTGTTTCATGTATATATAGTAATACTGAAATTTTGGAACGTGGAACATTGGAACCAATTTGAGAGTAATGGTCTATATATATGTTGTTTCATGTATATAAAGTAATACTGAAATTTTGGAACGTGGAACATTGGAACAAATTTGAGAGTAATGGTCTATATATATATGTTGTTTCATGTATATAAAGTAATATTGAAATTTTGGAACGTGGAACATTGGAACTAGTTTCAGAGTAATGGTCTATATATGTTGTTTTATGTATGAAGAGTAATATTGAAATTTTGGAACGTGGAACATTGGAACAGATTTGAGAGCAATGGTCTATATATATGTTGTTTCATGTATATAAAGTATTATTGGAATTTTGGAACGTGGAACATTGGAACAAGTTTGAGAGTAATGGTCTATATATGTTGTTTTATGTGTATAGAGTAATATTGAAATTTTGGAACGTGGAACATTGGAACAGATTTGAAAGCAATGGTCTATATATGTTGTTTCATGTATATATAGTAATACTGAAATTTTGGAACGTGGAACATTGGAACTAGTTTCAGAGTAATGGTCTATATGTGTTGTTTTATGTATGAAGAGTAATATTGAAATTTTGGAACGTGGAACATTGGAACAGATTTGAGAGCAATGGTCTATATATATATGTTGTTTCATGTGTATATAAAGTATTATTGGAATTTTGGAACGTGGAACATTGGAACAAGTTTGAGAGTAATGGTCTATATGTGTTGTTTCATGTATATCAAGTAATATAGAAATTTTGGAACGTGGAACATTGGAACAAGTTTGAGAGCAATGGTCTATATGTATGTTGGTTCATATATATATAAAGTAATATTGAAATTTTGGAACGTGGAACATTGGAACAAGTTTGAGAGTAATGGTCTATATATGTTGTTTCATATATATAAAGTAATATTGAAATTTTGGAACGTGGAACATTGGAACTAGTTTCAGAGTAATGGTCTATATATGTTGTTTTATGTATGAAGAGTAATATTGAAATTTTGGAACGTGGAACATTGGAACAGATTTGAGAGCAATGGTCTATATATATGTTGTTTCATGTATATAAAGTATTATTGGAATTTTGGAACGTGGAACATTGGAACAAGTTTGAGAGTAATGGTCTATATGTGTTGTTTCATGTATATCAAGTAATATAGAAATTTTGGAACGTGGAACATTGGAACAAGTTTGAGAGCAATGGTCTATATGTATGTTGGTTCATATATATAAAGTAATATTGAAATTTTGGAACGTGGAACATTGGAACAAGTTTGAGAGTAATGGTCTATATATGTTGTTTCATATATATAAAGTAATATTGAAATTTTGGAACGTGGAACATTGGAACAAGTTTGAGAGTAATGGTCTATATGTGTTGTTTCATGTATATCAAGTAATATAGAAATTTTGGAACGTGGAACATTGGAACAAGTTTGAGAGCAATGGTCTATATGTATGTTGGTTCATATATATAAAGTAATATTGAAATTTTGGAACGTGGAACATTGGAACAAGTTTGAGAGTACTGGTCTATATATGTTGTTTCATATATATAAAGTAATATTGAAATTTTGGAACGTGGAACATTGGAACAAGTTTGAATGTAATGGTCTATATGTGTTGTGTCTGGTATATAAAGTATTATTGGAATTTTGGAACGTGGAACATTGGAACAAGTTTGAGAGTAATGGTCTATATATATGTTGTTTCATGTATATATAGTAATACTGAAATTTTGGAACGTGGAACATTGGAACCAATTTGAGAGTAATGGTCTATATATATGTTGTTTCATGTATATAAAGTAATACTGAAATTTTGGAACGTGGAACATTGGAACAAATTTGAGAGTAATGGTCTATATATATGTTGTTTCATGTATATAAAGTAATATTGAAATTTTGGAACGTGGAACATTGGAACTAGTTTCAGAGTAATGGTCTATATATGTTGTTTTATGTATATAGAGTAGTATTGAAATTTTGGAACGTGGAACATTGGAACAGGTTTGAGAGTAATGGTCTATATATGTTGTTTTATGTATATAGAGTAATATAGAAATTTTGGAACGTGGAACATTGGAACAGATTTGAAAGCAATGGTCTATATATGTTGTTTCATGTATATATAGTAATACTGAAATTTTGGAACGTGGAACATTGGAACAAATTTGAGAGTCATGGTCTATATATATGTTGTTTCATGTATATATAGTAATACTGAAATTTTGGAACGTGGAACATTGGAACAAATTTGAGAGTAATGGTCTATATATATCTTGTTTCATGTATATATAGTAATACTGAAATTTTGGAACGTGGAACATTGGAATAAATTTGAGAGTAATGGTCTATATATATGTTGTTTCATGTATATATATATAATACTGAAATTTTGGAACGTGGAACATTGGAACAAATTTGAGAGTAATGGTCTATATATAATGTTGTTTCATGTATATATAGTAATATTGAAATTTTGGAACGTGGAACATTGGAACAGGTTTGAGAGTAATGGTCTATATATGTTGTTTTATGTATATAGAGTAATATAGAAATTTTGGAACGTGGAACATTGGAACAGATTTGAAAGCAATGGTCTATATATGTTGTTTCATGTATATATAGTAATACTGAAATTTTGGAACGTGGAACATTGGAACAAATTTGAGAGTAATGGTCTATATATATGTTGTTTCATGTATATATAGTAATATTGAAATTTTGGAACGTGGAACATTGGAACAAATTTGAGAGTCATGGTCTATATATATGTTGTTTCATGTATATATAGTAATACTGAAATTTTGGAACGTGGAACATTGGAACAAATTTGAGAGTAATGGTCTATATATATGTTGTTTCATGTATATATAGTAATACTGAAATTTTGGAACGTGGAACATTGGAACAAATTTGAGAGTAATGGTCTATATATATGTTGTTTCATGTATATATAGTAATACTGAAATTTTGGAACGTGGAACATTGGAACAAATTTGAGAGTAATGGTCTATATATATGTTGTTTCATGTATATATAGTAATACTGAAATTTTGGAACGTGGAACATTGGAACTAGTTTCAGAGTAATGGTCTATATGTGTTGTTTTATGAATGTAGAGTAATATTGAAATTTTGGAACGTGGAACATTGGAACAGGTTTGAGTGTAATGGTCTATATATGTTGTTTTATGTATATAGAGTAATATTGAAATTTTGGAACGTGGAACATTGGAACAGATTTGAAAGCAATGGTCTATATATGTTGTTTCGTGTATATATAGTAATATTGAAATTTTGGAACGTGGAACATTGGAACAAATTTGAGAGTAATGGTCTATATATATGTTGTTTCATGTATATATAGTAATACTGAAATTTTGGAACGTGGAACATTGGAACTAGTTTCAGAGTAATGGTCTATATGTGTTGTTTTATGTATGTAGAGTAATATTGAAATTTTGGAACGTGGAACATTGGAACAGGTTTGAGTGTAGTGGTCTATATATGTTGTTTTATGTATATAGAGTAATATTGAAATTTTGGAACGTGGAACATTGGAACAGGTTTGAGAATAATGGTCTATATATATTGTTTCATGTATATAAAGATATTTTGACATTTTGGAACGTGGAACATTGGAACAGGTTTGAGAGTATTGGTCTATATATGTTGTTTCATGTATATAAAGATATTTTGAAATTTTGGAACGTGGAACATTGGAACAGGTTTGAGAGTAATGGTCTATATATATATGTTGTTTCATAAATATCTATTACAATACACCCCCCCATACACACATATTGGAAAACAGGTTTGAGAATAATGGTCTATATAATGTTGTTTCGTATATATCTATTAAAATACACCACCCCCCCCCACACACACACACCCTATGTATCTATATATATTTATATACATATATATACACATAAGCCTATCCATAATGAATATTACTGTTATATATATGTGTAACATTTCGTGTATAATTACATGAAGGATACACCAAACAAATAGATAATCAACTTATCGGATTAAAAGTTTAGAGGGAAGGTCTTGCTGCTCAGCGAGTGTTTGTAATTGAATACATGAATACAAAAGCCACCTAAGTCCATGCGAAGTTATTTTGAGAGAAAAACCCGTGTCTCATTTTAATTCCTTCAGTTAGATTTACCTGGTCAATATGGTAAGTTTTACGTGCAAATGAGTGGATTAACCTTTATTAGGTATGACGATTAGCATTTCAGGGACTTCGTGGGGTTCATTTTAAATTTTGGACTTAGGTGGTTTTTTGAATCATATACAAAGACAACAATGTTAGAATGAGATTACCACTAGTAAGATAATACAAAATAAAGCACACAGGTATGTATAATGTTGATAAGCATTCTGCCATGTAATATAAACCACACACTTTCCTTTATTAAACCCATTTTTTGTTCAAAAGTCATTCTCTAGCAATGAATGTGTTACAAGTGGACTTTTATACATACTGGATTTCAATCAATGTGTTACAAGACTCAAATCATGGAATTGGGTGATTCTTTCATACATGCTATTTTTCACATGCCCAATAGACACAGAGAATGAATTTGAGTTGTTCTTTCATGCATATGACAGGCCTATGTATAGCAACAATTTCCCATGCTTAACTCAATTTGGCCAAAGTATGGACTTAGGTGGCTTTTGTATTCATATATTCAATTATCAGAAGGTTTTCTCCAAATTCATTCTCTAATGAGTACAGTTTTATTAGGTATCGTGTCTTTTGCATAACAAAACAGATACATGATCAGAATAACGTACCTTCATATTTACCCTTTTCATCGGTTGTTGACTTCGATCAGGAGAGCACTTGTTTGTTCAAGTCGTATTAATTGGTTCATAAATTAAAATCAAATAAGTCGTATGCACTTTTTTTTGTATTTTGTAAGTATATGCAAGGTTATTAACAAACTGTTCATTTTATTCGCCATACATACCGTCACTTCCAAAGTTGAGTGCCCCCCCCCCCCCTGGAGGTGTCTAATCGTTACAATCATTTACAGGATGAACACAATGCTCTACCAACACAGGAGGGGTGTGACCACCTGACGGCAGCTTGTCTGTATGTAGCCATATCCCAAAGCCTTAACTTTAAAAAAAAGAACTTAAAAGATTCAAACTGCAATTAACAATGGAGATGCCAGCGTCAAACCCCGTCATGACCTTATTGTTAGCAACTATTTTAAACTGTTTCAATTTGGTAGTCCACAGCATCTTGCAAATGGTAGGGAGCTTTGGCAAAAATTGCATTGGTCATTTGATATAGCGAGTATGTAGAAAAATTCAAATACCGTAAACCAATACTTTGCGTAAACGTTCGCCTAATCATGATCATGGCGCACCGGTGCCCCTTTGCTTTGAGTTAAATTTCATGTGCAAAATAATTGAGAGCTCCTTCATCTAGAATACTTTGCTCCTCTGAAATCCCAACAAGAATTAAGAGTCCGTGCCCTTTTTTGCTGGTGGGAATTTTACGGGAGGGCACTTTTAGGATGTGCCTAAAATTCAACTTATGTCAAGTGAGCCCATATAGCGCCATTAGTCGAACGTTTAGTAGAACGTATGGTTTACGGTATCTCAGATATACTTGTGTAGGTCATGTGGTTCTTGAGTTATGTTGTAAAGAGGGCAGAAACAATAACACTTTTGTAAAACGTACATAACTCATTCACAACAATAAATCAAGCAAGGTTTCAAAGTATATGATTTGTAGAATGAACTTTTGCAAAACATAAAAATATTATATATTGATTTAGAAAATGAAAATCGATTTTCTTTGGCTGCTTCAACCAACAATACCTTGTCTACCCTTAAGTGAAGAACCTTGATTAAAATTTAGGTGCATAAAAATTACGTATTATGTACAAAATAGTACTAATATGTATGTTGTTATTTCATGTCACAAAAAAATTATTTCACCGTATGTTCGTTAATATCACCAAAAAAAGTATTTCACCGTATGTTTGTGAGGACACGGTGGCTCAGTCGTTACGGCCTTGGACTCATAATCTGAGAGCTTGCTCGACGTGCGTGGGTTCGATTCCCCGTCCCACCACCGTGTTGCGCCCTTGGGCAAGGCGCTTTGCCTCGCTTGCCTCACCCCACCCATGTGCAATGGGAAGCTGTTAGGGGTAGTCACAGTCGTTGTACTGATGGACCCTGCGCCACTTGTAGGCTGCAAACGTGGTTCCGACATATTCTAATGACGACGGAATAAATGTAAAGCGCTTTGAGGCTGTTTACGGCATAAAGCGCTATATAAATATCTACATTTTTTAATCATCTGTACTAGACCAAATCTGTGTGATATTATACAGAAATTTCCCGGGGAAATTTCAATCAAGCGATCAGTATTGATGCATTTTAACCATAGAATATCTTGACGCATAAAATATTTATACATACTAGTACTTTGTATATAAAATGCTTGAAAATGCAGCATACAATTTTTGAGATCGGCATTTCTAAACAGACGTACCCTCCTGATGGGGAAAACCAAATAGAAGCAGAAGGTCACTCGATACCATGACACCGTCATGAGTGATTCAACAACTGATGAAAGCCAGACGAGTCCAGCATACTCCACGGCCGACTGATGATGTTGACGACATCGCGACACCTTTAAAAGACTAAGAAAGCAAAATCAGTGGACAGATCAGGTATAAGGGCTGCCATATATGCCGTAACGTGGCCTTCGCTACAGGTTGTAGAACTGCCACACACCGACATCGGCTGGTTAATAATTACATACATTGTACAGCAGAGACACTAAAATGAATACACGGGATCGGTACACGTGAATGTGATATGCACGATTTGATATTCAGACGATAAATCTTCGTATACCGGGGTAGAAAATGATGAATATCTCCCGTGATTTTTTTATTCTAAAGAAGCCATATTTTTTTCCTTGCACTTGAACATATGTGTTGAAAGGATATGATAGTCGTTAGCTTATTGAGCTCAAAAACTGACAAAAATTCTGATTTTATATGTGCCGAACTATAGCGCAGCGTAGGCTAGCTGCACTCACTCGTGGAGGCAGTCTAAAAGCAGATGACCTCATGGCGTATACATGCTCACTCACACACAGAGAGGTCAGTTACCAGGCTATTGTCAGTAGCCTTAGTCGGATGTCCCTCGGCTCATTATGCGTCTCAAAACTATTAAAGAGGTCGGAACAAAATGGCCATGCGTGGCTGTGGATTCAACCTACCATGGCGATTTCTGCCATGAAGATATCGGGGCGATGACACTGTGTGCCACGGATGATACAGAGAATCAAATCTAACTAGCAAGTGATACAAATAATCGAATCTAGCTTGGACACAACCTAATAGACCCCTGCGCAAAGCCCCATGACGGAAGGGACAAGCGAATAAACAATCTTAAAAACGATCACTTATATTACCTTTAAAATAAGCAATGGATTTAGATGTCAGACTATAACCATGGCTATGAGATTCATTAGTATCTGCTTAATCAATCTATGGTGTAATTGATTTGCTGGAAAAACAATCTAAATAAATAGATAATGAATGGATTTTGATGTCAGGGTGTGACCATGACCATATTATTAAAAGCGCCTGCTGCATTCAATATATACGACAGTTGATTTATTAACAATTGATTTCACAAACAGAAGACAATGCTGTAATTTGCTGTTTTTATACCATAGATAAAGAACAAGTTGCTAAAAGTTTGTAGCTGTGTGTACAACTGTTCAATGGTGGTATAAACAAACTTACACGGGCACCACTCGCTAAGTCTCCCGCAGACATGATGCTGAAGATGTGCTGTTATGCGCGTGCGATAGGGGAAATGATTTCATGCTTCGGGTTTTATCGGAATGACTCAGTTTGAAAAGGTCTATTACGCTTAGCTATTTTTACGAACTGACAAAACCAATTATAAGCATCAATAATTCATACGAATTTATCAATATTATATTTAGCTGTTTTAGCCAGCAATGTTGTCAATTACAAGTAGCAAGACTTGATACGAATTAGTCACAATTACGTTTAGCTATTGTAACAAACAACACTATCAATAATACAAGCAGCAATATTTAATAAGAATTTAGCAACATTACGTTTATCGTGACAAGCAACACTATCAATAATACAAGTAGCAAAATAAGAATATATCACTATTGCGTTTAGCTGTAATTGTAACAAGCAGCAAGATTTGATAAGAATTTATCAACATTACATTTACCTATTTTAGCAAGCAATACTATCAATTACAAGTAGCAATACTTGCTACGAATTTATCACAATTACGTTTAGCTATTGTAACAAGCAACACTATCAATAATACAAGCAGCAGGATTTTATAAGAATTTATCACCATTACGTTTAGCTATTGTAATAAGCAACACTATCAATTACAAGCATCAAGATTTAATAAGAATTTACCACCATTACGTTTAGCTATCGTAACAAGCAACACTATCAATAATACAGTCATTGACCAAAGTTTGGAATATTTTTTATTTTTTTGCATAGCCCTGTTTTTAAGTGCAGATTTCTTACCACCAATGACCCGTCAGCCATGCAAAATGGATCACGGGTGTCTGGCAAGATCTTAGGTACCATTCCATATCACACAATACGTAATGTAAGACAACGGCTTCTTATGCCTGACCAATGAACCATCGGGCCTCCTTTACCTTTTGCAGTTATTTTAGCGATATGATTTATAAGGTTATATTGGCTTTTGCATTACCGTGTGAAGACACCAGCTTTACTTTGTTGCACCTGTCTGTTGTATACTATATTTCTGATCATGGGGTGTGAGTTGAGCGCAGATTTATACGCTCGCGTCATGGACTTACCGCGGCAACAAACAGCAGGATATTGCTACCGCTTTAGGAATTACATAAGTTGCAGTTTCTAAATTTTGAAGAGACATCGAGAGACCGGAACTACTACACCTATACCAAGGTTAGGTCGACCCCGAAAGACAACCGCCAGGGAAGACCGATCTCTCCTTAGAATTTGCTGCAATGGCCGCACGAAGCCTGCATCGACTGGCTACGAACAGAATGACTGAGGTCCATAAACGCGCCTGTTACCTGGTCGAGAGAATGACACGTCGCGTACATGACCTTGAGCTGGCAAGGGGTGGAAACGCCAAATATTGAGTTTTGTTTTCTCAAGCAAGAGACTTACCTCAACATGTCACAGTGAGAGTTTAAGTTTATGTTTAAACAATAAAGTTTGCTAATGTCTTTAATCTCATTTTGTGATACAAGGAGATCGCCAAAAAGTGTTGTTATTGTGTGATCCTTCCATTGTAATGCGATTCTTCAGGTAATTCTTTCTTTAATTGACAAACTGTGTGATGTAAACATGAGAGGACATTTATATCTTTCAATTAGATTCAACTGAGCACTACTCCAGAACAATAAACCTGTTCTTAATATCATGAATATGATTGAAAACCGCATTTGATGCAAAAATAAAAATATTCCAAACTTTTGTCCATGACTGTACAAGCATCAAGATTTAACATGTTTAATACGATATTATCACCATTACGTTTAGCTACATTAACAAGCAACACTATCAATAATACAAGTAGCAAGATTTAATAAGAATTTATCACCATTACGTTTAGCTACATTAACAAGCAACACTATCAATAATACAAGTAGCAAGATTTAATAAGAATTTATCACCATTACGTTTAGCTACATTAACAACCAACACTGCAAATTACAAGCATCAACGATTAAAGCAATAATGTGTGATTTGCATAAAGAATAGATTCTTATTTAAAAGTTTGTTTTCACTGATCACATTATCCCCTTTTAATTTCGAGCCAAACAAATGAGGTATAACGAAGAAAACTGCGATTCATTCCAACGCCTACAATGCGTGTACTACGCTCGCCGATCGTATTACATGTAACTGCACGGAGCATCGCGCTCGACGTGTGTACATACAAGCTGACATCCACGGTACATGTTAGCAAGTACTCGATCGTTGAACTCTGAATAAAACCGGGTCGACCCGGTTTTAATACAAAAAGTTAAATTTTACTGTTATTAAAGCACTTCAGCCTTATTCTTTTACGTGGTATTTAAGTATACCACTAGGCATTATAATTATGCAAAAAGTAGAAATCCGAGTAAAATTGAGGGCGTCGCTGTGAAGCAAATCACACATTATGGCTTTAATAAGACTTTACCATCACTACGTTTAACAAACTACACTATTGTTTATAAGATCAATGACAACATGACTGTTCTGTTGAGCAATAAAACTTAGTGTACATTGATATTTGTCTTATTATTTTTTTGGTATCTTTTTTTAGGTGTTTTAAAATTTGTGTATGTGTAATATGTATTTCGTTCACGCCATGCCTGGTGGTCAGTAAAGGCCCCAGTTGTCTTGGATGTTTGTTGGTTTCTTTATTCCTTTAACTTTGTATGTTTAAATTGCTTGAATAAAGATGATGGAATAAATGTCATGTATGCGAACTACGACAAAATCATATCTAGTCATTAACCTCTGAACAATAAGAATCATCACCATTACGTCTAGCTATTTTACTATCAATTACATACATCTCGATTTAATAAGAATTTATCACTATTACATTTAGCTACTTTAACAAGCAACACTGTCAATAATACAAGCAGCAAGATTTAATAAAAAAGTTACCATCATTACGTTTAGCTATTGTAACAAGCAACACTGTCAATAATACAAACATCAAGATAAGACTTTATCACCATTTATACGTTTAGCTATTTTAATAAGCAACACTATCAATTACAAGCACCAACATTCAATTAGAATTTACCAATATCACGCCAATTTGAGGTTGGTATCATCCCTGGAATTACGGACAAAATACGGTCTAAAATATAATATAAAATCATGAAAAGATTAGGACTTCAACCGTTCAGTTTTGGTTAAAATAATTAAAATTTGTTTTTGAAAACTAATCAGAGGATTTTTTACTTTTTTTTTCTCATGCTGTCCGAAAAATGCGAGTCATAATCATGCTTTTTACGAATATGTTTATCTACCTGAATGATTCAGAATAGTCACAAATATATTTAATGTGCTAATCACATGCTATACCGTTCCTATTCTTTTTTCACGATTGTATTTTGTCCATCTGATTGATTGGTGCTGTCAATGTGACGTTGCCGAGTCTTCATCTTTTCTGAAGAACTTGATTTATTTTCGCGCTGGACATGATCTGAAATCATAGTAATCAATGTATAAAGAAATGGATTGATACAGGAATTTATAGGCAAAACAAATGTTGCAATCCAGGCATAGACAACAGGGTCAATTGTGACTGCCCCACTCTGTACAAGAATAGATAGAACAATTACAATACTCCAACAAATGAAATCAGAGAAGACTATACCCGCCATTTTGATTGCCATTCTGATTTCATCATCTACTGCTCTGGTCCGGCCAGCTTTGTGTGACGTCTGCTTTACTGTGATAAAAATGCTCACATAGCAGAGCATAACGATAATGAAGCAAATGAGATTAAGAGCTGTATATATGGCAATTGAAAAGAACATAGATGATCTACTCTCGACACTCTTAGCTTGTGAAAATTGAGCAACGCGTAAATTTGGTTCAAAAATACTTGTGTGTAATTAAGATTAAATATCTTTTTTCAGTAACGTAATAATTGGTTCTTGATATAGGCAATCCTACGCAAACCTCTGACACGTCATAAAGCTTAGGATCGAACACTGGTATTAAAACTGACGCGATACTTATAAGTGCAGCAACAAGCCACGAGATAGTGACAACTATCTTGGACGAGGTTTTGCGCAGCCGAATTTCCGCAAAAGGAAATTTGACACCCATGAATCGATCGAGACTGATGAGGGTTATAAAGAACACTGAAGCTTCGCTAGATAATATTGACAAAGCACCGACTAATCTGCAGAGGAGACTTTGACGCCAAGAATCTGAATGAGACGGAAAGTAATCTGTATATTTCAGGTCAGCAAAACCTAAAATTATCATGTAAATACCCATCAGTAGGTCTGATAGTGATAGGTTTGAAATTAACAAAAATTGAACGTATCCTCTGGTATGAGTTTGCCTACACCGTGAAAAAGAACAAACAGATTTCCTACAATTGTGGCAATCCCCAGTATCCAATTAACCGCTCTTAGAATTGGGTATGGTAATAATCTTTTGCAGGAAATAAATGGGGATGGTGGCGATTCAAAAGAACATCGCGCTGAATCTATGAAACAGCAGGTCGCATATTTATCAACATAAATTGTCGCAAATTTGCTGAATTTGTCGAACACCTTCTTTTTTATCCACAAAAGTGGATTTTGGTTCAAATCAAGGGTGGTAAGAATTTCGTTGTTCTGAAAGATTTCAACCGGCAGACTGATAAAATTGTTTCTTGAGATGTTTAGAACTCTTAGCTCATGCATATTTTGAAAAATATTTGGGGATAGATGCGTTAGTTGATTTTGTTGAATGTACAATGCTTCGAGATGGTAAAGATCATTAAATATTACCTCATCTAAAGTTACAAGTTGATTATTATCTAAGAAAAGTACTACTAAGTTAGATAATTTCTGAAATATAGAAGGATGCAGCTCGCTGATAAGATTTTTGGACAGATATAGATCCGTCAGGTTACCTAATCCACTGAATACACTCGGCTCCAGGTCCAACAGCACGTTAAGTTCTAAAGATATTCTTTCAATGTTTACGAGTCCTTCAAATAAATTCGCAGGGATTGCTTTCAGTAGGTTGTCGTCCAATTCAAGTTCCAAAAGGTTGGTCAGATCTTTGAACACACCAGCTGGTAGTTCTTCAATCACATTGTGATCCAAGTCTAATTCAACTAGCTTAGATAGTCCGGTAAATACGTGCGATTCAATCGTCCGGATTTCGTTGTAATCTAAATCAATCTGTTCTAGATTAACCAATCCATCAAACAAACCGGGTGGTACCCACGTAATCCTATTCTTGTCCAGAGCCAACTCCTGAAGCCGTTCCAATCCATCAAATACTCGTGGTTGAAGATCTGTCAAATTGTTCGACTTTATATACAATTTACGTAACTTAGATAGTCCTGTAAATATGTGCAAGTCAACGGTCCGGAAATCGTTGTTATCTACATCAATTTCTTCTAGATTGATCAATCCATCAAACAAACCGGGGTATAACTTAAGTCTATTGTAATCCAGATCCAAGTCCCGAAGTCGCTCCATTCCTTTAAATACTCCTGGTTGAAGTTCTGTCAACTTGTTCCACTTTAGGGATAATCGCGTCAAGTTCTCGAAACCTATTAGTGATATAGATTGTATTGCATTGGCTTTTACGCTTAAGATTTCCAATTGCGGCGACAATCCATACAGTTGAGCAGGTAGTAGTTCTTGTAACTCATTCAGTGCAAGGTGCAGTGCCAGTAATGCACCCAATCCTGAAAAAGTTCCAGGTTGAATATATCTGATCGCATTGTTGTATAAGTATAAGTGTTCCACATTACTCAGACCTTTAAACACACCAGCCTGAAGATCAGTTATGCTGTTGTTATTCAAATAGAGGTCCCAAAGACTATCGCCCAATCCTGTAAAAGCAAACTGGCTTATGTCATTTAGGGAGTGATTCGCTAAGAACAACGTTGTCACACCTGCAGGAAAAGCTATTTTGATATCTTCTGTAAAATCCTGGCATTGTTTGAGCATTGAGTTATTACCGAGAATACAGACGCACTGCACAGGACATGAAATATCGCATGCAGTGACATTATCAAGAGTAAGAAATCCCGTTTTCAGGTTCCCATAAGACAAGGCTTTGTAAGGATACCAGTGCGTTATGGTCGAAGAGTAACAAATAACATTTGTCTTTGTGGATTCGGCACGAGTTACGGCTTTCATAACAAATGCAACTTGTATAGTTGAAATAAGTACATAGCACATATACCACAATATCCGGATATCTTGCGTTGGACAAGCCATTGTATAATTTGCTAC
This sequence comes from Amphiura filiformis, assembly GCF_039555335.1. Lineage (NCBI taxonomy): Eukaryota > Metazoa > Echinodermata > Ophiuroidea > Amphilepidida > Amphiuridae > Amphiura > Amphiura filiformis. Next base: position 44,248,354 of record NC_092629.1, on the reverse strand, counting down.
ACTTGTTTCAAATGATTCCTTTTGTGCTGCCGAGCGCTACATGTAGGACCGCCCAAACTTAACAAAATCGTGCGAGTGTAGCTTATATTTCTGACGCTTACGAATGCATTCCTTCAAGGTTAAACATGTTGAAAGATGTAAGTCACCCATGGCCATTTGCTCATGCGCTGTACAACGTCCGGGATTCGTCGTTTGGATTTGAAAATCACTGCGTTGTTAGTGCTATGGTGTTTACTTTGTTATTAGACTGTGTGATGTGCCCTGAGTAATTTAATTGGATGATTTATCTTTGTTTACAATTAGAATCTATTTGATGAGACATTTTAGGGATTCCACTTTCTTGCATCAACTTGATCAAAAACAAATTGAATGGATAGCTGGGAATTCCCTTTTCAGTGTGTTGCACAATTGAAAGTCCCCTGAGATTGTAATGTAAAAATGATGTCATGGAATTCCCCTAAGGAAGTGATGTAATGAGAAAGGTTGATGTTATAATTAAGGCTTGGGAATTCCCAAGATCACATTTGGCTATTAATACTTGGGATTTCCCTGTGCTTGATATGTAAGAAAATGTAAACACAATACTCACAGTTGATAGTGTTGATCTGGGATAGCTAGCTAATACGCTTACAGTCCAATTCCTTCAAAGAAAGGAAATTGCAAACCAGAAGTATATTTTGTAGTTAATGTACTACTGCCTGCCAGTGTTGTCGGAGAAGATCTAGAATACGTCAAAGAACGTACTTCTTCCAAGAAAGGAATATTATTCTGTCGACTTGCTGAAGTCTGGTTTATGCATAGATTATCTAAATGTGATGATCTATGGTTTTTGATTCAACGCAACTGTCAATATAAGTGGGAACAACTGCATCGCAGTCCTGCTTCCTGGAGATATTGTGTGAAAGGTGGAAATAGCACCAGTTTTGGAGAAAGCAGCGCAAGGAGTTAAATTTGGAGAAAGCAGCGCAAGGAGTTAAGTTTGGAGAAAGCAGCGCAAGAAGTTAACGGTTTGGAGAAAGCAACGCCATTTTTGTGTGAGGATTTTATTCGCAAGGATATTTATCAATGCAAGTGTACAGAACATTACAAGAACTCTTTGTGATCACCAAGAAGAAGAATGCTGGCCAAGTACTAAATATTTAAAGAGTGATTATATTTGATTATTGTGTATGTGCATTTGTTGTCATATATATATTGTACCAATCACAACTTGCTTTCAATTAAAGACTTAGATTTTTAGCTTTAATAATCCAACAGTGTATTTGTGTTGTGCATTCGTGTGAGTTCGGGTAAAAGGTGATTTTGGCCTTGAGTCAAGTACGACTCGTAACAACTGTTAAACATAATAAATATTATTAGATACAATTCTGTGAAAATATTTTCTAAGAAATTGACCAATAAAATCATTTTATTTTATTTTTAGGGCACATGAATGAGCCCCATTCGTAGTCCGTAGATTACTTAACGTTTTGCGAAAGGGACAGTTACTGTGCGATCCTGTCACACGAAAAGTCGACCAGAGTTACTTACTTACTTACTTACTCAATATCTATTTTTTAATTTGTAAGGATTTCTCTTTATGATTTGTAAAGGGATGTCTTTAACGCCTATGGGATTTGTTTGGACGCCCACCCGCCTTACTTTCTTACTTACTTAATAACCTAGCGGTCTTTAATAGACATCGTATCTTGAAATATTACGAAGCCATGACCCACGAGTGTTTGGAATGAAAGGGCAAAAATGAAAGAAAATAATAAAAATATTTTCCCTACTCGGGGGGGGGGTGACACTTCATAAGTCCCGTGTCAATTGCTCTGTCATTCTCCTTTTGGTCTTAAATGGACATACATGTATCTCGAAATGCTACGGGGGTATGACCCCGAGTGGCGTTAAATGAAAGAGAAACAAATTAAAGAATATAATAAAAAAAATATCTCCCCACCCGGGGTTACGCTCCATTAAGTCGATGTCACTCGCCTTTTAGTCTTTAAAATGGCCATATTTCGAAATGCCAAGAAGGTATGACCCCGAGTGGTCTTAAATGAAAGAGAAATAAATTAGATTTTAAACTAAATTTTCCCACTCTCCAATAAGACCCAGACTCGCCTTTTGGTCTTAACTGGACATATTTTAGATAATACTTAAGGTGGTACTACGTATAGTATTGGTGCATTTTAACCATAGAATATCTTGACGCATAAAATATTTATGCATACTAGTACTTTGTATAAAATGCCTGAAAATGCAGCATATAATTTTTGAGATCGGCATTTTCTTATAGTTAAGACCCCTCCTGATGGGAAAACCAAATAGAAGCACAAGGCCACTCAATACCATGACACCGTCAAGAGTGATGTTGGCCTACAACCATCAGAGATTCAACAACTGATGAAAGACAGAAGAGTCTAGCATAGTTCTGATTCTTAGTCAATTTCGTCCACGGCCGACTGATGATGATGACACCTTTAAAAGACTAAGAAAGCGAAATCAGTGGACAGTGTTTAAGGGCTGCCATATCGGGTGCCATATATGTTGTAACGGGGTTGTAGAACTACCCCGGATGATACAAAGAATCAAATCTAGCTACCAAGTGTTACAAATAATCGAATCCAGCTATGAAATTAACAAACCGTATATGGAGCAGAGGATGATTTAAGGAAGCCCCATCATGCACTGCAAACGTGTTATCACTAGAGTTTCAACTGCCACTTTACTTTTCAAATCCCATTGAATTCTGTGCAAAAGATGTTGTTTAAGAATTGTGCGTGTGCCATTATTACTTGGTCGATTTCAGAACAAAAGTGATGCATAAAGGATAATTCACACCTTCTGTAGGTAACATAAAATGTGAAATCGACTAGCATTTTGAATGCGTTTTTATTGTAAATATATCAGTCCAAATTCAAATTTAACCATGCCCGTCAATGCAATGTGCGAGCAGTGGTGTCATGTTCACTCACACAGCTGTGCTAACCGCAAGTCAACATAGTGGCGTGGTGGGAAGTGCTTAAATCATCCTCTGTATATGCAGCTAGAAACCACCCAGCATAGATCCCTGGACAAAGCACCAAAATTACTTAATTATATTATTACTGTTATAAAACAAGGAATAGAGTTATAACGACCATGGATATGAGATTCACGAGGGTTGAGAGCCAGAAAGCCTCAACTCACAATCACCTGCGGGATCACCTGCTCCCACAAAATGAGCATAAAGTCGCCAGGGCATTATAGAAGGTACAGCCCATTTATCAAAATTCAATAGAAAACAAAAGACATTGTGGGGAAATATTGATTTTGAAGACCAAAGCAAGGAGCCAACTTTATGCTCATTTTGTGAGGGCTGGTCATAGTGAGTTACGGCTTTCTGGTTCTGAACCCTCGAATATCTGTTTTGTGTAATCAATCTATGGTGTAATTGATTTCCTGGCAAAACAATCTAAATAAATTGATAGGGAATAGATTTAGATGTCAGGGTATGACCATAACCTTGGTGTTAAAAGCGCCTGCTACAGTCAATATACACGACGGTTAATCTATTAACAATTGATTTTCACAAACAGAAGACAAACCTGCAATTTGCTGTTATTATACCATGTAGGCTATATACCATGGATAAAGAACAAGTTGAAAAATTGGTACAACTTTATAATAGTGGTAACAAACTCACCAAAGTTTCCCGCGGCCCATTGGTGTTATATAACATTATGTTTAGCTATTTTAAGAACCATTCATAACCTCATTAATATACGCAGCAAGTGCGATCCAATCACAGATAATAACTTTTAAATACGCGGACGCAAATGCAGGTCATTGAAAAAGTATAATGACCGCGTCTCGTGACGTAGCTAAAAGTACGCTCTACAATGACCGCGTTACGTGACGTGTTACGCGTTCGAACAATTTACGTGGACGCTGGCCGCCGTATTTGAACATCGCATGATTGCGTGCTAGTGTGATTGGTCGCTAGCGATATTTCCTTAATGGGCTATTCGATTTTTCACAGGGAAAACGACAGATAAAGTTAAAATTGTGTTCTGTTTTCAAATTAAAAGAAGAAAATGTGACGTAAATTGAATTTAAAAAGTGAAAAGTGACGGTTATGAATGAGGTTAATGACTTTGCATCAGTTATTTTTCGGGTATTGTGAAATATCTAAACATTGTGCTTTGGACCTCGGAATATTCCTCGGCTCCAAAGCACAATGTTTAGATATTTCACAATACCCGAAAAACAACTGATGCGCAGTCATTAACCTCTAAATAATATCAATTACAAGCATCACGATTTAATACGAATTGATCCATTTTACATTTAAGCTGTCTTACAAGCAACACTATCCATTTACAAGCATCGCGATTTCATACCAATGTAGCACTATTACGTTTAGCTATATTAATAATCAACAATATTAATTACAAGCATCAATATTTGATACGAATTTATCAATAATATTTTAGCTATTTTAACAAGCAATACTGACAATTACGCGCATCCAGATTTACACCATTACGTTTAGCTATTTTACGAACCAACAAAACCAATTATATGCATCAATATTTCATACGAATTTATCAATATTACATTTAGCTGTTTTAGCCAGCAATTCTATCACTTACAAGCATCAAGTTTAATAAGAATTTATCAACTTTACATTTACCTATTTTAAAAAGCAATACTATCAATTACAAGTAGCAAGACTTGATACGAATTTATCACAATTACGTTTAGCTATTGTAACAAGCAACACTATCAATAATATAAGCAGCAAGATTTAATAAGAATTTATCACCATTAAATACGTTTAGCTATTGTAACAAGCAACGCTATCAATAATACAATACAAGTAGCAAGATTTGATAAGAATTTATCACCATTTCGTTTAGATAATTTAACAAGCAACACTATCAATAATAATAATAAGCAGCAAGATTTAATAAGAATTTATCACCATTACATTTAGCTATTGTAACAAGCAACACTGTCAATAATAATACAAGTAGCAAGATTTAATAAGAATTTATCATCATTACGTTTAGCTATTGTAACAAGCAACACTATCAATAATACAAGCAGCAAGATTTAATAAGAATTTATCACCATTACATTTAGCTATGTAACAAGCAACACTATCAATATTACAAGCAGCAAGATTTAATAAGAATTTATCACCATTACGTTTAGCTATTGTAACAAGCAACGCTATCAATAATACAAGTATCAAGATTTAATAAGAATTTATCACCATTACGTTTAGCTATTGTAACAAGCAACGCTATCAATAATACAAGTATCAAGATTTAATAAGAATTTATCACCATTACATTTAGCTATGTAACAAGCAACACTATCAATATTACAAGCAGCAAGATTTAATAAGAATTTATCACCATTACGTTTAGCTATTGTAACAAGCAACGCTATCAATAATACAAGTATCAAGATTTAATAAGAATTTATCACCATTACGTTTAGCTATTGTAACAAGCAACGCTATCATCATTACGTTTTAGCTATCAATAATACAAGTATCAAGATTTAATAAGAATTTATCACCATTACGTTTAGCTATTGTAACAAGCAACGCTATCAATAATACAAGTATCAAGATTTAATAAGAATTTATCACCATTACGTTTAGCTACATTAACAAGCAACGCTATCAATAATACAAGTATCAAGATTTAATAAGAATTTATCATCATTACGTTTATCTATTGTAACAAGCAACACTATCAATATTACAAGTAGCAAGATTTAATAAGAATTTATCATCATTACGTTTAGCTATTGTAACAAGCAACACTATCAATAATAATACAAGTAGCAAGATTTAATGAGAATTTATCATCATTACGTTTAGCTATTGTAACAAGCAACACTATCAATATTACAAGCAGCAAGATTTTATAAGAATTTATCACCATTACGTTTAGCTATTGTAACAAGCAACACTATCAATAATAATACAAGTAGCAAGATTTAATAAGAATTTATCACCATTACGTTTAGCTATTGTAACAAGCAACACTATCAATAATACAAGTAGCAAGATTTGATAAGAATTTATCACCATCTCGGTTAGATAATTTAACAAGCAACACTGTCAATAATAATAAGCAGCAAGATTTAATAAGAATTTAGCACCATTACGTTTAGCTATTTTAACAAGCAACACTATCAATAATATACAAGCAGCGAGATTTAATGAGAATTTATCATCATTACGTTTAGCTATTTTAACAAGCAACACTATCAATAATATACAAGCAGCGAGATTTATTGAGAATTTATCATCATTACGTTTAGCTATTGTAACAACAAACACTATCAATATTACAAGCAGCAAGATTTAATAAGAATTTATCACCATTAACTTTGAAGTTTAACTATTTTAATAAGCAACACTATCAAATACAAGCACCAACATTCAATAAGAATTTACCAATATCACGCCAATTAAAGGTTGGTATCAACCCTGGAATTATAGAAACGTTTGGGTCTCGTGTATGCGTTACAGCGGTTTGGTAGGTCTAAAATATAATATAAAAGCATAAAAATATGAGGACTCCAACTGTTCAGTTTTGGTGGAAATAACTTTTAAAAATTGAGTTTTTGAAAACTAATCAGAGGATTTTTTACTTCTGATTTTTTTTCTTGTTATGCTGTCCAAAAAATGTGAGTCATAATCATGCTTTTTATGACTATATTTTATCTACCTGGATGATTCAGAACATACAAAAATATATTTAATGTAATAATCACATGCTATACCGTTCTTATTCTTTTTTCACGATTTTACAGTATTTTGTCCATCTGATTGAGTGGTGCTGTCAATGTAACTTTGCCGAGTCTTCATCTTTTCTGAAGAACTTGATTTATTTTCGCGCTGGACATGATTTGAAATCATAGTAATCAATGTATAAAGAAATGGATTGATACAGGAATTTATAGGCAAAACAAATGTTGCAATCCAGGCATAGACAACAGGGTCAATTGTGACTGCCCCACTCTGTACAAGAATAGATAGAACGATTACAATCATCCAACAAATGAAATCAGAACAGACGATACCCGCCATTTTGATTGCCATTCTGATTTCATCATCTACTGCTCTGGTCCGGCCAGCTTTGTGTGACGTCTGCTTTACTGTGATAAAAATACTCACATAGCAGAGCATAACGATAATGAAGCAAATGAGATTAAGAGCTGTATATATGGCAATTGAAAAGTACATAGATGATCTACTTTCGACACTTTTAGCTTGTGAAAATTGAGCAAAGCGTAAATTTGGTTCAAAGATACTTGTGTAATTAAGGTTAAATGTCTTTTTTTCAGTAACGTAATAATTGGCTCTTGATATGGGCAATCCTACGCAAACCTCTGACACGTCATAAAGCTTAGGATCGAACACTGGTATTAAAACTGACGCGATACTTATAAGTGCAGCAACAAGCCACGAGATAATGACAACTATCTTGGACGAGGTTTTGCGCAGCCGAATTTCCGCAAACGGAAAATTGACACCCATGAATCGATCGAGGCTGATGAGGGTTATAAAGAACACCGAAGCTTCGCTAGATAATATTGATAAAGCACCGGCTAATCTGCAGAGAAGACTTTGACGCCAAGAATCTGAATGAGACGGAAAGTAATCTGTATATTTCAGGTCAGCAAAACCTAAAATTATCATGTAAATACCCATAAGTAGGTCTGACATAGATAGGTTTGAAATCAACAAAATTTGGACATATCCTTTGGTATGACGCTGTCTACATCGTGAAAAAAGAACACAAATGTTTCCTACAATTGTGGCAATCCCCAGTATCCAATTAACCGCTCTTAGAATTGGGTATGGTAATAATCGTTTGCAGGAAATAAATGGGGATGGTGGCGACTCAAAAGAACAACGTGCTGAATCTATGAAACAGCAGGTCGCATATTTATCAACATAAATTGTCGCAAATTTGCTGAATTTGTCGAACACCTTCTTTTTTATCCACAAAAGTGGATTTTGGTTCAAATCAAGGGTGGTAAGAATTTCGTTGTTCTGAAAGATTTCAACAGGCAGACTGATAAAACTGTTTCTTGAGATGTTTAGAACTCTTAGCTCATGCATATTTTGAAAAATATTTGGGGATAGATGTGTTAGTTGATTTTGTTGAATATATAATGCTTCGAGATGGTAAAGATCATTAAATATTTCCCCATCTAAAGTTACAAGTTGATTATTATCTAAGAAAAGTACTACTAATTTAGATAATTTCTGAAATATAGAAGGATGCAGCTCGCTGATAAGATTTTTGGACAGATATAGATCCGTCAGGTTACCTAATCCATTGAATGCACTCGGCTCCAGATAAGACAGTACATTAATTTCTAAAGATATTCTTTCAATCTTTACGAGTCCTTCAAATAAATTTGCAGGGATTGCTCTCAGTAGGTTGTCGTCCAATTCAAGTTCCAAAAGGTTGGTCAGATCTTTGAATACACCAGATGGTAATTCTTCAATCTTATTGTGATCTAAGTCCAGTTCAATTAGCTTAGACAGTCCGGTAAATACGTGTAAGTCAATGTTCCTAATTTCGTTGTAATCTAAATCAATTTCCTCTAGATTGACTAATCCATCAAACAAACCGGATGACAACCTTGTAAGTCTATTACCATCCAGAGCCAACTCATGAAGCCGTTCCAAACCATCAAATACTCCTGGTTGAGGATCTGTCAAATTGTTCCACTTTATTTTCAATTTACGTAAATTAGATAGTCCGGTAAATACGTGTAAGTCAATGGTCCGGATTTTGTTGTAATCTAAATCAATCTCCTTTATATTGACTAATCCATCAAACAAACCGGATGACAACCGTGTAAGTCTATTACCGTCCAGAGCCAACTCCTGAAGCCGTTCCAAACCGTCAAATACTCCTGGTTGAAGATCTGTCAAATTGTTCCATTTTAATTTCAATTTACGTAAATTAGATAGTCCGGTAAATACGTGTAAGTCAATGGTCCGGATGTCGTTGGAATCTAAATCAATCTCCTCTAGATTAACCAATCCATCGAACAAACCACGTGATACCCTCGTAAGTCTATTACTATCCAGATCCAACTCCTGAAGCCGTTCCAAACCGTCAAATACTCCTGGTTGAAGATCTGTCAAATTGTTCCACCTTAATTTCAATATACGTAAATTAGATAGTCCGGTAAATACGTGTAAGTCAATGGTCCGTAAGTCGTTGAGATCTATATCAATATCTTCAAGATTGACTAATCCATCAAACAAACCGGGATATAGCTTAAGTCTATTAAAATCCATATCCATGTCCCGAAGCCGTCCCATTCCTTCAAATACTCCTGGTTGAAGTTCTGTCAAGTTGTTCCACGTTAGGGACAATCGCGTCAAGTTTTCGAAACCTGTTAGTGATATAGATTGTAATGCATTGGCGCGTACGCTTAAGATTTCCAATTTCGGCGGCAATCCATATAGTTGAGCAGGTAGTAGTTCTTGTAACTCATTCATTGCAAGGTGCAGTGCCAGCAATGTATCCAGTCCTGTGAAAGTTCCAGGTTGAATATATCTGATCGCATTTTTGAATAAGTATAAGTGCTCGACATTACTCAAACCTTTAAACACACCTGCTTGAAGACTAGCTATACTGTTGTTATTCAAATAGAGGTCCCGAAGACTATCGCCCAATCCTGTAAAAGCAAACTGGTTTATGCTATTTATGGAGTGGTTCGCTAAGAACAAAGTTGTCGCACCTGCAGGAAAAGCTATTTCGATCTCTTCTGTAAAATCATGGCATTGTTTGAGCAATGAGTTACTACCGAGAATACAGACGCACTGCACAGGACATGAAATATCGCATGCAGTGACATTATCAAGAGTAAGAAATCCTGTTTTCAAGTTTGCATAAGACAAGGCTCCGTAAGGATACCAGTGAGTTATGGTCGAAGAGTAACAAATAACATCTGTCTTTGTAGATTCGGCACGAGTTACGGCTTTCATAACAAATGCAACTTGTATAGTTAAAATAAGGACATAGCAGCACCACCATATCCGGATATCTTGTGTTGGACAAGCCATTGTAATCATCTTGCTACACTTGTTCCAAATGATTCCTTTTTGGTGCTGCCGAGCGCTACATGTAGCACCCAAACTTAACAAAATCATGCGAGTGTAGTTTATATTTCTGACGCTTACGAATGCATTCCTTCAAGGTTAAAGATGTTAAAAGATGTAAGTCACCCACGGCCATTTGCTCATGCGCTGTGCAATTCGTTTGGATTTGAAAATCACTGTGTTGTTGGTGCTATGCCGTTTTCTATGTTATTAAACTGTTAAACAAGATACAATTCTGTGAAAAAAATCTAAGAAATTGACCAATTAAATCATTTAATTTAATTAGTGCACATGATGAGCCCCTTACGTAATCCGTACTTAACGTTTTGCGAAAGGGACAGTTACTGTGCGATCCTGCAGCACGAAAACTCGACCGGAGTTATTGCAGATTAGATCCAGTCCACCTGCTCTTTCAGTACTTGTTCCATGCTAAGTATACATATTCATCGGTGTTTTTGGGGAAAAACACATTTTTCCCCTTTTGTTTTGTTTATTTTTGCTGCGCAATGGATTGCAGCTTATAGAAGTGTATGTTACTTACTAACTTACTTATTTACTTATTTACTTACTTACTTACTTACTTACATTACTTTGAGAAGACATGTTTGCACTTCGACTTGATACAAATCCGTAACATATTTGCGAACTTAGCCAAGAAATCCGCTATCGAACCAGTAATTAGCACTTGAGAGCTTCTTACATGTCGGGAATTGATTATCTGTGACCATCAATTGATACTTGAAATATCACAACCAGGCGACTCGTAGCGCATGATGAAGATCGATATTATTGTCTTTACCAAATGTTTCAAATATGTTATTTTCTTTTATACTTTGTTTTTTATTATGAATTGCACAATTGAATAATTATCATTTCTGAATTATACCAATATCACCGTACCGTAATCATCGGCCCGATATTAGTGTTCACTTTATTTAAACTATTACTCATTAAAAAAGTTTTTATACGTCTTACACTACAGTTTTACCTTAGCAAAAAGGATATTTTAATGCTCTCGAAACGTCGGTTGTTTTGTCTTTTTAAACCTAAATTTCGGATGTTGTAGTATATATTAAACAGTTTTTGATATCTGTTTCTCTTTAGCACTTCTTAAATCTTTGGATTCATCCAAAGCTCCCCAGCCTGCAAACTCCTGCTGGTCAGCTGGTTCTCTTTTAGTTATATAGGCAATAGTACTCTAATAGTGTCTGGTGATCTCAAGTGGCTATTATGTCTTATCACGCGAACTCAATATCTATAGTTTTAAGGATTTCTCTTTAGGGATTTGTAAAGGGATATCTTTAACGCATATGGGATTTGTTTGGACGCCCGCCTTACTTTCTTACCTACTTATAACCTAGTGGTCTTTAATAGACATATCTTGAAATATCACGAAGCTATGACCCCCGAGTGTGTGAAATGAAAGAGAAAAAATGAAAGAATAATAATAAAAATATTTTCCTACTCGGGGGTGAAACTTCATAAGGCCCGTGTCAATTACTCGCCTTTCGCCTTTTAGTCTTAAATGGACATACATGTATCTCGAAATGCTACGCAGGTATGACCCCGAGTGGCGTTAAATGAAAGAGAAAAAAATTAAAGAATATAATAACAAATATTTCCCCACCCGGGGTTACGCTCCATTAAGAGCCAAGTCGATGTCACTCACCTTGTAGTCTTTAAAATGGCTACATCTCGAAATGCCAAGAAGGTATCCGAGTGGTCTTAAATGAAAGAGAAATAAATTAGGTTTTAAATTAAAGTTTCCCACTCTCTAATAAGACCCAGACTCGCCTTTTGGTCTTATCTGGACATATCTTATGCCCGGGGGGGTACTCAGTACAAATTTCTTGAAAAATTGGTATATTTATGGGTCTACTTCCAAAATCTCAGCGGCACGTCCCTACCAAAACCAAACTTGAGTACCCCCCGGGATCTTATGCCAAGAAGGTATGACCCCCTGGATTGTATCAAATAAAAGAGAAAAAGAAAAGAATATAGTACAGTCCGGTCTAACTGTCTGGTCAAGCAACACTGCCCAACCAGGCATGTTATAATGTTTTCTCGATGTGCAACGCTCAGGATAGGAGTGAACCATAGAACAATAATCAGCGAAGAAAAGCACTATCCGTAACTGGCAAAAACCATCTAACCTGATAAATGCTTTGCATGCACAAGCCTCAATTCGTCAACAAAAAATAGAGGTCAATTTTTATGCATGCAAATCACATCAGGTCAAATTGACAAATGTGATTGCATTGCACAAACTTCAATTCCACAATCACTGGTAAGTTATTTTGAGAACATAATGTAGTTAAAATAATTACTTTCTAAGCACAAACTTTTCAATTCGATCTGCTTTCTAGTGATTCTAGAAATGACTGGATTTTTGTATGGTCTTATTTAAAAGAATTTGTCCCGTAGTCATTTTCCAGTTCAGAATATTATTCGCATTTAGTCACAATTATGGTTGAAAATTAGAAATCCAAATATACTACGCACTAAAAGCATTCAAAAAGCAAACAAAATCAATAAAAACAATAAAAACTAAATTAATTACATATTTAGTTCATTGGTTAATAGTTAGTTAGGCAGAGTAATGGGCGATTTCATTCAGATATGAGGACAGGGTATACCGTGGCACCCATTTGGGTATTGGTTTCCTTTTATCGTAGTGATCAATTTTTGATCCACTTCTGCACACCACTCTTCGTCATACATAAATTCTCCCAGCCACATTTCCCTAAAGCAGTATTCAGACTTTTTATTGTACGTAAAATATTGTATGTAACATATCTACGATGTTTAATCTATTGCCATTCTATTTCCAGTAATGTTTAAGTTCTAACGAATGTTTGATGACGTAAAATCAATAATATATTTCTGCTAGATATTATATGTAACATATTATCGATTTTTCGTCATGAAACATTCGTTAGAACTTAAACATTACTGGAAATAGAATGTCAATAGATTAAATAACGTAGATATGTTACATACAATATTTTACGTACAATACTCGGAGTCTGTATACGACTTAACATAATATAAAATTTTAAAAAAATTAGTTCGGCAGAGGTGGAGCTCGAACCCACGCTGCACTGCACCGCCGCGCTATCCTGTATATAGTATCGACATATAACCAGCGCCTTTACCGCTCGGCCACCGGACTTACCTCATGTTTACCACGTGACAAGCAAAGACAGAAAACGTACCATATTTTGGAATTTTATCTGCTTAAGGGATGGGGTATGAACGTTTGGACAGTATTTATTGTGGGACATTAGAGCACATCAGACATATGATGATATCGAATTGCATTCTGAATACGAAGAATGTCCTTCTGATATCAAATAATTTTGATTTTTGAAATTCGCAATGTAATACACATTTTATGGCAAATGATTAAAATTGATTTAGCAACTCAAGGCAAGTAGTTATTGATTTATTGATCAAATATTGGTTTTCCCTCATTTTTGACTGTAATTCCAAAACTGTTGCCTGTGTTGAAATAAAATTTTCAGTGCAGTAGTTGTAGTCCTTGCCCCATAATATACCAATCTTACTTGTCACCAATGCGCTATAATTTTTAAGAAAAATGCAAAAATAGGCACAAAATTGGGCAGGGGTGTGGTACCCCCTTAATTTCTCAATTCCCATTATACGATTTAGAAAAGCCCCTGCTTTAAACAACAAAGCAAAACAATATAGACCATAATTTTCTACGTTCCAATTTGCATTCAAAACAACAAATGAAGAATTAAGGGGATACTACACCCCTGGCCAATTTTGTGCCTATTTTTGCATTTTTCCCAAAAATTAAAGCGCATTGGTGACAAGTAAGATATGTATATTATAGGGGCAATGACTACAACTACAGCACTGAAAATTTTATTTCAGCACAGACAACAGTTGTGGAGTTACAGTCAAAAATGAGGGAAACCCAATATTTGATCAATAAATCAATAACTACCTGTCTTGAGTCAATGAAATTTCAGTGTAGTAACTGGATTCATTGTCCCTATAATATACATAACTTTTGTTATTAGGCCCATTCCATGTCAACTCCAGGGATGTGCACCGCAGCACCTCTTCAATTTTTTCTTTTTCTGTGTGGTGGTAGATATTGATGAGAAAGTAAAATCCCGAAAATTTGAGCTTCATACTCCATTTTGTTTTCCCGTGGCATCAATTTGAAATTTAGAGGGGTCAGCGTAAAAAATGTGTCGCAACGCGAAAGACGATGTTTGGAGGTCAATGAATGTATAAAGGGAACCATTTACATAAGTCATTATACATGCGAAATCAAAAATGTGTACAACTCTATGGAGAATGCAAACCTTACTGATGTGTTGAAGCCATCGAGTCCCAAAGCCAATATCTCTCAGAAATGTTGTCCAAGGACATATCTTCAACATACCTGAAGTTGATGGTGGGGCAAAATGTCTGACATTGGTTTTCAGAGGGGTCAAAATGTACAAAAAATGTACAATTGGGGTTTTGCATGGGTAATATCTCAGCTAAAAGTATTCTAATAGGCTCAATATTGGATAGGAGTAATGTCCTACCAAAGGGCTCTGACTGGCAAAAAAATGGACAATAAAATTATTTTTACTTTTGGAGTTTTGACCCCCCTAAGTTGGTCCTGGATGGACGCAGTTGCATTTTGAGGGCCCTATATCTTTTAAAGTAAAGGAGTTACAAGTTTTCTGATGCCAGATTTGAATTCTACACAAATAAGTACCCCAGAATACATACTTTTCTAAGTTGTAAATGGTTCCCTTTATACATTTATGGACCTCCAAACGTTGTCTTTCGCGTTGCGACACATTTTTTACGCTGACCCCCCTAAATTTCAAATTGATGCCACGGGAAAACGAAATGAAGTATGAAGCTCAAATTTTCGGAATTTTACTTTCTCATCAATATCTACCACCACACAGAAAACGAAAAAAATTGAAGAGGTGCTGCGGTGCACATCCATGGAGTTGACATGGAATGGGTCATTAGTGTTTTATTAGTTTTTGAGAAAAATGCAAAAATGGTCACAAGTTTATCAAGGGGTGTAGTACCACTTAATTGATATAGGCCCTAGCCTATATCGTTATATTTACCATTCAGCTCTTTATTCAATGTTAAGTTTTTAATTTTAGTCGTCCTGTTTAAAGGCGTATTCAGTGTTTTGCTCATCCAGAGGATCGTAAAAATCATCAAAATTCTGATTCTGTTCCCTTCCTTTGTTAGTGTCATTGATCTGCTTACATAGCCTGCTATTGGTAAAGCCAAAAGCAAAATAAAGACAAAATAAGACATTTTTACATGAATCTGTAATTTCTCTACTTCTAGAAATTTAGCTATGCATTCATTCGAATGGATCTTCAACTTTGTCAATGTTATCCTCGTTTTTTGTGGGGTTTTTTTTTGTTGCAAAATTGTTCATTTCAGAAATACCTATTGACCATTTCAATGACTTATCTTTCACTTTCAGTCAATTGATATATAATGCTATTTTTTACACTTTCGCTTGGATCACTAAGGCCTTATTATATAGGCCTATATCGCTCGTAATGTTACTTTATAGCACGCTGACTCATGCTTTCATACATTAACATGATTAATGTTAAGGTATTCGTGTCAGAAGTTAGAATCACCGGCTAGTTTGCCAACCTAAATTAGTTGGCTGCTGCAAGAAAGTCATATGTGCGATAGCTGCCATTTGAAACTCTGTTAAGTTGTCAAGTCTGAGTGAGAGTGCGACTTCAGATGCTTACAGGAGCAACTCTTATGCTGCACAGTGTCATCGCCCCGATATCTTCATGGCAGAAATCGCCATGGTAGGTTGAATCCACCGCCACGCATGGCCATTTTGTATCGACCTGTTTAATAGTTTTGAGTCGCATAATGGGCCGAAGGACATCTGACTAAGGCTAAGGCCCCGATTAGCTCGGTGACTGACCTTGCTAGTGTGTGAGTCGAGCATTGACGCCATAGGTCATATGCCTTTAGACTACCTTCACGATTGGCCTATACACTGCGCTATATGTGACGTGTCATGTCAAAAGGAGACACTTTTGGGCAGGATCGTAAATGGAGAAATAGCCAAAAATCTGAGTGAGGGCGATTTTTTCACAATTTGGTTTTGTTGCGAATTTGTGATGTTATTAATGTTTAAAATATTGTCTGATAGTTTCAGACCAGCATATACCTGGCATCTTGTATTTTTTGAGAAATATGTCAAGGTAATTCCTACTCTCAACATTGTCAATAATATTTTTTAAAGGCCAATATCTCAATTTCCAATTTTATAGTACCATAACTTACGAACTCAATATCTTGACTTAGGAATATCCGATTTCATTTTGGAAAACGGGGTTGTGGAACAAAATATCTCTATATTTTAGATATGTAAAAACCTTAAAATTGATAACCTGCCCAAAAGTGTCTCCTTTTGACATGACACGTCACATATAATCCGGCACATATAAATCAGAATAATAGTCAGTTTTTGACTCAAGACGCAAGCTACTCTCTCAAGACGCAAGCTAACGACTATCATATCTGTTCAAAATATATATTCAAGTGCAAGGAATCACATCTGGTTTCTTTATACGAAATCATTTACGGGAGATATTCATCATTTTCTACCACGGTATCCAAAGATTTTCTTCTCAAATCAAACTCGTGCATAGCAAATTCACGTGTATCGATCCCGGGTATTTATTTTAGTATCTCTGCTGACAAAGTAATTATTAGCCAGGCGATGTCGGTGTGTGCTGAACAATCTCGAATTCCAATGACTCGTTTTATAGATAAACATTTAAAGCCATAATGTGTGATTTGCTCCTCAGCGACGCCCTCGTTTTTTTCATTACAACAAAAGCGCAATACACCTAGTGACAAACTTTAATGAGCTATGACATCATCACCTAATTTAATAGTGTGTAACCACTATCCTTGTTCCACAGAGTATCGAGAAATAACCCTTTGTTATGCTAAATAGCTTTCCTAATTTTACGTGCAGTCGCCATACCTCAGTAGATATCAAAAGAGGAGCTAGTGCGAATTTCTAGCGTATATATTTCTGTGTATAATATGTGTGTATTTGCCAAATGCCAAATATGGACATTATGACCGATATTTATGAATATTGCATGGTAGGCTACGTATAGGAAAAATAGCCGAATGGTGTCCAAATTTGGCTAGAATATACTTTATTTTCGATACTATCGAGTGAGTTTGATATTTTTATGAATGAATAACGTAGTATGAATGGTAGCACGCCGTCATCTACATCCACATTCACTACGAAACTACGAAATGGTTGGTTGAAATTGAAAAATAGTTTTTTTGCATGTAATATGAAGATAACATATTCAAATTAATATTAATTATGATATTTTGGCTTAAATTCATTGTTTAGCAAGATACGGCTTTCGAAAGGAGTGGCCTATTCCCTTGAGTGTGTGATAATTACGTAGCCAATTCACCATACTCGGGTGAATGGGAGATGTCCTCTAACTTTTTCTTTGTTTTTGGTTTTTAATTTCTACTTTTTGCATGATCGTAATTC
The DNA here is from genome assembly GCF_039555335.1 of Amphiura filiformis. NCBI lineage: Eukaryota > Metazoa > Echinodermata > Ophiuroidea > Amphilepidida > Amphiuridae > Amphiura > Amphiura filiformis. Next base: position 44,230,661 of record NC_092629.1, on the reverse strand, counting down.
CCTGTGGTGTACTAAAACAGCACGTGAAAGACTAAGCCTGAATTGCTTTAATTACAGTAAAACTTAAGTTTTTATAATAAAACTGAAGATCTCCGGTTTTATTCAGAGTTCACCGATCGAGTGGTGGCGGTGGCTATAAACATCGCGCGTGTGTGTATGTGTATTATTGAATCATTGAATCAGTGACGTATAAACTGTGTGCATGTCGCTATTCGTCTTACGTCTTGTTTGTTCGTCCTAGCTGTGTGAAGCTACGCCAATATTCATGATAATAATACGATCGGCGAGCTTATACACGCATTGTAGACACGTATAAAATAGCAATTTTCTTTGTTTTACCTCATTTGTTTGGGTCGAGCTCGAAATTTAAAGGGAACAATGTGATCAGTGAAAACTAACATTTAAATATATAGGAATCTATTCTTTATGGAAATGACACATTGTGGCTTAACAAGTTTCCCGAGAAGTTTTTCCTTTGCAAATGCAAATTCAAAGTTTATCACGAGGCAGCCAATTTTACATACGAATTTCTTGAACTTGCATGCGATATAACAGTGTTGTATCCGACGCATCTCCATGGTTGTAGCCTTGTTCAAGGCCTTCTAAGTTTCCTCCCTCATGACCAGCACTTGAATCCTATCACTACTTTTGGGCTCGCCAAGTCCATGATATGAGGGCCACAGACTGCGGCTGCTTATAATCATGCATAAGTTGAACGATCGAACTCGGTTTGAGTTTTGGCGGTTCGTAAACTCAGTCCGAGCTCGATTTTTCAACTTACGCACGGTCATTAGTAGCCGTAATCTGTGGCCCTCACTGACTTGGCGAGCCCGAAAATGGTCATGAGGGATGGGAGGAAATCTTAGAAGGCCTTGATCAAGGCTACCATGGTTGGTTTAGGGATACATGTACTTAACTTTTAAAAGTTTTCATGACGTCATCACCGTGACCTATCAAGTCAGTTTCCGCTGCAGTGTATGACTCAAGTCACATGGTGCATACCCCAACTTAAAGCCTTTTTCGGTTTTGCCGTGAGAGAAGATAGGGCGTGGTGTATAAGGCTCTTGTTGGGATTTATATAGGAATATATACCTGATCATTGGTAAGTCGTTCTTTTACTAATAAAATTACATTTAATACGACATATAGTAACAGAAGACTTTGATGTGTTTTATTTCGTTTAAAAGAGGGGAAAATGTGAAACGAAATGACGCTCGTTTTTGGAATTAGGACAACTTATTTTTGCAATATTTCGCCATAAATGTATCCAAATAAGAAAATTGATGTTCATAAAACACCCAACATCAGTTTTGTCAGCGAAATTAATTATGTTTCAAAAATTATGTCAAGTACTATGTACTGAGTCACATAAAGTCGCTTTTGAAGTTACGTTGATACAAAATTAAAGATGTAAACATGGTTACATGGAATATGTATATATTTTGCACACCTGGACGCTTGACCTGGTCCAATGTCAATCTTTGCCTTCGGTCGTATTGGTTCATTGCGAAGGAAAAGATGCAGTGTTGAAAGATGCACTTTGTCCAATCAAATCTCACAGGACGTGCAGAATATTCTAAACTTTGGATTACCGTCTGCATGATTTGTGACCAAAGTGAAACTTTCAAAACTGCTCATGCATAACATGTAGGCCTACTGTAGAATATTTTAAACTTCAGATTACATTTTGCATGCTATGAGGAAGTTTAATGGACGTGCAACTTTCAAAACTGCATCAGTTCTTTTCTTTACTTAATTTGTCACTGTAATCTAGCACATTTCGGTATAGTCATATTGGGAAGTTTGAACTTGTGAACCTTCTATTTAGAATATTGCTTAGCCACCAACATATTATTAAGTTAGCAATAATCTTTTCTTCTATGTCTTCAACGATATCCAATCCATATGCACTCTAAACATACACTAAATTATACTTGGGATACGATAAACTTGGACATACGAGATATCATGCAATATTATCAGTAGCATATTCAACGTATAGCGTATAAATGGGCGCGCGATTTGAGAAAAACGCCTAATTGTACAAATTTTGACGAAATTAATCTCATATTTGACCATTTCAGCTTTTAAAAAAAGCAAATTTAGGCGCGCTTCGCCCGAATTTGTTCCATCTAAGCTTCAATATTTTACACGTTTCATGATCCTTTCTTAGCTCACACCAAGAAATTCGTGGACCGGTTGCTGAAGTTCTATATAGGGCCTACGCACCTAATTATAGTGCTTCTTAAATCTTACAGATAACACTTCATTATATAGCCTACCATAGGCGTATATCCTGATTTTGTTTCGTTGTCAGCGACAAATATTGTTTATGTGTAACTTTATATGGAAAGTCAACTATAAGCGAAAAAGCGCAAATCAAAATATTTATCGAATGTATTTTGAACTGCTTTTCAAATTATTCCTATATGTCTTTTCATATGCTTATTTTAAGACATGAAGCTATTTATAGGCCTAGACAGCTGTGACAAATGGTCAAAGTAATAATTAAAATAAATGTACTACTTTTTATTTAGTATCAAAATTTACTTTTGCCCTTTTAAAGTTGGGTATAGGCCTAGAGAGATGTGGCAAATAAAATGATCAATACACAACGATAAGTTTTATAGTAATTATAAGGAAATATGTACTACTTTTTCGTGTTCTTTTGATCATAGTTCCTAAATTTACCTTGGTACTTTTAAAGTAGAATGCCAATTTAAAGCTAACATTCTCAGGGCAGATATGGTTGGTTTTGAATTTTGACAATTCAGATGTTTTCGATGAGAAATTTCTGAGAAATATTTTAATACATGTACATCTACAAGTGTCCATTATTTCGGATATCGATATAGGCCTATGTAATGGCATAGGATATTAGACATTATTTTCTCTTTTCTACCTCCTTCCTTCTGGCAAGTGCAGATTTCACAAGTGAATAATTATAGTGTATATTAATATTACATATAATATTAATAATTGCATATCATAGGCCTATATCGGATTAAATTAAGCTACAAAACATAAATAGCGGTCATATATTGTTAACAATCTTAAATCACACTTCCAATATCTGTGCTTAAATGTCATTCTGTATGGTTAAGCCAGTTATAAATATCAGACCATAACAGGAAGATGTTCGTTAAAAATGCGTACATTTAAATACAGACATTACTGAGGCCTGCTATAGCCAATTAGTTAACATTGACCCGAAATCCGTGTTTTAATAACGCTCAATAAATTCCAGATTATATTTGCCTTGTATGCATGGTCCATGTTTGTTTTTGTATAAAACAAAGCAAACCAAAACAGGTAGGCCTATTATGCTAAAAAAACATTCAAAAACGTGCTCTGAAATTGCGAAGCCTGCGAACTTGCGGGCCTATTACCCATGCACATTCGATTCGGAACATTTTCTGAACAGATTTGTAATGTTGAGCTCCTATTCTGTCGTTTTGATCAAAACAACCAAGAGTCACTAAAATTTGGTTCCCTCGGGACGCCGATATATTTCGCATAGGCGCTATTTTTTACCGGAACTATCAAGGGTTACACCAAATGCGGAAGGATTTAGTGTAGTGCACTCATATACGAAATTATGTCATGTGATATTGAATATTTCCTGTATTCATTAATTCTGACAGGAGCGCATTAAGACACGAAAGGATCAATTAGCGTTAATTTATTATTACTGATGGTATTAATTAGCACAAGCGTATTAATAATTACAGTAGAATTGAGCAAGAAGAAATGATTATATTGGTTATTTTAGCAGTCGAATCTTATACACCATGATACACCCTGTGTGGTTTGTTTGTTTGTTTGTTTGTTTAGGTGGTTTTTGTTTTTTGTCTATTTTTCCTTAAGTTATTTCGTTTCTTATTTGAAAAGCAGCTTAAGAAGAATCCCATACTAATTTAATAAGTCAAGAAATATGCTCTTAAATTAAAAATTGACTTTTTAGGTAAATCCCATAAGCCTTTGCGAGTACACCTGAGATGTCGCCATTTGATAAAGTTTTCACAACACTTTTACAATGTTTTTAAAAGTTTTCAGAAAACGTTGCTCATCATGTTATTTGAAAGTTGACAAAACTTAAAAACTTATTTAGAAACATTGTTAATAGTTGTTTTTAATTGTTTTCCTTATCTTTCCTTGACCCGATATTTTAAAAAACGTGTTATGACGTTTTTAGAAAAAAAATGTTTTATACCGTTTTAATCAAGTTTTGAGTTTGCTGCATATGCTTCTATTATGGTGGTAATATTTATAATATTCATTAATTATTCCTGTATTCATTAATTCTGACAGGAGCGCATTAAGACACGAAAGGATCAATTAGCGTTAATTTATTATTACTGATGGTATTAATTAGCACAAGCTTATTAATAATTACAGTAGAATTGAGCAAGAAGAAATGATTACATTAATTATTTTAGTAGTCGAATCTTATACACCATACACCCTGTGTGGTTTGTTTGTTTGTTTGGGTGGGTGGTTTTTGTTTTTTGTCTATTTTTTCTTTTATTTCGTTTCTTATTTGATAAGCAGCTTCAGAAGAATCCCGTACTAATTTAATAAGTCAAGAAATATGCTCTTAAATTATAAATTGACTTTTTCGGTAAATCCATAAGCCTTTGCGAGTACACCTGAGATGTCGCCATTTGACGTCACGCCGATCTGCGCCGATGCGCACGTCGTTTAGCGAACATCGTTACTGCGCATTGCAAGTCGGCGTGACGACAAATGGCGACATCTCAGGTGTACTCGCAAAGGCTTATGGGATTTAGGTGGCTCAGTGGTTACGGCCTTGGACTCATAATCTGAGAGCTTGCTTGATGTAGCATGGGTTCGAGTCCCCATCCCACCACCTCGCTTGCCTCACCCCACCCAGGTGCAATGGGAAGCTGTTAGGGGTTGTCACAGTCGTTGTACTGATGAGCCCTGCGCCAATTGTAGGCTGCAAACGTGGTTCCGACATATTCTAATGACGGCGGAATAAATGTAAAGCGCTTTGAGGCTGTTTACGGCATAAAGCGCTATATAAATATCTACATTTAAATATCTACATTTATTTTTATTTATTATTTAACGAAAAGGTCAATTCCGACGTCACAATTTAATATTTGTTATTAATTTACTAATTTCTTTCAGTTCAATTACGTTGCATCTGACTTAAAATAAAATGGAACTAACTGAACGTCAGCTTTTCCTGTTAATCGTCGCATTTTGTGGGATAACTTGTTGCTTTTCACAAGAACAACAAGGAGGTAAGTAATATCCTGATGGGTAGACTTGCTACAAGTCCTTATTATTTTCAAATCATCTGAAACCATTTGTACACACTCCACCATTATATGCATATTTATGTTACAAGTTGAATTTGTACATACTATCAACAAAGTTGTACATCACTGATCACTGCATGAAAGCAAAGTCAGTTCCAAACTCAGCATTAATATGAGGAAACCATCACTTGTGGCATATTTTGCATAACATTTGTATTGAGGTTTATTGACATTGCCCTAATATTTTGATGCACAACGTAAGTAACGCGACATCCAAGATTGTGCAATCCTATCTTTATTAGAATTGTTGTATCAAAACAAATATTTTGATACCTCTTTTATCAAAATGTTTTTGATCACAAGGCCAGAAACCTTTGACCTTTAACATTTTCCGTAATAACTCAAGAACGGTACGTCGTAAATGTAGATCAATCTATATTTTTCTTAATCCTTAAGATTATAGAAAAATGCATTAGTATGGTTTTTAAAACAATTCGAGCAAGTTTGAAATTTGACCCTGTGTAAAGTTCGATGACCTTTTCCCGACAAACGGTGTCAACTATCTCTGGTAGCAGTGCAGCTTCGCCCCTCCCCCCTGAGGTGGTCAGGCTCATACACTATCAGAGCCCCAGCACAGAGTCTATGCTGCAAGAACTTTAATCAATGTTATCCACTTCAGTGCCTTAGAGACACGGAAGGGGAAATGAGGCGGCTATTAAACACATTAAATCCACTTTGCGCCAAGACAATGTTGATTGATAACTTTTTTAATTGCAGCAACGTTTTATTATACTACTCCGGCAATATCAAATTAATAGACTTGTTTGTTTGTTTGTTTTATTTCTTCTTTAGGGACGCACCATTAGATATTATCGGGGGGCTATGGAGTTTAGGTTAGGCGGTTTTTGTTTGTTTGGATTGGGTTTTTTGCCGCCGATCGGCGGCGAAGTTGTATTTTAATGTATACCTTTATACAGAGTTGGGTAGGGAATTTTGTTTTGCTCATCAGCAAGGCAACTAGTGGGCAAAGGTGTGTTTTTTTCGTCTCACTAGTGGGTGATTTTTTTCTCAAAACTCCCTTAACCCCTCCCCCCTGATGCGTCCCTTAAACCCGGGACACTCAATCCTCAATCAGTTGAAAACACAATTAATCATCTGTTCTTCCTTCAGACTTGTCCAAATCTTTTGAGTGCCCTTCCTCCCAATCAGGCATTAGTTTTCACTTGTTCTGATATTTATCTCAATTGGTTTGTATATTGAATGTTCTAGAAATTCAATGGAAAATACTAGTAAACAATCATACATAATTTTAGTGAAATTACCCAGGCCAAAATTACCTGCTCCTGAGTTCACGCATTCACCGCTTTATCAAGCACTATTGGCTTTTACTACTATACCGCCTTACAGCGTCATCATCCCTATATCTTCGTGTCCTAAATTGTCATAATAGAGCGAATCCACTAGTTCTTCAATGTCCTTCTGATATCAAATAATTTTTGAAATTCGCGATATAATGGCAAATTATTAAAAAATGTACTTAAAGTATATAGCTGGGATGAAAAGTCGTCCATCATATGACAATTTTGACCATTGAAAATAATAATTTCAATATACACAAATTTCCATTGATGTTTGGCTCTTTATCCCATTTTATATAAAGTTTACTTCGAGGACTGAATATCAAAAATATCAATATGTGTCATAAAATTATTTGATATCAGAAGGACGTTCCTCGTATTAAGAATGCAATTCAATATGTCTGGTGTGCTCCCAGGTCCCAAAAAAATATCGTGCAAACGTTGCTATCCAATTCCTTAAAGGAAGTCTCCGGCAATCACAACGTTATGCCTTTCTTATGGTTTTATTTAAAACTAAATCATATTGACCATAAAAAAACTAATAAAAGCAGCCGTTTTGCCCGGAACGCCGGAAGTGCACATACAGAAAGGACTTGTTTCTGCTATCCATAAAGTGCTTTCATCTACGTGTAGGCATTCTGGTGGTCACCAACCATCAAATTTCGTGGTTTTTTTTCTTTTATCATTTGCAGATATAGTAATTGTCTCCGACTTCACCCCTCCTGCTATTTATGTCGCCGCTTTGGGACCACGTCTTAACTTTAAACAGGTCAACGTAGATGGCGGTAGACGCAACATATCAGCGCCCGCTGTTGTTGATTTTGATCCAGTAGAAAGGCGGATTTACTGGAGCCAATGGGCCAGAGCAGAGAATGGGGAAGGATTCATAGCCAGATGTGATCTACAAGGAAGATTTTATCAAGTTTTGATCAGAAATTTAGAATGTAAGTTACATGTACGTTTCTCGACCATTTCTAAAATACAGGCTAAGGCCACTATGGTCTCAGATACATGGCATTAATGTCTCTTCCAAATAAGGGCACAACTCACTGAAAATCGTTACATGCACTTTTGAAAGACGGTGCAGTTAGCCCTATAAACCCGGACCCAGGATAACACGCCTCTTTTGTGAGCACATTCCAAGAATTTGACTTATCAAGACACCTGTCGAATTCACATTACTTTCTATATAGATGGCAATGTTCTTTGAATGCCTCTAAGTAAGATTAGGCTGATCAGTGGATGTAAGCTGTCAACTGTTATGACATCACATACGGTACGTATTCCAATGCTTATTACAAAGATCGGAAAGAAGGGCAATCCGCTAGAATGCTGAGACGAAGAATGTCTTTTGACTTTTAAATGGTCGCCAAATGGTGTAAATGGTTTATGCGCTGTGGTGACTTCTTCCATCTCTCATTGATTAGTCTGATCTCACTTAATATATCCATGCCATCTGCAGTGGCGTAGCTAGGGGGGACGTGCCCCGGACGCCACCCTTAGGGGGGCGCCAAATTGACCAATTCAGCATCGATTCTGCGCCCCTCCAAGAGTTGGAAGTTAAAATTTTCGCGCGCATTTCAGCACAAAATCAATTGAATTGAAAGAACATTTTAAGACCGATATTCAACTTCTAGTAATCAAAATTAATTAGTGGTAGGCCTTATTTGTCCAAAATTTCGCGCATTTGTTTCAAAAATTGCCCGCGTCTAGGATATTATCGGAGGGGGTGGGGGTAGGGCGCCAATTTTGTTTCTTGCCCCGGGCTCTACCAACCCTAGTTAAGCCACTGGCCATCTGGTACGTAATGTGAAATCGACATAATATTGGATGAATAGCTTAAATACAGTTTGCCAAATCAGCAATGTTGTAACAATTTCGGACAGTGCGTGTACATTATACCGTATTGCAATGCTCTAGTACATTGAACATTGATTTATTTATTTATTTATTTATTTATTTATTTATTTATTTATTTATTTATTTATTTATTTACTTATTTTTCCTCCAATCAGTGATTTGATTTGATTTGATTTGTTCGGGTTTTGACAACCCTGGATACCCCAAGAAAGCCTCTATTGAAGCTTATTTCCATTGGGGTCCATTTGAACACCGGGGCGGGTTAGGAACAGTCAGGGGTTAACACCCTACTCTTTTCGAAACTGGCTGTGAGATACATGTACAGGTATGGCTCTCTGTACACGGGACCGACGGCTTAACGTCCCCTCCGAAGGACGGGGTACTTTCATGATTCATTTACCCAATTCTAAATGAACCATGGGGAGAGCGGAAGTCTGAATTAAATCTACAGAAGTTGCCAATTAATTTCAGACTTTTTTTTTTCCAAGTCAATATCCCAGCAAATCGCCACCGCCGGGAATCGAACCCGGGACCTCATGCACTAAAGGCAAGTACCCTAACCATTGCGCCACGCTCTCCCTTATTTATTTACATCTTGATTATTCTTGTTGATTATTCTATATCATTGCTAATTTGATTATTTTAACCAATCATTACAGATGCTCTGGGTCTTGCCTTAGACACAGTCGGTCGTAAGATGTACTTTTCACACGAGGGTATGGCCCTTGAAGTCGCAAACCTTAATGGCAACAACAGGAGGACATTGATAAGGGAGTTACCAACAAGTGCCTTATTTGTATTCTTCGATTCAGTCGGAAAGTAAGTATAATTAAAGACACAGATAAAAAGACTAGTTTGCGTCAACCGGCAGTTGAGTTTCGAAACCGTTCCTAATAAATAGGAGTCTCTGAAATACACTCTAATGTCTAAACACAATCTTGAGAAGCTACTATGATCATTACAATGATCTGAATAAGTAGCAAAAGTTTTTTATTGATGTTAACAGTTGACTTCTTACACACACATTTTTATTTTAGAAAAATGACAAAAAGGGGACACACAGGAAGTTGTTGATTAGAGTGCACTTTCTACACACCTTTTGTGACACATAATTAATCATAAAATTACAGCATTGTATCACTACAATGATCGTTACAATGGTATGGATGAATAGTAAAATTTTGTTGAAGATAACAGTTGACTTCTTATACCACATATTTTTATTTTTGACAAAATGACAAAATGGTAACACACAGGGAGTGGTGCACTTTCTACGTTCACATTTTTGTGGCATATAATTGATCATAAAACAACAGTATTGCACGCAATGAAGTACAGCAACCTGCCTTTTCACTGAACATGCTGATACATCAGTCTTAATAATATAACATATTGAAGCTTTGCAATTACACCAGTCTTCTAAATGACGATCATGAACATTTAGAAATAGGTGTGTTGAAATATGGTACTTCCCATTTTCTCATTTTATTGCTAAAAGCACCGGTTACAATTTTGTATATTGATCATAACAGAAAGTAGGTATAGAAAAAGTCAGCATCCAAAAGTCTGCGTCAAAACTTTTCGAAGACCGGCCTCCCCCGGACTTTCAGATATCACTTTGAAAGTGATATAGTGTATCATCAATTTCTTTTTTATACCCCACAGGCGCGTCTACGTTTCAGACAGTACTAAACAAACAGTAGAAAGTATTAAGTTGGATGGCAGTAACAGGACGATACATATCGATGGTGCTGATGGATTGGTACATCCAAGTGGTGTCATTGTAGACAGAAAAGGTAAATCGAGTGGCTATTAAAGAGGAAGCCCCGTCAGAACATTTCTTCTGGGGTTATCAAATTAATCAGTGACAATACTATCTCTAATTTTGACAAGGGCTCGCTGATGTTTTAATGTTATTGTATCAATTAATGCCTGTCAAATTCAGAGATAACGTTGTCACCGATTACTTTGATAACCAGGCAGGTTTGGTTCACTTCAGAAGAACTGCTCTGGCGGACCTTCCTTTTTAATGTCTTAGGTCCGTATGCACAAAACAAGTTAGTACTGGTCTAACTATGGAGGTTAGACTTAGGGAGAGATCTCTCCTCCTTTTAGTAAAGTCCAAAAATTAAACTGCAGCTATCTGATATATATTAAGCTATATGAATTTACCCTTAATAGAATTTACAATTTTTACATTTTTCTCACAAAATAATAACACACTGGTAACAAAATTTATGTATATATATCATAGGGGCAAGGAATAAAGTTACTACTCTGGAATTTCAGTGATTCAAGACAAGCGGTACGTTATTTATGATAAGAAAAGGGGTACCGCTAGAAAGTATCTCATTTCTTAACATATATAATGAAGCACTTGTCTTGAATCACTGAAATTTCAGTGAAGTAATTGGATTCGTTGCCCCTATAATATACATAACTTTTGTTAGCATGCAGTGTGTAGTTGTTTTTGTTTTGTTTTTTGATAAAAATGCAAAATTAGTCACAACATTTATCTGGGGGTGTAATAGTACCGCCTTAACTCCATAGTTAGACCATGCAGGTCTAAAGTTAGACCTTGTAACTTGTTTTGTGCATGTGTATTAATGTAATATGTTTCATTTCAGGGAAATATTTTAGCTTTTCCTTTCGCATTTATGTGCAAGATTATCAAGTCTTGCACATATCAAGGCTTTTATATGCAAGATTATCAAATTATGCCGGGCTTTTATGTGCAAGATTATCAAATTATGCCGGGCTTTTATGTGCAAGATTATCAAATTATGCCGGGGTTTTATGTGCAAGATTATCAAATTATGCCGGGCTTTTATGTGCAAGATTATCAAATTATGCCGGGCTTTTATGTGCAAGATTATCAAATTATGTCGGGCTTTTATGTGCAAGATTATCAAATTATGCCGGGCTTTTATGTGCAAGATTATCAAATTATGCCGGGCTTTTATGTGCAAGATTATCAAATTATGCCGGGCTTTTATGTGCAAGATTATCAAATTATGCCGGGCTTTTATGTGGAAGATTATCAAATTATGCCGGGCTTTTATGTGGAAGATTATCAAATTATGCCGGGCTTTTATGTGCAAGATTATCAAATTATGCCGGGCTTTTATGTGCAAGATTATCAAATTATGCCGGGCTTTTATGTGCAAGATTATCAAATTATGCCGGGCTTTTATGTGCAAGATTATCAAATTATGCCGGGCTTTTATGTGCAAGATTATCAAATTATGCCGGGCTTTTATGTGCAAGATTATCAAATTATGCCGGGCTTTTATGTGCAAGATTATCAAATTATGCCGGGCTTTTATGTGCAAGATTATCAAATTATGCCGGGCTTTTATGTGCAAGATTATCAAGTTATTTCGGGACATGACTTTCAAAAGGAAATGGGTAATCATGTCGAATAATGAGTCGAAGATCGTATCAATTTGAATAGTTACTTGTTAACATATAACGGAAACTATTCATTTTGATCGCATCAAAACGAATAGTTACGGGATCAAAAATATATGAGTAGGGATTCAATTTTTTAATGAATAGTACAAAATTAGATTACAGTTGGCTTGTTCTTTATTATTATGATCAATTATTTTATTTGACATCACAGCTCGTCGCATATGTTTTATCCACAGCTCGTCGTATCTAATTATAATCAATGTTTTATTTGACATCACAGCTCGTCACATCTAATTATAATGTTTTATCCACAGCTTGTCACATCTAATTATAATCAAGTTTTTATTTGACATCACAGCTCGTCGCATCTAAGGGGCTGAGCAATAATAATGAGCCCGGGGGGGAGAGTAAAATTTCCGAACGGCTTGCCAAAAATCGCTTGCCCCCCCTCTCGACCCGCCAGAAATCGCTTGCCCCCCCCCCTTCGGCCCGCCAAAAAATCTTTGCCCCCCTCTTTGAACATGCCAAATATTTGGGATCCCAATATTCAAACTTTAAATGGTCTATATGTATGTTGCGAGCGCAGCGAGCAGGAAAATTTGCATATTTAAGCGTTTCCGTACTGTTTCCCTAAGCCTTTTTAGAGCGTTTTATTAAAAAGGCGCCCCGTGAATGTGTACCAAAAATTGCTTGCCCCTCTCGGCTTGCCAAAATTGCTTGCCCCCCTTTCGGCTCGCCAAAAATTTCTTGCCCCCCCCCAAAAAAAATTTTTTTACCCTCCCCCAGGGCTCATAATTATTGAACAGCCCCTAATTATAATATTTTACCCACAACTCATCGTATTTAATTATAAATCAATATTGACATCACAGCTCGTCGCATCTTCTACTCCGATTTTGGCACTGATAGGATTGCCGCAACAAATCTTAGAGGAGAGAAAGGTACGTTTTCTCATACAAACATATTGTTATGTCTGGGTACCATCATTCATTCGGTTATTCCTTCATGTAATTTTACACGAAATTAGGGTTAGGGTTAGAGTTAGTTTAGGGTTAGGATTAGGGTTAGGATTAGGGTTAGGATTAGGGTTATGATTAGGATTAGGCTTAGGGTTAGGGTTAGGATTAGGGTTAGAGTTAGGATTAGATTACACGAAATAATTACATGAAGGATCGACCCATCATTCTTTTCGCTTGTAAATCCTCTTGAACATTTTGAATATTAAAGGACTAGTCACATGTCGACTTTGATGGTTTGCCTAACCTCCGGGTTAGGTGGTATTGTATTACTTACATAGATTTATTAAGCATGTTAAGCACAACGTATGTATCTACGATTAGCATAAGTTATTTGGGTGTACAGTTTTAGTATGCCGGATATAGGATGACATGTAAAACTGTGCCATTTTAAAGTAAAGTTCAACAATGATGGCGCTATTTCAATGTTAAATCTAGTTTGCATCTTTAATACAAGGGGTAGACACTTGTATAATGGTATGAGAACATCAGAAAAAAAAAGACAAGGAAAATTTTCAAACAACTTTTTATCTTGATATGTAAGGAACAATTCATATTGGCTAATATAAATTTAAAATATATTTTAATATAAGCGCCTTCAATTTACACACAAATGTACAGTTTATAGAATAAAAATTACCACAAAAAAGCAGAAAAAGATGAATAATTTCTTATAGATACCAAAAAAGTAACTCGATAGGATATGACGGTGATTGTTGAGGTATATGCTTGATGGAATTAGACCGTCTGACCAGCTAGTATTCTCCTTCGCCGTCAGTGTGATTCCAGACAGTCCACATAGCGTGTTGCGAAGGTGGAGGAGACTAAAACTGTATTGACGAACACGCATGCGTTAAAAATGATGTATCTTAGGTCCAGTATTGTTGTAACCACTTGACCCGCCATTGCTCTTATGAACTCTCACCCTCCTGGATAAAGATTGATTCATTTTCTTTAATTCACAGGTTACACATTATACCAGTACCCATTGGTGTCAACCGAAACTGATCCACATGCCATGGCAATGACATCGCAAAACGAATTGTATTGGATTGATAGAAATCATCCCAGATTACAAAAGATTCCCAAGAATGTGAGACCAGGGCAAATAGTGGTTCCTAAAGAAGTGGGGAATAAGGAGTTTGGATGGCCATCTGGGTTACATATTTACCAAGGTACGTAGTTATTATGACACAGTGCCATCGCCCCAATATCTTCGTGACAGAAATCCCCATGATTGTAGGTCGAATCCACTAGTTCTTCAACAGCCACGCATGGCCATTTTGTTCCGACCTGTTTAATAGTTTTGAGACAATGGGCCGAGGGACCTCCGACTAAGGCTATTTACAATATCCCGTTACGTTGTTCCCCTCATCTGCTTGAAGGTTGTTCTGTGTATATAAAATCCGATTTTTTTTTGTCAGTTTTTGATACCAATACGCAGGCTTGGTTTTCAATACGCAAACTGAAGCTTACCACGTTCTTTCAACACATATATTCAAGTGCACGCCTTACAATTGGTTTTAATAGAAACCAAAAATAACGGGAGATATTAATCATTTTCTTCCTCGGTTTATATTTAAAGATCTATCGTCTGAATATCAAATAGCAGATACCCACTCTACGCTTTTCACAGCTCGGCTAACCCAATTCCCCTAGCCCGGCCTCGAAAGGACAAGAACCCAAGCGGTCACTTCAAATCATCTCATTGCAACCATGTGGCCAAATCGTTCAGGAATACTATAGAGACAGTGAGACACTGCTTATTTCATTGTCCCCCCTCAACAATAGGATTTTTATTCTGTTTGGTCGTTACTTATAACAATAAGGTAGTTATTATTGTTATGAGCGAATTTAGAAAGGCAACTCTGTTTTGTAACTGGCGATTAGTGGTGTGATAGCAGATACACGTGATTCGATACATGGTGTATTTCTATTGGTTAGTTTCCCGCTTGTACTAAAAGCATTATTTACCTGGTGTTAACGCTGTGTATCACCCATAATGGCCTCATATCCAAGGGGCAGTTCGTCAAACTCCATTAACAGCTACTAATTATCACAGTTTAAAAGGTAACCACAACAAATGGGAGTACGAGTTTGTGTACCCAACGTATTAAAAGGTAATTTTCAGGCGGTATATAATAGGACACGCGACACGTGGCGTACGAGGCTGACGAAACTATAAGGATAACAGCCCGTTCAAAGTAGACGGTTAGCAATTACAAATCGAATAACAACAAGGGATAACAACTTACTTATAATAGTGGTTACACCTCAACGGATTTAGAATAACATAATTTTGCTTTGACACCACAAACACATTTAGAATTGTTTGATAAGATTTCATGCTTACGTGTTAATCCAATGGCGACATCGCATCCGACCCCCCCCGGTTATTTTGTGGATATAGAAATATATTCGGGTTAACTATGCCTGGTAGATGATCATGTTTGAAATCCTAGAGTGAGTATTCTTTCATAATCAAACAACACCAAGTTTATACTATTAGGCATTGCCCAAGTAAATCAGACAGTCACTGTCTCAGTGACAAGTCATATGAAAGGAAGATGAGCTCTGTTATTTTATCAAATAGAATTTCCTCAACATATTTGAGACACAACTCACAACTGAGAATTTTCCACTCTATGGTTCATCCTCCAGAATCTCTCTTTGTTTAAATATTTTTCTGGAAAAATATATATTTTATGTGTAGCAGTGTTTAATTTATTTTTTGTTCAATACAAAGTTTCACATGCATTAGTCACATATTGGTCTTCAGTATAAGTTAGAATCTAGCATGTCTACATTATTTCTGATTTTGAATGATTCATGTTTCCACGAAAAAGCCAACGTTGTCTATGTTTGTTATGGTTACCGTTGATACTTCTATCCTGTGTAAAAACACTCTCCCGCTGATATGTATTTAAGGCAATCTAGCTTTAACTTTGACTTTGTACTCCACAACGCTCCTGAAGAAGCCAGGCACGAAATGTGAGGGCGCTGGTGGTTATTTCACAGCGTTGTTTTGTTCCTAGGTGGTTTGTTACATGTTCTTTAAACAGAGCTGCCAACATTTGAATCTTGAAAAAAGGGAGATTTCCTGTTGCAATCAGGGAGATTTGTCAAAATGTGTACATCTTAAAGGGGCATTTCGTGATCCACAGCCTCATCCCCCCACTTTTCCCAAAAAAAGTTGAGAATTTTACACCACTGGATACCTCTGGCTACATAATGTTTATGTACCAAATATTTCTTGCAGATTAATTCGTTTAGCAAAAATATTGCCAAATTTGAATTTCGTTCTGGTGCACCAGAACGAAATTACAACACATTGTCTATGAAGCAGTGTAATACACATAATCATGCATAACTCGCAAACGCAAAATCGGAATCAACTGAAATTTTGGAAATAAGCTTTTTTCGTGGATATCTACTGAAAAATGTCATAAAAAGAGGATGCTGGGATCACGAAATCCTCCTTTAATGGATGAAACCATTTCCTTTTCAGGGAGATGACCAAAAATTAAGGGTTCTGCAGGTTTAAAAGTAGGGAGTCTCCTGCGAAAAGAGGGAGAGTTGGCAGCTCTGTTTGAAGCTTATAGTTGCAGTAAGGTTAACAACGTATTCCGGTAGAGTATTCTGGGACGTTATAAAAAAAAAATCACCTTTATTTTGGGCTAAAATAGTCCAACTTGTAATGATCCCGCCGCCACCGTCGATCTTATACCTCTTGAGTGCACATGCCTTCCTCATGGTGAGGTTGGTGGCTTCCAAATTTTGGCCTGGCCGAGAGCCCCAAAAAAGAAAATCCGGCCCTGTAAATATCTAAATATGCCTATATTGATAAAATGACTTGTAACTTCACAATATATGTTTTTTCATTATTTGTCAGCAGGAGGAAGTGAAGGTCTCAAGAGTGCATCGCTCGTAATGTACCTCGTTGTTCCGATGATCTTTAAGTTTTTACTCAATCAGTAATGGGTAAGACGAAAATATCAATTTTCTATAGTTAAGGCATGTCGGAGGGGGCATCATCTAGCGGTGTGTGTGGTCAAACATTGAGACAAGTAAAGATGACACTCAAGAGGTGTTGTATGGGTTCTGTTGTGATGATAATTCGTTTGCATAATTGATCATAGCGCCGTGAGCCATGATACCCGTTCATCGAGTGAACGTTTTACCCGAACAGCAATTACACGGAGTGAAGCGGTGTTTTGTTTGTGCTTTGATAAAGACTTCACTTCTTGTTGGCTCTCAAACCCGTACAGACGCATCATGGTCTCGTTCCTGATGTTTAGTTTAGATTGGTCAACATGATGGCGAATATATTGTCATCATGTCTTGCATATGAATTATATTCAATTATAATTATTCAGCAATGTGACTGGGGTAAGATTTATTAAATCAACATTAATTATATATTATTTTCATCCGTTTGTCTGATGATGTAAATTCATAATAAATTCTTAAACTTAATTTCTGTTTCATCGGGTTCATTCCGTGTTAGTCATTCCCTTCCCCGTTCATTATCCCTCATCCTTTGGGACTCCAAATTCGGTACCTCGCTCTGCTTTTCCCTTGGACTAATTCACCGATTTAGCTTCATAATACGTGGTGGGTCCTCCAGGTAGCTTAGGAGTTAATTCTGCCCCATGTCTATGATTTTTTCTAGGGAGGGAAAAAACATCCAAAAACTATCGCGTTGGTATATTTTCGTGGCCTTAACTTAACAACCACATGCTCTATAGAAATTATATACTTTGATCAGCTCGTAATTGGCGGGCCTTATAACATCGCGGATTAATAACAATATATTTAATTTTGGTCTTGTGACATCTATATAAAATATATTTTATTTTGTCTTGTGACATCTCGCCAGAATTATTAATTCAAGTCCTATACTTTATCTATTTTCTTTAACACACAAAATATAGACCAGACAGGTCAACAGACTGATAGCACTTTTAACGTGGGTCTACTTTTCGGCGTAGTGGTAAAAGCCTAACATTTCCCGCCTGATCAAACTATAAATGCAATTATATGCTTCCTTGAATCATTTCCTATAAGATCAATGTATTGATATTAGGACGTAATTTCTCCGGGGGAGGAGGATTCTTAGTAAAAATGATGGTACGGGGATATTCGGCAGATTCAGGGTACATTTTAGCCATTAAGTTCGATTTGGGTTGCATTTTCAGCCATTTTTGTTTATTGATGGCCTAAATTTCATGAAAATTTGATTTAAGAAAGGGTTTTTAGCTAAATTTGCGAAAATTATCCAAAATTGGTATATAAATTTCGGGTCACTTTTTGTTGTCAAATTTTGGTTTAAAAGTCGGGTCATTGTCGAAGTACCAGCCGCACAACCCAACCCAAACCAAAATTGAGACCTTCCCCGGGCTAAAACTGGGAAAAACATGGCTCCTGTCATTCCACTCGCCTTAATAAGAAAATTCACAAATAATTATACAAAAACAATAAGAAACAATAGATTTGTAAGTTATTAATTAATTAATTTATTGATTAATTTATTGATTCCCCTTCGTCTTATTTCTCTTCCAGTTGTCTCCAAGACGTGATACTACTCAGGATGAAATACTTCACCATTTCTATCACTATGGACCACAATGGCCTCATCCCAATGGCATAGTTCAATAACCTCAACTAAATAATCATAGTGCAATATGTGACCTCAGGTTGCAGAGTATGGGTTTTTGTACCCAAATTTTCAAAGGTCATTTAATGAATGTACAATGTATTGGGGTTAATGAACTGTGCCCCTTACAGATGAGCATGTTGTGGATCCTAGTGTATGGGGATGAATACATCAGCATCTTTATGAGGATCATGAAACATGGCTGATTGCAAATGATACCAAGGACTTAGTTTCAAAGGAAAGATGGTACCATCTAAAGACAATTACAACGAAATTTCAGATATATTTACTGATGAAATTCATCGTTTATATCAGATAACTGTATTCAATAAATCTATGTTCAGCGATGTTACACACATACAATTTGTTCGATTTTTACTTCTTAATGAGAGAACTACGTCACATACTTTATTCATTGCTGTCGTTGGCATTGTGTAAAGTTTTAAAACTACAGAAACTACTAATATACTTATGTTTTAATACCAGTTTGCTAATGCTATGTGCAGAACAGACTTATTTTGTATTTTGTCATCACTATCTCATATTGACAATAAAAATCACATAGAAATATTGCAAGACATAAAAGATTGGCCATATTGGCCTGGTATAGCCTTGCAGTCAATTGACCTTTTCGGTAAATCCCATAAGCCTTTGCGAGTACACCTGAGAACTCGTCATTTGACGTCACGCCGAACTGCTCTGATGCGCACATCGTTTATCGCACATCGTTACTGTCATTTGACGTCACGCCGACTTGCAATGCACAGTAACGATGTGCGATAAACGTTCAATTAACATGTAACAATAATGTACATGTGATTTTCCCAGCATTCCATGTTGATAATTATGCGAGAGTATATTCCATGGGCTATTCAAGTTGAAAAAGACTTCCCTATGGAAGACATGACCTTCAATATTAAGTAATCTCCGACACAGGGTTTGAAAATTACAATGACATTTTTGAATCGGTGATGCCATTAAAAGTCTACACCCCCTGAGTGGAACATTGAGATTAAAGTCATGTCTTTCATTGGGGAGTATGAATTTCAACTGGATTATTTTCCATTGTTACCATGGGATGCAATACTCCAAAGCACAGAATAACCGGTATTCATTATTTAATAATAATATCATGTGTTACTATATATTCGGTGACATTTTGATTAATTATTTACATCTAGTCTAGACTAAATCATTCATCATCTACAATACGCATGTACTTGATGTGTTAATATGCTTGTAGTGTCAACCCAGAATGTTGACGACTGAGGGCAGTCTACATCTAGTGCACGACCTACACAATGCCGGCGATAAATGTCATTTATCTTTTGAAACATTGAAATCTAAGTTGTTTTATTGTGTTATCGTTTCTGAAATTGCAATAAAAACAAAAGTAATTATTTATTGTTGTTGTTTTTTGAAGTTATTTTGTCCTTTGAATTCAATGTAGGCCTACTCACTTTCTTGTCATAGAGTAACCTCCCCTCTCCCGACCTGTTTTCAGCAAGGCAGCTAATTACAAATTTTGTCTATACAGGGTGTCTTTGAAACGTCTGTAGCATCAGTGTTGTACTTCTTTAGTATTTCAATTCCTGAAGCAAACACGATTGAATAATTATAATTTATGCAATTGTTGAAATACGGTAAAGATTCGCCTAAAGGGGCGTATGGGCTCCCTTGACAACCGGAATTTCAGACACAAACTAAAGGTACCCTACCGTAAAAATCGTACCAATAAATAAGGGTACGGGCCCTTAATTCTTGTTGTGACATACAGAGCCCAGAGGGGGGGCCCTCTATTGTGCGTAAAATTGACTCAAATGCAAAGAAACCCATGTGTACGCTATTAGGCGAATCATTACGGTACAATACTTTTACGATGGCAGGTCATTGAATCATTGTGCACTAGTTCAATATAGCAGTATCAAGCGTTGGTTATTCAGTGGAATTAGGCAAAAATACTACTAGTTTACCAGGTAAATCCCCTAGTCGTTACTTATCTTACGCCTTGTCCGCTATGTCCAACCGGATCCGCAACTCCACCATCGCTTACTCTTCCCCGAGACAGCCCACCTAAACAAGGCAATGGGATCCGCCCAACGTTTCCTTGTGGACCAATTAAAGCACACAAACTCAGAAAAAAGAACGTTGAATACACCCAACTTATGGACATCACAAGGACCAGAAAAGTGCCTAATTGTACATAGACATACACATTAGCCAGCAACATCAGTGCCCCTGCAATAAACGTCGACAGGGCCGCTATACTAAGTGCACCGCTCAAAGTGCGCAACGCAACCCGCGTTTTTTCAATACGCGATTGGTGTTGCGCTAAGTTATACGCTACAGCATAGTGAATGGTAAAATCAACCGACAGGCCAACCGACAGAGTTATAATAACCGATTCAAATATATTAAGCTGCCATCCTAAAAGAATCAAACTGCCAATAGTTGTGAACACGGTGAACGCAATACTTATTATGGCCAATAAGGCTACTGCAAAGTTAAGGATGGTGAGAATCAGTATTGCGATAGCGACAGCAAAGGTAACACCGAGAGCAACTGGTATGCCATACGCGAGACTCTGTTGAAGATCAAAGAAATACAGCTGGGGATATGTGAAAGATGCAAACCAACCAGTTTGGAGAGAACTTGGCGCAGTTTTGAGCTTACTCTCCACCCATGAGTTTACTGTTTTCCAGTACTGAAGCATAGTGGCGTAATCAAACGATAGATCGTAGGTACTTTGGAATACCATGTAATGAGCAGCCACACGGTCGTCCTCTGTGCTGAACCGAGGTCCAGGAAACGTTTTGTCGCACTTGTACGTTGCGCAGATCTGACTGGCAACGATTTTGAGGCAGAGTTCCATGATAGGCTGAGGGTAGGGGAAAGGGGTTATTTGACAACATGGAGTAGAGTCAACACCAGTGAGAGGATGAATACATGGTAAGCTCATCAGTTGCACAAATAAATCAAAGAAACAGAAAAATCTCTCGTTTTCAATTGTGAACGTTTGGTTGCGAAGATCAAGACAGAAATTGAGCAGCCAAACTTGGCTTGAGGGCTCGTAGACTGAGAACGATTCGTCGAGAACTATTTTACCTCTCTCTTTGGGATTCCATGGATCACCTGTATCGACAGGTTTGGTGCCTAGTACTATAATGCCTGTCATGGGAGTTTTCATATCACCTTCAAATGAAAACTTGTTCTTGTATATCAGATCGTATTGTTCGAATAGATTAGAAGGGCGCAGAAGTTGGAATTCTGCTGCAGAAGGGAGTTGCAAACCAGGTTTGAGAAACACCACAAATATGAAGCCAATTCCGAGACAGCCAAGCAATGCTACCCATACCAATCTAAGCTTAACAACAACAATAGGTAACAACTCATAAATGAGATATCGAAATGGCGCGAATACAGTACTGACCAATCTCCGCACCTTCACCAACTTGTTGGTTTCTGAATTCACATCTGGGCCACAACACCAAATCATTACCTTGTGCTGAGTGATAATAATTGCCGGGAGCCAGGTTAGGGTCAAAATAAAGTTAGCCAATATCGTAGTACCAGAAAAGAGCGCGAACCCTTTCACTGCCGTAATGTCACTTAACATACTGGTATAGAGAGCACACGCGGTGGTGATACTGGTAGCAAACATGGTAGCAGTAGCATGATAAATAGCATCTTTCACAATCCAAATAAGGTCTTCCCCAGCATTATCCGCTAACGATTTCTTCCAAAGATCCATATAAACAACAGTGTCGTCTGCACTGATCCCTATGATAAGTATAACGGTAGCAACATTGACAAATGGAAAGAAATTTCTTTGAAAAATCACGGTATATACAAAATAACCCAACAGCAATGACATTACGATGTTAAGGATAGCAGCAAACATTACGAGCAAGGAACCCGTGTAAACCCATATGAGAAAGATAACCAACGCAATACCTACTCCAAAATATATAGTATCACCTAACATGAAGGACCCGAACAACTCAAATTTGATATCAAAGTAAAGACCTCTTAATTCCACATTAGAATCCCTGTATGTTTTGTCATGGATATTATCACGATAAATTAACAATGATGCCAAATCTGTAGAACTCATCGGTAGGAAAATTACTGCTAGTTTCAAAATGGCGTCGTTACCATTGGCGACAAGATCTTGCGCAAAACTGGCTTTGGACAGAAAATGTAGTATGATGTAAACTGCATCATGATTGATGCATTCTGGTGGGACGCCAGTGCAGGTTCCTGGTGGTAAGGTGCTGCAACGCTGCTTCAGAGATCCGTTCAGGTAAAATGACGCACAGATTGCCAGAAGAGTCTTGGTATTGTCAACATCGTCGTCGTCAATATCAACGCAACTGGTTTTGTTGTTCAGCAGTGCAACGTAGGTGCCAAGAGACCAGCTATCAGGGCACGAAGTCGTTCCACAAGGCAAGCAGGAATATGGGAATATATAATGGTCACGAAATAGCTTCTCCTCAGCTTCACACATTGCTTTAATTGATCCTGTAGTAAAGAGGCCACTCTTCTGCTTTGATCCAAAAACTAACCTTCCTTTAGATGCATCTGGAGGAGGAGAGAAAAAAAGGAAAGAAAGAAACATGAACAAAGTTTAACTGATATCAAATTTACGGATCCCATATTCCACCGCATTGGCTATATTTCAATTTCATTATTGTCGAATGTGGCCAGATTGGATCAAACCATCATACCGACGTGTGTTATTATCTACCGGCAATTACGACAAACAACCGCGCAAATGCCATCTTGGTAGACGCCTCCACAAAATTGTCACTTTGTAGCAACTTTCCAGTCAGATATTGGGATTACCTAATTAATATTTATGAGGTATAATAACACATTACATGTCGATTATATTTTCATTGATTCATCTTCTACGTGTTCGTTCGATGTTTGTTTTTGGTGTTTCTGTTAATATTCGCCGTCTGTTTGTTCCTGTGCATACATCTCGTATTCTCCTTTTCTAGCTACCTACCTGGATGAACTTCAGGACAGAAATGGAAAGAAGACGGGGTCACAGTTGCAGTTGCTGGTGGCTCAAGAGTAGTCGTAGGGCCAAGCGGGAGGGTAGTAGCATCCTCAGTGGTTTCACCATGTTCACCGGAGAAAGCAAACATGGTAGGAACCGGAGACAGTATATTATCGTGGTCTAGTACTAGGTTCTCATAGCTATACGTTCGCTAATGTAAGTGCCTCGAGCTTCAAATCCCTGTGTTGAAACAAACGAATATATATAACAAAACCAACAACCAGCGTCAAGAAAGGTCATTATTGACCATGCGGCTGAACTATAATTGGAGACTGAATTAAAAAATACTAGTTTGCGTCTGACGTCACTTATTAATCAAACGATTTGTTTTTGATATGTCGTGATGATTACAATTTCTGAACGCAGCGTTAAAACAGCGTGCCCTATGTTTCATTTTGCACCTTCAAACATACAAACCGTCTCAAAAGCTAGATCTATGTAATTGGAACCTTTCTTTCCTGAAGTTACCATGTCAAGAATGCATTTTGCCATGAAACTACCGTCATTTTTCACCACTTCTGAAATTTCCTTTTTCCTAATGAAGGCACCGGATGAATCAATCTTCCTTTTTCGCGCTGCTATGCAATCACGGGCTGTTAGGAGTTGATCGTCAGACGCAAACTAGTCTTTAATTTAATCTCCAATTATAGGGCGCAATTATTATCTAGGTACATAGTTTGGGTACTCACTTGTGTAGGCTCTGAGAAATCAGGTAATGGAAATAGTGTGAATGAAATCACAGAACAGACTGTGACAAAGACTAACACTCCAACGCAAACTATTGGTGAAAACGTGGCAAGCACCTTGGCATACCTAAAATTTTATAATAAAACAACAAACAGTAGAAAGATGTTTTATAAATATCAATATTAATATATAATGCAGGCATATAGTAGTAAAAGTATAAGGTGGATGATGTCAGCTAGGTGGACGTCCGTGCCCCCTTCCCCTAGCGCTGCCCCACAATGATCAATAAAGCCGTATTTTTGTATTTGCCGCATAATTGAGAGAGTCGGAAAATTGTTTTTATGAAACGGACCAACTTCAGGATTGTGAAACGAACAGGCTTCAAAAAGGAGGTTAACAGCTATCTAAGCGCCAACCCGTCAGCTTTATTGTAACGATAACAGCTGTTAATGCCTTGATATATCTTGACATAAAACAAATAATATAGTCAGGGTGTTCGTTACCAGTATGTGATACCACTTGCTTCTTTGCTCTTCTGAGCTGAAGGAGTCCCGCTTTCATCCATGTTACACAACAATCTGGAAAAAACCCACATAACGGTCATGTTTGAGAACATCCAGAAAAGAGCTCTGATAAATCGGCTTCCCGGTCGAGTATTTTTTTTGGCAACCATAATAGACCGTAATACTTTAACCTTAACCTTTGAACTCTAACCCTAATGGTTAGGGGTATTGCGGCCCATTATTGCATGCATATCACATTAAAAAAATTCCCGCGGAGATACATTCGCTAAGGAAAAACATAGCACAGATTTTTAGTAAGACCAAAAAATGGCTAAGAAACAAAAAAAGACTAACCAACGAAATGTCTTATTGGAGGCCTAGATAGTACCATTTAAACAACAAATAACATTACTGAAATAAAAAAATAAATATTTGGAATATATTATTAAATGCGTTATATACTCACAGTTTCACCGGGCGTCGTCGCAGCAAATCTACATCTATGATAGCTTCACTTGCAGTGCTCTATCCTGGCCCGCGTTTCAAACGCTTATTGCTTGCTATTACAATAAATCATTATTTTCCGTGTCGAAGTTAATCATGTTTTGCTGAATAACATAAATTTCATATTTCTTGATTACAGGAATAGTATCGATCAACCAATAATTTAACCATATTAAATATTACTGTAACGCAATTATGCATGATAGAGAAAACACAAAGCATCACGCAGGAGCAACAATGATGTTAATAATGCCAATAGCTGCCGGGGAGAATTATTGGTATAAATTGGTGTGAAAATGAAGGTCGTTTCTCCATTTCTATGGGAAATAAGAAGTTTCCCATTGGAAGTTTAATAAAATACAATAATTATGTAAGCAGAAAGCCATGAGTGGTATCAGGTATTATCAGCAGCCTTGGGTTATTGATATTTGTGCCGCCAAACTTCACTCCACCTTCAAACTCCTCCAAAGCTATTCTCATGTGATTTGTTGAAACACGTCACGTGAAAGACCATTAATTAGATCACACATGTTTTTCACTAAAGAAGAACCAAACTCTAAAAGCTTTTATCTGTGGTGTTAGTAATACCCCGTTTACATCGGGCGAAAGTCGTAATCGAATTCACTAAAGTCGTAATCGACTTAATTCGTATCATACGTGTAAACAGGCACAGTCGTAATTAATCGTAATTCAAAAGTCGTTAAACGAGTTAATCTGCTGTCGTAATTCAAAATACAGCTGAAGTCGATTACGACTTTTGCCCAATGTAAACGGGGTATAAGCTTTCAGATTAGATGTTTAACACTTTTGGTGATAGTACGCAGCCCTGTCACAACCATCTTCTGATCTTGATCCAATATATATCCCACTACATGTTCTGACTGCAGATATGTCCCTACCAGGTAGGTTAATATGCATTATAATACTCAAACATTGAGGTACATCAAGTAATATAAAAAGGAAGCAAGCAAGCAAGTAAGCAAGCAAGGAATGAAGCAAACAAGGAAGCAAGCAAGCAAGCAAGATGGTTTGGAACCAACCTTCTTCACAGTTTTCACCTTGGTCGCTTAACCACTGGCGTATAGGATTTTATTAAAAAATAGAGGGCAGCATTCCACACCTCAACGTTTCTATTATTAAATCGCAATTGTAATTTCAAACACTATAAAATATTTTATGATATTAGTGCATACGAAAATGTTACATGTAGTTCTAATAAAATGCAAATAAAATAAATAACAGACATGATTTTTACTCCTTTTGTTGTGGTTTAATTCGTGTGTGATCATTAGCTGAAATATTTGAGACATAATTTAACGAGTTTAGGGAAATTTTATAGCCCGGAAAGCTTACCTAAATGTTGACCTGTGGTAAATTACGTGGGTGGACGATGGCCATTTACAGAAAACGGACTCGTTATTTTTTGGAGTGACTCATGTCATGTTTAAGTTACATTAAGGGCTACCTCAAGATGTTTGTATTTTATCTGCTCTCCTCTTAGAAATCTGGATTTACTGATTGTAAAATGTGCCTACCGGCACTCTGACTGAACTCACAACTCGTAACATTAAAACACCGTCTAGTTGATGCACAAACTCTGTGATAATTTATAACTGCACTGAAAGAATTTTTGGTATTTCTATCGTATTAATTCCATAAAATTGTAGCTACTTATCATGTATATTTAATTTATACTAGATAAATTATAGATTTACAGTAGGTAACACACAATATGAATAAAATATCGAATTTATGAGCATCACTCATGAAAAAATCATGGCCCGTGCGGTGAATTGCCAGGGGTGCATTGCCAGGGATTTTATTAGCTTTTATTCCCAGATTGGGGATAGGCCTATTATAAGAGTAGGCCTAGGAAAGAAAATGCGATTGCTTAGGTAAAAAGACAAGCGATGTAGTTTCCCTAAGGACTTTAATGAACAATAATCTCGACCTGGAGTGACTTTTTAATAAGGTAACTTTGTCAAAATGGTTCACTTTTTATGACTTTCTTTTTCCATGTCAAGTTCAGAAAATCAAACTATGACCCCGGACTAAAACGCATACATAGGGCCTACATAGGCCTAAATCAAAAGTATCCTTTCCAAAATTGTGATTTGATCAATTCTGGGACGAAAATAATTTGACTGGCACAGCTTTCACTTTTCCAAATTTGACAAAATATTTAGTATCGGAACATGATAGGCCTACCTGTAACAATATAATTCTTTTTTTCTTTTTCAACATACGACAGACCTGGATTATGATGAATGTTTTTTTTTTTAATAGCGTGTGAATACGAGCTTTGTTTCTAATATTTTGGTATGATTTTCTGTTTTGTCCTTTTTTGTTTTGTTGTTTACATCGAAAAGTGTAATTATATGAAAACAAAAAATATAGGCCTAAAGTAAATAAATGAATAATAGAAGAAGCATAAGGTAACGGGAAAACTCCGTTTTATAGGCCCGACTGGCCAGATCTCAAGTTGTGTTTTTGGGATTAATTTTTATTTTTTTTACTTGTTGCTAGAATTATATAAAATCAACCGTTTAGGGGCCAAAATTGATGATTCCGGAATTTTTTGAAAAATATTCAGAGCATCCCACAGCCACAGGGAGGGGGAGGGGCAAGACTTCTCACAACTTCGGGACTGGCCCCTGGCTGGGGATGCTCCCCCTCTCACGGGGGGGCAGCTTCCCCTCTCCACCCACCCCTCAAGTGTCTACACCACTGTTTAACTGTCATTTTGGCCTCCATAAAACCAAATTTAAACCAAAAATCCTGACCGACTGACCCTACTTAAGGTTGGTCTGAACCCTGGAATTATGGAAACTTTCAGGCCTCATAACTTTTAAATTGTTGGTCTAAAGTATATAATAGTATACATATTTAGAATGGCAAAGACTTGATAAGTTCATCTGTGAGGTCAAATTTTGACCAATTTCACCAAAAATATTTGAAATTTGGGCCAAAATCGGGCTTTTTTATGATTTTTTTTGAAATATCAGCGTTTTTTGACATTTTTTGGTGCAAATTTCTCAAAGTTGGTCGAAATTCGAAATTCAAGAAAATGAAAAAACGGGTCCTAGATATTTTAATTTAGTTTTTTTGGCCCAAGAATTTTTTTGTTATGATGCACGAAAAAGAAGTGGGCCAAAATCGTTATTTTTGGGATTTGGGGCCAAAAGTGCCATTTTGGCCCAAATTTGACCTCACAGATGAACTTACCAAGTCTTTGCCATTCTAAATATGTATACTTTTATACACTTTAGACCAAGAATTAAAAAGTTATGAGGCTCGAAAGTTTCCATATTTCCAGGGTTCAGACCAACCTTAAAAAATCCATCCGCCCGTAAAACAGTGTTTTTTCCTCGCCTAATCAAGAAGTTGTGTACCCTCAAAGAAATAATTAATAAAAGCCAGAAGTCATTTTCTAGTCAAGTAATAAATGTAAGTCCTGTATTACAAGTAGGCCTCTATTAATATTTTAATGGTTACATTGCGTTTATTAAAAGGACAACATCAACAAATCACAGAATGTTTTTTTTTTTTTTATTTTTTATTGAACAAATAATAGCAAAATACAAAAGAAATGTGGTGAATTACATAATCATACAAGTAAATCGTAAGGCTTTTGATGTAAATATAGATGATAAAATGTATAATGGGCTATCCCAGAAAATCCGGGGGGCACTGTTCATTGACAAGGGGTATCATGCATGGCCACGAAGTTTCAAATAGCACCCTAAACAAGTATTTATGAGGTCTGAAAATGCACCCCTTAAACAAGTATGACAAGTGCAATT
The DNA here is from genome assembly GCF_039555335.1 of Amphiura filiformis. Taxonomy (NCBI): domain Eukaryota; kingdom Metazoa; phylum Echinodermata; class Ophiuroidea; order Amphilepidida; family Amphiuridae; genus Amphiura; species Amphiura filiformis. The sequence continues at coordinate 44,201,507 of NC_092629.1, read as the reverse complement.
TCATACCCTAAATAAGTATTGATATTATTTTTGCCCCCATTAGAAGCAAGTAACGAGGAACAACGAGGAAACATAATTGAATCCCTAATTCTAGTTTTGTCTTTAGAACACAAATATGCACTTTTTGTCAATTTGGGCATTTTTCTCACAAACTGCTCATTTTTGTAGAAATCTGCTGTGCTAGTTGGATTCCTTGCATCATTTCCTTTCTGAACTTGTATGTACTTTTATGTATTTAGCATCATTACTTTTCAAGATACAATGCAAAACAATGTCTAAAATTTTCTACTTGAGTGACCTTGCATGCCACCTTAAGATCTTGTAATCTGCCCACTGAGAGATAATATTGGAGGAGTACTTTAGTCTTATCAGCATGACATGATGTAAAAATTCTACAGAATTACAATGATCAGGGATGTAAGTTTGTAGGATTAATCCTGAATTCAGGGTTTTTTTTCTGTCCAAATTTTTTCCAGAATTTCAGGATTTTTTCTTCAGGCCTACTTACATCCCTGGGTCAATCCAGTTATGTATCCCTCTTCTTTGCATGTAGAGGAATGATGTAACGTATAGTGCAGGGCAATACATTCAAAAATAGTGTAAACATATTATTGCTATGGTAAATGGTAATTTTAAATCCTGTGTTACATCCATTTGCGTACTAGACATTTTCATTGGGGGGGACAAGCAGGGGCAAACATATTGGGGGCAGGCATCCTTCATGCTGTTTGGGTTTATAAGCGCATCAACACCATCATCGCACTGGGTGACACAGGAAGGGGGTTCTGAGGAGTCTTGGGATCTGCTTGGAATGTGTCCCGGAACAGTGGTGCAGATTTCTTTTTACATGGGAGGGGGGGGAATTGGAAAAATTGTCTTGAAGTATAGTGAATTCAACTACTTTTTTGCGACAAGTTTATGGTAAAAATAAAGTAAAGCGCAAATCATTTTTGGCATATTGAAGCTAAACTAGTGACATATGGTACAAAAGTAGAATAAATGCAAGGGTTCAAATCAGGCACCTTTGTTCCATAACCATTAAGGTATAGGATTTTTTTTTTTTGTATATTAAGTAGCCCCCGAATGAAATGTATTTAATTATGTTTTTACTCACTCAGGTAGCATTGTGTGTAAATTTTACATCCGAACTAAGTGCCATTCTCTTTTTGGTCATTTTAGTATCTAAAATGGCCCAAAATGAGGTTTTTCAATATTGCCGTCCAATTCTAATAGTCACCCCCATAGACTTTACATATAGCACTTAGTTCTGATGTAAAAAATTTCACACAAAATGCTTTTTGAGTGATTACAAAGATAATGATATACTTTTCATTCAGGGGCTATGTGGACTTTTTTTTATTGTATTGCTTGTACAATGACATATAGGTCCTTTTTCACAATAAAATGTCAATCTGAAACAAAGGTGCGCATGGGGTGGCTCATGCCCCCTGCTAGTTACACCACTGGTTACATGACTACTTATACAGCAAATTGTTTGTGCTTCTTTACATGTCACACATTGCAATGCCAATTCTTAGTCAGTGGCCGTGGCCAGGGATGTAGCTACAGCACCCACCACTGACATGACTGAGAAACAAGTTAAGCTCAAGTGTCAAAACTTTCAAAATAACATCAAATTTGGCCAAATTTAGGCCATTTTCAATAAAATTGTCAATTTCAAATGGGGATGATGTTTCCGGTATAGAGTTAGCTACATATTATAAAACAACTGATGAAGAAATTATTCATCTACAATACTTGTCTAATTTACAAAAACCTAATCACAACCTGTCTAGCTCACACAGCAGTTCCATCACACATGTAATCTACTGTTCTGCATGTAATGAAAATGTTTCATTTGACTAAAAGTAGCTGAAGTTCCAAGATTCTTAATGAGTACACCTACAGAGAGTTATGGGTCAGATGCAAGAACATGCTCTGCACTGGCTTCCAAGTTGAAAACATGATCAAGGCCCACACTACTTGCATCACATCACAGGAGGAGTTACATCACCACCCGCTGAGCACCTAACACAAATGGCAAGTGACCACTCGTCTGGTGAACAAGCTGTTGGTGTCATATGGGTGAGCTGTAAGATCATTGATAGCTTCTTCCTATTAAAAAAATGGCAGGCGATCACTAGTCTGGTGAACAAGCTGTTGGTGTCATATGGGTGAGCTGTAAGATCACTGATAGCTTCTTCCTATAAAAAAAAAAAATACAATATGCTGACATTTTGCATAATGAACCAAACTTACAAGCTTGCATGATCAAATTAGTTTACTCATTTTGCAATTGGGTAGACAAAATGATACGGTCTACAGTATTTATTTGGGAGTGTTCACACTATCATGCCTAATTTGCCCGGGTACAGGGTGTTAGTCCAACACACGCTACATGTAGTCCAAATCTGAAATGCACTGCACCAGCCCGACACACCGCTAGCCCGAATCTAAAAGACACTGCGCTAGTCCGAAACTGAAAACCATTGCGCTAGTCCGAATTTGAAAACCATTGCGCTAGTCCGAATTTGAATTGGGGAAACACTGCGCTAGTCTGATATTCAGACTAGCGCAGTGTTTATCAGATTCTGACTAGCGCTGTAGTTTTCAGTTTCGGACTAGCGCCATGGTTTTCAGTTTCGACAAGCGCAGTGTTGACTAAAGAAGTGTTTTCCAAATTCGGACAAGCGCAGTGTATTTCGGACCCGGATTTCGGATTCGGACTAGCGGTGTGTGGGACTGAAAATGTGATTTCAGATTCGAACTAGCGATGTGTCGGACTGTTGCAGTGGTTTTCATTTTCGGACTAGCGCATGCTTTTTTCGGACTAGCGCCGTGCTTTTCATTTTCGGACTGACACACCTCTAAGTATAGGGAATTTGTGTTGTCGGACTAGCGGTGTGTCAGACTGAGCGGTGAACCCCGATTTGCCATGAGTCCCGGTTAGACCGGGTTGATAATTAGTGTGAACAGAAAAAACCTCAACAAAATTGACCCGGTCATTTTTTCCAACCTCGGAAAGAACAGGTTACAACAGAAATTCACTGTTTGACCCACATTACTGGAAGTAAACACTACCATTATCACTCTCTTTCTATTGTTTCTGTATGCACAGCAAATCAGGCCACCATATCTAATCACTGTACTAAGTTTGAAGTTGATCAGTTATTGCATTGGAGCTGCACAGTGGATTAATGAATTTGCTTCCGCCCGGACAGCCAGGCAGCCAAACAAACAAAGAAACAATCGGCCAACCATCTGGATGATAACATAAGCCCCACAAATATGTGGGGCCAAAAATGAGCATAATTAGGCTGCAAGCATGTTATAGTCAATGGCAGAATATGTACACGCCTGCAATTTTTAGTAGGTTTAGCCAAAATAATCAACCAGGGTCAATTTTCTTCATGAGAACAGAATTTTTTTCAACCTGGATTAACTTTGGTACCCGGTAAATAATTTATATGTGAACATGACCTTTATCATGTTTATCAGAGTGTATATGAAATTAATTAAAATGGAAGTGAGAGGAGCTGCACTACTAGTACTGTTACTGTACTTACATTTCACTCCATTGTATGGCCATTCTCTTTTAATACATCAGGAAGAAACACACACAAATCACATCTAGAAGAAAACACACACAAATATTATATTATGGTTATTACTACAATATTCATCAAAGTATACAAATTACATACCCTTACCTGCCATGTACTTGTTCCATTTTTAATGGGACATTTATGTGGAAAAATTTCAATATTAGCAGGGACTGTCTTTTGGAATTTGCAGGAGAGCATGAAATAGCTCTTCTGGAGCCTTCAAGTTCAAGGAAACCTGTTTAGAGCATTTATAATAGAATGTAAGGAGAGAATGGTCAACTAAGGAGAGAATGGTCAACTAAGGAGAGCTAAAAATCACTCTCCTATATCTCCATTGGTGACAAGTAAGATATGTATATTATAGGGGCAAGGACTACAACTACTGTACTGAAAATTCAGCAACTCAAAGCAAGTAGTTATTGATTTATTGATCAAATATTGGCTTTCCCTCATTTTTGAATGTAACTCCACAACTGTTGTCTGTGCTGAAATAAAATTTTCAGTCCAGTAGTTGTAGTCCTTGCCCTATAATATACATATCTTACTTGTCACCAATGCGCTATAATTTTGAGAAAAATGCAAAAATAGGCACAAAATTGGGCAGGGGTATAGTACCCCCCTTAAGGAGAGCAGTAGAGACAATTGCTCTCGCTCTCCTCAAATGGCAATCCCTGTTTTAGGCTGTTTTGGGGGTTTTTTTGTTGGTTTTTTGCTTCAGGATTAATTTTGGTACCGTGTTAGTTTTTACACCACCACCCCCCCCTTCAATAGTAAACAAATTGCCCCCTTTTCATACACCCAAAACTTCATAACCCACCCTTTAGAACTCTAAAAGTGTATGACCCCCCCACATATTTTCTACCCCCACCAAGGTATTTCTGAACACTCCTTACCATTTCAGGGTTCAAGTGACATACTTGTCAACTACAGAATGTCTTTTGCTTGTTACTGTTATACTGTAGCCTACTTACATTTCACTCAATTGTATGGTCAGTCTCTGATTTATACATCTGGAAGAAACATACACAATATTAAACTATTTATTAAAATATTCATGTAGTCACATTATAATACTTTGTAAGGCCAAAAACATTTGTTTGCCCTAAGAGTAAAAAATGTGGAGGGTCGGTAGGTCAATATTTTTTTTTTCCATGGGCACTTCCACTATTTCAGGGTCAGAAATTACGCAACCAAGTGGGAGAATCCTTTTGAATTCTCTCAGTGGAATTTTGGAAGAATCCATGGATTCTTGCCATAACTTTGTTCATGATTAATTGCATTACCAGAATCCATTTAAGATTCTTGCAATTTTGTTGGCGAGCATCTTTGCGAGAATGGATTCTCACAGCATTTCTGACCCTGCTATATTTTGAAGTGAAACCAGTGAAAGGTTGGAACCTCAGACATCAAAATTCATGGATCCCCCTATTAAAGGGTGGATTTCTTTGATCCCCTTTTTATAAAATGGTTTATTTGATCCCCCTTCCATGTCCTAAAAAAACAAAAACAAATATGGAGTTAAGAATGTTGTACAGTCAACAGTGTTACACCCAAATTGTAAAATGCACAATTTTTTGTATTTTAAGCTTGAGTTGAGAGTACACACTTGAAACACTTAAAGGAGTATTTCGCGATCCTAACAATACATCATCTTAATTTTATGACATTCTTCAGGATATATCCATGAAAAAATATTATTCCCAAAATTTAAGTTGATTCCGATTTTGCATTTGCGAGTTATGATTTAAAAAAATGGTAAATGTAAAAAATGTGCACTGAAGCGGGCATCGTGTCACGCTTATGGGGTGGGGATGTTCCCCTCAGAGTCAGAAACTTTTGCAAAATGAAGACCTAATTGAAACGATTTGGTGGACCATTTTGTCACTATTAGTGTGTAAAATTTCAGATTGAAAAGGCCGAAAATTCAAGAAATGACAGGGCACGAAGCCGTTCGTGGACAAGTTTTCCCTATTGTTGTAGGCCTATAAATTGTTTTAAACATAAATTGGCAAATGTTGAAAGCAGAAGCGAAAATGGCCACTGCTTATGCACTATGCAGGGGTGTCTAGTTGGAAGTTGGAAATTTTGAGAAATGTAAATCTACTTGAAGCGATTTGGTAGACCATTTTGTCACTATTTAATAGCGTGTAAAATTTGTGAATTACGGCCCGTCCATGAAGCCTTTCGTGAACAAGTTTTCCCTATTATTGTTGTCTAGTGACTTTGATGATATTGTGTAATAGGCCCTGCATATCGGCAGGCCCGAGTAATTTTCACAAGCTTTCGACGTGGACCCGCCTTCAAGCAATGCCTAAAATAATTACAGTGGCGGCGCTACGGGGGCATTTGCCCCCCCCATATTTTTCTTGCGCCTCCCACTTTTGAGGAAAAACCCAAATTATCATAAATTTCCACTTTTATGCGGTAATTTTGCACAAAATTTGTAAATTTTGCCCCCCTCACGCTGACGCAGAAGGTACATCCTCTCATGATCGAGAATTTATTATTTTGGCTATACAATGTAATGGCCAAGCCCAAGGCAATACAGTAGACTGAGTAGTCAGTACTGAGTCTGAGACTGAGTACAACTACATGGTCCTGACCTGGCATGATGCCAGGCATGGACCCATCAAATGGCATCATGTCAATGATCGTGAGAAATTGAGAATGAATGCCAAACAATGCTGGACATGAGTAAAAGCTTACACTTACAGCCATTGCATGTATGCATGCATAATCAATACTGCCATGCATGCAGGCACACATGTATCATATATGCATGCGTTGCGTTGTTGCGGCGCTATTCAGTCACTGTCAGTCTGGACATACATCCCGCACGTCATCCGCCGTCATATGTATGCATGACATCAAACATTTCCTCTGTTTCTCAATGTTAACCTCGTCAAAAAAGATACTTTACAACATTATAGGAAGCATACAATACCGTTTCATGTAAAAATTCCGCACTCGAAGCTGATGTGTTGAACTTTTGAACGTTGACCTGCAGCTTCAAAACTGCAGTGATGGAACACCTAAGAAACGACTAATCAACCCATGCGCACACCAATTCCTACACGCCTGGTTCCAGCTAGGGAGCGTTGTGTAGCACGTGTGTAGTACCAACTACAGATACAGATTCGAAGGGTGACCCCGAATTAAACATTATAAACTTCAATATTTACAATCTTTAATGACCACGAGACAAACTTTATAAAGTAAAATTAATTCAATTAAAAAAAAATATTATAATACGGCATTAAATAATAAATATGATAAAAAAGAAGATATAGTACGGCTTATCATTTTGGTGCATGTAAATCAGTGTACTAGTCCCAGCGAAGGTTCGGCGCGGCCGGTGCAATATCGTCGATTTCAGACAGTTTTCAACTGAAATGTTTCGCGTTTTCGTGCAGCGAGAAAATAATTTTTTGTGATTTTCATAAAATTAAAAAAATTAGAAGAGCAGGTAAGAAAACCTGACTATCGATTTACATTACATTTGAAAAACTATCTGAAGTAATATTAGAGAAAAACATCGAGTCCATTTTTTTAAATGGTTGAATGAACTACTACGGGCATGATCCTTCAAACAATAATTTCAAACTTTCAATTTTCGTTTTTTTGTTATAACCGCTACCACAGGGCTTCACATGAACCGTTGGGAAAATATTTACACGTATCTACTACTGTTTTTGTTGATTTTAACTAAATTAGTACGATCAAGTAACCCTTTTTTCATCGGAATAAAAAATATTTTGGGACTTGCATCAAATTTATTGATAGCTAACTGATGAAAGGACACCCCGGGGGGGTCACTCCCATTGTGGCCTGTACACCATCCGCGATAAGGAACACGCGTACCAAGGGTAGTTTTTCGTGGGTAAGCACGATACGCGCGTAACGCGTTCGGAGCGATCGTTATTTATGGCAGGGGGGAATGGGTAAATTTAGGGGGAACACGAAATTTTTTGTGGTCTTGAGGGGGGAACCTGAAATTTTAGTTGAACCAGGAGGGGGATTGTTAAATTTTAAATGGAGAAAATTGGGAAAACAAGGGGAACGCGAAAATTTTGAGCGAACGCGAGGGGGGAACGCGAAATTTTTTGTCGATATTTTTGCCAAAACACCCATTCCCCCCCCTGACGTAAATAACGATCGGTCCCTTAGGGTGTCAAAAACATGAAATATTGGGGAAAAGGGTAGCAAAATTGCAATTGCTAAATACGCGGAAATGAAATTTAGCGTATGAAATTCGATGCAAGGAATAAAATCCCTGTTTAGGGTATTGTTTTAGCCAAGGGTTAAATCCTTGTTTAGGGTGCTTTTCAAAAGTTGATTATCGCGGATGGTGTACAGGCCACAATGGGAGTGACGGCAGTGACCCCCCCGGGAAGGACACACAACTTTTAGCCGATATACGCATTTGGCGCCAATTTGTGCGACGGAGAAATCCCTTAGTGATAGCGCCCCCTGTTGATGAATATATGTCAGTGGAAAATTTTAAAAAAGTCGCGGTGAGACCAAGGTGAACGAAATTTTCCACATAATCTGAGAATGGCTAACACAGTCGAAAGCTTTTTATTTTGGTACTATATGAGCTTATATAAAGCACATGAAAAGGGAAATACTCTCTGCATTTCACAATAACATCCCTGATGTTGACAATTTGGTTCCTTGTCCCCCTTCCTTCACGAAATCCTGCCAACTCATCAGATATATCTTGTCCCATTTCATTCGTCATTATAATGGTCCGGTGATTGCCTGGGGGTGATTGACGTACTATTTAAAAAAAAAGAAGGGGCGGCGGAAGATGAAGGGGCGGCAAGAAGAATTATTAAACAAAAAAGGGCGGGACAGAATGGGCAATCCTTTGTTTTCTATTGTTTTGAGTTGGGACATCCTTTGTTTTCTATTGTTTTTAGTTGGGGAATCCTTTGTTTTCTATTGTTTTGAGTTGGGATTGTTTTGAGTTGGGAAATCCTTTGTTTTCTATTGTTTTGAGTTGGGAAATCCTTTGTTTTCTATTGTTTTGAGTTTGGAAATCCTTTGTTTCCTATTGTTTTGAGTTGGGAAATCCTTTGTTTTCTATTGTTTTAAATTGTGAAATCCTTTGTTTTCGATTGTCTGGATTTAGGAAATACTATGTTTTCTATTATTTTTAGTTGGGAAACCCTTTGTTTTCGGTGGACATCCCGCTATCTCTAAGGTCCGCTATCTCTAAGGTTCGCTATCTCTAAGGTTCGCTATCACTAACGTGTAAAGTCTATGGAGACAGAATCCCGCTATCTCTAGGCCTAATAGAGAAAAAGGTTCGTTATACCTAAAAAAGGGTCCGCTACTTCTAAGGTTCGATATCACTAATTTAAAATAAGGTTCGCTAGTTCTAAGGTTCGATATCACTAATTTAAAATAAGGTTCGCTATCACTAATTTAAAATAAGGTTCGCTATCACTAATTTTGAATAAGGTCCGCTATCACTAATTTATTGAAGGTTCGCTATCTCTAAGGTTCGTTATCACTAATTCCAATAAAGGTCCGCTATACCTAAGGTTCGCTATCACTAATTTTGTTTAAGGTTCGCTATCCCTAATTAATTAAGGTTCGCTATCTCTAAGGTTCGTTATCACTAATTTTGATTAGGGTTCGCTATACCTAAGGTTCGTTATCACTAATTTTAAATAAGGTCCGCTATCTCTAATTTTAAAAAAGGTCCGCTATCTCTAATGTTAAAAAAGGTCCGCTATCTCTAATTTTTAACAAGGTCCGCTATCTCTAATTTCAAATAAGGTCCGCTATCTCTAATTTTAAATAAGGTCCGCTATCTCTAATTTCAAATAAGGTCCGCTATCTCTAATTTCAAATAAGGTCCGCTACCTCTAATTTTAAATAGCGCCCGCTATTCCTAATTTTAAATAAAGCCCACTATACATCTCTAATTTTCAATAAAGTTCGCTCTTTCTAATTTAAATTAGCCCACTATCTCTGACTTAAAAATTATTTTAAATAAAGCGGGAAAGGCGCCCTCGAGTTGAATAGTTTATACGGGTGAAAATATACGCATAAAGTACACGAACTCTTTAAAAAAAAAGCCGTTTCTTAAAGACACTAAAACTAAATTACAAGATAAAGTAGTCAATAGATAGAGAATTTTGTCATGCATATTTTCATGGCCTGCTACTATAAACTTGATGTGGGAGTTACCACCCGTTGATGGAAGCAGGAGGCTGCGGTCTTCGGATGGCTGGTAAAGCTGCCGATCTGAAGCCTGATGTGTTATTGATGTAACTGCTTTATGGTAGGATGTTCCAAATGACACTGACCCCAAAGTGACCCCTTTTGTTGGGAAAAAATCCTTGTTTTCCTTTCCATCACATAATATATGTTGTTTGGAAGATATAAATTGCATAAAGGACCCCTGTTCTGATTTTGATGATATCAATGATATATTTAAAGATGGAAGTAACTCGACGTATGGCCTTAAAATGCGACCCCTATTTAGCACCTAAAGTCTGTGGAAAGTTTTTTTTGGGTGGTATGTACCCTTTAAGGAGCATTTCCATGCGTTTTCGTGTCTTTATCTATTTAAAATGCACGTGAAAAAATGAGGACATCCACAAGCGCGTGCATGGACGCCACCAGGTTTTTCGCTGTACGTGCGTTTGCCGGGAATAGGCCTACATTCATTTCCAATTTAATAACAGCTCCGATTTTGGAAGAAGCTAGAAACCTTTTAATATGAGTAAAGAAGGGTTTAAAAATATAGAAAACAATGTTTATTGGTGTTTAAATTATAAAGAGACTTTTCAATGTTATTGTTAGCTGTTTTAACTTTAACTATTTTTTTTTGTCATTTAAACTCAAGTTTTGGCCTTCAATTTTGATTAAATTGCATAAAAATTAAGGTTTTTTAAATAATTCATAGGGGTCAATACGCATATTCTCGGTCACACGCCTATTCTCGGTCAGTTAGCGTATTGAACAACCGCTGACGATCGTTGCTTTAATTTCAGCCGTGTCTTCCGAACGAATCATTTAGCCGTACCGGTGCTGCAGGTTTTGGTGACTTTTTAATATCACGGCAGCACAGTTCACCTCAAAAGATAGATTTTGAGATGGTATGGTGACCTGAAATATCAGCATTTAAACAAAATAATGACGCCATTTAAGAGGTGATATTGTAATATAATCAGTGATGCGAAATTGTACATGCATTTTAAAGCTGTAATTTTAACAAGTTGATCCATCTGCATCGTAAATAACACCATAGCAAATGATTGGTGTTGTGTTTATGTAAATTCCCATAGAAACAGGGGTGTCCGAGAATAGGCATACGAATTCCGTTGGCATTCCTATTCTCGGTCAGTGTTCCCTAGTATGAGCTATGTTGACATTGTTGTTGCCATGTGTCCTACAAATGATCATGCATGAGCACATGAGAAGTGTTGCATTTTGCTCAGCAGGCCTATAGCCATTTGTCGAATACAAATGAGCGAGGAGAAATTATTTGTGACCGCCCGCCCCTCCCCTCCTCTACCCCTTACCCATCCCCTACCCTGTCGTATTTTCGAGCTTTTTCGGTCGGAAAATTGGGTCAACAATGACACATTTCTGTCGGCAAAAATGGTTCCTGCCCTGGTCCGAGAAAGGCGCTATAACTGACTTGCGCAGATAACATACACTATCTCCTCGGGCCTACCCGTGCTATTAACGCAATTTTGTCATTACTTTATATACATGTTAGCACAAATAGCACCGCTATTTTCATGGGTGTGCTATTTGTGCAATTGACAGTGTTATTTTTTGAGGACTTAGAAAAAACCCATTAGGGACATTAAAAATAGCTTTAAATGTTAATATATTATTAGCGCAGTTATCATGGTTATGCTTTTTGAGTTCTCCTATTACCCGGAGGGGTGTTATTAGCGCTGTTGTGCTATTCTTATGGTTAGACCTTATAGCGTGCTATTAGCGCTGGTTAGGCCTTATAGCGTGCTATTAGTGCTATTGTGCTCTGGAAATTGTTTTGGCCTTAGGGGGCATATAGCGCGTTATTATCGCAATAATGTTATTTTTGAATTCTTGTACACTTGGAGGGGTGCTATTAGCGCTATTGTGCTATTCTTAAAATGACCTCGACCTTATAGCGTGCTATTAGCGCTATTGTGCTATTCTTCAAGGGGCACAACACTAAATCCTTCCGCATTTAGTGTAACCTTGTATAGTTCCGGTTAAAACTAGCGCCTGAGCAAAATATATCAGCCTCTCGTGGGTACTAAATTCAAGTGAATCGTGCTTGTTTTTATGGGAACAACAGAGTAGGACCTCAACATTAAAAATCTATTCAAAAAATGTTCCAAAATCGATTGTCGGAATAATATCAAGGCCGGAACTGGTAAGGAGGCGAAATTGTCGGCTGAAATTCGTGAGGGCGCTGTTTAGGTGCCCGTAGCGCAAAATGTGACTTTCATCGCTTGGATGCTAAATTGGTCAATTTGGCGGCCCCTAAGGTATGTTGTCCCTCCCCCTCCCCCCCTAGTTACGCCACTGATCGATCTGCAGTGGTATTGATACCAAAATGAATTCATTTTCATCAGTAAAACGTGAGTTTTGGTGATTTGTATGTCCCCTACCCCTTAATATTGTTATTATTTTATGTTGCTACACATGGAAATTAACCCTTTTTTCACATTTTATGTCTATCTACCTGACAACTAATGGTTTTTAAAATTGCTTTTAAAATAATTACTAGAAAGTTAGAACAACCAATTAGCTACATATTGATACCAAAATGAATTCATTTTCATCAGCAAAACTTGAGTTGTTCGTGATTTGTATGTCCCCTACCCCTTAATATTGTCATATTTTACGTTGTTAGATATGGAATATTAACATATTTCTCATATATTATGTTTAACTACCTGACAACTAATGGTTTAAATGCTTTTAAAATAATGCTAGAAAATGAGAACAATCAAATAGCTACATATTGATACCAAAATGAATTCATTTTCATCCGCAAAACTTGAGTTTTGGTGATTTGAATGTCCCCTATCCCTTAATATTGTCATATTTTACGCTGCTAGACATGGAATATTAACATTTTCGTATATTTTATGTCTATCTAGCTGACAACTAATGGTTTAATTGCTTTTAAAATAATACTAGAAAGTTGGAACTATCAATTAGCTACATATTGTTACCAAAATGAATTCATTTTCATCAGTAAGTCCTGTGTTTTGGTGATTTGTATGTCCCCTTACCCCTTAATATTGTCATATTTTACGCTTCTACACTTGAAAAATTGATATTTTTTTACATTATTAAGTCTATACAACTAACAACTAATGGTCATTTTGCTTTAAAAGATTACAAGAACCAAATAGCTATGTATTGATGCCAAAATTAATAAATTATAATGAATAAACATCGAGTTATGTTGGATTGTACGTCCCCTACCCCTTAATATTGTCATATTTTACACTGTTACACATTGGAAAATTAACATTTTTTCACACTTTATGTAGACCTGATAGTTTTTCTGTTAAAAATAATATTGGAAAGTTAAAACAATCAATTAGCTACATGTTGATACCAAAATGAATTCATTATTATGAGTAAAGGTTGAGTTATGGTGGTTTTTATTTCCCTAACCCTTAATAATACCATATTTGACATGGTTATACATGAAAAATTAACCTTTTCTCACATTTTATGTCTATCTACCTGACAAATAATGTTTGTTTTGCTTTTAAATAATACTAAAACATTTGAACAATCAATTAGCTACATATTAATTCCAAAATGAATTCATTATCATGAGTTGAAGTTGAGTTATGATGGTTTATATTTCCCCTACCCCTTAATATTGTTACACGCGCTGCTACATGTGGAAAAGTAACTATTTTTTACATTTTCAGTCTATTTTCCTGACAAGCAGTGGTTGATCTCACCCCGCACATATTAATATTCAAAATATTACATGAATGGTAACTTACCAAACAAATTTTGTTAATGGAACTTATATAGTTCAGCTGAGTGACATATTAAGACACGTAAAACACCCCAACCCCGAACCCTATACACACCCACCACCACACCCACATACACACCCCACCTACCCCAAACCTACACAACACAAACCAACATGCACGCAAACATGCACTTATATAAATATTTGAACCAGAACATCAATGTTTGCCTAGATATGCTTGATATTAAAAACAAAATTAAAAAATGGAGCTTAATTAATTTTGAAAATAGAAATTGGCACAATAGTAAAATTTGAAGCCAGTGCCATAAAAACACCCACCCTACGCATTGTTGTGAAAAATCTGATTTTCCACTAGTGTATGGACTGGCCACTTCCAATCATGATCTAATGAAACCTAGGTTTGCTTTCAAATAGTACTAGGAAGTTAGAACAATCAATTAGCTACATAGTCATACCAAATTAAATTCATTATTATAAGTAAAAGTTGAGTTATGGGAATTTATATCTCCCCTACCCCTTAATTTTGCCCTATTTTTTGTGATTTTATGTGATTATACGTCCATATATAAAATGACCTGTAAAAAAAGTTTTACCACAATTTGAGACCACTACCTACTTAGCAGTGATCTAGAGGGTCCATACTAACTACCTATGGTGTCAAACCTTGTATGTAGTGGGGGTGAAAGAACTCCTTATTTAGGGCCTTGCTCCTGGACTAGTCGGGCGTGCCACCGCATTCCGCTGTGCGCTCCCACAAAATAGGACCACCTCGGACCCCGATCGGATGGTACGAAAATGTTTGCCAATAAACCGTTTTGAAAGGATCGCTCCTTGTCAATATATCTGAGAATACTGCACACGTATTTTATTATGGGTTTTAGTTATCAAAACCGCATCATACCGATCAACCAGGCTTCCAAAAGAGAATGACCGAGAATAGGTATAGAAAAACTATGCGGTGACCGAGAATAGGAGTTTAGTGACCGAGAATAGGAGTTGTCGCCAACTTTGACCTTTTGACCTTATACTTCCAATACAAGTTCAATGGAAGATGCCATGCAGGGTATGTTAAACGGGGTGTTGTGTGGAATGCACGTTCCCATATAGCTAACTTTTATAATCATTTACGCAAGAAATAGAGCGGGTTGTTTCTTAAGTGACCGAGAATAGGCGTATTTACCCTATAGGTTTCTAGTTTGCTCTATCTATACCAATGTTTAGTGTGTTCCAAATTATTACTAATACTCAAAGTTGAATTTATATTAAAAATTTAATTTCAAATAGTCAAGCATCACATTTGCTTATTGGACAAAACGGGTTAAATCCGATGCTTGATGGGTGGGATAGGCCTGTTTGTGTTTCAATTTTTGATGAGTACTTGTAAAAGATGTTCAAACGACTTTTATTCCTAACATCTATTGATATCTTCATGAAAATTGCAAATCAGCAACTATAATGCGTTGAATTCGCCAGCGTGTCTAAAGTATATATAAAAGAAAATAACCCAAAAATTAATTAAAATATATAACAAAATCCTTTTTAAGACCTGTCTGTGAAGCAGTTTCCGGCAAAAGTTTATCACGCCTATAGTACCAACTTTGCATGTAATATCATTGCGTATCATGTGTATGATTAATGTTTACCTCTGTTTAAAGTTTAACTTGAATAAATGTTTTTTTCTCTGAAAAAAAAAAAGGAAAAAAAAAACAAACAAAAAACTTTGCATAAAATCGTGTTTTACAGATCTTGTGAATGTGATCTCTATAAATTTGAAAATAAAATGCGAAAATTTGAGCAATGTTTACGATTATGTGCGCATGAACATACGAGTTCAAAACGTGGTTAGCAGTCAGATGTAGGGTCTAAATACGGGCAGGAGAAGGGAAAATAAAAATCACAATGACAGGGCGGACTTGCCCCGTGCTGGGGCAAGTCGCCCTGATAAACAGAAAAGGTTATAATATTGCAAAACAATTATACTTTTAATGCAAACGTTTAGTAAAGGGTATATTTATATATATATGATTGAGTATCTTTGATCCAAAGATACAAAATAAGTACAAACATTTCCCACATAATGTCGCTATGACGTCATAATGCGAGGGCGCCCGTGCAAATTTGGGAAATTCCGCTATAAAAGTATAAGCAAAAATAGATTTTCGGCGAAAAATTCTACAAAAATGCGATTTTCACCAAATTTTCTCCTAAATGTTTAAGGAAATGACTATTTTCACCAAGCTAACATTAAGTCTCTTGGAATAATCTCACAATGGCGACATGAAAATGGGACCTCAACAACGCCCCTCTATGGCCATCTTTGATGGCCGGTCCTACCCCCGGCCGGGTAAGGTGCTGGGGTAAAAATTTCATCACCAAAATGAGCGCAAAGGATGGATATTAGCTTAAGTCACACACCGACATCGTCGGGCTAATAATTAATTGGTACAGCAGAGATACTATAATCAATACCCGGGATCGATACACGTGAATGTGCTATGCACGATTTTGGTGTGTGTGTTAAAGTTCCAAGAGCATCGAGTTGATCGTGGGGGTTGGGGGGGGGGGCGGGGACACAATATTTGGGAAACTTTATGATACCAGGAAGTGGGCATCTCGTCGCGCTTGCGCAACGCAGGGAGTGTCTGAGGCGGGATGTGGCCCCCATCAGTCGTTGGAAACTTCACAAAATGAGCCGACAAACTTGGTGGACAAGTAGGCCTACACTATTATTGTGTAAAATCTTTTTACTATAAAAAGTCTCAATATGAAGTCTCAATTGAAGCAGTTTGCAGTTCATTTCCAGTGGCGTGTCAATACCTTTTTTCGCGGGGGGGGGGGTGCAAGGAAAAGAATAACAATTGGTCAGTGAGCTTTATTCCGGCGAAAATTTTCAGCTTTATACATGTCGAAGTGAATGTTTATACACATTGGGTTCATTTCCCGTGAAGCGTGCAAAAATTACCAATTTTACACTATTTTATACCCAAATCAAGGTGTTTAACGAAAGTGTGCGACCAAACTCGACCACAAGAAGCACTGACCCAAGTTCCTTCTAAATTGTAGGCCTACAGAGTTATGGATGAAAGGTAATGTGTCAGTTATTAAAGGTCATTATGTGGAAATTTTTAAAATGCTTGCCAGGCGCTTGACCCAATTTCGACCATTATTATGTTTTGATGAATCCAAGTGTGTGAAAATATTGGATCCAAAACATAATAATGATAAAATTGGATAGGCCTACTTTATGCCCAATATTTATTGGTCTAGCTATGAGTTTTAAAATATTTTTAAACTCATAGCTCAACCAATAAATATGGGCTCAAAATATAAAATTTTATATCAAACGTGGCCATGCTGACCCAAGTTTAATAGCCTATATAGGTTATACACAGATAGGGTCAAAGGTTATTAGGTCAAAAGGTTATTATGGGTAATTTTGTGAAAATCTTAATAAAAATTCCTTTAAAAAAGGAATGGGCGCCCAATGGAGCTTTCATGTAATGTGCTGCAATGCAACCGTTTGGATACTTTTTTTCTTTAAAACAATAATGTAATATTAGCATAGATAACAAAGAAAGGTGTAAAATCGTTTGCATGGGATGTAAGAGGGTAGGTTTAAAGTAAAAAGGAATAAAGCTCAGGTTACCATTTCGGTTACTATTGTTAGGAAATGGTAGATTATGTGGAGCAAAAAATATTGTGAAAATCTTAAAAACGCTACTCATCCTTCAATGTTCATTTTCTCGGTAAAATGACGATTTAGGTATACGATAACTCAATAAATACAGCATCTAATAGGTAAGCAATTATGCTTATTATTAAGAAACTGTTTTCTCATTTTTTATATTTTGGTAAGTTCCGATTTTAGGCAACAATGTGTGCAAATAGGCGTGTGTGAATCTTAAAAAGTTCATTTTGATGCCTTACATGGTAAATATCTCAAAAAATAAGGCCAATATAAAACAAAACAAAAAAAAAAAAAAAACCGGTTTTTGGAATGGTTAAGAAATCAATCTGAGGTCAGTCGCGATCAAAGGTCAAATGACGTCAAATGTTAAAAGTTACCCCATTGGGCATAAACTTGGTTCAAAGAATCTTTGATATGATGTGAACATGAACAAGTCAACCTAAGGTCACATGTGGTCAAAAGTCAAATAAGGTCATATGTTAATATGGGCCCGATTGTGTTAAACTTGGTGCAAATCATCCTTGATATGAGGGGAGCATGAAAAAGTTCTGAGGTTACTTGAGGTCAACGGTCAAATGGGGATACATGCTCAAATTTGCCTGAATGGACTTCATCTTAGTGCAAAGCATCCTTGATATGAGAAGAACATGACAAGGTCAAAAGTCAAATGCTAAAATGGGCCTAAAATTGGTGCAAATAATCCTTGATATGAGGTGAACATGAAAAGTGAAGCTGAGTTTATCCGAGGTCAAAGGTCAAAGGAGTTCAAATGTAAAAATGGGCCCTTAATGGGCTTTAACTTTGTGACCTTCTTGACCACCTTTTTCGACTTTTCTTTTTGGGTTGACCATTTTATTGTTTTAGTCAATATACTGTTCCTACAGGTGCTTTTGTGCAATTAGCATTTCAAAAGATTTATATTTCTTTGTCTTCAAGAAGTCATTACAAGTATATTGTCGAGTATATTGATAATAATCGTATGGCCCTACATATCGTAGGCCTATGGATTCCCTCTTTCTCTTTCCCTTCTCTTCCCCATCTTTTTCCTCTCTCTCCATCCTTTCTCTTTTTTCCCCGCACTAGGGGGGCGGGGGCCCAAATAGACAATTTTTGCCAGGCTTATTGACAATAATCGTATGGTATTGCATATCGTATGGATTCCCCATCTCTTTTCCCCTCCTCTCCCTATCTCCCCCTCTCTTTTCCCCTTCTCTTGTTTCCTCTCTCTCCTTTTCCTTTTTTTCCTTCGCTAGGGGCAATTTTTTGCCAAGGGGGAAATCGGCCCCCCTGCCCCCAACCCCCCGGCAGCTACGCCACTGGATCAGAGAAGATCTTCTCTGGTTTGATCAAGTAAAATAGTGTGAATAAATTATGATGCATCAAATGGCTTCAATAGGAATTAATTTCCTTAATTTTGGAAAATTTTCCAACTTCCTCAGATACCTCCCCTGCATAGACAATAGTGGATAAACAAGTCGCCGATTTCGTTTTTGTCACCCGGTACTTTATGTTTAACACAATTATTTTATAGGCCTACAATTATAACAGAAAAAACTTGTGCCAAAATGGTCCACCAAATGACTTTAATTAGGTCTTCATTTTGGAAAGGTTTCTCACTTCTTAGGGGACACAACATATATCCCCAACACCTGAGCGCAACGCGATCGGCTATCAATTGTAGGCCTATACTGGTACGCTACGGTGAACTGATTCAAATCTCTTTCTGGGTTGTTCGGACCGGACCAGTATACGTACTAGCGATCTTGCAAACTTTATCATGTTTATTAAAATAAAATTACTGATCATAGCGAACCTTACAGTAAATTAGAAATAACGGGTCCTATTTTAAATTAGATGGGCCTTATAGCGGGCCTTATTTTTAATTAGAGATAGCGGGCTTTATTTTAAAATAGCGAATTTTATTTTCAATTACAGATATGAAGCGGGCTTTATATAAAATTAGAGATAGCGAACCCTACTTGGAATTAGAGACAACGAACCTTATTTGAAATTAGTGATAGCGAACCTTATTTAAATTTAGAGATAGCGAACCTTATTTAAAATTAGAGATAGCGAACCTTATTTAAAATTAGATATAGCGAACCTTATTTAAAATTAGAGATAGCGAACCTTATTATAAATTAGAGATAGCGAACCTTGTTTGAAATTAGAGATAGCGAACCTTATTTAAAATTAGTGATAGCGAACCTTAGAGATAGCGAACCTTAGAGATAGCGAACCTTAGAGATAGCGGACCTTATTTGAAATTAGAGATAGCGAACCTTAGGGATACCGGGATTGTTAAAATTAGAGATAGCGGACCTTATTTTAAATTAGTGATAGCGAACCTTAGAGATAGCGAACCTTCAATAAATTAGTGATAGCGGACCTTTTTTAAAATTAGAGATAGCGGACCTTATTTAAAATTAGTGATAACGAACCTTAGGTATAGCGAACCCTAATCGAAATTAGTGATAACGAACCTTAGAGATAGCGGACCTTTTTCGTAATTAGTGATAACGAACCTTAGAGATAGCGAACCTTAGAGATAGCGAACCTTAGAGATAGCGAACCGTAACCTTGTTTTCTATTGTTTTAAATTGTGAAATCCTTTGTTTCCGATTGTTTGGATTTGGGAAATACTGTGTTTTCTATTGTTTTAGTTGGGAAACACTTGGCTTTCTATTGTTTTGAATCGGGAAATCTTTTGTTTTCTATTGTTTTGAGTTGGGAAATCCTCTGTTTTCTATTGTTTTTAGTTAGGAAATCCTTAGTTTTCTATTGTTTTGAGAGGATCGATACGGTAGACCATATCTCATAACATGCTCTGCCAACATTAATGCACATTCTTAGTGCATGATCACATAATTATATAATTAAACGGCAGCTATATATGACATTGTCAATAAATGTACGTAAATACACCTATTAAGTATTATGCACTGCACTCATAGCGTGATATTATTATTTACAAAATGAAATGCAGTCCAATGGTTAGACCTATTATCATAATATCCGCGGAAAGGCTCAATTATTATTTAGCTCAACAGTCAACATCAAAAACTATATTTTATTAGCTTTTATTTATTACATATGTTGGACCACGGAACAATAAAGCTCGGTGATATATGGAATCATGAAATCAAGCATGAAGCAAATAATACACAAAACGTGGGAGTGTCAATATGGTTTGATTATAATTATATCAACAGGTCGCTATATGCACGACGTGCCAAAAACTATAGTTTTTTCGCCTACTTTCATTTTTTCAAACACTAATATTTCTTTCTTTGCTCTTTCTGCGGGGCTTTCTCCTTTTTGAGGATACTTGTTTATCATATAGCGATCCGGCCAGACATTTCCATATGAAATTGATATACAGTAAGCCAAAAAATTAAGATACCAGTTGTGTTCACCCCGGCATATCCTAAATAAAGAAAAATGTGTCAAAATTAAAACAAGCAGCCAATACCTGTACTCTTTAACTCTGATTTAAGACCTCATTTGTTGAAATTGGTTGAAAATTAAACACACGGTGGTCTAAAACCTAATAAAGAAACGAAATCAAAAGTTGCACATGCCGTAATTTGCTCGATTCTGGTGCCTGTGTCTGTAGAGCTCCTGCATTGATTTACATGGGTAATATTAAAATTGAAATATCTCAAGAACCGAATACTGTATGACGCTGAAACAAACTTTGAAATAAATCAACTGCGGATAGCTCAAATTTAAATGCCCGTTGGTTGTCGTTTTTGTCTGCTGAACGAGATAAAGGGTAGGCCTACATAGCCCTACCACAAAAAAAAGCTTTCCAGATACTTTACGTGCTAAATAGGGGTCGCGTTTTGGCCATAAGTCGAGTTACGTCCAACTTTGAAATATAATTGATATCATCTTAACTAGAACAAAATTCCGCATAACATTTCTGAAAATGACTAGGCCTACACATTTTAGGTCCGATGAATTTGCCGTGGACGACACTGCACTATGCCTATGTTATCATTGTCGAATTGAATTAGGCCTACTGGTGCTATATCTACTGAGAATCAAATTAAAATTTCAAATGTTGCGACATTTTGTTTTGGTTTAATTTGGGACTATAGGCGTTAATTTGGGACTAGGCCTATATGAGATTCTAAATGCTAGGCCTATCTTCAGTAGATATAGCGAAATAAATCCTAAAACGCGCACTAAGTTACTCTGTGCGAATAACAAAAATCGGCATTCGGCCTATATGACGCGCTATTTAAAAAAAAAAAAAAAGGGGGGGTGAAGAGGTAAAAATAGAAAAACAGGCAGGTGCGGAAAGTGATGAGTCTGTAATATCGCTTTAAACATTCTGATGTATTAGAAAGAAAAAACTCGCCGCTACATGATGAAGTACAAATTTAGAGAAAATAATGTAAAACATTACTTCTAGAGTAGAAAGATGCAATGAATCGGGATGAGATTATAAATGCTATTTTCAGTAGATATAGCGCACTGGTACTCTGCCCGAATTAACAAATCGGCATTCGGCCTATATGCCGCGCTATTTAAAAAAAGGGAGAATAAAAAGAGGTAAAAATAGAGAAACAGGCAGATGATAATCTCTGCTTTATAGGCCTAAGTGCCGTTTTAAATTTTGGTCAGCTTCGTCATTTTTACATTTAAAAATAGAGAAACAGGCAGGTGCGGAAAGTGATGAGTCTGTAATATAGCTTTAAACTTTCTGATCGGGACTGATGTATTAGAAAGAAAAAACTCGCCGCTACATGATGAAGTAAAACATAACTTCTAGAGTAGAAAGATGCAATGAATCGGGATGAGATTCTAAATGCTATCTTATTCTTCAGTAGATATAGCAAAAAAATCCTAAAACTCGCACTGTTACTCTGCCCGAATTTAAAAAATCGGCATTCGGCCTATATGCCGCGCTATTTATAAAAAAAGGGAGGAAAAAAAGATAATCTCTGCTTTATAAGTGCCGTTTTAAATTTTGGTCAGCTTCGTCATTTTTACATTTCTTTATAGCTCTGCAGTCGGCCTAATGCCGATTTTTCTCTGAGCCCGCAACCCCGTTCAATGCAGTTTTACCGTTTCACGCCGTACTGAATCATCATCTACAACGCGTGCTAGACAATGTTTTTTTGTTTTTGTTTTTTAATATTATTTTTTTTTTCTGCTTGATGTCTTCTGAAGATAGTAATTTTGGTCAGCTTCGTCATTTTAACATTTCGTTATAGCTTTGCATTCGGCCTAGTGCCGATTTTTATACTTAAAGAAAGTGTGACGAGACATGCCGTAATTTGCTCGATTCTGGTGCCGGTGTCTATAGAGCTCCTGCGTTGATTTGCATGGGTAATATTAAAATTGAAATATCTCAAGAACCGAATATTGTATGACTCTGAAACAAACTTTGAAATAAAGCTTTTACATTTCTCTATCTGTTTGATGTCATATTGGTGTTTGTCGGATTCGTGTGATTTTGCTATCAACTGCAGATAGTTCAAATTTAAATGCCTGTTGGTTGCCGTTTTTGTCTGCTGAACGAGATAAAGGGTACGTACATACCACAAAAAAAGCTTTCCAGAAACTTTACGTGCTAAATAGGGGTCGCGTTTTGGCCATTAGTCGAGGTACGTCCAACTTTGAAATATATATTTGATATCATCTTAACTAAAACAAAATTCTGCATAACATTTCTGAAAATGACTAGGCCTACACATTTTAGGTCCGACTAATTTTTGATAAAATTAGTGCTATATAAAAAGGCCACATTTTCACGTGTTTACATCCGACTGCTAACCGCGTTCTGACCTCGATTGTTCATGCACATATAATCGTAAATATCACTCAAATTTTCGCATTTTCTTTTCAAATTTGTAGAGATCACGTTCACAAGTTCTAGTAAAACACGATTTTCAACACAAAAATTGTTAATATTGTACCGATTTTCTAGAATTTTTATGCAAAGTTTGGGACTATAGGCGTGATAAACTTTTACCGGAAACCGCTTCACAGGCGGATTTAGTGGTATATGAACCCTAAAGCGATATTTTATAGAATCATGTTACTGGTGTCATATCTTCTGAAGATCAAATTAAAATTTCAAATGTTGCTATATTTTGTTTTGGTTTATAATTTTAATTGCATGTGGTTTTTTGTTCTACCAACTCAATACTAGCATATAGCTGAAATAAAATACAGGCCTATGTTTCCATTGTCCACTGCGCGAGATATATATTTTCGAATCGAATTAGGCCTACTGGTGCTATATCTACTGAGAATCAAATTAAAATTTCAAATGTTGCGACATTTTGTTTTGGTTTAATGGGACTATAGGCGTTAATTTGGGACTATATGAGATTCTTAGAAATGCTAGGCCTATCTTCAGTAGATATAGTGAAAAAAAATCCTAAAACAGGCATGGTTACTCTGCGCGAATAACAAAAATCGGCATTCGGCCTATATGCCGCGCTATTAAAAGAAAAAAGGGGGGGGGAGAGGTAAAAATAGAGAAACATGTAGATGCGGAAAGTGATAAGTCTGTAATATCGCTTTAAACTTTCTGATCGGGACTGATGTATTAGAAAGAAAAAACTCGCCGCTATATGATGATGTAAAAATTTAGAGAAAATAATGTAAAACATTACTTCTAGAGTAGAAAGATGCAATGATTCGGGATGAGATTCTAAATGCTATCTTCAGTAGATATTGCGAAAAAATCCTAAAACGCGCACTGTTACTCTGCCCGAATTAAAAAATCGGCATTCGGCCTATATGCCGCGCTATTAAAAAAAAAATAGAGGTAAAAATAGAGAAACAGGCAGATGATAATCTCTGCTTTATAAGTGCCGTTTTAAATGTTGGTCAGCTTCATCATTTTTACATTTCTTTATATAGCTCTGCTGTCGGCCTAATGCCGATTTTTCTCTGAGCGCGCAACCCCGTTCAATGTAGTTTTGCCGTTTGCGCCGTACTGAATCATCATCTATACAACGCGTGCTAGACAATGGGGTTTTTTTTGGTGTTTTTTTTTTTAATAATTATTATTATTATTTTTTTTTTTTTTGCTTCTAAAGATAGCAATTTTGATCAGCTTCGTCATTAACATTTCTTTATAGCTTTGCATTCGGCCGAGTGCCGATTTTTATACTAAAAGAAAATGTGACGAGACATGCCGTAATTTGCTAGTCCATACAGGACCAACGCAATATTTAGCACTATAATCAACGCCGTCAGGCGTTGGTCCTAAAACTTCGTGCTCTACCCCCAGCAGCGCACTCGAATTACCATAAGCAGTGACCTGAACCAACTCAGTTAATGACAACGTAATAACTCCAAATATGGTTGATAACCCCTCCCATCATTTAACTGCATCTGTTATGTAACTGGGACTAGTACGCTAGTCATCTCAATCGATTAATTTGAGATTGCATGGATCAAAACACTTCACACTTTTGAAGTAGCTGGGTTTCGATAGACCAGTGTAGGCCTAAATCGTGATATCATATTGATTTATTTTGTAAATTCAGTGTCATTATATTAGTCTGGTTCTATTTTGGAAATGTGCTTATATAAGCATCAAGCGGCAAGTTGGAACTCCGTGACCCTCAAAAAAGACCCTCAAACACCCTACATACTCATAGTCATATAGGAGGCAAAAATTAAACCAAATTCACTAAAAACATGTCAAATTATTGCCTGGGTCTAAGAATCACAGTGTAACATATTTGCACGTAGGACACATACATTAGTTACCTAGTTTTGAGGCTCGACAGGTCCAAGGTCAATTTGCATGCTAGGGGTGAAAAATAAAAATTTACTCCGATTTTCGAAAAAAATGGTTGCAAACTGTTCTTCAAGTTCAAGGGATTCTTAGATTAATCAGTCAATCGTTGATTCATTCAACAACCAATAAAGTATTCAACAAACAATCAAGAAAACAATCAGCATCATTTAATGAATTGATTGATTAATCATTTAATTGATATGGTCATCCTATCAATCAATATAATATAATAATATAAATAGAATCACAATAACTTCATAGAATTAATAGTCAAGCATTAAACTACTCATCAAGCATCAATTAATAATCATTCGTTTGATCAATCGATCAATTATGATTATTAACAAATTACATTGCAGTCTCGTAATTAGGGGCTGTGCAATAATTATGAGCAACCGGGGGGGTAAAATTTCC
Organism: Amphiura filiformis; assembly: GCF_039555335.1. NCBI lineage: Eukaryota > Metazoa > Echinodermata > Ophiuroidea > Amphilepidida > Amphiuridae > Amphiura > Amphiura filiformis. The sequence continues at coordinate 44,176,035 of NC_092629.1, read as the reverse complement.
AAACGGCTCGCCAAAAATCGCTTGCCCCCCCCCCCCTTCTCGGTCAACCAAATACTTAAGCATTTCTGTACGGTTTTCTTAAGCCTTTTTAGAGCGATTTATTTAAAAGGCGCCCCAAGAATGTGTGCCACAAATCGCTTCCCCCCTCTCAGCTTGCCAAAATTGCTTGCCCCCCCTTTTGGCTCGCCAAAATCCCCCCCAATTTTACCCTCCCCAGGGCTCATAATTATTGCACAGCCTCTTAATGTACCGTATCTTAGTGTTAAAATATCAATCAATTAAGTAATCGAGTCAAGCAACCACTCAATTTATAATCAGTCTCTCAATTGGTAGGTCTTCGTGGTCTTACACTAGGATCCACAACATGCTCATCTAATGAGGGCACAATTCTTTAACCCCAATACATTTGTATACTCTTTGAATGACCTTTGAAAATATGGGTACAAAAACTCATACTCTGCAACTTGAGGTCAAATTTGCACTATTGAGTATTTAATTGAGGTTATTGAACTATGTCATTGGGATGAAAATCATGGTATTATACCCCCTTAAAGTAAATAAATGAGTGAAACCCAAAGTTTTTATAAAGCGTGTGTCCTCCAATTCTATATTTTTCTTAAACATGTTAATCGAATAGGCCTATCACAATTAATAGAGGTTGTGCATATGACGTATCATACCGTAAATATGGCGGACTACTCAAATCCATTCAACAAAAGCATGATTGCAATCTACCGAGACAGTTCGTCTCACGCACATAACAAATGCACTACGATCAAATAGGTTGATGACAACATTTGATCGAATGGACTGCACTGCCCAATGATTACGGTGAAGAACATCGGTTCAAATCCTTTGTTTGTAGCCAATCAATAATTTCAAGCACAACCTCTACAAAAATAGCAACGAATCGTGGTTAACCAGGACAATATTAAATGTAGTGATGACAAAAGAAACTTATTGTGTGCTACCTACAGGTCAGTGAACTGATTGTAAGAAGAAAACCGAGTATTATAATAGCATTAACACATATGCAACTGAAGAGGATTACCCTTACGAAAATGCAAGCAATGAAAAATGTGTGCGACAGCATGCAGCACGCGTGCGGCAGTGTGCAGCACACGTGCAGATGTGTGCAGCATGCAAGCAAGGCCTGCTGGTAGCGTGTTCATGTGTGCGAACCAACTGCGTGCATGCAGGCACCGCACACAAATATCCACCGCGCACACAATTTGCTTGCAGAACCTGCGTGCAGACTACCAATCTGTACGCAAATTACGTGCAGACTACACTTGTGTGCGGACTGTAGGACTGCATGCAAATTGCACGCATCTTGCATGCAGCACGCATATTGCTGCACACAAAGTTAGAATGCTGCACGCATACAGGGTTTCCAGAAGCAGTAAAGGTAAAATGCTGCATGCATGCAGGATTTTCAATGACTAATTCACCTTTACACAACTGACATCAGGTCACAATTTGGCAATGATCTAGAAGTGAAAATATTTAAATGTTTACAATGAATAAATAAGTTAGCCTTCGGACCAAAATTTTCTAAGTATTTAACCTTCAGACCAAGATTTTTTGGCAGACCAAGAGGGGGGGGGGTAAGCAATTTTGGCAGGCCAACAGGGAGGGGGCAAGCATTTTTGGCAGGTCTAGAAGGGAGGGCAAGCAAATTCTTGTTTCGATAGTTGGCATTTCAACTTTGGGCCAATGTTGGAATGCCATTCCTGTTTTGATAGTTAAGGCATTGAAACACTGGGCCAATGTTGGAATGCCATTCCTGTTTCGATAGTTGGCATTGCAACATTAGGCCGATGTTGGAATGTCATTCCTGTTTCGAAAGTTGATATTGCAACATTGGGCCAATGTTGGAATTCCATTCCTGTTTCAATAGTAGGCAGTGCATCATTGGCCCAATGTTGGAATGCCATTTCTTTTCGATAGTTGGCATTGCAATATTGGGCCAATGTTGGTATGCCATTCATGAATCAACAGTTAATTGGCACTGCAAAAAATCAAAACAAAATTCAACATTTTTATAGTGAATGTTATCAATATTCACAGTAAATTTGATCAATATTCATAAAATGATGCACTTTGGCCGGTTTAGTCATCAAAATATTGCTTATATTAACTTAAAACACTTAATCAAATGTGTACACCCCAATAGCTCAAATGGTAAAGCATCAGACTCCCATGCAGAAGGTCCCAGGTTCAAAATCAGGTAGGTTAAGGATGCACACAGGATCACTGAAGTGTTACATGGCCAAAATTGAGTTTTCATCACTAATGTCATCTTCAAACCGTATTTTATCTTGTCATTAATAGATCTTAAAGAAATCTTAAAATTTGAACCATAAGAAAAGCTATTTTAAAGACCCTTTTTTTTAAAAATTCGTCAAAATGCAAAAGCAAATAAATCATTGTTTTCCCGCAATAGATCGCGTTCTCGTAACGCGTACTGCGGCGTACAGCTAGCAAAGACACGCACACGTGTAAACTGGATGGGCGAGGTGATTACTGATTGAGGCGCTGGAGTGGCCAATCGCGATCACTACCGTATTTTATCGTATTGATCTCTTCAAAGGTAGGTAAAGATTGCACCATTGCATTGCGAAACTGCGGGCCGACAGACCACCACCGTCCCCGTCCCAGAATCAGTAGGCCTACTCGATAAATTTCGCCAAAAAAGTGCTGATATAGTGGTATAAATTATAGGGTTTTTTTTATATGAACATATAGTGAATTTTTTGTTTGTTTTTGTTTTGTTTTTCAAGTTTCATTCTGAACTTGAAAAGATAAAATTTATCTGTAAGAAGTAGTTACCCGTAAGAAGCCCTGTAATGATGACACAATCTGGTAGATACGATAGAAAACGTAGGCCCTAAATATTTTGCTAGTATGCTAGACTTAGCCCGTATAGTACATCATTAGGCTTATTATTTTATGTTTAAAAATTTGTTTTATTTCACTCATTCATTCATTCATTCATTCATTCATTCATTCATTCATTCATTCATTTCATTGTTAGTATTTGATTTACCAAGTTGGTGTAGTTGGACAATAATAGGCCTATTATATTAGCTTATATTTTATGCAGTCCCAGCCTTGGTTCGGGAGCCTCTGCGGTCGTTCAGTCTCGTCTTCATTTTGAAGACCATAAAAATAGGCAAGCAGTTACTACCGGTAGGCCTATATTAGATACCGAAAGGACCCGAATAATGTTTCAAAGTGTTATTAAAACACGGATTTAAGATTTAAGATTCGTTTTCAAACGTTCTCTACTCCTGATTGACCATTAACGCAATGTCAAAAACGTTGACATTTCAATAGGCCTACATCATGTTGACCATCTAGGCATAGGGCTATAGGCCTAACTCTATGTCAAAAATGTCGATATTTGAAATCGGCATAGCGAGCACGCGTTTATGAAAGCATTTTCATGAATGTTTTAATGCTAAATAATAATTTCAAACGAGAAATATAATCGAAAACGCAAATTCGTGCTTTTTTCATAACCCATTTTAACTACATTTCCATTAGTATGCCTATTAGGTCTACCATGCCATGATTGCGATAACTGACCTTTTGGTTTTACAACACTTTTGCGAATGTTTTGGCCGAATGCGTTTTTATTTGCAATGTTTGTCTGGCTTTCAACTTTCACGTTTTCTGCATGCTTTAAAAGGTAATTACTGCTTTAAAGCATTTTCCGTGAATGTTTTCATGCAGTGTTTTAAAACGCTCTTTATAGCATGATGCCTATATAGGCCTACGGTAGGCCTACATACTGCATACACCATAATCTAATTTAAAGCCATAAGTGTTCCGTTTTCTATTCGGTTTTGTTAGGCTATGTAAATTTCCGTGTTTTTCAGTTTTCTTGTGACCTCTCCGTGTTTTGCCCGTTTAACATATATAGGCTTACTTTTTGTCCGTTTTACAAGAAGTTTATTCAAGACATATTACAGCTTTTACTCCACTTTTTACACGTTTATTTGATTGAAAACAACAACAGACACACTTTTTTTTTTTTTTTTTTTTGTATTTTATTCACTTTTTATGCGGTACAAAATATTTTACAACTTTGATATTCCGTAACAAACAATTACAATAACAAAAACGGAATATTGAGTAATGCGACACATCAGAATCTTTTAAAATTTTACTTGGGATTCCTGTGGTGTAGGCCTAGCTTTAACGGGCGTTAAAATGCCTATCTTTGGCGCGGACGGGCCGCTGTGGTGCCTCTCAAGCACCAACTAAAAAGAAAAAGCAACGAGTAGTAACAACATCATGTTTGCGGTTCAGAAAAGAACAATGAACATAAAAATGCAATATTTGTCAACACCAAAAAAAAAAAAAAAAAAGAAAGAAAATCACCAAAAACATTGCATTTTTAAAACAAAATTATGAAAATTAGTACAAAACAGAAATCGCAATTATCATGATTAGCCTATGTCTCAATTTATTCTTCATTTCATAAAACTTCCTGATTAGGCCTATCTGCTAAAATAATTGCTTGTCAGTTATTCTATGCTAATTTGAATGTTCTGATGTCCGCAAATTTTAATACAGAGCATGATCTTTTTTTTATACGGAACATGACAAAATTGTGCAAAAATAATCATGGTTTCGTTCGCGGCAACACGACCATGCACTGTGCAACTTATTCGCGTAACCTGTCTGTCTGTCCGCGCGCCCTGTCGCTCCTCAAACGCCGACGCGACGCCGCGGCCTTGCCGGAAGCTCTGCTGTACCATGGAAACAAGACTGCAGTAAATAAAATGGCTGCACCATGTGGATAAACATCTGCCGAATGTGCACGGATAATTTTGTCATATTGTATATTTTACCTTCTAAACCACAAAAAAAATGCCAATCTGCTGCAGTTGGACGCCCCTTCTCATTTTCTAACTTGACCAAACGTCACAAGTCACCGGATTATATATTTATGGAATAATCTTCAAAAATGGACTTAAAATCGGCTGTATTTTTCTAAATCGCGATTTTCGGCAAGTTCACTTTTGACCACTTTTAACCATTTTTGGTCCGCCATAGCGTCTAAATGAAGCATCACTGAGGTAAGTTTTTAAGTCAAACGTTTAGATATGGCCAAAATCTAGATAGTGTTTTTTCATTTTTTTTAAATTAGGGCCTAGAACTTTTTTTATCACCCATGATTCAAAAATTTGAACACGGGTCACACGTTTTTACTGATTTTTTGCATATATTTTAAAAACTAAGCAAAATTTCGAAAAAATAAAAAAACACTTTCTAGATTTATTTGTCTAAATTAATAAAATTCATGTTTTACAGTTTTTGATTTTCAAATAATTTTTTTATGGCGGACCAAAAATTTTTGGTCAAAAAAGCCGTTTTGGGGATTTTTCGAAAATTGTACTTTTGACCCAAAACTGACATTTTAAATGGATTTATGAGCTCATTCCTTTCAAAAAATGTATACTTTTATATACTTTACATAAATAGTTTTTGAGTTATGAGGTGAATAATAATGGATAATTAGTGATCCTGTGTGCCTCCTTAAGTTAGATAAGTGACTTGTATAAAATTAAGCTAGGCAATTTTGGTTCATTGTGAAATGGATAGCCAGGTTATGTAAGACTAATTGTAAGGACAGTATACACTGTTAACCATTATTTTTGATTTTTTTTTCATGATTTTGTCTCGCATATATATGGCCAGTACGTGCTGCACGCATGCAGTGCACGCTAATGGATTTGCATGCTGCATGCAAACTGCACACGCTCATGACCTGCACGCATGCAGCAAGCATCTGCACGCTTCCCTGCATGCGTGCCTCGTTCCAAATATACGCATCCGCACGCTACCAACTGCACGCGTGCTGCATGCGGTGCGGCACGCGTGCTGCTTGCATGCTGCATGCGTTCAAAAACTGCGTGCCATTTTCGTAAGGGTAATAATCAATTTTGTTACGCAATACTGGTGTCAATCCCAAGCTGGAAGCTAGTGTTCTGGTAGCAGGTAGGCAAGCCACACCTACTGACAGCTATTGGTAATATTCAGTCGATCGGATTGGCTGAATATCATTAGTAGCTGTCAGCAGGCGTGGTTAATCAGTTTGACATTTCCCCCGACTTTCCGGGAAGGATTTGTCGAATGTAGAAGGACCCACGCCTGACGGCGTGGACTATCGTACTAAATGGAGCGTGGTCCTCCTTGAAGGACTATAATTTGCTCGATTCTGGTGCCGGTGTCTATAGAGCTCCTGCATTGATTTACATGGGTAATATTAAAATTGAAATATCTCAAGAACCGAATACTGTATGACGCTGAAACAAACTTTGAAATAAAGCTTTTACATTTCTCTATCTGTTTTATGTCATTTTGGTGTTTGTCGGATTCATGTGATTTTGCTATCAACTGCAGATAGCTCAAATTTAAATGCCCGTTGGTTGTCGTTTTTGTCTGCTGAACGAGATAAAGGGTACATGCAGGTGGTGGCCGCATTGCATTCTCTAAATTCAGTAAATTTTCATCGTCAACCGTGTAATTGAATACGGATTATTTTGAAATTTTAAAACGCTTGAAATATCACAAACAAATAGGCCTATATTGATAAATAATATAAATACAAGCTAAAACCGTTGGGGTTCGATAATGAACCCCACAAAACTAACCGAGTATATTGGAAAATGACATACGGCCGGGCGGTTTCACAAGTTGCCAGCTCGATCATGTCATCCGCCGCCTGGGTACATGTACATACCACTGATCTCTATACACAAAAATTTCAAATTTGTAGAAATCACATTCACAAGTTCTAGTAAAACACGATTTTCAACACTAAAATTGTTAATATTGTACCGATTTTCTAGAATTTTATGCAAAGTTTGGGACTCAAGTAGGCGTGATAAACTTTTACCGTGGAAACCGCTTCACAGGCGGATTCAGTGGTAGGCCTATATGAATCCTAAAGCGATATTTTATAGAATCATCGCGTGTAGCGCGCAATAATCTTGTATTTTACACTATGTTCGCCCATGATCGGGATGAAAAGGGCTTTATTGTGTTTTACTTTTTTGACCCCCCCCCCCCTTTATGGGTGTTAAAACTTTTTTCCCCCCCCCCCTCCCCCTTTTTTTGGAAGGTTAAAACTTTTTGACCCCCCCCCCCCACCAAGGTATTTATGTAATGAACATTCCCTTTTTAAAGTTCTGTCCGGGGAGGAACTCGAATACGGTGACGTAGGCCTACCTGTGCCCACCTCCATCCAGCACGCAGCGTATGAAGCTATAGGGTCTAATCGGTGTAGAAATTTCATAAAAAAGGGGATCATTCGGTGTTGGCAATGTCAAAAATGGGGTGATTTTGTATCATGAGCGCCCAAAATTTCAAATCATTGACAATCAAAAAATAGCTGTTTATCCAATTTTACAGTACAAAATAGACAAAACGCGTTCATTTTGCTGAAAATGCGCGCGTAGCGCATTGAAATTTCAATTTTGAGGACTAGTATCAGTGTAGGGTGCTGAAAAAAAGGGGTCTTTAAGGGACCGCTCATTATTTACAGGGGAGGGGGGGCCGGGAAAAATGTAGGGGGCTATGTGATTTTCACTTTAACAAACGGGGGGGTTATGTGATTTTATTTTTCCTGATAGGGGGGGTCAGGTGAAATTTAATATTAAATTATTCACTATGATTATGATTTACCTCATATTTGGCCATTTTAGCCACAAAAATGTCAATTTTTGCGCGCTTCGCGCGAATCTATTCCTGCACCATATTTTGAGTTTAGCTTCAATATGGCAACATTTTTGTGCGCTTCACACGCATTGGTGTCATAAACTTATTCTCTCACCAAAAAACAGGTGCTGGATTCACATAATACTTCAAAATACTTCAAATACTACAACCACCTCATGTCATAAAGAAATCTACACCACTGTTCATCAGCACATTAGCCATATGGCAGGGTGGGAAGTCAGTCCCCTCCCCTGATCAGTCGACAGATGTATTGTGACAAAACTTATGATTTGCGTCTTCCTTTTGGTCTATTTTAGACCCTAAATTAACCCCATTTAGTATCAAAATGCCAAATTGCCACGCGCTTCGCGCGCATTTATCTCAGAAAACCATTCTGTGAGTAGATATGCGAGACGGGCCCTTGTAAATTCTGGTGTGTTTTTTTCATCTTGAACTTGAACACGAATCTCAAAAATGAGAGTTACAATGTATAATTCCATCCATTCTATAATTCATAAATATTCATGAGTGCTAGGGCAGCTCCTCTGATGCTTGGAAACAGCATAAAACTTGTATACTGGGCAGTGTTCGAAATAAGCACTTTTATCCTCTTGTCCTCTTGTCCAAACAGATATGTACTTATCCTCTGGACAACCACTATATTGTATACCTCTTATGACACATTTTGGGGAAAACCAAAATGTTTTGAGGACAAGCAGAATTTATGCTTTAGTTGTCCTCGGAACAACCTCCATATTTTCCTTATTTCGGACACTGATCACGGTTGTTTGATGTATATAGAATTGGCTTCATTATTAACTAAATGCAAACTATAGATGGCGCTATTTATCCTAAATCATATTTCTTTATTTGCAAGGGGCAGGTGATTAATATTGCCATTAAAACAGCTGGAATAGGTGAAACAAGCAACAAGGAAATTTTATAAACACATTTTAGCAAACATTAAAAGGAGTTGTTTGTATTAAAAGCTTAAAAGAGTAATTTCCAGTAACTAAATAGCGCCACCAATTTTGTCATTAATAGATACATTTTGTATCCGAAAAAGCTATAAAAATGCTATAAAAGTGAATAATTTTGTAAAAGAGGGGAAATTAAAGTTGAGAATGACTCAAAAGCATCTGTATACATTAGCATGATATCACATTTAGCTGTTCAGGCCTAAAATGTGGTTGTACATGATGTTTTGTTTGAAATACTAATAAATGATCCCATCAAACAACCGTGTGATACTGGGACTAAATTAACCAAAAGTTGTGAAAGCCCTATATGCATCATCCTTTAGAATGATTTTAGGCCACATATTGTCCTCAATTTTGTTCATTTTAGCTGGTTTTTTTCACGCGCTTCAAGCGCATTTGTCCAGGTAATGTTCTTTTATTAGCAGATCAGTGGGACGATTTGGAAATTTTGCCCCCTCCCCCGGCTCGGTGACCCTGATACATCTCTCTTTGAATTTTAGCATTGAAATAGCATATTTTCTGGGGACAGAAAAAAACCTGGATTACAATTGTGGGGAGAGGGGTGTCTTCTATACGAAGAGCCAGATATGCAGAGGTGGCATGGCAATCATGTTGCCATGCCCAGGGGCCATCAAAAGGTGAATCCAGCCATGGTATAGGCCTACCAGCAAAATGTATTTCTCGATATGGGGGGGTTACGTATTTTTTTTTGGCGGCAATAGGGGGTTATGTAATTTTAGATGCTGCTAATAGGGGGTTGTGTAACTTTATGAACTCAATTTTGAAATCCCCCCGGCCCCCCTCCCCTATAAATAATGAACGGTCCCCTAGGGTGTAGGATTTGGGTATTTTCATGGGCACATGACGTCAATATATGGGAGTGCCCCCCCCGGTTTTGGGTATGCCACCGTATTTAAATCTAGGAATGTGGATCTCGGTCCCAGACGATTTGTGCTCCTTCCAGCCCTGGCTCCTTCGTCAACAAACCGGCTGGTCGACCTGGTCTGGCAGGTGGTGTGCGCCGTGCATCTAAGTTCAGTAAATTTCCATCGTCAACCCGTGTACTAGTATTTGAATGGGATTATTTTGAAATTTTAAAACGCTTGAAATATCACAAACAAATAGGCCTATGTTAATAAATAATATAAATACAAGCTAAAACCGTTGGGGTTCGATAATGAAACCCACAAACTAACCGAGTATATGGAAAATGCCATACGGCCGGGCGGTTTCACAAGTTGTGGCTCTATCATGCCACTCGCCGCCTGGGTTAAAAATTACTTATTTAGCGCCCCTTTTGTTGAATAATAACCAGTCACATTCCTCGGCAGATGAAAACATGGCGGACGAAGCTCTTGCGAAGGCTGGACTTCACTTTGATGAACTCAATAAAATTCGAGTTTTAGAACCTGAAACTCAGCAACAAACCACCGAGCTAAAAGAAGAATGCAAGGAGTTCGTGGACAGTTAGTATATGTTGCCACTTTTCTTTTCCAATGGCATTTTATCCTTATTGAACGTATCATATTTTGTTAAGCTTACCAACCATTTTTTATTTAGCATTCATGCATTGTTTATTTACATGTTTATGGTATCCTAGTGATGGGTGTAATTTGTAAACAAGTTTATACGCCGGTACGCGGCAATCCTCGGTTTTAAAATGTTTTTAAAGGTCATATACATTGTTCGGACAACATCATTCAATCATGGCAAGCTAATAATATGAGGACAATGGATCATGTCAAGACAATGAAAATGACTCTTTTTTTTTGGAGCAAATAAGAAGTTTAAAACTGATATTCCGCAAAAACCAACTTAAGGCAAGCGATGAGTTCTTTCGAACGAGACAGATTTGACCTAGAAAAAAGTTGATGTCATGAAATGACTGTGCCTGCATTGCCAGAACTTAAAGTAGGGGTTCATTCATATATTTTCATGACTAAACGGTTGTTTATGCCCGAGGGGCCGCTTGCAAATATATGAATGAACCCCGTTCATACATACCAGAACATTTTGTGATTCTTATTTCATCAAAATAATGACAAAAGATAACAAGGAACATCATAAAAAACGATGAATTTCCTTTGTTTTCTTTACCCTGAGATCGCACATCCGGGCCACCGGGCATAAACGCTGTTTATGCCCGGCTCTCGACCAATCACGCGCGTCGTTATATAGCGCGTATGTATGAAGGGACTATCATGACTATAAACATCAGGCCGCGACAAATTTTATTTTTTACTATAACTTGCCCGATCGGGCAGGCAATATCCAAAAATTGATTGCCCGAAATTAACCCATATTCCCGGCAACAATTGTCGACAAAGTCACATACCGTACTCATCATGCAGTGTAGTGCATAGTACCGTCAGTGTGCCGAATTTGGCAGTTTCATTCTTACGGAAATCCAATACTTTTCTCAGTTAAGTTGATAAATAAATGAGTATTCATGAAATGCATAAAAAATGAACATTTCATTCAATTATTTCACTGTTTGTTTCTTACATGTGGAAAATCATGTGTATTTTATGTGAAATTTTGTCAGTAAAGTCACGGCGATTTACGTATTTCGCCAACCACTAGTACATCTCAATCTCAATCATATGCAAATACATGGCCAGCTGACGTCATTGACGTCATGATATTTGCACGAAACAGGTTCTATAATTGGCCAAACTTCCAATACGTCACATAACGGCATGATGTTCATTAGCATATATGTGCCTGGACACCTCGAATAAGCCGTAAAGTCCCTCTCTGGTTATTTTTACTTTTTTACATATTTGCAAAGAGCATGTTTCAGGGATTAAAATGACACCTCAATGAACTTCATATGACAATCAGAAGCAAAGTTATGGCTTGTTATAGGTTGTCATGAATCAAAACGCGAAACCGAGAAAAAACGCGTTCAAAGTTATGGAAGCAAAATGACCATTCATCAGATGGGCCTCAGAAAATGTGGATTATTTCATATTTCCACTTATTTCTTTAAAATAAAACTTTGTATGTGTTTAGAAGAAAGCTTAAACATTTCAAATCTGCACAAATCTCAACTTCGCCAAAATACTGAGATTTGCATATATTTTCACCTGTAGCTCGAAATGAAGTTTGCCGAGATTACGGCTCATTCGCCGCGTCCAGCCACATATACATGTATATGTCTGCAAGTCTGGTGTGGGATACGAGTGCCTAGCGAAATTTGAGTTCCATTTCAAGAAGTTTTCTACTTTGTTTTGATGTTTTTTACTTCTGTGAACACGCCAAGTTGGACAGAAATACTCCATTTTAAATCATCAAGCTTTAATTGGTTTAAATTTAGACTTGCCCGATCGGGCACAGCTCTTCAGAGTTTTAATTGCCCGGCAAAAAATGTGATTGCCCCGGGCTATCGGACAGGCGATTTGTCGCAGCCTGAATTAAACATTCTCAATGCTGATTGCACAGAACGTATTGTTGTTCACAGAAAAAAAACCTCTGAATTCAGTATTACAAATTTAATGGTTTTTAAACATATGGATAAAATCACAGCTGCTTCTTTTTTTTTTATAGTAAATTGTGATATTACAAATCATATGTATATCAATATCATGAGAAATATTTGAGTACTTAAAAAAATAAAATAATAATTTGAGCTTAGAATTTCAGCGTGATCGATCTGAGACTAGCATATAACCGTGTTAAGTCCACAAACTCATGTACCTGATTTCCCTGTGGGATATTGCAATACTATAGTTATAGTTTCAGTTGGATGAAATATTACAGAGCAAACGCATAGTAACAATACTGTTTGAGGCTTTGTTCCCGAAATGAGAACAATAGTCTGCATATTGTTATGGTAAATAATAGTACAACTCATTGTTGCTAATGTCAAACTTGTCAAAGTGATTGTGATTGTTTATGAGAGCATGATATAGTATCCGCTTCATTTACTTTTAAACGTCATCAGAAAAATTAATTTCGCTTCAAACGGGGAAGAACACGTACGAGCTCGAACTTTACCCACACAATTTCTCTTTTCAGGAGAAATATGCATAAAAAAATTGCAGCGAGCAGTGTCCGAAATAAGGAAAATATTCTGCTTGTCCTCCATACATTTTAGTTGTCCCCAAAATGTGTCATACTTTTGGAGGTAAAATATAGTGGTTGTCCAGGGGATAAGTACATGTACATAGCTCAATATGGTTGTCCCCAGCGATTTTTGGACAAGAGGATTTAAGTGCTTATTTCGAACACTGGCAGCGAGTGTCAACTTGTAATGTAATAATTATTCTCTTCGAATAGAGATAAATTTGCTTTTGCAATAGACCTGCCCTTTAAGGCCTTTTATTATTATGTTATTTTTAGGGCTAGGGTAATGATTAAACCCCCTAAAACCATTAACCGAGGATGGATGTTTCAGTTCGAAGTCCATGACTGAGTCCCAGAACAAAAAATGCCATTGAAGGACTACAACTACTACTGGAATTTTATTTCAACACAGACAACAGTTGTGGAGTTAGGCTACAGTCAAAAATGAGGAAAACCAATATTTGATCAATAAATCAATAACTACTTGCTTTGAGTTGCTGAATTTTCAGTGCAGTAGTTGTAGTCCTTGCCCCTATAATATACATATCTTACTTGTCACCAATGTGCTATAATTTTGCCTAAAAATGCAAAAATAGGCACAAAATTGGCCAGGAGTGTAGTACCCCCTTAAGATCGCCAACTTATATCCTTTGTATTTGAGTTGTCAGTTGATGGTATTGTGATGTGCCCTGAGTAATTTGATTTTATTTAATTATTTAACTTTGTTTACAAGCTGAAAGTATTTCATGAGATGGGAAACCCCCTTGTATTTTGGAATTCCCCAAATTATTGTAAACAAAGTCAGATCTATGTTTGGAACTTGGAAAGCCCCAGTTCATTATTGCACCATCAGGAAAACCCCCCAGGAAGTGATGTAATGTGAAAGGTGAATGTGTATAATTAATCTTGGGAAATCCCAAGATTGCAGCAATGTTGTGAAAATGAGATTGAAGTAATGGTTTATTAATAGATGATGGGTTTTTTGCATGAGTACTGATATAAAAAGCTGAAGGCTTTTGTTGGGACTTTACAGAATGTCATGGGAGATTGAAAACTCCACATGTGTGTGATGGTCTTCGTGCTTCAAAAAAGAGAAGTACCTTTTAACCAGTTTATATAGCCAATAATTGAGCTAATTTTAATACAGCAACGAAGAAGACAGCGAGCACACAAAAGTGCTCTTCCTCATCAAAGGATTAAAAGTTCTTCTGTCAAATTGCTGGAGTTTGCTGGGTTTGTGAAGGCCACGCATCTGTCAAAGAACAGCGGAGCTGTGTTAACGAAACCTGTTCCCTGGAAAAAGAGTGATTGGTGAAAGAAACACCATTTTTGGAGAAAGCAGCGCAAAGAGATATATTGCGGAGAGAGCAGCGCAAGAAGATAAGCAATAGAAGAAAGCAGCATCATTTTCGTGTGAGGATTTCATACGCAAGGATATTTATAAACGCAAGAGTACATTGGACTTCGCTGGTTTTCGCAGGACAAGTGAATAAGGATATAATGCATCAGTCGTCCAGAACATTGCAAGAACTCTAGGGTCACCAACAAGAAGACAGCTGGTTAAGTACTGATATAGTAAAACTGTCATTGTGTGATTTTATTGTATATGCGATATTGTTATTATATGTACCAATCATACTCTGTTTTCAATTAAAGACTTAGATTTTGTTAGCTTAAACAAACAGTGTATTTGTGTTGTACATTCGTGTGAGTTCGGGAAAAAGGTGATTTTGGCCTTGAGTCAAGTACGACTCGTAACAGTATTAGAACTGTCACATGAAGTAAACAGTAAAAAAAATGTCAACAAAACATGCTACTGCAGAAGATGCCTGTATGTGTGTGTCTGAGGGCCGATGACACACATATGATGGGTGTACCAGCCCTGGGCTATTCAATAGATGGGGAAATTTGTTGTGTACATTAATTGTGTTTATTTGTTGTCATGTTTAATTGTAACACTTTGGGTTGGTTAAACTGTTAATTCTTTCTTTTCTTTATTTAGTTTGAACTATTTTAAAAGCAACTATTGACTCGTTTTGGCTAGAGCGGGCATTTAATTATTTCACAATCACAACAATATTTGATTTTATAAATAAGTGAAGAAGGAGTTGTACTCTTTATTCATTCATTATTGTTGATATTATTTAAGTCAGAAAATGGCAAGTAAAAGTAGTTGAAAGTTATTTTGAAGGAGAAAATTACAAATAAAAATAAAATAATTAATTATTTGAGATTTTCAATTTTGGACGCGGGCGGTAAACAGGAAACTAATAATCAAGTGCGAAGGGCCTTATGTGGTGAAAAGCTCACTTTTTTTGACATTATGACATTTCATCTTCTAATTTATATAGTAAAGGAATTTTTGACTACTGGATGACTTTTCTAAATGTATTTAAATGCACCTAAGTTTTGGAATTAAAATCATTTGCACACGTGTCCCCTCCTTTACGATTAATGGTTTTTGCATTTTATTCAAATAATAGGATTGTCTTTGTTTGAACTATAGAAAAGTGAACCTAGGAATATGGGTTGGATACAAACAGACATAAAAATAGCAAAATCCACTTGGTCAATGTTATTTTTTTAATCTTATGCTCCAAATAGTTAACAAAAATATGTAAATTTCCTCATTTATCTCAAATTCAATATTTGAACCATTTCCATCAGTTAACATGATTCTGCGAAAAATTGATGTTTAAATAATTTACAATCTGTATATAATATCATTTGAAAGCTATATTTGTTAGCAGTAATATTAGACAACTTTGGAGTTGAAAAAGCCAGCACCAAATCATCAATGCTATTTGTAAACTTTGATATTTGGTCATTTTCCTTCATATATCCAATTAAAAAATAATTAAAAAATATAGTGGTTAATAATTGTTAGAACTTGAAAATTAGATATATTTAAACCACTTAAACATAAAAAACAATCACATTAAGATACTCTGATTTTGCACCCTCATTAAACCCACTTGTGTACCCTGATTTTCTAGCTGCGCATTCATGTGTAACATCGTTAAATATTGACATTTAAACACACAATGACATTATGTTCCTGTGTTGTATTCGTATTCCGCCGTCTTTGGATGTTGACATTTTCCCAATGCACTGCATATTTTGACCTCTCCCCCAGCAAACACTGGAGGAATTGTGAATCTCAATCGACCAAATTGAACTGCATGAACTGAGTGACATCACATCACTTACTCACTGACTCACTCGGTCGACTTCTGTCGGACTCCTACGATAGCTCTCCAGATGTGTCTGTCCTGCATGCAGCTCCGGATTTCGCTTTGGTTCCTGTCCAGTGTCCTCACACAGAAGATCTACATAGGTCTTGCTCGGCCGCCCCACACTTCTTTTGCCGTGACTGGGTCTCCACAACAGTACTGACACCACATGCCCTGTACTTCTTAAACAGTGTCCAGCAAATTGTAGCCTCCTTTTTCTGATTTTATCAGTTACCTTTGGGAGTTCTCCATGACATCACATCATTATGATTGACTAGTGTGTTCTGTGTGTGTATGCTCATTGCTGTATGTTGGTCTTAATTTTACACTAAATGCGCACACCAAAATATACCCATATACCACTCATAGTCATGTATACTCACTTTGTTTCATTTCTAGCTTTCCCTAAGTGGTATCGCTACAACTAAACACTCCAGTGTCCGCAGGGACCCCCGAACTTGCAGAAAATGAAAAAGTAGGGGGTCCGGAGTAGAGTTTGGTGAGTCCGAGTTGTACAAATGCAGCATAATTAGTATGTCTGCAATAGCGCTATAGATTGAAAAAACTGCGGGTCTGCAGGGACCCCTGAACTTGCGGATAATTTAAAAACAGGGGGTCCAAACTGTATTTTGGTGGGTCCGGGACCCCAAAAAGCGACCCAGCACTACCCCAGCCTAAAAGTGCTGGATGACCTTACAGTTATTGTGATTCCGATTTTAAATATTTTTTATTCATTTACAGAAATGGGTGGATTCCAGAAGATTGTAGGTGGCTTTATAGAGATGGTAGATCAACTTTCTAAAGAAGTTGAAACAGAAAAAATGAAGGTGAGTGCAAAGATTTTTGAAATTACCGGTCCTTTAAAAAAAAATGAAATGGTTGTACAACACCTGATCTCCTCATATCTCATCACCAGGGGACCACTGAGTTGAGTTTTACTAAGGGCAGTGGGATGGCAGCCTTGGCAGATGCCATATTTTTTACGTGCAATATCAGGGTTCGATTTAACTTGTGTCGTGGAGCAAAATGCTCCCCATTTTGGACAACCTGCTACACAAATATCAGCTTGTATAGCAATATTTTACAATGTAAACATATGCTAATATTATAAGAACATCACCTAGATAATATTTTCGCTAAAAATTGATATGCAAGATTTCAAAGTAAATCAAACCCAAGATTTTCAAAGTAAATCGAACCCTGCATGTCACACATATTTGTCCTAGTAAAGTCAATAGCAGGTCAGCAGGACAGTTTGGAAATTGTAGAAAGTTTTTATTTTATTAGTATTTTTTGTGGGACATGAGAGCACATCAGACATCAAATTGAATTCTGTATACGAGGAATGTCCTTCTGATATCAAATAATTTTAATTTTTGAAATTTAGCGATATAATTCAAATTTTATGCCAAATTATTCGAATTTGATATTTTTGTATTTTTGATTTTTAACAGTCCTCGAAGTAAACTTTCTATAATCTAATGATATTTACTTAAAAGTGTATGTAGCTGTGATGAAAAGCTGATAATCAATTGAAAATTTGACCTTTTATTTTGAAGTAAAGGCCAATTTTTTTGGGTGTTTTGGGGGAGAAAAAGTCCATATCTTCATACGAAAAGTCAACATTTTCAATTGGTAATCGACTTTTCATCCCAGTTATAATACACTTTAAATACATATCATTAGATTTACATGAAGTTGCATTCTTCTTTCGTGTAAAAGAGTGCTCAATCTTATGACGGAGAGTATGTAAAAAAATACATAAAATTAGAAGAAACAAATTATTTCATGCTGATTCACTACATCATTAGATTTATAAAGTTTTTATTACCGGGTACTTTGAGGACTGTTAAATATATGAAAAATATCGATTTTTAATTACCGTATTTGCATGCCATAAACAGTGTATTATATTTCGCGAATTCAGAATCAGAATGCAATTCAATATTTAATGTCTGATGTGCTCTCATGTCCCACAAAAATACTGTCCAAATGTTCATACCCCAGCCCTTAAATTCAAAGATATCAGAATTGCCAATTTTCATGACCATATTTGGAATCAGCATGAGAAATGCATTAAAATGAGTACAAACAAGATAGCTCTTGATATTTTAAGAAAATATCTCAAAAATTTATATTTTTGTTTCCTACAGGCCATAGGATCAAGAAACTTATTGAAATCAATAGCTAAACAGAGAGAAGCTCAACAGCAACAACTTCAAGCACTTATAGCGGAGAAAAGAACACAATTAGAAAGGTATTTTTTATACCGTTCTTCACCCTTATGTGGCAGTGACCTCAGTCCACTGGCATACACATGCACACACACTTAAAGGTGCTGCATATAATGTGCGCGAAACAGCAGCCTCAATGCGTTGACGTCACTGCCACCTCATGGTGAAAAATGATAGGCCAGAAATTTAAACCCTCGTGGAAGATGTTGGGAATATCTTTCACAGGCAAGCGCGGATCCGGGGGGGGGGGTGCTTTGGTGGCTGCAGCATCCCGCGGTATGAATCCAAAAAAAAAAAAAGAGAGAGAGAGAGAGAAAAAAGAGAGAAAGAAAGAAAAAAAGAGAGAAAGAAAGAAAAGAAAAAGTATGCACCAAATCGTGTGAATTGAGGCAAGGGGACGTTGCCCCCTTCCAACACCCTGGACCCTGTATTGGTCACTAACTTTACAGCAGGCACGGTTTAGGGGGGCGGGCCGGGCCCTCATCCAACAAAAAAGAGGAAATGAAGAGAAAGGGGAAAAACTAAAAAAAAGGAGAAAATGAGAAGAGAAAAGGAGGAGAGAAAAAGTTAAATTGCACGTAATTGAGTAGGTCCATGCCAATATAGGGGCCTCACCGTAGCGGCCGAAATGCAGGGCCTATCACATTTTGTCACCAAAGTCACTAGACGACAAAAATAGGGAAAACTTGTCCACGACTGGCTTAATGTATGGGCCACGCTGTCATTCACAAATCTTTGGCTTTTTCAAACTTAAATTGTACACACTAATAGTGCCAAAATGGTCCACCAAATCGCTTGAATTAGGTCTTCATTTTGCAAAAGTTTCTTACTTCTGAGGGGGCTCATCCCCCCTCAGACACCCCTGCCCTTATTTGGTACATTTACAATGTTTTTTAAAGCACCCCGGGGGGAAAGCAGTCCTGGATCCGCCCTTGTTCACGGGGGAGTATGACTTTCAAATGGAATGAACACATTAGGCAGTTATGTTTGAATTTCATCCACCCTCTGAGAAAGATTCAACATGATTCTTCCACAGTGGGAGGAGGATTTAAACAGAGTTGGAAGATATTTGTAAAATTTTCCACAGGGGAGTGTGGACTTTAAATGGATTAGCTTCTTGTTATCTGATATACTTGCAGAGAGACATTAAAACAATAATATTTTTCTGTGCCAGATTCTGATTATAGTGGGAAATGTCTCAAGGCAGGTTGATACTGGTCTTTGCCATCAACAGCTGTGTTGTCAATTGTGCAGGGGTGGCGGAATGATTGTTGAAAGTGGGGGGCCAGTCAGGGTGAAGTGGCCATCGCGTCGCGCATTGTCTGTGAGAAACTTTTGCAAACTGAAGGACCAATTGAAGCCATTTGGTGGACCATTCTGGCACTATTATTGTGTACAATTTTAGTTTGAAAAATCCGAAAATGGGTTAAATGAAGGCCCAAATTGAAGCCATTCGTGGAAAGTTTTCACTATTATTGTATAAATTATTGCTTTTAGTGTTCGGTGTCCAAATCAGAAGTGAAAAGGGAAATTTATTTATCCATAGGCCTACATACTGTGTATTAACACTGGGGAGTTGGACAATTTTGCAAAATGAAGGGCCAATTAAAGCCATTTTATGATTTATGCATCATTTTTACACATTAAGGGGGTACTACACCCATTGATTTTTTTTTTTTATTTTTTTGCATTTTGTGAAGAAAAAAAAAAAAAAAAAATGGACAAAGTGGTATGCAAAATGAAGGGCAAATCTTCTCGTTTTATTGGTGGCATCGGTATCAACGTAGCTTACATGCTTTTAAAAGTAGAAGCCAAAAGGTGGTACATCACTGATGATTTAAATTCACTTCATTTTGGAAAGCTTACTATCAACGGATTTCGTTAAAATTTTGGATATGTGTTGCTAACACGTTAGGGAAATAAAGTTGATATGTAAATGGGAATAAGTGGTTCCTGATTTCTTTTATGACTTCATGAACTTGGTGCTCCACAACTATCAAAAAAGGAACTGGTTAAAATGCTTCTATTTTCAATGTTGAGCTATATTTTGTATTTTTAACTTGCGACATTTACTGAAACTTAATTAAGCCACAGGTAACAGGTTACCACAACCATACTACAGCAATGTTGAAAAAAATTGTATTTCTTGTCACCTATACCACCATATTGGGTAGTTTTCCGTAAGCTTAACGTTTGTGATTTTGGTAACTATTTTATATTTATTTGTGAAATCCATCGCAACTAGGCATTCTAAATTGTACTCACCATTTACATCCCAAGGTATATTAGTATATCCACCTTGCACTTCTCGATATATATCCAGTTAAAGACAGAATATCAAAATTATTCCTCATTATGATATCACAAACTCTCACATGTGTATTCAAAATTGATGCTTAAATTTGACCTGAACCAATTGACCTATAACCTGACATACGGTGACCTAATAGCCTTTTCTTCTCCTAACAACACATTATAATATTATTGACTAATGACTATACATCCATTGTGTAAGTGTTTATATATTTTGCATGCACCACTAGATTTTCTATAGAGAGTATAACAAAGGATTTAATGTATTCTATTCATGTACCCTACTTGAACATGCTGAATAGAATAAATCATGGTTTGTTATGAAACACGCATCTGAGTAACTAGGATACAGTAAACAAAATATATATAGGGCTAAAATGACTTACTACAATTGTTTAAAAGCACTTTTTTCTTCTTTTTTCATATTTTTTTTTATTTCACATGATCCGTGCATATATCGCCTAGCTATAAATGAAAAAATATTTATTTAGACCAATCAAACCAATATATGGGTGTAGTACGCCCTTAAGGGTCTAGAATAGAGATTTGATTATTTATGTTCACCCAGATATGTTACACACAGCACATTATGGGTTAAAAGTGGGCCCCCCGGTCAAAAAAGTGGAGGGGCCACTGGTCCCCCTGCCCCCCCCCCTCCCCCGGTTCCGCCGCATATGCAAATATGCATACGTGTGTTTACAAATAATATAATATGATTGGATCTGATTAATATGATATTAATTATTACTTTTCTTTTATTTCTATATGATATTTCAGACACAGGGTGCAGTATGCTGCTTTGCAGAAAGAAGAAGCAGAACAGGCAGAATTCATTGAACAGTTCATCTTACAAAAATAACATCAAAGAACTCTAGGGTTTTGTAAAAATGTATCCATATACTGCACATATTGTAAATGATGTATATATATGCAAAGCTCACTTTAAGTGGGAGCCGGTGTGGAATTCAGCATGTGAGGACTTTGTAAATTTGATCCACGTGAATTATAATGTATATTAGTATTGTCATATATGGAGAGAAAATTCGTCATTGTTCTACTCAGACCATACACACACAAGATTAGAAAAGAAAGCTAGCTGTAGCACATGTCTTTTGCAATATAAAATTCCTGATGATTTTATTGTATAATGAGAAGGCAGGGGTGTACCACGTCAACCCTGGGGTGCACAGCGGCAGAGGATAGCCCCAAAATAGCCTGATTTTGCACGTTCTAGGCATAGACTCCTGAGGTGTGCGCACACCCTCTGCAACCCCTGAATACGCCCAATGTAGGAATGCTGCAAATCATACTAGTGAGGTATTATATAAATGCTATAATGGTTATAGAGAGTAACTATTGCGAACTATTTTGCCGGGTACTAGCTACTTGCTTATAATCACCCCGAAACCCGGTGATAGGCCCATAGCCAGTGCCGAGGATATAAACCATGCAGTATCTCAACAAATAGATTCATCAGGATTGTCCATTAAAATTATATTAAAATGTTCTCAAACAAATCCAAATAAAGGTGATGTTAACATACCTCAATGACGTTTCGTGCTGTAACACAGCACAAAAAACACGGCTACCAAGCGAACTTTAAACCACACAAAACGCTTAGAAATCACCTGGTGCATCCCAAAGATAAGCGGATACCAAAACAACAGCAGATTGCGTGTACGAAATTCCCTGCCTAGGTTGACCCAAATCCTATATCGGAGAGACTTCCAGACTTTTCGGTACAAGGATGAAAGAAAAACCATAATATACCAGGGCCCAAAGAAAAACATCTGTCGCCAGCGCCCCTAAGAAATCCGCTCTCACGGACCATGTCGCCGAGGACAATCACGTGGGAAGAGTTTCTGGGAAGAAGCCAAAATAAGACATTGAAACTAACAGGAAAAGGAGACACATCAAAGAATCAATATGGATAAGGAAGAGGGGGCAGGCTAATACTCTCAACAGGGATTGTGGGAACTACTTCCTTCCGCACATCTATGATCAGTTATTGACAGCACCACCTACGTCAGCTACCAACAGGAAGCAGCCAAGGTCAAAGCTGGTCATTCAATTTGAGAAAGTGCTGTGTTACAGCATGAAATGTCATTGAGGTATGTTAACATCACCTTTATTTGGATTTGTTTGAGAACATTTTAATATAACATGCAGTATCTGTTTTATTACACCAAACTTTAATTATGGGGATGAGGCATGAGGTGTGATGTATATCATGCTTTTTCATTTGTGATTGACCAATAAAGTGGTGTGATTGCTCATGCTACATTGCGTCCAATACCATCAACTTCATCAGGCATCTGATTGATGATGGCGTCATTGGTGTGACATCAACACAGGCGACCAAAACTCTGCTGTGTACAACCACTGCAAGAAGAACACTGAACACTTCTTCAATCCAGAAGAAGCAGTTATCCTTGACAAGGAGGAGAGGTGGCTCGAGAGAAGAGTCAGGGATCCATTTGGGAGAGGGTGAAGGAGCCCGCCATTAACAAGAAAGGTGGGCTCTGCTTCCAATTGTCTGTCACACACATGGGACTCGCCATTACAAGACATTCCTCGCCATCCGACGTCACACCATCATCAATCAGATGCCTACTACATGTAATGGAGGTAGATGGTTTCAGATGCAACGTAGCAAAGTGAGTTGCAAAGTTTCAGGTCTGTTACATGTATTTGTACATGTAACTTAGCAGTCAAGTTAGCTCAATCGATAAGGCGTTCGACTATGGTGCGAGAGGTTGCGGGTTCGAACCCTGGTGGTGCCTACTTTGTTCTTGTGGATAATTGAGTTAGCTTGAAATTCCCCTGGACAAGGAACTTACTGCTAACTTGTCTCGTTGTAACCCGTACGAAACTCGGGAGCTGATCCTGGTTCCGATGGTTATTTGTGGAATGTCTAGGGTGTGCGCTCTTGAAGCAGCAAAGTCCCTGAATTGTTGTTTAATGGTTTATGGAATGATGTGGGGTCATAGTGGTCAGCGACAACCTGTAAAGTGTGCTAAGGCTTGTGGATCAACGTCTAGGCGTTGTGTTGTGCCTGTGCGTAGCGCACTATAAATCGCTGCGCTTTTTTTTTTTTTTTTTTTTTTTTTCTTTTTTTTTCTTTGATTTAATTTCAAAATAATATCCACTTTTAACATACAGTATGCAAGAAACAAACTGCACATTGTTTGTTTTGTAAATTTGTTTTTATCACACCACGTCCATAGTATTTATTGTTCACCAAATAGTGTAAATAATATGCTACAAGCCTGACACTCTGGGATATTGGGCTTTTCCTGTTGAAATCTGAATATCCACTATGGGAGACATTAATCTTGCACACAGGGAGTGGTTACATGAATGGGTGACTTCATTTGAAATCTACACCACTTGTGTGGAAGATTAAGGTCACGTTTTTCAAAGTGGGTGTTTAAATTTCAACTGGAATAGCCCTAAAATTTGCTCACCTTTGACGGAATCTTTATGTAATAAGGAAATTTTGTTGTACATATCGTGTGTGTAAATATGTCAAATGTCGTGGAGAGAGAAATAAATTTTGTTCCCACCTCCAGGGTGAGGACATGACAGAGGACATGATATAGTAGGTGTTTTTATGACTATAGATTTATATGTTGAGGACATTCATTACATGTACTGCTTATACATGACTACTTAGGGGTCGGAAATGTACTAAGTTAAAGCCATTATTGTAGCATTTGTGACCCGTTATGACAAAACCAGGGACAAGTCACATTTTTACATTTCATAATTTGAATAAAAATGTACTGTTTTCCCCCAGCACGCTCCTTGACTCCAGGACTTGACTTCTCCAAAATCATGTTACTTGCCCCGCCACTAAATTCCACCATAGGGCAGGTCAAGTTGCAACATGTCCACCACACCTCAGAATGGTAGTCAGGGGGTCACATGGTTCCCCTTAATCCACTGCCTCACCCCCCCACCTCACCTGGATTTTATACACTGCTGAGTTTCCAAATTCCAGGGCCTTGGATTTTATGTTAACTGATTTTGTGTTAACTTGTTTCCACTGTGTAGGCCTAGTCCTATATAATGCAGTATATGAAGAGATATGAGCCCCCCCCCCTGGTAAAATTTCCAAACGGCATGGCAAAATTTGCTTGCCTTCCCTTCGGCCCATATCAATTTGTAAGCGCTCTTAGTTCCAAGTCATAGTTCATTGAATTCACAAGATTTGCAATTGAAAGAGAATTGGCCATTGCTCTTTTAATGACATGAAATTTGAAAAAACTTGTAAGGAACACATTTTCGTCAAAAATTTTGCTGGGATAGGTAGTTTTCAACATATTTACCACATTCACCTTGCTATAAACATTACGTTATCTGTTGACCTAATGAAAAAAAGTGTTTTTAGGGGGAAGTGTTAGCTTTCATTTGATATAAAAAAAATTCTGATTGGATGAAGGGAACACTTGAGGTTTTAACCGAACCAATCACAGATGCCTATTTTCCACTAGATCTCACGCAGCTCGTAGGGACCGTTCACAAACACTTGTAAGGGGGGGCCTGATGCAAAAAAATTTCATCGCGAAAGTTTTTCGGGGCCCCCCTTTACAGACCTCAAAAATTTCAGGGCCCCCCCCCCCTTTTTGACATGAAAATTATGGGTCAACCCCATAGAAAAGCATATAAACTCAATTTTTCCAGGAAAATTTGTGGTCATTTTTTTCAGGGCCCCCCCTTAGGAGGGTCAAAAATTTCAGGGCCCCCCTTTTTGCATCAGGTCCCCCTTACAAGTGTTTGTGAATGGTCCCTTATGATGCTATGCACTCAACCGTGTAGTATGCACACAAGACTGCATAGAGGCTAGACTCGCTGTGCTTGGAAATATCTGTGTGCTCGGGTGTAGTGAGGTGGAAACTGCGTATATTGTAGATGCATTTATAAAAGAATCGTTTTTGTAGTCAAACATTTCATATGTGCCAGAAATTGATTGCCTCCCTCTTGGCCTGCAAAAATATATTTGCCCCCACCTCCGCACATTTGCAATAATTAGAACGTTTCCGCAATTTTAAAGTGTTGTGTTTAAAAGTTGCCCATAAATGTGTGTGCCAAAAATGCTCCCCACAATTTTACCCTCCCCCCGAACTCATAATTATTGCACAAACCCTGATATGAGTTCAAGTTCCGAACTATTTTTAAAGCGTGTTATTAATAAAAGATGCCCATAAAATGTGTGTGCCAAAAAATGTGCATGGGAGGGGTGGGGGCACTCAGCTATTTTTTTGCACTCTGAAAGGGGCAAGCAATTTTTGGCAAGATGAGAGGGGGCCAACTACAATTTTTGGCAGGCCAAGAGGGGGGCCTGCGGCAAACTGCTGAAATTGTTAGTCCCATGCATCCAGGCCCGTATGCAGGGGGGTGTGACCGCGCCTCCCCAAATTTGCAGAAGTATACAAAAAGTTCCAAAATGTTAGAATTTGCGGCGAAGCGAGTATAAAAAAAATCCGTTTTTAAAGTTTTTTTGGTCAAAAAGTCCAAATTTTTAGGAAAAGTCCACTTTTCACAAAATCGCCCTGTCCCCTTTGAAAAAAAGTCCACTTTTTCAAAATCAGCACCCCCCCAAAAAATCCTGCGTACGGGCCTGCATGCATCAGTCATTCAGGCAGTCATCAGTCGACATTTTGAGAACTTTTGATTAGTATAATTTCCATCTCAATATTCAGTCTCCCTGGGGGTTAACTTTCTAAACGGTATGCCAAAAATGCTCCCCAAGGCCTGTCAAAAATTGCTTGCCCCACCCCGCACACGGTCGACGTCCTATACGATAAATATAAATTTAATACTCCGTTGGTGAGCGACGGGCGAGTGGTAGTGAGCGACAGGCGAGTGGTATTTCACTGAACGCAAGAAAGGAGTTCTATCTGATTGGCTAGCAATCGATCGCTTAGGTCGCTCAGTAGTCAACTACAAACTCATGCATTCAATTCGATTGAAATCGATTATTCTATTATTGACGAAGATAAAGAGCGTGATAGTGTGTCAATAATGTACATTGTATTGCACCTGGTTTTACCAGCATTCCTTTATAAAATAATTTTCTCAAAGAGTTGAATATTATCAAAATTTTTACAGCGGATTTCAAATGTTTTACATCAAAATTGCAGTTAAACATATCCACAGCAAAATACCGGTCCTCACCAATTAGTACATTTAATATCCAGTTAGTACATTTAAACGAAACCTGTGATTTACGTGACAACAAATAAAATTTTCTTACAATAGAAATATCATATGGGATACTGATATGGTAGGCCACAACCGCCACAACGTGGAGCTGCTACGCGTAGCTGACTTTTTGTTCCGTGGAGCCAAATTGACCAATCATGTTAGAGTTTTTCATTACTCGGAGGTAAAACTGACCAATCAAGTACGACTTACTCATTACGTGAAGCGAATTTAGTCATTAAGAATTTGCCAGACGAGCTTCACGTAGTTGCAAGATATCCTCGGTCACGATAGTTATGATTCAAAAAGTAATTTATGAAAAGTACGAACCGACTTATTATTAAGATGGACATGCACTCACAAGAAACTCATACAGTATTGTACACAACTATATAGCTAGGCAGAGTGGTGGTAAACCATGCACACAATTCTGCGATCTGCAGTGTATCGCCGGGAGCTGATTTGTACATCTTGCGCGGCGTGGCCTACGGAATTCGACCTTCAGCAAACCAGTTCGGATTTACTTTATATACTAGTAGTAGGCCATACATACTGTAGTTACGGTACTGCCCGTTTTCCTATACACAATACTCAGTGCGCTCACCATTGACGCGTGACCTAGTGTATGTTAGAAGGTTTTTATTGCCTATATGACGTCACTGTGTAAAAAATAACCAGTCAATATTTAAAGTATTCTCTGAAATTCTAGAAAATATAGTTTTGTAACATTTCCTAAATTTTTAGCTAATTTAGGTGTTTTAGGAAGGATATGTAAACGACAGATAACATTAAAAAATATGAACAAATTATTTCTAAACTGTGTTAAGTCTGCAAACCATTATGCTTCTCATTTTCAAGAACGCTGGTTAACAATAAGCAGACTATTGTCTCATTTCGTAAACAAAAGCCCAGACAGTATTGTTACCTTGCGTTAAGCTTTATAATCATTCACCCAACTGAAACTATAATACCAGCTCATTGTTCATTGCACAGGTAAAACAGACACAAGTGCAGTGTGTATTTAACCAGAGAATATCTGATGTAACATAGTTGAGCTGTTTTCATTGAGTGTTATCTTGGTTTAACAGCTTTTAATGTGGTTTAAGTCCTTCAAAGGTCGTGGTGAATTCTACTGTAGACATGACTGCATCATGATTATTTTAAAGTCAACAACATTCAACAATATGATCACCGTGATAGTATGACAGTATCAGTAGGCCTACCGTGGGTGTCAGTGATCCTGGCCTGACACAGTAGACAAACAAACAAACACGCCACACACATGGCACATGCATGCAAGATAACATTGACTATACACTAATCAAACAATGGTATTGATCCTGTACAACTGTTTGTGGTTTATTTACATTCGATTCATTTAAAATCCACATAGTAAACATTAATTTTGGCAAGAGTTTTCTCTCTCTGGAACGATGATGCATCAACTGGCTCCGCGTAATGAAAAGATCTAACATGATTGGTCAATTTAGCTCCGCGAAGCGAAAAGTAAGCTACGCGTAGCAGCTCCACGTTGTGGCGGTTACGGCCAGCCATATACTGATCATGCGAAAATCGTAAAACATAGAATAGAAACAGTGTGGCCGGCTCTCAAAATCTCAAATTGTATGCATAGCCTGAGTCGCACGGCCTATCTCGAACAAAATAGCTCAAAATCACCATGCGTAGTTGTTGAAAAACGTGAGGATTTATCGTACTACCACGGCAATTTTTAAGACGAAGATATAGGGATGATGATGGTGTGCCCCGGGCCCCACCATTTTGAACTGCCAAATTTTTTTTGCCCTTTTTAATACCTTATCACCAAAAAGTGGACATTTTATCAATTTGTTTCCCACTTTTTAACCTTTTTGAATAAAAAGCACTTTTTGACCTTTTGAAGGATGCACACAATATTATTGTTGGGATTGTTCTGAAATTAAAGATTGCGCGAAAATATGTACAATCATTGAACGCATGCGCTGTTTGTTATTAATAGCTCGTCACCCCATATTTGTGGAAAATTAATTGTGCAGGTATGCAGCTGCAGATCATGCAGATGGTGACTAACAATATTGACAGGTAGGGTGAATTTGCATTGTATAATTGTATTGTATTTTTTAATAATACTAATTAAATATTACGAAGTAGTATGTCGTGATAGTAATGAACGCATGGCCTACTAACTAGTCCAGTATATATACCAGGGTTTTTATAATAAAAGTCTACCAAACCAACTTTTTTAAGCTTACTCAAGTTACTGAGCATTGCAGCACTATCAGTATCATGTAGGTATGCCAGGCAAACCTTTAGTTAACACATTTGCTAGTCAACCAAATTCGCCGACAATGTCAATGCATATTTACATGGAAATTTAAAACAACTGGCCGAAGAAGGAAACCTACATAAACATGTTTTCTATTCTTCACTTGACCCAAATATATGATTTTTTATGGTGATAAGACAATCGCACATGGAATTTTAGAGGGTTTTTGATGATAGCAGTTCCATTAAAAAAGCTGCTATCATAATGAGACTAAGATCTAGAAACACCCCCAAAATGCCGTTTTGGGGAATTTTGCTAGCTGAATCTTTTTGATGAAAGTCAATCTTTGACAAGATGTAACTTTGCTACGGAAAGTGCTATGAAAAAAAGGTTTTCAGTGTTGGCTTTGCTTACTCAAGGGCTTTAATTTGATATATAAAATGATGCAGTTTGATGGCAAATTTGAATTCACCTAGCATACCTATATCATGATTGTTTACATGTTAGACTAGTGCCGTACTATTATTACGCTGACTTTCGTATTCGGCGAGGAGGACGATTTCGACCTCCTGGTTTGTTTACAAACAGAGAGGTAGACAAAAAAACGTTCCGCATGTCCAAACACTCAGGTATCAGAAGGATGGTCCACAATAGCGTGATTCACGTAACCTGAATAGGGATTAAAAAGCTGTCACGTAGAACCATGTGCTTCTATTGTCCAATTTGCCATCAAGATTTCATATAGAAACAGTTCAGACCCAGTACAAGATCATGTCAGAAATTAATATTTTGTTCTGGGTCTGATTATTCGGACTAACTATATTCCTACCTAGTTTAGTATAAAGTTTTATTTACTAAATGTATACATGTATGGTGATATATTACAGTACATATTCAAGAATGTTATAGTTTTCAGCACAGTTCTTCAGCAGTCTGCCAATTTGACATTCAATAATTTGAAAGTTTGTATGAGAATTTTATAGTTTTCAGCACAGTTCTTCAGCAGTCTGCCAATTTGGCGCAGTTATAGTATACGGAATACGGAAGTGGGGTTCTGATTGGCGAATTGAATTGTGATCGTATCATCATCATCACATCACCCCCTTATTCGCTGTTCAAGCCCTAGAACTCTGGCCATAGTATACGTTTTTACTAAGGGCCAGAGGCACTACATTGAAAAATTTGTTGAAAGTTGAAAGCATTTCAATGCTTGATAGAACCAAAGCAAGGTTCAAACTATTAAACTGTAGGCCCCTATATTTGATAGATACGGTAATTGAAAGATTCTTGTGAACAAATCCAATATTTTGGGTTGATGTTAGGGGGCGATCGTTATTTATGACAGAGGGGGAATGGGAAAATTTATGGGGGAACACAAAATTTTTTTGCCGTAAATAACGATTGGTCCCTTACTTACCTCAATGTCAATGACACTTTCGTGCTAAGACTTAGCACTTTCTCAAATTGACTGACCAATTCCTGCACCTCGACGGCTGCTTCCGGTTGGAGCTGACATAGGTGGCACTGTTTTAATAGGAGTTGGCCGTAGATATCCGGAGGAAAGTAGTTCCCCTCGTCTCTGTTGAGTGTTTTCGTCCCCCTCTTTCTTATCTAGATGGCTTCCATATGTCTTCTCTTTCCAAAGTGATTTTTGGCGAGCCGTTTGGAAATTTTACCCCTCCCTCCCCGGGTGCTCATAATTACTACACAGCCCCTAAATCATCGCCGTATTTGCATGCTGAGCATGCGCATGACTTGCTGTTTTTCAAAAGCGACACGTAGGCCTATCTGACACCCTCTGTCGGTCAACATTCACTACAATTACACACGTATGTAACTTGTGCAGTTGTAAACGACAATGATTCAGTCTGAGGAGTATAAACTCAGCTTTACACAATGACTAATTTACATAGGCACAAAAGGGTGTGTTCATGTACCGCTACTCAGCCAAACATGGCAGAGTAGGGCCCGGATGTCCTATCTTCACAACATTAATTTTCTCAACAAGGAAAGAGATATATATGAAGAGCTTTGTTTCAAAACCCCTTACATCCACTTTCCCAATTTTGAGAACACATCAACAAATCATCAAAATAATCACTGATATAAGGTGTTTTTCAACTTTTGTTGCAAACCCCCATATATCAGTGATTTTTTTTGAAGATTTTTTGATGTGTTCTCAAAAATGGGCAAGTGGATGTAAGGGGTTTTGAAACAAAGCTCTTCATATACGAAAAGCGAACGTCTAGGTCAAGCTGCATAGCATTGCGAGAGCGAGACCTAGTCCAAGTTCTTTTTGCACAGTAATCAGACAGAGCAGATGATGGACACCACTGAAGTAATTTGCTGAATAGTACAATTCCCGGCACACTGGCCATATTCAAGGCCAAAGCAGGGGCTATTTTAACGTGTCTCACTGTCACGTTCGTGCAATGAGATAAAAGTGTTGATGAAGTAGAGTGCGTTTCAAAAATAAAAAAATTGACATTTTTACCTGAATGTGACCGTAAGAAAGGCTCTACCATTGTCTACTATTAAAGCATATCTACACGGATGGTTAATTGTCACTGCACAAATATTTTATCTCGTCACGTACGTGACAGTGAGGCACGTTAAAATAGCCCCTGGGCCAAAGGTTAACATCTTGAATGTGTTATAGGACCATAAAAGGAAGCTATAAAGTTTGTTTGGTAGAAGGCGATATAGCCAAGCAGTAAAGGCGTTGCGCTGTTGGCCGGGGGATTACAATCGGCGAGGGCTTGAGCCATAGGTTTGCCTTATTTGATATCATCATGGATATTCCTAATTTTTAGAATGCAATTTGGTGTGTCTGATATGCTCTTAGGTTGCGCAAAAATACTGTTACCTGTACTGTACAAATTCAGGTGACTGAATGTTAAGTATATATATTTATCTCAACAAAAGATAGGTTGATTGGAACAGGGTCGAAAGGAGTGAGATGTTGGGGGATGGTGGTTCCCAGAAAATTTGTTTAAAAGCGCTTGATTGGAGCAGGGTCAAATGGCTAAAAGGAACAAAAATTGCAACCACAAATTATAAGGTTTGTAAACAAACCGTCATGCTTGTGAAGGAAGAGTTCACTGGGAAGTACCGGTATTTACACATGCACTATACCGGTAATAAGTGACTAATGTCCGACTGTGTGAACAAGACTTATGTAACTTAACACACTCCCTTTTAACTTGTATTTTGTTGTTAGAACTTTCTAGGAACTCTACATAATGGAGGCCATATTGAAGTCTACACTAGGCGTGACTCATGCCAAATCCATTGGAAGAGGTGGTGGTGGATGCATCAGTGAAGGCCAGACATATGAAACAAACAAAGGAAAATACTTTGTAAAAGTCAACCATAAAAGTGAAGTAAGTCCTGCCGTAATGTCCTCAAAATATGTCCTTTACCCAAGGCAGTCACTTGCCATGCCCTCTAATGAAGGTGCCGTTGGTGCCCCAGCCCTGCCCCTTTATTATAAAATCATCTATCAGACTGTTTGTGTGTGTTTTCTTCGCTTTTGAGAAATTGCCTTGGTGCCTTTCTCAAATTTTCAACAGTTGCCATGATGCCTTCTTGAAATATTACAAACTGCTGTGCTGCCTTGCCTTTTCAGTGAAAATCCAAGGCAATTATCAACCTGCCCTAAAAAAGTTGCCGTGCCCCTTCAGATCCTTAATTCAAGGGCTGGTGACATAGCCACTAGCCCAGGCTGGGAAGTAAGAAGCACCGGACCAGGGGCTACTTTGTAAAAAATAGCCCCTGGTTGACAGGGTTTTACATGGAGTCAGGGGCTATTTCAATGAACCAGGGGCTATTTTGAAAGCACATAATGAATAGGCAGAGAATGCAAGAAATAACCTAAATTCTATGAATAAAATGCACAATTCTGATTAATAGTCAAAATGACCATAAGGACCCATCGAGCCAGTTTGAACAAAATACTTGAGAACCAGGGGCCTTTTGGGGCTTTATGGGAGCCAAATGAACCCTGGCGCCCACTTATTTTCTAGCCTGCACTAGCCAATGGGGCCCCACGCTCGTCATGGACCATCGGTACATCTGAGGCCTTCAGTACATGACAGGCCTTGGTGTTAACAATATATTTAGACAATTTTGTGTGCACTGCTTGTGCTGGTTGAGGAAACAAAGTATGTATAGACGAATCCAACGAGCCAAGTCATGGTCAGGATTTGGTCGGACATCTTTGGGTAGCCGCTAGCACCAACTTGTTGTTTTGAGCGTCCAATTGTGCAAATAAAAGCCGCCTAACACCTAGAGAAGATGCAAGGACGAGGAGGGTTAATAGAATAATATATATAATATATCGCATCTATTCATACATAGTCCCTTTGTTCGCAATTACATCAATGCATAGATACCGCGTGTAGTTAATCCGATTATTATGTATTAAGGTGTAAACGGGTGATGGAATGCAGTTTAAAATTTCCGCCAAGGCCGAATCATTTCACATTTTGAGTGCATTGTAGCCGACGGCTACCCAACTAAAGGCTGCTAGTCAGGTGTAGGAATGCGTGAATTTAGATTCGTCTATATGTTACGCAAATCTGGGATGTGACTATCCCTCTTTGCTTGTTTACTTTCCATATTGAATTTTTTGCATTAATCTTACAAAAATAAAACTGTATTTAATTCTTTGACAGAAGATTTCTGTACTAGGCTAATTCCATGCAGTTTTACACAAAGGATAAACCTAAATTTGATTTTTTTACCAATTACCAAATCAAAGGGCTATTACAGTTGAAATCCATACACCCCTATGGAAGACATGACCTTAATCTTCCACACAGGGGGTGTAGATTTCTAATGGAGTCACCCATTCAAGTATCCCCATTTGAAATTCAGTCCTTTTCTTTTCTTTTTTTTTTTTCCTTTTTTTTAAAAAATGATAGAGTGAACAATCCATGTGTGGGAAATACAGGGGTGTATGGACTTTAGGTGGAATTATAATCATATATTTCAGGGACTGTCTTTTGGAATTTGCAGGAGAGCATGAAATAGCTCTTCTGGAATGTTACGTTCGCTGCCACCATGTTACGTGCTTGCCGGCTTTTCTCTTAGTAAAACTATGAGATATTATAGTTTTCTCTTAGACATCAAAAATCACACATTCAAGCGAAGATTTACAATAATTCTTACAGTCCTTTATTCATGTCTCCATCCTCCCTCTCCTCTTCCCGAATTTCATAGTTTTACGACATCACGGTCGGACATTATTGAAGAGGCGTGTTTGTTACTTTACTGCCGTCACATTCAAAAGTGTATTCCAATAATAAAATACATTCGCAATCATGGCACTACGCAAATCTGCGGACATAGCGCGCCGCACCGCGTAGGCCTACTAGTTTGAGCGCATTGCAATTAATCACGCACATTACTACATGACATGGAACCTTCAAGGAGAGTCATTTAGAGCATTTACAATAGAATGTAAGGAGACATTGGTCAAATAAGGAGAGCTGAAAATCACTCTCTTATATCAGTTTTAAGGGAGGGAGCATGGTGGCCGAGCGGAACGGGCTACGACTCGTAATCGGAAGGTTGCGGGTTCGAGCCCCGGCGACGCCATCGTGTTGTGCCCTTGAGTAAGGCACTTTATCTCGATTACTCCTCTCCACCCAGGTGTGAAATGGGGAGCTGTTATGAATACTGTCCATTGAGCACTGCCCAAAGGTATGAGCATGCCTTGGGCATTGTATGGCAGCTGACATATTCTAACGACGGCAGAATAAATGTAAAGCGCTTTGGTACATGTGCACATGTGAAAGGCGCTGTATAAATACCAACATTTATTTTTTATTTATTTAAGGAGAGCAATAATTGCTCTCGCTCTCCTCAAAAGGCAGTCCTTGATATTTTGTGTTTTATGGTAAAGGTTAAAACAGATCATTATTCTTCTCTAGGCAATGAGAATGTTTGAAGGTGAGGCAGCAAGTTTGGATGCCATTCTAGCAACAAACATTGTCAAAGTTCCTAAACCAGAGAAAGTGATCCGAGATGATAAAGACGGAGGCGCTATCCTCATCATGGAACATGTGGACATGAGTGGGTTAAGAAAATACCAGGCTGAACTGGGAGAACAACTCGCAAGGTATGACTCAAATGACTTGACTCGGACTCGGTATTGGTAAACTACAGACTTGTAATGATTCTACTCTGATGACTCGACTCAACATTTTAGGACTTGTGACTCAATTTGAGTCTCCAATCCTAGATGACTCTCAAATTCCAAATGACTTGACTCAACTCGAGACTGATGACTCGGACTCGACTTGAGACTCAGATAACGCCATTGAGTCACTCATTACACAACGGCCAACTAGCATAGGTGCTTCGCCAAATGCATATCAAGACAGGATGTTATGAGTCTAATTTTTTCGCCAATTAAAGCCGAACAGAGTACATTAAATAGGCCTGCTTAAAAATAATTTGAGGATCTACTTGTTTGTAGGCCATATAAAAAACTTGCTTTAAAATCAATGAAAAATACCATTTAAGTTAGCAAAAAAAATGTGCGTTTTGAGGATTGATGTTTTAATTGAAATGGTATGGTTTCTCTTGTTATTTGACATTTTTGCTGAAACACTA
Source organism: Amphiura filiformis (assembly GCF_039555335.1). Taxonomy (NCBI): domain Eukaryota; kingdom Metazoa; phylum Echinodermata; class Ophiuroidea; order Amphilepidida; family Amphiuridae; genus Amphiura; species Amphiura filiformis. Next base: position 44,140,382 of record NC_092629.1, on the reverse strand, counting down.
TCAAAATTCATCTGTACGCAGTACGGCATCAAGTTTTAGTATTTTTAGTCGTGGGTGCACTCCCATTTTAAGGTACGGTTCAGTGGAAGAAATTTTGCAGGTCAACTTAGGGGTTGACTTTTTGTTCATTTTCTGATCTTGGTGGCTTTTAATTGTGGAATACATATGTATGAGAAAATTCTTAACAAAATTATTCATTTTTTCATGAGATTGAAAACTGTAATAGACAAAGTACCGTTTATTATTATTATATGATACTAATACAATTTGGTCTTTCTAATACATATATTTTTATCTATTTCACAGGCTTCATTTGCATAATGAGGATCTTGGTAATAGGCTTTCTCAAGAAGGAAGTAGAGTAGGCGACGCAGAGGCTGGTGCAAAATATGTACCCAAGTTTGGTTTCCACTGTACAACCTGTTGTGGGTATATTCCACAGAACAATGAATGGACTGATAATTGGGTGGTGAGTACAGTAGCCTATTCCAGTTGAAATCCATACACCCCCTATGGACGATATGACCTTAATCTCGCACCACAGGGAGTGTATCAGATTTCAAATGGAGTCACCCATTCAGGTAACCCTATTTCACACTCCTGTGTCAAGGATTTAGGGCATGTCTTCTATAGGGGTGTATAGATTTCAACTGAAATAGCCCAATGATTTTATATTATACAAAATTGCGATGTTTATGAGTACAATGGTAAGAATGTTTTCATGAGATGAAATATGCACTGTTCTATTCAACAAGGCTTTGGGCAGCACTCAAAGAACAATATTCTCATTTTAACAGCTCCCCATTTCACCACTGGGTAGAGAGAGGCGGATGAGGTTAAGTGCCTTACCCAATTGCACAACGCGATGGCACCGCCAGGGCTTGAACTCACAACCCTTCGATTGCAAGGTAGAACCCGTACCGATGCACCACTGTGGCCCGATAAAGTTACTGTCAAACCATAATGGTGTTGCATGGAAGCCTTTATAGTTCTAGATTTGCACAGAATTGTGACTGCTTTGATCTTGACCTCAAAGCTTGGTCGTGACCACTTCTCAGATTTCTGTATTCCTACAAATTCAGCTAATTTGATTGACCATTTGCTTAGTTGACAGTGGTCAGTGTTGTTAACATATATTGTAGACTTCCGGAAGTGGGAATAACACTGCCAGCTGCCAAACTGTACATTCATCTTACTTGTGTCATCCGCAAATTAAGTTCACCAGGATTGTCAATGAAATATAAAGTTCAAAATTCTTTTAAACAATTCCAATATTTGATGTTACATACCTGATACCTGACCACGATCCAGGTGGGCACAGGATGTACAGCAGAGATTGGGGGGATTTTCAAACTTTTTTAGGGCTCATATTGAAATACCCTACCACGTTTTCACACAGAAAGAAGGCAGGATTCCCCTCGCTAAGCGCGCGCCTCAGGAAAGCTCGGTCATAAAACGGATGGATTATATGCATCAGTGATACACCCTGCCTTTTGAAGTGGTCTGGTGACAAGGATTACAATAAAAGTTTATCAAAGACTGGCAATTTTATTGATTGTTGAACTAATTGAACTAATCGGCTCATCGCACAACCCAGGAAAGCGCGCTCCTAATTTAAGTGGCTAATTGCAGTGTTATAATCACACAGGATTTTAACAAAAGAAGGCTAGCACAGGAAAGTTGCAGGATGGCGCACACCTTCCTGTGTAAGGGAATTTCAATATGAGCCCTTAGGATTTGTAATACCGAATGCCAATGTCGCTTATTTCAGGAGTTCTATGCCAGACATCGTCTCAAGTTGCAGCTAGATCTTGTTGAGCGAGACTATGGCGATAGAGAAGCCAGAGAATTGTGGCCGCAGTTGGAAAGGAACCTTCCTGGATTCTTTAAAGATATCAAGGTGAAACCCGCTTTACTGCATGGCGATTTGTGGGGTGGTAATGTAGCAGAAACAGACACGGGTCCAGGTGAGATATATCTGAAAATGTGATCCAACTATAAAGTCACCTCTATACCTTATTCAATCTAGTTTTAGTATTTGGCAAAGTCCTTCTGATTATTGCATAAAAAGCACTAGGTCACCCATTGCTACGCAACTTGATCGGCGAATGAGGTGCCGTAAACAGCGCCAAATTGGCAGACTGCTGAAGAACCTTGCCGAAAACTATAGCATCCAGCCGGGTGTCGTACATGACCAACTGTTTTCAAAATACCCTGTACTCAAGGTTTGGTCTTTTTTCTAAAAATGACCACTAATCAAGTATTTTTAACGTAATTTCAAACTTGAATTTGCTTTTAACCCTCTAAACACCAATCGGACTATGTCATTACTGCGGTGTCCCCAACGTATAACTGCGGTGTCCCAAGGTCGGGGGTTCCATCAATTAGTTGTTAGCATGGTTAGTGTGCTATACAGAATTGTACACAAAAGTGATTTTCAATACACGATCATGAATTAATTGAGCAAATTAAATCTCCCGCACTGGTACATTTGTGGTTCCGTCAATAGAGAGCCAAATACAGTAAACGCTTCTTGGATTGGTGTATAAAGGTTTACACATTCAAACACCCCTTTTACTTGACAATCAATGTTTCAGCATTTTTTTCACAAAAGTGTGGTAAGGGTAGGGATAGGGTTAATGATGGGTGGGGTAACTTAGGGATGAGATGGGATATAGTTGAGGTAAGGGGTACATACATGTATATGCTGGGGGTATATCATGTTATAAAAAATAAATTGGTATTGGTGCAGTTGGTGAACTGAGCAAGTTTTGTATTTGTTTCTTTTCCCTATAGTTATATTTGACCCAGCCAGTCACTATGGCCATTCAGAGTTTGACCTGGCTATTGCAGGCATGTTTGGTGGATTCAACAGCGCTTTCTATTCTGCTTACCACAAGATGATACCCAAGGCTCCTGGATTTGAAACAAGGAGTGAACTGTACAAGTTGTTTCATTATTTAAACCACTGGTAAGTTATATCCAATGGGCTATTCCAGTTAAAGCCTTAATGTACGATCTTTTTAAATTTTTCTTTTTTTCTTCCAAAATGATAATATGCAATCATTATGAAAGTTCCCAATACATTTGGACATGAAAAACATTGGGAAGTTGCAAAGAAACAACATCATAAACTTCACCTCTATCACTCAAAATATCTCGCACTATTTGGATTAGGACGGCGAGTGCGGCCTCAAGAGTTAGTCTTCTACGCAGCCAGTTTGGTTACACTCCCTCCACATGTGGAGGGAGCGCAACTAAACTGGCTTCTTGGAGACTATGATTTGAGATTGTTCCAACATATTATCATAATCTAAAAATTGTGATAATATGTCGTACCAACAGAAAATCATCCCGTTTTACTATAAATATGGCAAATTTGACAGTTTGCTCATAGATTTAAGTTGGAACCTGTGTAAGTATTACAAATATGCTAAAAAAATCGGTTTTGAAAAAAATAAAGTTGTATTCTGAAAAAAAAATTGTACATTAAGGCTTTGAACCCATACTCCCTCTGTATTCGCTGGCGTAGTGTAAGTTAGAATATGATCGTTGCTAGATCAACTGGCTCACACTTTCTTTGTTACGAACCACTGATCAAAATGATCACAACACAAAGCCTATGGCATATCATAATTATGTTATGTGAAGCTATGTGACCAGGTTTGAACCATAACCAATGGTTGCTAACGTGCACTACGTCAGCGAATTGTGGCTTTACCTATATCTTCCACAAATGGAGTGAGTATTTCAAATGGATGTTACCAGTCTATTGTATTCAAAACTCATACTCCCTCTGTGGAAAATTTCAGCTAAATCTTCCACAGGGGTAGTGTGGATGATAACTAGAATAGCCCAGTAACGCACCCAGGATTGTTTCAGATGGGGCAATTTCAAGGGGGCCTAGGTTGATAAAAATGGGCTAAAAAGTACAAAAATTAAAAATCATGGCAATAGGCATCCCACAAGGGGGCAAGATCTCTCACAATGGGAATCTGCCCTCCCCTTCATTGGCCACCTGCGTATGCCACTGGTTATAGGTGAACATAATCTCATCCAAACAGTACAGAGCAGTGTCAGAAAATTCATATTTGAGATAAGGCAAACACAAAAATTAGAAGGCATATAAAGAAAACACACTCTCAAATTTCATAATATCACAACCATGTTCAATGGTATATGTATATTAAAGAAATTGTTTTTTAACGCCGAGGCATATCCAGGGGGAAGGGTGCACATATCATGCACCTTGTGGTTTATGCCTAAAACATGCGAAATCAGACTCTCTTGGGACTATTCTTGGCGCTGTGCACGCCAAGGTTTCATGTTTCCTGTTTAGAATACGCTCCTGAATCATTGCAGGTTTTAGAGAATATATAAATTTGGGTACCACTGAATGGATTTATAGGCGATCCCATGATACTAGTGAAACATCCGGGTGCTTCAGAACCAGTCTACTAGAAAATTCAATTGAATGAACATGTACAGCTGTCAACAGCATGGTGATTCTCTGCGTACACTATGTGATGAACGTGTGCGTAACGCAGAAGTGAATCAAACCTTGCCAACTCACTCATGATTAGTTAGGATTTTCATTAATGTATCCATGGTCATACGTTCATGTTGTACTTCGAATTACGCGACGTACGAAATCGGTTGCATCGCGTACAGCTGCTGGCAGCTGTGTCCATTAAATTGAATTTTTTACTTTTAGTATACCGATTTCTTGTACTTTTATTCCTCATTCAAATGTGGGTCGATAGTAACAAAAAAGCTCATTTGAACAGGGTACCGATGTTCTTTTCAGGGATCATTCAAAATGCTTATCGACCCAAGTTTTGGACATATTTTGAGTGTTTGAAAATCGCATCTTTGGAACGGGAATCAACAGTGAGCAATTGTGTGAAACTCTGTGATTACTAGACTGGTTCTCAAGTACCCGGATGTTTCAGTAGTATCATGGGATTGCTTATAAATCTTTTCTGGTACAGCACTAACCGAATCATAGACATTGTCCCGTATTTTTGTCTTGCTTTTGCATTGGATCATTATCAGCAGGATTTATTTGGTACCGGTTGACAGCAAATAATCCAAGTTACTCAATTCAGGTGAGGCTACAGCACCATTGGTCGTCTTGTTTTTATCAACTATCTTAATACAGTATATCTGCTTTTGTTTTCTGCAGGAATCATTTTGGATCTGGATACCGGACATCATCTCTATCAATCATGAGGAGGCTTGCAAAATCACCATGATTTCAACTTTTCAAGATCAATATTGTGGCAGTGGCGTAGCCAGTGGGGGGCAAGGGCTGGTGCCCCCGCTCATGATGGCCGTCGGTTCATGAGAGGCCTACGGTAGACGGAAGGTGTTGGTGAAAAATAATTTGGGTGATCAATGGACTAATATTTTACTTTGCTTATGCACGGTGATGAAAGAAAGAATGGAAAATTGTATAAAAAATATTTAAAAATTGAATTATACATCAAATTAGTTGTTTTTCGGTTACTAGCGCCTGATATTCTTTTTTTTTTTTTTTTGCTCTTCACTTTTCAAACCATTGAAAAAAATTTGGGGCAACCATTCACAACTTCCGTCGGCAAAAAATATTTCCGTCGGTACATTTACAAGTTGTGCCCCCTCGGTTCCTAAATCCTGGCTACGCTACTGTATTGTGGTACATTTTGAGGATCGATGCAGTACTTCTTGGGGGAGCCGGCAAATGCAAAAATGTGTATAAAATGTTATAAACATGTTGATCGATGGGAAAATTTGGGGATGATTTTTAAAAAGGGGACTTCCACTAGAGAATGGTCTGGCATTTATTCCTAGCTGTTATGTAAAAATAGACACATTTAGCGGCCAACAAGTGCATGTTTTTGATATGGATGTACAATTATACACTACAATTCGTCGATCGCAACACATAGTGGCGTACGTGAAGGACAAAATACGTCTCCAAGCAAAACGTTTTTGAAGGATATGCTACTAGTAATGGATTCGAGACTCCTCCACTGTTATCTCTCAGTGGCCCGATTCCATTTAAAATTAAAGTTTAAGGTTCAAACTATTTTAAAAACTGTATCTTTAATAGTTAACAAGGAATAACTATTATAGGATATTAGCTAGCTCTAAACCTTTACGCCACTATGTGAAACCTGAGACTATTAATAGTCTCAGGTGAAATGGAAAATTTGGAAAATGGCTATACGCCACTATGTGTTGCGACCGACAAATTTATCTGAATTGTATGAAAGCATAATGCATGCTGTTTGGAACCATCAATGTTACTACAGTACAAGTACATTATTACACAAGTATTGCTTTTTAGACTACTGTAAAAGTAGAAATTTTCGTGCAATTAATTTTTTGTGTTTTACCAATTTTGAACTGGTGGCCTTGTTTTTAAATTCACGATTCTATGTTTCCTTACATTGGACTATATACACAAAAGGAATATATGTGACACGATCAAAGGAAATGAGTCAGATGTCGCTATTATTGAATTTGAGATATTGCCAAAGAAAGAGTTGAAATTCTTTTGTTTTATATTGTTTTCAGCGATTGATAAGTTGATGTAACTTCGCAAAGAAAAGTCGTATCAGCATGGGGTTTTCTGTTTCTGAAAGCTCTAACTGTCCTCTTTAGAAACATGTGTAAAACTCATTTTTGACCAGAGTCGACATGTGAATCATTCCCCTTGATCATGTCACATATTAGTGCGTTGTTATTTTTGGTAGCAGCTTGGAAGGCGAAAAGGGCACAAATAAATGTAGCGCGGAACTTTCCACTTTTACAGTATTTGCTGCTAAAGTTTGCTTTTTCTGTGGGAAATCTCTGTAGCTTTTCAGTATGTAAAAAATTGAAATGGTTCTTTCTTCTGGCAATGATGTATCAAAGGGGGCATGCAAAATACTAGTACAGTGTAAGTGATTGTGATAAAATTATGTTTTTGAAAACAAATTTTCAAAAAGGCTTACAATCTTAAAATGTGAACAGTTAAAAGTAATTTTTTATCAAAATCAGAGAACTTTTTACCCCTGATGTACTATGTGGAGCTTTGCATATTACTCAAAAAATGGATTGCCTATATTTTTTTAACTCTAACGATGAGAGGAAATTGGTATGGTTCTTAGGGAACAACCTAAAAGTTTGATGACAACTTAAATAAAGTGCTTTTGTTATGAATCTGACCCTCTCCCTTCATCCTTGTTACATAAGTGTGAAATATTGACAATTTCAACCTTAAAAATTAACTTTGACCGATATTTTAACTATTTTTTCAAACATAATCATACTGTTCAATCCCTTCTCCTCCATCAAAAGGACTTTCATTTATAGGAAGTCATCAAAGTTTTGGTTTGGTCCCGTAGATTAAACAAGATTTTACCAACATGCATGTTTGATTTATGCAAATTAGCCACTGTTCTATTTCTAGAGTCGGAAATACAAATAATAGTTCTTATCTGACACTTCTGTCAATCAAACTCCAGCACAGCCCATGATTGGCTATTATTGCACAACTAAAGCGGTACATGCTTCAGTTACAGTTACGGAATACTATACAAATCACAGACTTTGGGGAATTTGACAGGATCATCAGACGTGAACTAGTTTTGTTATTTCTCTCCTTTATTTTACGTGGAGTTTCCTAGCTAGGCTACTTTTAATATGTTTTTGTGTGAGCTTTTGCAAAATGAATATATGCATGGTAGTTATTAGATTCTGTTGCAATTAGTGGTGGGTTATTTCATAGTTTGACTGGACTAATGTTAGACTCATAAACATGAACTATAATATAACATAATATATATTTAAAGCTGCAAATGATGTAAAGTTGCTTAATATTGTAAACAACATTCTGTTTACATTTTGCTTAAAAAGACATGTAAATTGTTATAGATTCTATCGAATAATACATCATCAAAACACTCACCAACATGGATTTCAGAATATATATCAGACATGATCAGTGGTACAAAGTATAGCGTTATAGAGGTACAAGAGCAAATGTCCCCCCCCCCTATTTGTTTTACACATGTGGACCAATTTATAGCATCACATGTCATTGCGTTTGGCTACAATGGTTAATTGTGTCAGAAAAGAGGCCGTTTTAAAAGTTGCACCTGAGTCCAATGCCACTCAGTCCATAGCAGTCAGGTTTTCTTTAACAAACACATGAATAGACCTGGCCTACTGTATTGTTTGAGAGCTAACTCCTATGGACTCAGATGCAACTTTTAATACTGTTTAAAACGGCCTCTTTTTTTACATAATGAACCATTGTGACTGAACGCAATGACGTGTGACGCTATAATTTGGTCCATATGTGTAAAACAAATACGGCTACCCATATCTTTTTACTCCTTTGCAATTTGTCAAATATTTTTCGATTATTCTAAAAAGTATTTAGGGGGAACTTATAAGTTGTGGACTCTATATGTTTTTCCCCCTCTTCTTTTTAATGAAAGTGCAATATTGAATTCCTTTGAATTTTTTTCAAATATTAAATCCTGACCTGGTCTGTCAAAAACAAAATGGAAGCACATGTTTTAATGTGATACCAGTTGAAATAAATAATAAAAAAATGTAATAATTCTGTTGTCTTGTGATTACTTTTCAAGGTATGACAGCAACAAGAGATATAAAGCAATCCCAGAGGGGTGTACTCCATACAAAGTAAAGTACCATACAGGCTAATGAAAGTCGATTCTTAGTTTCCCGTAACCCGCCCACATCACCTTTTCATTTTGGCCAAAACTTTCATTATTTTCATAAAAAAGTCAATTACGGAAATAATCAAAATTAACACTCTCAAAATGTATGACATACCCTGCTGATCATACATGTAATCAGCAGTTTAATGCCCGCTTTTTATTTTAAACTAATGAACAAATAATTTTTGGTATAAAATGTGAATTTTTTTTCCAAATTAAAAAAAAACCACACATTTTGATATTCTTGAGCCTAATTTTGTTAAATTTAGCCACAAATCTGGGTCTCGGGATAAAAATGGGTACAATTTTCTTGGAAAATCGGTATAATATAGGTCGACTTTTGGATTATCTGAGACACATCTCTACCCAAACCAAACTTGAGCCCCCGTAAGCAAATAAGGTACTAGCCCATCTGAAACCCGTATGCACAAAACAAGTTAGACCTGGTCTAACCATGGAGGTTAGAATTAGGGAGGGATTCTTGGATTCTTTTACTCTTTTCTTTACCTCCTTTACTTCTAGCAAAGAATTAACTGCAGCCAGAAGCCATCTAATATCAAGCTACATGTATTTGTTCTTAACAGAATAAAGGTATGTAAATACCCAAAAGTTCCTTCTCCTTAGGACTAATCTCCATAGCCAGACCAAGTCTAAGTTAGATCTGGTCTTACTTGTTTTGTGCATACGGACCATTATGAGAGTAGGGCCTACTACTCCAACTAGCTCAGTCATATACGCTTACCACTGCTTCACGGCATGGCATGAGTGCTCCATGCTCGCAATGAGGTGTTCAAACAATTCAACTGACCCAGTTCTAGCAATCTTTAATGCCCCCTTTTTTTGGCAACTTTAATCATGTTGATCATAAAGTAACTTGAGCATAATGTTTGATTTCTTGCAAGCAGGGGTAGCGTGAGCACAAAAAATCAAGGGGTCCAATTTAATTTTTCTGGACCCTTTGGTACCTGCAAAACCAACATTTAAGGGGTCCAATGAGAATTTAAGGAGTCCATCTGTCCGAAATTCTAAACTTCAGAACTTGTCAAATATTCCAGTGAAATTATTAGTGTTGTTGGCCTGTGGTGATTCAAAAGATTTACTGGTCTTTTTATTTTTTTATTCTTAATTGATGATTTATGCCTCTGTGCATCGTGAAATTAAGGAGTCCTAGTTTTTATCGGACCCTGTGGTCACATTCAACTTGAGATTTAAGGAGTCCAAAATGGGCAAAATCGAAAATAAGGAGTCCCTGGATGCGCAAACTCCTTAAATGCAACCCCTGCTTGCAAGCACAAAATTACAATGTAGGCTATGTGTAAACATAATGCACCAAATGGCTTCAATTGGGACTCACCTCAGACACCACTTCAGGGCTGTGCAATAATTATGAGCCCTGGTGGGAGGGTAAAATTGGGGGAAAGACGTTATTTGTCCAGCCAAAAAGGGGGAGGGGGTCAAGACATTTTTGGCAAGCCGAGGGGGGGGGGGGCAAGCTGTTTTTGGCACACATTCATGGCCACCTTTTAAAAAACGCTCTTAAAAAGACGAAATCCCTTCAATAGGCAAATTTTCCTGCTCGCTATATGCTCACAATATATATCTAGACAATTTTAGGTTTGCAAATTGGGATCCCAAAAATTTGGCATGTGCAAAGGGTGGGGGGGGGGCAAAGTTTTTTAGCAGGCCAAGAGGGGTCAAGCGATTCTTGGTGGGCCGAGAGGGGGGGAGCAGTTTTTGGCAGGCCATTTGAAAATTACCGCATGCTTGTAAACTATTGCACAGCCCATGATACATTGCGCAAGTCTGATAGACTGGCACATTTTGAGGTCTATGCTATAAAATAATAGTGTAAATAATGTCACCAAATGACTTCAAAAGATCCCCCCCTGAAATTCACTTTGCCCCCTCAATGCCCCCACTCCCCGAAAAAAATTCCTGGTGCCGCCACTGTTCAAAAGATCTTTCAATTGGAGGGGGCAAATCCCCTTCTGTCACACAAGCTGAGTATAGATGAATCCAATGAGCCAAGTAATGGTTAGAATTCATTTGGCCATGGGGTACATCCGCACCAAACTGGTGTTGTGACTGCCCAATTGGGTGGATAAAAGCTGTTTAAAAATCGATATTGTATTGCATTATAAACTCTCATCATTCTTTTGTCTGCGTATAACATGAGGGGTGGAATTCAGTTACCCCCCCACCCCCAGCCTGCATTATATTTCAGGTGGAATGGACGGACGCTGACAATGTCTGCCATTGAGGCGAAGGAATGTGTGAAATTATATTTGTCTATTACTAGAGTCGCACTTTTTCAGTCCAATACTCAGTTTGTTGTATGTGTGTGCACCAAATGGCTGAATTTTGAGGCAGACACACCATCTCTCGGGCCTCATCTGTCGCTGCAGAGTGACATGAGGATTACAAAACATGAATAATAGATGTGCACTTTTATCTCACCCTGGGATGACAAATTTTTAAACATCCTGTCAAAAATGCTTGCACTCGCATTCCCCTCTCATGATGCAAACAAAAAGTTCCCCCTCCTGCCAAAAAAAACCTCTCAGTGCCCCCAAGTTCCCCTTTTTCAAATTTTAGAGCTGCAAACCCAACTTGAGTTAAATGTGTCAATATGAATGTAAGCTAATGTAGTGAGCAGGCAGTTTTGCATAGACTTATTTGAACATATCTGTACTACTGTTTCCCAAGGTTTTTAGCCATTTTATTAAAAGGTGCCTATAGGCCTGAATGTGTGCCACTAGAAAATCTCTTCAATTCCCACCGTTGCTAACCCCTCTCCTTGGAACCTGCCACACATGGAAAAGTTGAGTGCATTTGCTCAGCGATTGTCATGCACCCCGCTTCACCAAAGGAAATCATGGGTGAATTCCCTCTCTGCCGTTCTATCTACCCGCATGCTGCTCATGTGTTGATAAAATTTACACGAACACGCCCGGAATTAGCATGTTAAAAGTATCTTTATCAATAAAAACCTCACTTCAAAAATTTCTGATGATGAGAACAGGGTGTCTTTTTAACTTTTTGATTTGATCAACGTTCTTCCCCTTTTAAAGGTTTTTTTTATATAAAAAATAGATATAGATTCCCGGGTATAGATTTTTAAATGACGCCAATGGCTTGCTATAGACGGCCTCAGGGAAGAACAGGTTGCTCCATGTTGTGACGCAAATGGCTTGCTATAGACGGCCTCCTTAGCAATGCAAATAGCGTCCGTTTCCTGCGAAAGAAGCCCGGAAAGAAGGAAGAGCCTGTTGATTCCTGTGTTAGTTTTAACAATATTCAGATCAATCGAGGACATTTGAAGAACGAGAAGAAAACATTTTGGAGATTTGTGTAAGTACTTTTCACTGATAACATGGATTTTTGACCATACAGATGCTTAAAAATTATAAACAAACTTGCGAAGTTGCCGAATTCGGCAGCATTGGCATATTGGTGTTCATGTTTGTGTGCATAAACACAAACAGATTGGAATTTTCCATGCTTGTGCCCATTCCCTCTACAGTGTCCGAAATAAGAAAAATATGGAGGTTGTCCCGAGGACAACGAAAGCATAAATTCTGCTTGTCCTCAAAACATAAAGTCAAAAGAGTTGTAAATTATACTACAAAACACATGAACAATTACATGATAAATATCAATTACCAACCAATGTAAACCCTTTTGGAGATATATAAAATCCCTCCGCTGGGAGGTTTTTGGTGTTGGTCCATAAGAACATCTGGGCCGCATAGCATCCAGTGCCAAGGAAAAAGCCGAGGCTTTGAATGCCCAATTCTGCTCGGTCTTCACCAATGAAAATCTCCAAAAGTGCAAAACATTCCCAACTTGACTCAAAGTACTGTTCCTGATATATGCCTGATATAAAATAGTTTCAACTCCAGGAGTTGAAAAACTTTTGAAGAACCTTCCTTAATGTCCAAAAAGCCACTGGACCCGACAACATACCAGCCAAGATTCTCAAAGAATGTGCTCCAAAAGAATGTGCCAAAAAGTTGACAGCCCCGATATAGTGGTTGTCCAGGGGATAAGTACATATCTTGCATATGGTTTTCCCCAGTGATTTGAGGACAAGAGGATAATTAGTGCTTATTTCGAACACTGCCTCTATAAAAGCGTACCGGTACTTGAATTCAGCTAGATAAAGGCTGGTACGTTCAGACCTGGTGACATCGCACATCATGCGCGAAGTTTCTTTTTGTGCTACTAGTCGCACTATAATCAATCATATATTCATGATGATACGGGTTTAAACTTGCTGTATTTTTTAGTTCGCTCACTCAAACCTGACTAAGTCTTAGCATCAACCCCCATCATGCCCATAGGCAACATGCCATTCCGCGGTATTGTGTACTGACTGTACCGGTACCGGGGTATGTTTTATATTATTTTGTACTTTGCAGTAAACCTTTGAAGAGCATGCGTACTACCATGAGTCCTATGACTACCGGGATGTTGCAGAGTCAGAGCTAACAATGCGTACCGGTATGCAGCAAAGTTCTTTCATAAATTTCCACTTGGCAACAGCAGATCGCTGTTAGCAGCCAATCAGAGACAAGTGCGTTCCAAAACAGTAAATGACTAAAAATGCAATACATGCTTAAAATACGCTTTCGTCAAAGGTTTACTGCAAATAGTATTATCTTTCCCAGACGTCAACAACCAAGTCAACCATATAGATATTGGGGCCAGGCCATGGTTTACGTACGGTACTCCAGTATTCAATCAAGTTCTTCATTTAACGAATTAAGTTTTGACGATCTTCTTGAGCATAATTTGATTTTTAAAGCATACACCATTGTCCATCACGAAATTTATGTACCGGTACTGCATTGAAATTATGCACCACTTGTATCCAGGGTTTGTTTTTTGCTGGCAAAAACCTGTTTTTGCCGGCAAAGTGGCAAAAAACTGGGTTTCTAGGTTCAAGATTGTCTTCTTCAAGTATGACATAAAATGCAAAATCCCTGCAGTGAAAGTGTAGGCATACATGTAAAATATATATCATTGTATTTTTGCAATAGAAATGGTACAGATATGGCGCATTTATTAGGCAGCAAGTACTGCATTGAGAGCCTACAGAGTGATGTAGGAGATCTCCAATCAGCAGTGGCTGATGTATTCTCTCGAGTTGGTCCAGTGCGCTACCCATCATGGAAATTTCCAGACAAGGTATGTAGATACATAATCATTAATCACATAAGTTAACTTCTGGCCAGGCCTGTGTTTTTCAAAACCAATGTGACGCTCCAGTGAACATTTAAGCATGGATTTAGAATAGAGCACGGCGTGCTATGGACTTGCAACTCCGTTCGTCGAAGTGAGGCCAGCGATGTCGTCACGCTTGCAACATGTGGACGTAGGTGGCAGCAGCATTTTTCTTTAATTAGCATAAGTCTCCACAGCACTACGCATATTTTTTTACGTAGCTTTTAGTACTATCGTGGTGGCAGCAGCATTTTTCTTTACTTTTCCAATATGGCGCCGCCCGTGAATCAATTTGGTGCCTGTTGGTGACGCCATCGGACGCCATTTCAGCGCAGAGTAATACACAGGGAAAGCTGACGCTGTCGCCACCTTTTTGTATTGCGCTAGTATATGAGTTGCAAGTTTTTTTTCTTGCAACAGCCTGATTTAAGGATTACAAGCTGCACAAAGATTGAATGTTTATGAGTGCAATGTTAAGGATATATTCACAAGATGAAATTTGGACTGTTCCATTGAAGGAGACTTTGCCGAGTTGAATGGAACACTGAGTTCATATGTCATCAAATGAAAATATTCTTTCCATTGAACAAATAAAAACATTGTTTTATGTATGGTATAAACCCAGGGGGTATAAACTTGTATACATTACAGGGGAAAGAAGAATCTCATACCTGCACACTTAAGGGAGTACTACATTTGTACACCCCTGGCCAATTTTGTGCCAATTTTTGCATTTTTCTCAAAAATTATAGCGCATTGGTGACAAGTAAGATATGTAATATTATAGGGGCAAGGACTACAACTACTGCACTGAAAATTCAGTAACTCAAGGCAAGTAGTTATTGATTTATTGATCAAATATTGGTTTTCCCTCATTTTTTACTGTAACTCCACAACTGTTGTCTGTGTTGAAATAAAATTTCCAGTGCAGTAGTTGTAGTCCTTGCCCCTATAATATACATATATCTTACTTGTCACCAATGCGCTATAATTTTTGAGACAAATGCAAAAATAGGCACAAAATTGGGCAGGGGTGTAGTACCCCCTTAAACATGAAATTACAAATGGAAACATGGCATGCATAGGCAGATATACCAGAGTAAAAACTCCAGACATACCTGCTTGTGGAGGGACTTGAACCCCAGACCTATCGCTTGCGGGGCAAGTGCTTTTCCCCCAGTATATTGTAAAAAGGTCCGTAACCCGATCAACAACATCATGCCCCCGATTTTTGTCATTGTTAATGAGTTTTTGGTATCACAAAATAGATCGTATTTTTCTTATTCCTATTCTGAAATTTGAGTATTTTATTTGACACTCCAAGTCGATGTATTTCCGGAGAAATCGGAGAATTCATGCTTATTTACCTCCCTGGGTGGCTACCAATTTCTGGAATTCTGGACAGGCTTATCATAGATAATTATAGTCTCCTCAACAGCTAGTTTGGTTTCGCGTCATTCACATTGTATGAAAAGAGCGAACCGCAATAACTGCTGAAGAGACTTCAGATCAACAACGTTACTTTAAAGCTTTGAAAATTCTTCTGAAATTAGAAGCTGCCCGCGTGGCGCAGTTGGTTAGAGCGTTGTATTGTTGACCCAGAGGTACCCGGTTCAAATCCCGGTAGTGACAGGGTTTTTTTCTGCTCCATTTTTTAAACCCAAAATTATTTACATTCATTTGAAATGTACATATTGCAAGGGGAAATATATTTGGTTTCTTTTTTTTTCTGAATCGGTACGAAAAAGAGTTTAAAAAATCTAAATTCCGCTTCAATACGGGCATTTCCAGCATTGTCGTCGGGCATTTCTGTTTTGCTTTGTTATTGAGCTCTATTGCCATTTGCCATAATTTATATACAAAAATCATCATGAACGATACAGACGAACACGAAAAGTCTGGTTGTGGGGAAATGTCACCGTAGCTAGTATTGGAATGTGTACCTAGTACAGTGGAGCTTGGTTATTATGTCAGTGCAACCACGCATACGCATGGCACATGACGAATGCCGGGGAATTACGGCACATGTTATTGCTTGCCTTCCCATAATGCAATTCACGCATACCAAGTATTGGGTTGCAAATTTTGCTATTTATTCACATTTACGCAGAAAATGCTCTCGTTTTTTTCCCAAAGTTGCATAAAGGGGACAATATTTGATATTATATGTAATTTTAAAGACAATCCATATCCAAAACCAATAGGGTTACCCCCTTTAAGAATAATGAATAAGCATCATTCATTTGATCTCGTAGCTAGTTTGTAATGTGTCTATGTTTAACACAGTGTAGGATGCGTAAGCCTGTTCCATTATTCTTATATTTAAATGACTTTTCTTCCACTTATTTCATAAATCACCAGGACAACCAATTAAATATCCAATTGTTGTTTATTTTTAACGCACACACCTGAAATTGGAAGGTCGAAACTATACTCTCACATTTATAGATTAGCGTTGCCATGGTAGCTCTGTGCAACTGCAATGGAAAATTGACTATTGCATTCAGTCTCATGCTGAGCGCAAGTCTAAATGATCAATATAGTAATAGGCCAATCAATGACAAGAATCTTTTAGAGATACTGTACTGATATGAGTATACATGTAGTACCTTCCCCAATTGTGTAAATGTGTAACTTCTGAGAGATTCTTCAGGCTTAGCAGAATTGTCTGACTGCCTCGAAAAAGCATAAACTTTTTTCTCTGCCAAAAGTAGCAATCTTTTCCACTAACTATACTCGTTTCTCTTTCATTTGTGTGTGTTTCCAGCCAATTTCTTTTATTTGGCCCTGTAAGTTTAGTAGACGGTGCATTGGCTGGCTGCCAACTCAGGCTTCCTGAACGTATGTAGACTGCATATAATTATGCAATTTCTGAAGATGTACAATGTAAAGCTGAATTAATACTACATCGCTGATCGATAGCGATTGGATTTTAACCAATGAGGTAAAGCGCTTTTTGCTGTGTTGGGAAGAGCGTGTCACCTCATTGGTCAAATACAAATTGCTCGTCTCTCAGCGATGGAGTATAAATTCAGCTTTAGCCTATTTCACTTACTGATGGATAAAACGTACAAATTTGTTTTGCAATGTAGATTTCCTGTGACATGGATGTAGATGACCTGTTACAACAATATTGCTTTACTGATGATGATGAAGAGGACTGTCAAGTGGCACACATTTCACTCTTTGAGCTCACTATTGACAGGTGAGTAATTACCAGTGGCGTAGCCAGGGGGAGCTGACACTGTAAAAATATCTTCACCCTGTGAAACATCTCCCCTGTGGGTGGCCAGTATCTATACTCGATACTAGCCACCCATCCACATGTAATTTTGGAGGGCTCATATTGTGCTGGTGGTGTTAATATGTACCAATATAATTTTTTAGAGAAAATTTTGTTTTTTGTATCACCACATTTGGGTACATAATAAGGGAGACTGGCTCTTAAGGTGGCTGTGTACTCTCAGACATGCATGTAGTAAAAGTGCCATAACTTTGTAATTATTCACGCAAGACATATTAAAGTATACATTTTTATAAAGGCAATACATCAATGAATCTTAATATAAATACAGATTTGGTGTAAAAACAACAATTATGAAGAAAATCACAAAAAAGGTGAGTTTTTGGCAATTTTTGTTTGGTACATCATAACAAAAAAACACTCTTTCCAAAAATTTTCATTTTATTTTTTTCTTAATCTTGAGACACCATTCCAAAAACGGTTTTTTTAGTTTTTTAATATTGGCCTTATTTTTTGAGATATTGACCATATAAGGCATCAAAATGAACTTTTTAAAATTCACAAACGCCTATTTGCACAAAATGATGCCTAAAATCGAACTAGACCAAAATATAAAAAATGAGAAAACCGCTTTCTTAAGTCGATCATGCTTTTTATGATGAGCATAATTGCTTACCTATAGATGCTGTATTTATTGAGTTATCGTATACCTAAATCGTCATTTTAACGAGAAAATGAACATTGAAATAAAGGCCGTTGAAGTTTAAAGTGGTCACATTTTGCACTTTGATCGAAGCTCACAGGAGAATGCGGCAGTTCTCGTTTTCTACCTTACATTACGTGAACATCGGGTAAATCCACAGCCCCTTGAGAAGTTTGGGCGAAATCTATTAATATCTTGATGTTTAAATCCGGGGAAAGAACTTGAAAAAATTCACATTTTATCAGCTAAAACGGAGCCATTTGACCGCTAGGTTTTTATGAAATCAGTGCTTCGCGGTGCTTCCATAAGATGCGCCACGCATGTAGATAAGCGTTATGTATGTGTAGCGATCTGTGCGTTAACAAATTGCGCGTCTACAAAAAACGCGACGTTGTTGTTGCTAGCGATACCCCGATGGTACAACAAAGATTTTCTTTCCTTTTAAATTGCGGAAACAGTGAAATAGTGAAATAAAATCCATAAAATAGAGTAGTTGGAGTTAACAAATCTGGATTTTCTTTCCTTGTATTTATAAAAAACATAACAAAGTAAATACATTTCAAAAAAAGCTCAATTTCGCGAAAGAAACAATGTCTAGAGTACACAGCCGCGTTAAGTAACAGTATAGTATATTGTTATGAATTCAAACAGCTGACGTTCGGTTGTTGAATTAATTAATAATAAACTTAGTATATTGTTATTTTAATTAATTAATTCAGTGACTGAAAGTCAGCTGTTTTAATTAATGACAATATACTACACAGTATATCTGATTACCTTCCAAACAAAACCCAGTGATTTCCTGCACATGTTTCTATGGGGAAAATGGTGGCCACTTTGAAATCCAAGATGGAGGCCAAAAAAGTGGAACTGGTTCCCAATTTGAATACTTCACTTCAATTTATACAGGTTTAACCAAAAGTGCATGATTTTGCCAAAAAGTTGCCATTTGCTGCTGTACTACTTTCATAAATTTGGGTTTTTTTTTGCTTTTTCCTACAGAATGGTTTTACTGTTACAAAGTTTCTCACGATTCACAGAGCAAGTTTTATCAGGACTTCAAAGTAGACCAGCTACTGCTGGTCACATGGTCGGTGGTCAAATGTCCATCGGCCTGGTGGTCAAGAAATTTTGGAACAAAATGGTGCAGCTGAATGGAGCTTGTCAAAAATTACAGTCAGAGGTATAGAATATAAATTGTTGTCTGCATCACATACATGTATTATCATATCTCAAAAGGCTGCCTTGTGTGATATTTTTTTATTATTGTCATCAAATTGTAATTAGATGCACTGTAAAATTAACTTTATATATTAACCCCATGAGAACTACCTGTCGACTGGCCAAAAAGAAGTTTTCATTATCAACTGGCCCATTCAGCAACATTGTTAGAACAATTTCACCACCCAAAAAAATTGCTGTGAATTATTTGCAAAGCTCCATTCTGATTAGTGATTAAAGTGAAGATATTGTGTAATTGACCAATCAGGGGCAATGTTAGATTGGCAGGTAGTGCTCAGGGGGCTAATTTTGAGGTATTATCACAATATCACAACCTCATGTCAAGAAGGATGCTGAAATATTAAATATACAATATGAAATACAACAATGAAAATAAAAATCACACAAGGCAGCCAAACTGATATAGCACACAATTTTATGTTCAGCAGATAATTTAAGATACCTTATTTATGTCAACAGCCCCTTATTAATTATTGCCATGGCGAACCTGTGAATGAAAAACACGCAGGTTCCAATGAAACCCATTCAAAGTGTTGCATTTGGTGCTAAAGTACTGGTCATCCGTGACCATGTTGAGAATGCAATGTATTGGTTTGAGTAGCTTTTCAGTCCAATTTTAGAATCTGCAATCAGAAACTCCAGATGATATTTTTTCTGCAGTTATAAACTGGGGTACTTTTTTTGAGTGTCTATTTTAAATATTTGTTATTATGTTATGATAATGAGCTAATTTGGAGATATTTTCTTTCATATGTTTTTTTCTTTTTGTTCACAATTTTTTTACAACAGCACATGTCAAAGTGGGTATGGTCGATGCTGCAAAATTTCTTGATCTGTATTCTTTTCTCCAAATTTTATATTCAATTTTCAGAACAAAATCAGCAAAGCGACCATCAGTAAACTGGAAGTGATTAACGCTGAGCTACAACAGCAGGCGATGAACTTGACCCGTAGAATGGACATCAACACCACTCTAGGCTTTACACTGCAAAATAGATCTGATCCAACACCACTAGAGCCACCATCAGTGCGATTTAGTCAGACTCCTGGGTTTGGAGGTCTCATCCCACCAAACAACCATGATGATATCCGATCTCCAATTCCACAGTCTCCGTTACGAACACAATCTACCATTTCCGCTGAAACAAGAACTGTATCATGTCAGACATTAGAAACTGCTTTTGTCCCTTGCGAGGCTTGTAACAGAGTCCAGATAACTTTGCGAGATGTCAGCGCTATGGTAACAGACGTGTGTCAGTCGCAGAATGTGTCGTCTGCTATCGCGAAATATCGCAGCAAGATGTCGACCGAAGAATCGTTGTCTGCTGCCGATGTAGCCAGATGGGGCGGAGAATTGGATAAAGATCTTGACGCCATTAAACAACATCTGAAGGATTTATTGAACCAGATTGGTCCACTTCAAAATAACTTAACAACGGTGGAAAACAAGTGCACCACACTTGAAGCAGAAAGCCAAAAGAAAGACAAAGATTTGAAAAAGGAACAGAGTTTGAAAGAGTCTCAATCTAGACAACATACTAGCAAAGTGAAAGACATTGAGAGGGAGCATGCCCAGGCTATATTGGTTGTACAGAGGAATTTTGAGGATTCTCAGAGGGGGAAGAAAACGTTAGAGGGTGAATTGGTGGCGTTGAAAAGAGAGTTACATAAACAGTATGAAGCCCTTAAGGAAGTAGGTAAGTTGATGTTTGCACTAAAATAAAGTTAACATGAACGCAAGAAGAATATAGTTAGATACCAGGCTATTTTGGTTGTACAGAGGAATTTTGAGGATTCTCAGAGGGGGAAGAAAACGTTAGAGGGTGAATTGGTGGCGTTGAAAAGAGAGTTACATAAACAGTATGAAGCCCTTAAGGAAGTAGGTAAGTGTATGTATGCGCTGAAATAAACACATAAAAAAGAAATTCCCAGCTAGTTTGAGAGGTCGTAACATTAAGCGCAAAGCAATAAAATTGATATGAACATGAGTAGAATATAGTAAGCTGTAGTATGATACCAACCGTGTGTAAAAGAAAATTGGAATGGTGTTATGAGTCTTTATTTTTTTGCCTATTTTAAGCCAAACAAACTTTATAAGGATGCCATTTTGATTTCAGTGCAGGGATGGTAGTTTTCCAAATATTTAGGGATTTCCGGATTTCTCCTTCATTGTTTTTCACTTCCTTTTCCAGATACATTGAAAGACAGAATGACTAAAGAACTGGATGACAATATCACCAACAAAGCGGCGGTGGTGCGACTGGAAAGCCAAGTAGAGCAGCTGAATGCACAGTTAGAGGATACTAGTGGCCAGTTAGAAACTTATAGTAAACAACTTGGTAAAGAACAAGCTAGGAATAGGAGTGTAGATAAACACACTAAGGTGAGGCAGACATTTTTTTGAATTTAATAAATATTATCCTGTTTTGCCAAATAAAACATGGCTAAATAACAATCCTTTGGTAATTCTTGGCAATACAAGGGTAAATGAACCAAAAACAAGCATTTTTTTAAAAACAATTTGTATTACAATGTAGTCACAAATTTCAAAGATTTAGCACAAGTCTAAGCATTCAAAATTTGAGTATAGGCTATGAATTTGCCCATACTTTCAGTATTTCATGTTAATTATGATAATTGGTTCTATTAGGATATTTTCTACCCAAAATACCCTGGAATTAGTCCAAGTACAAGTCTTTATAGTATGGTCGTTGGACATTTTGACCCGGAAAAAATAGGTAAAAAGCTGATTTTTGCACCAGACAAGCAGAATACATCATAAAACATATCCAAAATCCGAAGAAATCCTCCTTGGGGATTTGTTTTATCCAAGATGGCCGCCAAAATGGCTGCCACAACATATAATTAGCTGTATCTTAGCTTCTAAAGCAGATATGATGATGATTTTAGTGTCTTTGAATAGGTTTGAGAGGTCAGAGAATTCAAATTTGTACAAATCTAACACACTGATGTCTTCAATTACACTGAAATCCAAGATGGCCGCCAAAATGGCCACCACCACATATGATTAGATATATCTCCGCTTCTGAAGCAGATATGATGATGATTTTAGTGTCCTTGAATATATTTCAGAGGTCAAAGAATTCAAATTTATGCGTATCTAAAACACTGAAGTCTTCATTCACACTGGAATCCAAGATGGCCGCGAAAATGGCCGCCACCACCACGTGTTATGTTTAGGTATATTTTGGCTTATGAAGCAGATATGATAATAATTTTAGTGTCTTTAAATATGTTTTATGTGATGCAGAAGTCAATTTTGTATTTATCTAAAGTACTAAGTCAAGTCTTCACTCACACTGTAATCCAAGATGATCCTCAATATGGCTAAAATCAAACATGCTTAACTGTATATCTCAGCTTCTGAAACCAATATAATGATGATTTTAATCTTTGAATAGGCTTTTAAGAAAATGTAGGTTTTAGGGGTTGCAGATTTCAATGTTGCAATTACTTAAAACACGGAAGTAAGTGCTCAGTAACAATAGCATTCAAAACAGCTGCCACCACATGATTTTCTATATCTCAGTTTCTGAAGCAAAAGTAGCTATCTTCGACTTCATCTGCAAGTATAATTGCCTCAGCATTTTGGCAATTTTCTCCTCTGCAATCTCCACAAGCTGTGACACATTTAAATCCCTTTTTGCGACAGGAACATCCGTTATTTCCACAAGGACTCCTGGAGGATAGTTTACATTTGTATCATACAAACTTAAGCAAGCCTTGTGGTGCTGTATCTACATCCGTAAGGACCGGTGCTAGTACGGTGTCAGAGAGTTTCCAACCCCATTGATTTGGATCCAAGTTATTGTTTGTGAGCTTTCTCCAAAGTATGACCTTCAAAAGAACACTCAGACTGTCAAAATACGCTGCTCTTTTTAACTAGGTGGAAGCTTTTGTGGATCAAGTGATGCTTTATTTGACGATATCATCGCCATGAATTAAGCGAACCGCAGACCGTTTAAAGAATCTTCTTCTCTGCCACCACATAAGACAACAAATAATCTGATGCCATTTGTACCAATCTGTTCTAATGTCGCCTCAGGATCGCTCATCTAGGATGATATCTGCTGCAATTCTTCTTATCTTCTGCAACAAACTTGTCTTTCCATGTCCAAATGTTGCAGAAGTGGAGTCACAACCACTCCATGCATGGATAAAAAGGACCTGAGATGGAATGTCAATACTTCACCAATGTTGTTAATAAGGTCTTGAACTTTCCAACCCACCGATATCAGCTATATTCTGGTCCCCAGTGGCACTTCTCTTCCTTGTCTTGAACATTGAAGGAGTCTTGAAGGGTACATTCCACTATCAATGTGTCAGCATCTCCGGTACTATTGTGCACCATCCATCGAATCAGCAGCGAGATAAACTGGCATTTGTTCTTATCATATTCAGCTCACAGAATCTATGAAGGTTCTCACCATAACCAGCAGACCTTCCTCTCGAATGAGAAGAACAACAGTCAGTTTATCTCGCTCCTGAGTCGATACTTGGAAACCAATGGTCAGATCGTGCACAATAGTACTGGAGATCCTGACACTTTGATAATGGAATGTACCCTTCAATTTGCAAGACAAGGAAGAGAAGTACCTGATGATCAGATATACTTGTCCTTTTGATGTACCACTGAGACCAGACTATGGCTGATATCTTATCTACTTCCATTCAGAGAAGAAAGGGTTGGTGGTTTGGAAAGTTCAAGACCTTGTTAACAAAGCTGGTGAAGTAGTGACATCCCATCTCCTGTTTATCCATGCATGGAGTGGTTGCGACTCAACTTCTGCAACATTTGGACATGGAAAGACAAGTTTGTTGAAGAAGATAAAAGAATTGCAGCAGATATCATCCTAGATGAGCGATCCTGAGGCGACATTAGAACAGATTGGTACAGCTGGCATCAGATTATTTGTTGTCTTATAATGGTGGCAGAGAAGAAGATTCTTTAAACGGTCTACGGTTCGCTTAATCCATGGCGATGGTATCATCAAATAAAGCATCATTTGATCCACAGCTATCTACAAAAGCTTTCACCTACTGAAAGAGCAGCGTATTTTCACATCCTGCGGGTTCTTTTACAGGTCATACTTTGGAGAAAGCTAACAAACAATGACATGAATCCAATTTAAAGCAATGGGGCTGGAAACACTCTGACATCTGGCATTAGATGCAGTACCACAAGGCTTGCTTAAGCTTGTACAATACAATTGTAAACATTCCTCCAGGAATTCTTGTGTAAATAACGGATGATCCTGTCGCAAAAATGAACTTAAATGTGTCACAGCTGTGAAGATTACACAGGAAAACATTGCCAAAGCGCTGAGGCGATTATACCTGTAGATGAGAACGAAGACAGCTACTTTTGCTTCAGAAGCTGAGATATATATTCACATGTGGTGGCAGCTATTTGGGATTCTATTGCGACTAGCACTTCAGTGTAGTGTTATAAGCCCAGGTTTTAAGTAATTGCAACAATTCTCTGACCCTTAAAACCTACATTCTCTTAAAAACCTATTCAAAGATCAAAATCACCATTATATTGGCTTCAGAAGCTGAGATATTTAGCTAATCATGTTTGATTTTAGCAATATTGAGGGCCATGTTGGATTGCAGTGTCAGTAAAGACATATACTTATGAAGATAAATACAAAATTGACTCCTAAAACCTATTAAAAGACACTAAAATCATTATCATATCTGCTTCATAAGCCAAAATATACCTAAACATAACACGTGGTGGTAGCGGCCATCTTGGATTCCAGTGTGAATGAAGACTTCAGTGTTTTAGAAACATACAAATTTGAATTCTTTGGTCTCTGAAATATATTCAAGGACACTCAAATCATCATCATATCTGCTTCAGAAGCGGAGATATATCTAATCATATGTGGTGGTGGTGGCCATTTTGGCGGCCATCTTGGATTTCAGTGTAATTGAAGACATTAGTGTGTTAGATTTGTACAAATTTGAATTCTCTGACCTCTTAAACCTATTCAAAGACACTAAAATCATCATCATATCTGCTTTAGAAGCTAAGATACAGCTAATTATATGTTGTGGCGGCCATTTTGACGGCCATCTTGGATTTCAGTGTGATTGAAGACATCAGTGTGTTAGATTTGTACAAATTTGAATTCTCTGACCTCTTAAACCTATTCAAAGACACTAAAATCATCATCATATCTGCTTTAGAAGCTAAGATACAGCTAATTATATGCTGTGGCGGCCATTTTGGCAGCCATCTTGGATAAAACGAATTCCCCAAAGAGGAGTTTTTTCGGATTTTGGATATGATGTTCTATGATATATTCTGCTTGTCTGGTGCAAAAATCAGCTTTTTACCAATTTTTTCCGGGTAGCCACTGTTTTTCCTCTTCAACGACCCTACTATTAAGCTTGATTGTCATAGCATAATTATGAAAAATACCCTAAAAACTTATGTTTTTGGCCCTTATCTCCAAAAATTTGCCAAATATTAAAATTGACTTTTATTGCCAGTTAGAACTAACTAAAGGAATAAGATTGAGCAATGTTTCATGTGGCAATCCTTAAAAAAATAGTGCTGTATTTTTTCTGGAATAGGGAGTAGGTAATTATGTCTTGTCAGGGCTGGGACATATCGAAGACATGACCTTAATCAGTCCACCGAAGTATTAAAAAATTTAAGCCCTGTCCGTCCAACTTCTTTTGTGCTACAGCTTGCCAATTTTTGGAATGCTTATGAAATTACATTTCCAAAGGGGCCAATTAGGGAATGTGTACCACTGGTTGGAGATATTGCATCCACAGTCATTTTGTGATGCAAAATCTGTTGGTCCGGTAGGGCTAAAACTTGACAATGTCAGCTTTTGCAGCCTGAATCTCCCCTTGCACCAAATTTGAGCCAATTTGAAGTGGGTCCGGTTTACATTTCCATGGGGGAGGGGTGATTTGACATGGAATGATCCAGTGTATCCTAAAAAAGAAGTACAAGTAGATGGAACAAGTTTTGCTTTCGTGAAAGGAAATCTCCCTTCAAATAATGAGTATTGTCCACCGATCCGAATTCTGATATTGTGTTCCTAATTTGGACCGATATCCGATCCGATCCGTTATTTAAAAAAAAAAAAAAAAAAAGTTATAGACCCTACAATAAACTACTTAATTCAAGGTTGGAAAGTGAAGAAATACTGAACTACTCAATTATTTTCAAGGTATTCTTGTCAAAACTGGGTAGAGTTGTATGCTTTAATTACTTCTGCTTCTATGAAACAGCTATTAATTCATACTTATAATGTTTTTACAAATTACCTATCTGATAATATACTGATCCGATAACTGATATGATAATTGGTCCAGCCTTACAAATATTCACCTTATATCATTATAGGCATTACAAAACAAGCATGATGCTTTGTTGGAGAGAATAGATGAACTAGACCAGGAATGTCAAGAATTGAGGGACAATCTCGCTGATGTGGAGGATGGGAGGGAAGACACCATGAGTGAGCTTAAGACAGCACAGAGTGAGATCAAGGCACTTAGAGATCAACTGCAAACTGAAAAGGTAAGCTTACCTTGAAAACATTAGGCTATTCCAGTTGGAATTCATATACCCCTTATGAAAGACATGAGCTTGATCTCCAACACAGGGAGTGTGAATTTCAAATACCTGAATTTGTGACTCGATTTGAAATGTACACCCCCTGTGTGTGAGAATAAGGTCATGTGTTCTATAGGGGGTGTATGGATTTCAACTGGAATAGCCCATTGTCATTAGGTGATGAGAAAAAAAACACCTGTTCTATTTGCCCGACTGACACAGATTTTCTGTTTTGAGGATTTTTTGATGTATGAATTTAAAAACGGCCGTTTTTTGACTTAAATTTTTGGAACAAAAATCAGATTTTTTTTTAAATGTTAATTTCCAAATTAATTTCAGATTTGTCAAAAAAATCCTAACCGATCGATTCTCTACTTTGCAAGTCCATCCACCCATAGAACAGGTTTTTTTTTTTTAATGGGTACATATATATGCATAGTGACAAATACTCATTGGGCTATTCCAGTTGTAATCCACACATCCCCTACAGAAGTCATGACCAGGAATATAGATTTTAAATGGAGTGACCTGGTGAAAGGGTAGATATCTGGTTGGGGCATTTATCAGGACAGGCAAGTGTAGCCAACAATTGGGCTTATTATCCTGATCGGAACCGATTGTAACAAGGTCTTTTATCATGGTTGATCTTTTTAACAAGTGATCTGGTGAAAGGGTAGATATCTGGTCGGGGCATTTTCAGGACAGGCAAGTGTAGCCAACAATCAGGCTTATTATCCTGATCGGAACCGATTGTAACAAGGTCTTTTATCATGGTTGATCTTTTTAACAAGTGATCTGGTGAAAGGGTAGATATCTGGTCGGGGCATTTATCAGGACAGGCAAGTGTAGCCAACAATCGGGCTTATTACAGGAGAGCAGATTTTTTTTTAACAAGTGACCTGGTGAAAGGGTAGATATCTGGTCGGGGCATTTTCAGGACAGGCAAGTGTAGCCAACAATCGGGCTTATTACTGGAGAGCAAAAAAAATTTTTTTAACAAGTGACCTGGTGAAAGGGTAGATATCTGGTCGGGGCATTTTCAGGACAGGCAAGTGTAGCCAACAATCAGGCTTATTATCCTAATCGGAACCGATTGTAACAAGGTCTTTTATCATGGTTGATCTGCACCGTCTTAACCAGATGAGCCACAGGAGAGCAGATTTTTTTAACAAGTGACCTGGTGAAAGGGTAGATATCTGGTCGGGGCATTTTCAGGACAGGCAAGTGTAGCCAACAATCGGGCTTATTACAGGAGAGCAGATTTATTTTTTTAACAAGTGATCTGGTGAAAGGGTAGATATCTGGTCGGGGCATTTTCAGGACAGGCAAGTGTAGCCAACAATCGGGCTTATTATCCTGATCGGACCCGACTGTACCAAGGTCTTTTATCATTGTTCATCTGCACTGCACTGCTGGGGAGAGCAGATTTTTTTGGTCCTGCAGGGATTTGAACCCAGGACCTCTCGCACCAAAGGCAAAGACCTATAGTGTGCCACTCTGCTCTCTAAATAATATCTGATTATATATCGTTTCCCAGGACCTGGTTGCATCTCTCAAAGAAGAGAAACAGTTTCTTGAGACGTCAATACAAGATCTACAGAGCATGATACTCACATTGGAATCACATCTAGAAGAAAGCCAACAAAGGGAGAAGATGTTAGTGCAATATCCAGATCTTAATCCGGGACTCAATGTGCATCAACCACCCAAAACACAAGGTAAGACAACTATACAGGGGTGTGAAATCTCCGTGTTAACACGGAAATCCACATTTTTAATATTCCCAAATCAGTTTCAATTCATGCATTTCGTGTTTTTTCAATTTTTCGAATCCGCGATTTTGGTAATTAGTCACCATATTCCTTTTGAAAGGAATTCTTTTTCTCAACATCCTCAAAAAGAAAGAAACCCATCGCTCTATGTAGAACACACTACAAACATGTATTATGACGCTGGAGATGAGAGTACGAAAATGTGATACATATCCCACATATTGTTGCGAAGTTCACTTATTCTTTGAATCCTTTTCCGTACTCATTGAACTGTGCCCATCGGAATGATATAAAATGGCGGCGACCAGGATTCCCTTGTGTAGCGAACTGAAGTGAAACTGAACTGATATTTTAATCCAATCCATCCACCCAAAATGTGACGACATGTTTACTAAAAATCACAGGGAATTAAGAGAGGATATATCATGGCTACCAGGATTGTAATTTTGTCGTGCAACACTCGCATTTATGGAAGAAATACAAGCTTAAAATCTTCTAATATTTTATGATGAAATACGCACGAATACGGGATAGCCATTGAATAGATTGGTAGGTAAGCTTACTCTGCGTGCTTAGAATACACTATGGATACTTGGGTTTTTTTTCCGGGTTTTTCCGCGTTTTTTGGAAAGCTCCGTTCACACCCCTGACTATAACTGTGTGCTGCCTAGCTACCCGTCCACCTGTCATTGTGGACAGGTAGATTACTCCTGGGACAGGCAAAATTAATACCTGTGACATACATATGCTAAATTCTAAAAATAATGCTTGAATAAGTTCTGTGAACTCAAAACAAGACCAGACAAATAAATCAAAGCTATAGCAATAGCTATTTGAACTTACTGAACCCCAAGAAGTGGCAGAGGTCTGGTTTATGTTTTCAGGGTCAAATTTTGGACAGGCAGTTTTGGTAAAAATGATAGGCACTTGTAGTATCCTAGCTAAGACACTGGGCTATAATCTAATCTTGAACTATGTGTCATATTAGGGGGCGCTTTGTATTTTTACGAAAGCACAATGGATTATTTTTGTGTATTTTTTATCGGATCTCTCACAGAAAGAAGGAACTTGATAATTATAGGTAGTAATGGTAGCCCCTTCACAGCATTCAAGTCGCGAGGTGATCACTGTAAAATGGCTTGTTTGCAACCAGTTTGGCCTCAAAAAGTGTTTTAGGGCCATAATTTGATTGCATGATTATAAAGTCATAGTTCATGTATTTCTACATGATTTTATCAGTACCCTCTTAAGAGATCTAGAATGAGCGTTTATGGCGTTTCGACAGTATTTTTTGTGGGACATGAGAGCAGACGTATCGAATTGCATTCTGAATACAAAGCATGTCTTTCTGATATCAAATAATTTTCATTTTTGAAATTCACGATATAATACAAATTTTATGACAAATTATTAAAATTTGATATTTTCAAATTTTTGATATATAACAGTCCTCAAAATAAATTTTATAAATCTAATTTTATATTCTTAAAGTGTATGTAGCTGGGAGGAAAAGCCGATGATCAATTGAAAATTTTGACCTTTTATATTGAAGATATGGATTTTTTTCCCAAAAGACCTATTTTTTTTTGTGTTTTGGGAAAAAATCCATATCTTCAATACTGAAAGGTCAAAATTTTCAATTGATCGTCGGCTTTCATCCCACCTACATACACTTTAAGTATAAATCATCAGATTTATAAAGTTTACTTCAAGTACTGTTAAATATCAAAAATATCAATTTTAATGATTTGCCATAAAATATGTATTACATTGCAAATTTCAAAAATCTAAATTATTTGATATCAGAAGGACATTCTTCAGTATTCAGAATGCAATTCGATATGTCTGATGTGCTCTAATGTCCCACAATAAATACTGTCCAAACGCTCATACCCCTTCTCTTAATGCACCAGTTGTTTGTTTATTTGTTATTTCTCTTAAATTCTGTTATTTTTTTTCTATGCAACATAGGAAACAAACCATCTGAAATGAAACTTCAAGTGCAATCCAACAACGTCCGCATTCAAATCCTTGAGGAACAGAACAACTTGTTGCGCAAAAACATCACTAAGCTTCTGGATCAGAGAGGAGAGTCACCTCATGGTGCTGCGGTAAGTCTCTACCCCGTGTAAACTACTATCCAGACCACCAACTGCCCATCCGTAACCATGACGTTACGTGAAGCTACGTGTTCATGTTGATTTTGATCGAATGGCAGGAGTTACTAGGCGCGGAGCAATGGAAGCCCCCAGCGTGTACATGTCTGAAAAGAAAGATATGTTCGTTTGCATCTTTGCTAAAATTTGAAGTCCACACTCCTTCTGTGGAAATTTTACCTTAAGTTTTTTGCAGAGGGAGTACAGGTTTCAGATAGAATAGACAATTGGGCAACTTCCATTTAGAATACTCACTCAGTGGTGGAAGATAAACGTAAAGCCATATACAGGTGGAATATGGGTTAGGTTTAGGTTTAAATTTGGGTGTAATTGTTCAATATTATAACACCGGACACTGATTTTTGCTATCGAAAGAAACAAAAAATGAGAGAAGATGAACAAAGAAGTCTTGGTACCCTTGGTAGACCCCTCGCATGCCAAGCACACGATCACCAGCCGGTAGCCACAGGGGGTTCGCTGGCCTGGTGATTCCCTGAGCTCATAGCAGAATAGGGTAATTGCATCATCACATCACCTGGCATTCAAGCATGTGCAGTGGTTATCCTTGTGTATTTTGTGGTAATTTCGGGTGTAAGAGTTAATGATTTTCAATCGTTAAATGTACATATTTTTCCCTACCCATGCAGATGTCAGGCAGTGCAGTACCTCTATGGCAACAGGACACATTGAATCAAGCCAAAGCCAATAATACACAAACTAAATCACCTAGGCAACATGACAGCAGGATGTATAGTCACCAGTAAGTAGAGAGTATCAATGGGCTATTCTGATTGCAATCCATACACCCCTGTTGAAGACAGGACCTTAATCTTCCACACAGGGGGTGTAGATTTCAAATGAAATCACCCATTCAGGTAACTCCACATTTAAAATTCACATTCCCTGTGTGGAGGATTAAGGACATATCTTAAATAGGGAGAATAGGAACTGGAATAGCCCATTATGTGGATCCTGGGTTTCTCTACCAGAAGTCAGTATGCACTAAAATTCCTCCCCATAACACAATATGTGACACGATCTGGTCCATGGAGGCCAAAGGCGGCAAATTTGAAACTGAGATAAAGGTAAAAATATGGAGTAAAATATACAATAAAATATATTAGAAAATAGACATCAAGAAACTTTATAACTTGAGAACCAACCAAGTATGGTGTTTTCAGTAAATAGTAAATGATAGCCTATTGTATGTATAATGTAATAACTCAATTTTCAAAAATACCTCTTTTGACCCCCATGGACCAGATCTTGCCACATACGTGTATTGCATAACAAAGGAGATGGATTAACCTCCGAGCTGTGCAATACGGCGCATACCTGCCAACTGTTCCGCTTTTTAAACCTCAAAGTCGGTAAAAAGCGGAACGTTCCGCTTTACCTAAAAAAAAAGAAATCTTAATGGTGCTTTTTTTTCTGGACGCATATATTTCCAATTTTAAAATGAAAATTCCTTAGAAGCCTGACTGGATGACTGGGCTAGATAATGGTACTCATTTAACATGCATGTGGTCAAATCAGAACACCTTTTCATGCCCAAAATTGGCTGTTTTCTCAAAATAACCTTATTTTTTAATCCATTTGATATAGAAAGCAAATTTATACTTCTACGCTTACTCAAATTTGGTACACTCACGGAGCGCTTTTACCGGTCAACCGGCGCCTTCAGCGGATGTTATTGCTCTGAAGATTGTTGTTACTAGTGATGTAGTACTAGGACACCTCCGATGACGTCACAGATGTTGATGACGCCAAACTTGAAGATGTTGTGCCGCCCCTTGGTTCCGGGGTCAGGAGGTTGTCCCAGACAGGGTCGATGTCCAACCCTTTGTCACGGTTCAGTCTGGGTCTTTTAGTTCTGATATGGATTGCTTCCAAGACCCTGCGAGGGAACTCCTTGGACTCCCTTTCTAACACTTACGTTCTCCCAGTCAATCTGGTGTCCTTTGCTCCTGTCGACATGTTCCTTGATCGCTGGCTTGCAACTGGCCGCTTTGGATTTATGTTCTGTTAGCCTCTTTTCGAGCTTGCGTCCAGACTCGCCAATGTATAGGGAGTGCAAGGGATGCTGTACACGACAGATTGTTTTTCTTGTTCAGTTTTGTCCTTTGGGGAGACAAGAGATCTGCGCAGAGTATTCTGAGGTTTAAAAGCTGTGCTAACACCGGCAGAGTTGAAAGCCCTGCGCAGCCGTTCCGAAAGTCCTTCCACGTAAGGCAAGGTAACAAATATGCCCTTCTTATTGCTATCTTCGTCACTGTCCTTATTTTGTTCTTTCTGTTTTGGACGAGCCCTGAACAATGTCCAGTCTTGATAGCCACTCTCGTGTAAGCGGTACATTATTTATGATAAGAAAAGAGGTACTGCTAGAATGTACCTCATTTCTTAACATATATAATGAACCACTTGTCTTGAGTCACTGAAATTTCAGTGAAGTAATTGGATTTCTTGCCCCTATAATATACATAAGTTTTGTTACCAGTGTGTAGTTATTTTTTGAGAAAAATGCAAAAAGTTAAGTCACAAAATTCATCAGGGGCTGTAGTACCACCTAAAAGTATCTTAATCACAAATTCCATGCATAGTTGCTTATGCTGTAATAAGTGATCCAGGTTTGGAACACGGTTTTGGATCACACAGAACAATGTCACCCATTGATGACAATTTAAATGGGCTACTGCAAATGCAAAGATAGTATCCACTTGGGAAGCTAGTACAATCACTGAAAATATCAGATGTAAAAAGATATGTGAATTGTGCACAAATCAGGCTGTATGTATAAGCTATTGAGAGTTTGGAACTATGCATGATAAGGCCAATGTTGAACGGAAAAGCCTTGGTGAAATACTGCCCCAGACTAAGTATAAAAATATTGAAAATTGAAAAAAATCTTGTTTACTCTATCTGTTCATTTGACGTATACATACTTTCTGTTCCAGGAACCCACCGGTAGAATCCCGTCCAACTAAAAGTGCCTATTCTGATTCGGCCCTTGCCTCCAGCAGTAGAGGTCATAAAGGGAATGAGCAGACACCTCATATTAGGCCACCGAGACCACCATCTAGGGACAACAGGGAAAGAGCCAAATCAGGTGAGTAATAGCTGCCATGTGTAGCTGCCACATGTAGATAAGTACAATATACTGTGTGTGAATTGCCCAATGTTCACAGGGCAGCTATTGCACTTAACCACTTCTGGCATTGAGCAGTTGACTTGTATAGTGTGTCTTGTCTCAAGTTGAGAGTAATGCCATGTTGGATTTCACAGTGGCAGATTTGAATCGCGAGTGCTAGCCTAATCCCGTGGGGCATATACACACGCGTAGAAGCACAATTTACCTGTATGCTTGTGAGGCAACCAAGTAAATGTAAAAAGACAAGCTAAAATATGGCAGTCATTTAGAAAATGAACTCTGTATACATAGCAAAAACACTACTATCACCAACCCTTGACATTAAATTGGGCTTTAAAGCAGAAAAGAAGTCAATGATGTACATTCAGTCAGTCTAATCCATAGATATACATTGTAGGGCTGCAGTAGATGAAAAGGATATTTTGACTCCCGAGTTCTCTCGTTTGACCTTTCTTGAAAAAGCAACTTGTTGGAATGCAAAAATTGATGAACAGATGTTTGTCGAACAAGTAAATCTGACATATATGAATATGGGTGTCTTTATTAGATGTCGGATAGTTACTTTTTAAGTGTTTGTAACATGGCTTGCATGCCCCGCCCTTTACCTTTAACTTTCCACGTTCATATGGGCTATTCCAGTTCAAATCCACAGATGGAAAACCCATCCAACTAACCCGATTTTAAATTCACACCCCCCTGTGTGGGAGATTAAGGTCATGTCATCTACAGGGGGTGTATGGATTTCAACAGGAATAGCCTACTGACCAGCTACTTCACATTAGGCCCTCAAGTTGTACTCCTTTGAAATACTATTGGCCAAACTGGAACACTATGAACGGTAGTGGCTCCGCGATAAACACACACGTACATAGCGCGATACTGTAGAAAGCATACACGCGCCTAATACATTGCGTACAAGCTTAGTAATATTCATGCTCTAGTTTGGCCAAGGAATACTTAATTTACCTGTAGGTATCATTGTCTGTGACATTTTCTTTCTTTGGTTTTACCTTCAGCATCAGTCAATAAAAGGCATACTAGTGCACCAGTAAATCCAGTAAGACTAGCAGGAGCTGCATCCAGTAACAATGCTAGCCTGAGTGCATATATACAACTCAAAAATCAAGGAGCCTTCCAACAAAATGATATGAACACTAAAAAAGGTAAGGGAACAACCCAAAAGTTTGATGTCATCCTGTAAACAAAAGTGCTTTCATTAGGAGACTGACACCTCCATCCTCCATCCATCCATCCATCCATCCCTTCCTCCCTCCCTCCATCTCTCCCTCCATCCCTCTCTAAAATGTAAGTGTGAATGTTGAAAATTACAACCCAAAAGATCATCTTTGATCAATATGTTAACTAGATTTTACAAACATAATCGAGACTTTCTGACCCCTCCTCCCCCATGATAGGACTTTAGTTTATAGGCCGTCATCAAACTTTTGGTGACTAAAGTGAGTAATATGTTTATTTAGATGCAACTTGCCGCAGAAGTAAGGATGTAACAGGATTAATTACAACAGGGATAAAGACCTGGATTGTAATTCTATAGAAATGTCACAGTATGCTGAAGATAGCACACATATACAGATGATGAGTGCAGCCTGCTTAATATTTTGCAGTTCTATACATTCAAAAATAGTGAAAACCTTTCGCCATGGTAATTAATCCTGTTTAAATTGGTAAATTGGTAATGGCTTTGACTCAGTCTTAAAGGTGTAGGTCTGATTTTGTGGTGTTTTTTTTCTACATTATATTGAAGACTTTCACCAAAACATGCTGCTGAGTTAATCTGCTCAAATTGCTTGGATGTAATACCTTCTTTATTGTGTTTTGAGATGACCGTGTGATCGGATAGATTTGATACTGATCCAAGTATATTTAAAGTGAATTTTTTAATACTTTTGTGGTCCGGGTACGCGATGGTGATGATTGATTGCATTGATTGAACACGGTGGCCGAGCGGAACGGGCTAGGACTCATAATCGTAAGGTTCGGGTTCGAGCCCCGGCGACGCCATCGTGTTGTGCCCTTGAGTAAGGCACTTTATCTCGATTACTCCTCTCCACCCAGGTGTGAAATGGGGAGCTGTTAAGAATACTGCCCTTTGAGCGCCGCCCAAAGGTAGGAGCATGCCTTGGGCATTGTATGGCAGCTGACATATTCTAATGACGGCGGAATAAATGTAAAGCGCTTTGGTACATGTTCACATGTGAAAGGCGCTGTATAAATACCAACATTTATAGAAGAGATATTGTAATATGAGTCACGATACTGAAGTCTCTGGTGTAGTCCAAAGCAGCCAGTTTGGTTCTGCACCCTCCACACAAACAGTCTACCAATGGCAACTTATAACGCTCTTTCTTATTGGCTAAGAAGGAGACTATACAAAGTGTATAGAATAAAAATTGAAAAATTGCATCTGGGAACTTGATTGACCTCTGGGTTGACCCACTGGTATTATAGCATTCAGTGTTGTTGTACAGCACAGCAATTTTCACAATGTTATTATTTTTACCACGCACAAGCTGCATTTATGAGAAACTGGTTCTGGGCAAATTACATTTAGCCATGAAGTTTAAAGATACGCCAAGTTACGTCTGGGTTAAAATTGCTCATGAATATAAAGCAGCTGATTAAAGCCTTGTTCAAAATTGTGCTGGATGACTTCATGGGTAAAGTATTAGTCAATTAAAAAAAGACCTTGTTCATTATCATTGGCAGACTGTTAGTATTGAGGAAGTGGAACCAAATTGGCTGCCGAGGAGGCTATCTCTGGTGTAATAATCTATTGTATGTCTAATATAAGAGCCATTCATTGCTTTTTTTTATCCTTCTTTTTCAGGTGGTTCAGATGCTAAGCAAATCAAACAAGGCTGGATGACAGGAGACAAGAAACATAACCGGACTAAATCACGCAATCTAGACGACTATCAGCCACATGACTCATATACTTGTCCTTCATGTGATAAGATGTATACTACTGAAAGGGACTTAGACATTCATAGATCATACTGCACTGGATAAACCAGGACTAAACAATGAAGGATTGTAAAAAGATGTTACAAAGCTATTGTTTCTTGGAACAATTTTGTTACTCTGAAAGATTGTACCTCTGAACATGATGACATGGTACTCCTTCCCAACCCACTTGTGTGATCAGGGGTATAATACAACAAATGTCAGACTGGGACATTCACAAATTATACTACTAGGATATCAAGCTTTAAAAAAATTTGACATGCCCTTACCGACTGACCCAAAAAATTGAAGAAAAAAAACATGGTTGCGTTTGACTATAGGGAAATATCATATTTTGGTTTATAATATTCAAAATATGTGTTTTTTTTATGTTAAACTGCAGTATAAACGCATAAAATCATCAATTTCTTGCAAATTCTGACTTTCTGCATTTTGTTCGTTCATTTTGGCAGCGTAGACATACGTTGTAACTTTAACAGGGAAATTTGGGATGGAAATTGTGTTCAGTCGCATTTCCTGCATTGATTTGAATCACATTTTCCGTAGTAATTTTCGATGA
This sequence comes from Amphiura filiformis, assembly GCF_039555335.1. Taxonomy (NCBI): domain Eukaryota; kingdom Metazoa; phylum Echinodermata; class Ophiuroidea; order Amphilepidida; family Amphiuridae; genus Amphiura; species Amphiura filiformis. The sequence goes on along the minus strand of NC_092629.1, from coordinate 44,103,024 downwards.
AATACGCACCTGAAGATGCGTACATTTGTAAAGCGCATACTGTTTCTATTTCTCTAAAATTCTCTATGCAAAGTATTAGGTGTCACATCATATTTTGCAGAAATTGCAAAAAAAATTATCGACCAACCGACCCAGGTGTTCGAACCTAAAGGGCAAGTCAACAAATTTTTTAAGCCTCAGGGCCATGTCTGCAGTTAATGGTTGTTTTACGCTGAAATGCTGTTGTCTTTCTGAAATCAGATTAGAAAAGGGACATCCCAGCAAACAGAAAAACGTTTTTAAACATTTTCTTTTTATATAACCTGACATTTAAAGGTTTTTAGGCAATACAACCTTTTCTAACCTTTTGAGAATGTTTTTAAAAATATTTTTGTGTTTGCTGGGATGTTGCAATAATATTTTTTTAGCTTCTGAGTAATACAAAAAAAACATTCATAGATTTTTAAAATACCTGGATGACCAATAACAAATATTGTATGTGTGTAGATGATATGCATGCGCATACATTTAGCTGATCGGCTTTAAATTTTCACTGATTTAAGTCTGATAAAATAATAATATTGAATGGGTTTATTTTTGTATCATTGGGCTATTCCATTTAAAGACCACACTACCCCTGTGGAAGATTTTGGAAATATCTGTTACAGGGGGAGTGTGAATTTCAAATGGAATTAACACATTAGCAGCTCCTTTTGAAAATCACCCTCCCTCAGGGGGAAATTTGGGTTGAATCTTTTTTCAGGGCACGTATGAAATTCAAACGGAGCTGCCTAATGTGCTCATTCCATTTGAAATTCATACTCCCCCTGTGGCAGATATTTCCAGAATCTTCCACAGGGGTAGTGTGGATTTTAAATGGAATAGCCCATTGAATGTATTACACTTGATGCAAAAATATTGCACACATATTCGACTTGTACAATATTCTTCTAACTCTTATCACAAAGTCGTTTACTATTATATAAATAATAATACATATTAATAAATATAAATAATAAGAAAAAAAGGAATTTTGAAATCTGATTAAATGATGTTAAACAGTGCATTTTATAGTGCTTCCAAATTCTCAACAGTTCAATAAAATATCTACAGAACACTAAAACTAAGCTTCCTAATGTGCCTCATTATTTTACAAAAGCCCCACATGCCGTAATATATTCTGCCAACCTTTTTTCCTAAAATACCTCTCAACATATGATGGTAGCCTTCCTTTTTAAGAGAATTTTTATTCAGCAGCAAGCTGTCACTCAAGTCCACTTGGCTCAGACCAAAGTTGGAAATCTTGAAATCATTTTTCAACCCCGGCCCCCAACTCAACAAAAAAATTGACAACCATGAGAGAGTTACCAAATAGGAAAAGGGGTAATTTTTTTACCAGTAGCGAGGAACGCGAAATTGGGAAAATAGGGGGTATTTAATTTGGACAGTCCGCTATATTTGACCGTAAAATCAGCAAAGTAGGGGGTATTTAATTTGCACTGTCCACAAAATTTGGATAAAAGGAGTACTTGAGAAAATCTGGTAATTTTATGTCAATGTTTAGTGTCACTGAAAAGGGGTGTTTGAAATTCTAGTCATTGAAAAGGGGTGTCAAAAATACCCGATGTTTTGATCCAAATTTGTTATTTCAGCTTGATCCAAATTTGTGTTTTGAGCACCATCATCAGTTTTGTCCAGAATTTTTTTTTGGTCCAAATTCATCATTGTTCAACTCTGTCCAAAAGTATGTCTCGTCCAATAGTGATTTTTAGGTCGTCTGAAGGAAAAGACCTTTTGGCATCACGAGTTGTGTGTCCATCTGCCAGTGTGTCAAGTCAGTCAGTCAGTGTGCCCATCAACAAAGGTTTTTGGTCTCACATGAACAGTTCAAATCCAATTGGAACCAAACTTGGGTCATAGCTGTACTATGGGAACCTTCATCCATTTGTGGTGTTAAAGGTCATTTACTGAGGTCATTTGAGGTCAACTTGTAAATAGGCTGAAAATGCATAATCTGGTCTCACATGAACAGTTTACATCCAATTGCAACAAAACTTGAGCCAAATCTGCATTATGGGAGTCTGCATGTAATGGCGGTGTTCAAGGTCATATACTGAGGTCAAAGGTCATTTGAGGTCAATTTGTCAAATTTTCACAAAAATGCAAAAATGATGTTTCACAAGAATATTAACTATCTGTAGTATCCACTAGCCATATCTTCTGACGACCTATCTGCCGTCCCTATTTTTGACTCTGTCCAAATCTGTTTTTGGTCTAAATGTGTCATTGTTTAACGGTCCAAAATAATGTGTTGGTCAAGTCCTATATATTTTCAACTCAACTCAGTACAAATAGGCATTTTAGTCCAAATTTGCCATTACTCAACTAGATCCAAATTTGTGTTTTGTTCCAAATTTGTCATTTTTCTACTCTGTCCAAAATGATGCCTTGATCAAAAATTATGTTTTGGTCGTCGTAAATTCGTCATTTTTAACCAAGTCCAAAATGAAGTCTTGGTCTGAATTCATCATTTGCTAACTCTGTCTGTACTCTGTCCAAAATTAAACTTATACCAATAGCATTTATAATCTAACCCTGATTCATTGCATCTTTCTACTCTGGAAGTAACGTTTTACATCATTTTCTCAAAATTTAAAGCGATATAAGAAAAAATGTACACTCTAAATTTCAAGGGTTTAAAATAAATCCTAAAGTATTGTGAGCAGGGACCAATCAAGTATTAGATTTAAAATTAAATCTTAGGCCTACGATTTAAAATTATTTTTCAAAATGTATTTTTACCTCTTCCTCTCCCCCTTTTTTTTTTCTTTTTAATAGCGTGGCATTAGGCCGAATGCCGATTTTTTTTAATCGCGCAGAGTAGCCGTGCGTTGATTTTTTTCGCTATAGGGCCTATCTTCTGAAGATAGCATTTAGAATCTCATCCCTAGTCATTGCATCTTTCTACTCTAGAAGTAACGTTTTACATTTATTTGTCTAAATTTTTACTTCATCATGGAGAAAGTAGTTCTTCCTCAAATCAGATCTCATCTTGCTATTAATGACTTAGAGGAACCTTTTCAGTCAGGATATAAGCCATCGCACAGTACTGAAACAGCCCTACTCAGAGTAAGGAGCGATATTCTAAATGCCATCGACAGAAAGCATGCCGTCTTCCTGGTCCTCCTGGACCTAAGCGCGGCTTTCGACACTGTGGACTACCCTACTCTTATCAACAGACTAACCAGCGTTTATGGCATTACTGACACAGCGCAGGCATGGCTTGCCTCTTATCTCACCAAGAGAGATCACCAAGTTTGTGTGTCAGGAGCCATGTCTGAAAGCCTTCCTCTGCTTTATGGACTTCCACAGGGGTCTTGCATCAGCCCGGGAATTTTTACAATGTACACTTATCCAATGGGAGCAATCATCCGCCATTATAACATCAATTACCACCTTTACGCGGATGATGTGCAACTTTATATTGAATTTGACCCTAAAATTCCGGGTGATGCTGCTGTTGCAGCTTTTAAGCTCCAGGCTTGTATTGCAGAACTTAAGATATGGATGAGCACAAACAAGCTACAGCTAAACGAAAGTAAAACAGAGTTCATGGTGTTAGCTTCACAACACAACCTGAAAGACCTTTCTACTGTCACTTTGAATTTGGATAACACCACCATCATCCCTTCAACTGTCATTAAGAACCTCGGTGTCAAGTTCGAGTCTGACATGTCAATGACTGCTCAGGTTGCTTCCATATGTAGCTCCACTAACTACCATCTCCGCAATATCAACAGGATCCGTCGTTTCATTGACAAAGACACTTGCAAGCAAGCAGTCAGAGCGCTAATAACATCCAGATTGGACTACTGCAACTCTCTGCTTATTAACATCACAGCCAAAGACATACAAAAGCTTCAAAGGATCCAGAACCGCTCTGCACGTCTCATTTTCCGGGCAAGCAGACGTGAGAACACTTCTCCTCTGATTCAAGAGTTGCACTGGTTGCCGGTCAAACAGCGAATCATCTTTAAGACCATCCTGCTTGTTTACAAGTGCCTGCACAATCAAGCCCCCATTTACCTCACTGAACTCCTTCACATTTACATTCCGTCTGTCAACCTGCGTTCCGGACACGACCAACCTCGCCTTGTTGTCAACAGAACTTTTACAGCTCAAGGGGATCGCGCTTTCACAAATGCTGCCCCTATGTTATGGAACACTTTACCAAATATCATCAGAAACTCTATCACAGTTGCTTCTTTCAAGAGCCAAACAAAAACTCATTTATTCCCGGACTAATTCTTCACCATATTTCATGCTGCTTTGTTTTTATTTTGTTATTTTGTAATGTAAGATGTGTAGTTTAAGATATTTTTGTTAAGCGCCGAGGTCGTGGTTGCTCATGTTACGGCGCTATATAAAAGCTGCTTGTTGTTGTTGTTGTTCATCATGTAGCGGCGATTTTTTCTTTCTAATACATCAGTCCCGATCAGAAAGTTCAAAGCCACATTACATATTCATCACTTTCCGCATCTGCCTGTTTCTCTATTTTTACCTCTTTTTTCCTCCCGTTTTTAATAGCGCGCCGAATGACGATTTGTTTTAAAATCACGCAGAGTAGCCGTACGCGTTTTAGGATTTTTGTTCGTTATATGCCTATCTACTGAAGATAGCATTTAGAATCTAACCCTGATTCATTGCATCTTTCTACTCTGGAAGTAACGTTTTACATCATTTTCTCTCAATTTAAAGCGATATAAGAAAAAAATGTACACTCTAAATTTCAATGGTTTAAAATAAATCCTAATAGGCCAGTAAATTTAGCACTTTTGGAGGCCAACTAAGGAACTAATTGCAACAGAATTTTTTTCACCACAATGCATTTCCTTGAGGTCCCCAAAGTACCATATTAAAAGTCCCAAAATATCCAAGTATGGGAAAGGTGCCTAATTTGCATAAATCCAAAATGGCCGCTTAAATGTCAGAAAAAATCTAAATTTTGACATACCTTCACTTCTAAATGGCTTATTACAATGATTTAACATTCTAGAAAGGGTTTTTTGGACACATCGAGTCTAATGGGATGTGTTACAAAATGTTTACACAGCAGCATCATTAGCATATTTTCAAAATGGCCGCCAAAATGTAAATTCTCTGTATTTTACACAGGAAACACATCATTTCGTATTGTAGAATAGCTTGGAACAACTGCAACATTGTTTTTTTTCACCACAATAATCATTTGAGAACCCTTGAATACTATACTAATAGTACCAAAGTATCCAAGTATCAAAAAGATGATTAATTTGCATAAATCCAAGCTGGCTGCCTGCCAAAATTCAGAAAATGTAGATTTTCACTTCTAAACATGGTAAATAGACTATTACAATGATTTAACTTTCTAGGAATGGGTTTGTGGATACAACCATTCTAATGGAATAGGATATAAACTGACCATAGAGAATGATCACTAGCATATTTTCAAAATGGCCATAGGCCTATTTACACAACCATATCACTATGTTTAAAATAAATCCTATAAAGTATTGTGAGCAGGGACCAATCAAGTATTAGATTTAAAATTAAATCTTAGGCCTACGATTTAAAATTATTTTTTCAAAATGTATTTTTACCTCTTCCTCTCCCCCCTTTTTTTTTTCTTTTTTCTTTTTAATAGCGTGGCATTAGGCCGAATGCCGGTTTTTTTAATCGCGCAGAGTAGCCGTGCGTTGATTTTTTTTCCGCTATAGGGCCTATCTTCTGAAGATAGCATTTAGAATCTCATCCCTAGTCATTGCATCTTTCTACTCTAGAAGTAACGTTTTACATTTATTTGTCTAAATTTTTACTTCATCATGTAGCGGCGAATTTTTTCTTTCTAATACATCAGTCCCGATCAGAAAGTTCAAAGCCACATTACATATTCATCACTTTCCGCATCTGCCTGTTTCTCTATTTTTACCTCTTCTTTCCTCCCGTTTTTAATAGCGCGCCGAATGACGATTTGTTTTAAAATCAAGCAGAGTAGTCGTACGCGTTTTAGGATTTTTGTTCGTTATATGCCTATCTACTGAAGATAGCATTTAGAATCTAACCCTGATTCATTGCATCTTTCTACTCTGGAAGTAACGTTTTACATCATTTTCTCTAAATTTAAAGCGATATAAGAAAAAATGTACACTCTAAATTTCAAGGGTTTAAAATAAATCCTAAAGTAGGCCTATTGTGAGCAGGGCCCAATCAAGTATTAGATTTAAAATTAAATCTTAGGCCTACGATTTAAAATTATTTTTCAAAATGTATTTTTACCTCTTCCTCTCCCCTTTTTTTTTTTTTTTTAATAGCGTGGCATTAGGCCGAATGCCGATTTTTTTTAATCGCGCAGAGTAGCCGTGCGTTGATTTTTTTCGCTATAGGGCATATCTTCTGAAGATAGCATTTTGAATCTCATCCCTAGTCATTGCATCTTTCTACTCTAGAAGTAACGTTTTACATTTATTTGTCTAAATTTTTACTTCATCATGTAGCGGCGAATTGTTTCTTTCTACATCAGTCCCGATCAGAAAGTTCAAAGCCACATTACATATTCATCACTTTCCGCATCTGCCTGTTTCTCTATTTTTACCTCTGTTTTCCTCCCGTTTTTAATAGCGCGCCGAATGACGATTTGTTTTAAAATCACGCAGAGTAGCCGTACGCGTTTTAGGATTTTTGTTGCTTATATGCTCTATCTACTGAAGATAGCATTTAGAATCTAACCCTGATTCATTGCATCTTTCTACTCTGGAAGTAACGTTTTACATCATTTTCTCTAAATTTAAAGCGATATCAGAAAAAATGTACACTCTAAATTTCAAGGGTTTAAAATAAATCCTAAAGTATTGTGAGCAGGGACCAATCAAGTATTAGATTTAAAATTAAATCTTAGGCCTACGATTTAAAATTATTTTTCAAAATGTATTTTTTTCCTCTCCCCCTTTTTTTTTTCTTTTCACGGTGGCATTAGGCCGAATGCCGATTTTTTTTTAATCGCGCAGAGTAGCCGTGCGTTGATTTTTTTCGCTATAGGGCCTATCTTCTGAAGATAGCATTTAGAATCTCATCCCGAGTCATTGCATCTTTCTACTCTAGAAGTAACGTTTTACATCATTTTCTCTAAATTTAAAGCGATATCAGAAAAAATGTACACTCTAAATTTCAAGGGTTTAAAATAAATCCTAAAGTATTGTGAGCAGGGACCAATCAAGTATTAGATTTAAAATTAAATCTTAGGACTACGATTTAAAATTATTTTTCAAAATGTATTTTGTCCTCTCCCCCTTTTTTTTTTTTTCACGGTGGCATTAGGCCGAATGCCGATTTTTTTTTAATCGCGCAGAGTAGCCATGCGTTGATTTTTTTTTTTTATTGGGCCTATCTTCTGAAGATAGCATTTTGAATCTCATTCCTAGTCATTGCATCTTTCTACTCTAGAAGTAACGTTTTACATTTATTTGTCTAAATTTTTACTTCATCATGTAGCGGCGAATTTTTTTCTTTCTAATACATCAGTCCCGATCAGAAAGTTCAAAGCCACATTAGATATTCATCACTTTCCGCATCTGCCTGTTTTTCTATTTTTACCTCTTTTTTCCTCCCTTTTTTAATAGCGCGCCGAATGACGATTTGTTTTAAAATCACGCAGAGTAGCCGTACGCGTTTTAGGATTTTTGTTCGTTATATGCCTATCTACTGAAGATAGCATTTAGAATCTAACCCTGATTCATTGCATCTTTCTACTCTGGAAGTAACGTTTTACATCATTTTCTCTCAATTTAAAGCGATATAAGAAAAAATGTACACTCTAAATTTCAAGGGTTTAAAATAAATCCTAATAGGCCAGTAAATTTAGCACTTTCGGAGGCCAACTAAGGAACTAATTGCAACAGAATTTTTTTCACCACAATGCATTTGCTTGAGGTCCCCAAAGTACCAAAATATCCAAGTATGGGAAAGGTGCCTAATTTGCATAAATCCAAGATGGCCGCCTGCCAAAATTCAGAAAATGTAGATTTTCACTTCTAAACATGGTAAAATAGACTATTACAATGATTTAACTTCCTAGGAATGGGTTTGTGGACACAACCATTCTAATGGAATAGGATATAAACTGACCATAGAGAATGATCACTAGCATATTTTCAAAATGGCCATAGGCCTATTTACACAACCATATCACTATGTTTAAAATAAATCCTAAAGTATTGCGAGCAGGGACCAATCAAGTATTACATTTAAAATTAAATCTTAGGCCTACGATTTAAAATTATTTTTCAAAATGTATTTTTAACTCTTCCTCTCCCCCTTTTTTTCTTTTTTTTAATAGCGTGGCATTAGGCCGAATGCCGATTTTTTTTAATCGCGCAGAGTAGCCGTGCGTTGATTTTTTTCGCTATAGGGCCTATCTTCTGAAGATAGCATTTAGAATCTCATCCCTAGTCATTGCATCTTTCTAATCTAGAAGTAACGTTTTACATTTATTTGTCTAAATTTTTACTTCATCATGTAGCGGCGAATTTTTTCTTTCTAATACATCAGTCCCGATCAGAAAGTTCAAAGCCACATTACATATTCATCACTTTCTGCATCTGCCTGTTTCTCTATTTTTACCTCTTTTTCCTCCCGTTTTTAATAGCGGGCCGAATGACGATTTGTTTTAAAATCACGCAGAGTAGCCGTACGCGTTTTAGGATTTTTGTTCGTTATATGCCTATCTACTGAAGATAGCATTTAGAATCTAACCCTGATTCATTGCATCTTTCTACTCTGGAAGTAACGTTTTACATCATTTTCTCTAAATTTAAAGCGATATCAGAAAAAATGTACACTCTAAATTTCAAGGGTTTAAAATAAATCCTATATTGTGAGCAGGGCCCAATCAAGTATTAGATTTAAATTAAATCTTAGGCGGAGGCCTACGATTTAAAATTATTTTTCAAAATGTATTTTTACCTCTTCCTCTCCCCTTTTTTTTCTTTTTTTTAATAGCGTGGCATTAGGCCGAATGCCGGTTTTTTTAATCGCGCAGAGTAGCCGTGCGTTGATTTTTTTCCGCTATAGGGCCTATCTTCTGAAGATAGCATTTAGAATCTCATCCCTAGTCATTGCATCTTTCTACTCTAGAAGTAACGTTTTACATTTATTTGTCTAAATTTTTACTTCATCATGTAGCGGCGAATTTTTTCTTTCTAATACATCAGTCCCGATCAGAAAGTTCAAAGCCACATTACATATTCATCACTTTCCGCATCTGCCTGTTTCTCTATTTTTACCTCTTCTTTCCTCCCGTTTTTAATAGCGCGCTGAATGACGATTTGTTTTAAAATCACGCAGAGTAGCCGTACGCGTTTTAGGATTTTTGTTCGTTATATGCCTATCTACTGAAGATAGCATTTAGAATCTAACCCTGATTCATTGCATCTTTCTACTCTGGAAGTAACGTTTTACATCATTTTCTCTAAATTTAAAGCGATATAAGAAAAAATGTACACTCTAAATTACAAGGGTTTAAAATAAATCCTAAAGTATTGTGAGCAGGGACTAATCAAGTATTAGATTTAAAATTAAGTCTTAGGCCTACCATTTAAAATTATTTTTCAAAATGTATTTTTACCTCTTCCTCTCCCCCCTTTTTTTTCTTTTTAATAGCGTGGCATTAGGCCGAATGCCGATTTTTTTAATCGCGCAGAGTAGCCGTGCGTTGCTTTTTTTCGCTATAGGGCCTATCTTCTGAAGATAGCATTTAGAATCTCATCCCTAGTCATTGCATCTTTCTACTCTAGAAGTAACGTTTTACATTTATTTGTCTAAATGTTTTACTTCATCATGTAGCGGCGAATTTTTTCTTTCTAATACATCAGTCCCGATCAGAAAGTTCAAAGCCACATTACATATTCATCACTTTCCGCATCTGCCTGTTTCTCTATTTTTACCTCTTTTTTTCCTCCTGTTTTTAATAGCGCGCCGAATGACGATTTGTTTTAAAATCACGCAGAGTAGCCGTAGGCGTTTTAGGATTTTTGTTCGTAATATGCCTACCTACTGAAGATAGCATTTAGAATCTAACCCTGATTCATTGCATCTTTCTACTCTGGAAGTAACGTTTTACATCATATATCCCACTCTAAATTTCAAGGGTTTAAAATAAATCCTAAAGTATTGTGAGCAGGGACCAATCAAGTATTAGATTTAAAATTAAATCTTAGGCCTACGATTTAAAATTATTTTTCGAAATGTATTTTTAACTCTTCCTCTCCCTTTTTTTCTTTTTAATAGCGTGGCATTAGGCCGAATGCCGATTTTTTTTAATCGCGCAGAGTAGCCGTGCGTTGATTTTTTTCGCTATAGGGCCTATCTTCTGAAGATAGCATTTAGAATCTCATCCCTAGTCATTGCATCTTTCTACTCTAGAAGTAACGTTTTACATTTATTTGTCTAAATTTTTACTTCATCATGTAGCGGCGAATTTTTTCTTTCTAATACATCAGTCCCGATCAGAAAGTTCAAAGCCACATTACATATTCATCACTTTCCGCATCTGCCTGTTTCTCTATTTTTACCTCTTTTTCCTCCCGTTTTTAATAGCGGGCCGAATGACGATTTGTTTTAAAATCACGCAGAGTAGCCGTACGCGTTTTAGGATTTTTGTTCGTTATATGCCTATCTACTGAAGATAGCATTTAGAATCTAACCCTGATTCATTGCATCTTTCTACTCTGGAAGTAACGTTTTACATCATTTTCTCTAAATTTAAAGCGATATCAGAAAAAATGTACACTCTAAATTTCAAGGGTTTAAAATAAATCCTATATTGTGAGCAGGGCCCAATCAAGTATTAGATTTAAAATTAAATCTTAGGCGGAGGCCTACGATTTAAAATTATTTTTCAAAATGTATTTTTACCTCTTCCTCTCCCCTTTTTTTCTTTTTTAATAGCGTGGCATTAGGCCGAATGCCGGTTTTTTAATCGCGCAGAGTAGCCGTGCGTTGATTTTTTTCCGCTATAGGGCCTATCTTCTGAAGATAGCATTTAGAATCTCATCCCTAGTCATTGCATCTTTCTACTCTAGAAGTAACGTTTTACATTTATTTGTCTAAATTTTTACTTCATCATGTAGCGGCGAATTTTTTCTTTCTAATACATCAGTCCCGATCAGAAAGTTCAAAGCCACATTACATATTCATCACTTTCCGCATCTGCCTGTTTCTCTATTTTTACCTCTTCTTTCCTCCCGTTTTTAATAGCGCGCCGAATGACGATTTGTTTTAAAATCAAGCAGAGTAGTCGTACGCGTTTTAGGATTTTTGTTCGTTATATGCCTATCTACTGAAGATAGCATTTAGAATCTAACCCTGATTCATTGCATCTTTCTACTCTGGAAGTAACGTTTTACATCATTTTCTCTAAATTTAAAGCGATATAAGAAAAAATGTACACTCTAAATTTCAAGGGTTTAAAATAAATCCTAAAGTATTGTGAGCAGGGACCAATAAGTATTAGATTTAAAATTAAATCTTAGGCCTACGATTTAAAATTATTTTTCAAAATGTATTTTTACCTCTTCCTCTCCCCCTTTTTTTTTTTTTAATAGCGTGGCATTAGGCCGAATGCCGGTTTTTTTAATCGCGCAGAGTAGCCGTGCGTTGATTTTTTTCGCTATAGGGCCTATCTTCTGAAGATAGCATTTAGAATCTCATCCCTAGTCATTGCATCTTTCTACTCTAGAAGTAACGTTTTACATTTATTTGTCTAAATTTTTACTTCATCATGTAGCGGCGAATTTTTTCTTTCTAATACATCAGTCCCGATCAGAAAGTTCAAAGCCACATTACATATTCATCACTTTCCGCATCTGCCTGTTTCTCTATTTTTACCTCTTCTTTCCTCCCGTTTTTAATAGCGCGCCGAATGACGATTTGTTTTAAAATCAAGCAGAGTAGTCGTACGCGTTTTAGGATTTTTGTTCGTTATATGCCTATCTACTGAAGATAGCATTTAGAATCTAACCCTGATTCATTGCATCTTTCTACTCTGGAAGTAACGTTTTACATCATTTTCTCTAAATTTAAAGCGATATAAGAAAAAATGTACACTCTAAATTTCAAGGGTTTAAAATAAATCCTAAAGTATTGTGAGCAGGGACCAATAAGTATTAGATTTAAAATTAAATCTTAGGCCTACGATTTAAAATTATTTTTCAAAATGTATTTTTACCTCTTCCTCTCCCCCTTTTTTTTTCTTTTTTTTAATAGCGTGGCATTAGGCCGAATGCCGGTTTTTTAATCGCGCAGAGTAGCCGTGCGTTGCTTTTTTTCGCTATAGGGCCTATCTTCTGAAGATAGCATTTAGAATCTCATCCTAGTCATTGCATCTTTCTACTCTAGAAGTAACGTTTTACATTTATTTGTCTAAATGTTTTACTTCATCATGTAGCGGCGAATTTTTTTCTTTCTAATACATCAGTCCCGATCAGAAAGTTCAAAGCCACATTACATATTCATCACTTTCCGCATCTGCCTGTTTCTCTATTTTTACCTCTTTTTTTCCTCCGTTTTTTAATAGCGCGCCGAATGACGATTTGTTTTAAAATCACGCAGAGTAGCCGTACGCGTTTTAGGATTTTTGTTCGTAATATGCCTACCTACTGAAGATAGCATTTAGAATCTAACCCTGATTCATTGTATCTTTCTACTCTGGAAGTAACGTTTTACATCATATATCCCACTCTAAATTTCAAGGGTTTAAAATAAATCCTAAAGTATTGTGAGCAGGGACCAATCAAGTATTAGATTTAAAATTAAATCTTAGGCCTACGATTTAAAATTATTTTTCAAAATGTATTTTTAACTCTTCCTCTCCCCTTTTTTTTTTTTTAATAGTCGTGGCATTAGGCCGAATGCCGATTTTTTTTAATCGCGCAGAGTAGCCGTGCGTTGATTTTTTTCGCTATAGGGCCTATCTTCTGAAGATAGCATTTAGAATCTCATCCCTAGTCATTGCATCTTTCTACTCTAGAAGTAACGTTTTACATTTATTTGTCTAAATTTTTACTTCATCATGTAGCGGCGAATTTTTTCTTTCTAATACATCAGTCCCGATCAGAAAGTTCAAAGCCACATTACATATTCATCACTTTCCGCATCTGCCTGTTTCTCTATTTTTACCTCTTTTTCCTCCCGTTTTTAATAGCGGGCCGAATGACGATTTGTTTTAAAATCACGCAGAGTAGCCGTACGCGTTTTAGGATTTTTGTTCGTTATATGCCTATCTACTGAAGATAGCATTTAGAATCTAACCCTGATTCATTGCATCTTTCTACTCTGGAAGTAACGTTTTACATCATTTTCTCTAAATTTAAAGCGAAATCAGAAAAAATGTACACTCTAAATTTCAAGGGTTTAAAATAAATCCTATATTGTGAGCAGGGCCCAATCAAGTATTAGATTTAAAATTAAATCTTAGGCGGAGGCCTACGATTTAAAATTATTTTTCAAAATGTATTTTTACCTCTTCCTCTCCCCCTTTTTTTCTTTTTTAATAGCGTGGCATTAGGCCGAATGCCGGTTTTTTAATCGCGCAGAGTAGCCGTGCGTTGATTTTTTTTTCCGCTATAGGGCCTATCTTCTGAAGATAGCATTTAGAATCTCATCCTAGTCATTGCATCTTTCTACTCTAGAAGTAACGTTTTACATTTATTTGTCTAAATTTTTACTTTATTATGTAGCGGCGAATTTTTTCTTTCTAATACATCAGTCCCGATCAGAAAGTTCAAAGCCACATTACATATTCATCACTTTCCGCATCTGCCTGTTTCTCTATTTTTACCTCTTCTTTCCTCCCGTTTTTAATAGCGCGCCGAATGACGATTTGTTTTAAAATCAAGCAGAGTAGTCGTACGCGTTTTAGGATTTTTGTTCGTTATATGCCTATCTACTGAAGATAGCATTTAGAATCTAACCCTGATTCATTGCATCTTTCTACTATGGAAGTAACGTTTTACATCATTTTCTCTAAATTTAAAGCGATATAAGAAAAAATGTACACTCTAAATTTCAAGGGTTTAAAATAAATCCTAAAGTATTGTGAGCAGGGACCAATAAGTATTAGATTTAAAATTAAATCTTAGGCCTACGATTTAAAATTATTTTTCAAAATGTATTTTTACCTCTTCCTCTCCCCCTTTTTTTTCTTTTTTTTTTTAATAGCGTGGCATTAGGCCGAATGCCGATTTTTTTTTTGCGCTGAGTAGCCGTGCGTTGCTTTTTTTCGCTTTAGGGCCTATCTTCTGAAGATAGCATTTAGAATCTCATCCTAGTCATTGCATCTTTCTACTCTAGAAGTAACGTTTTACATTTATTTGTCTAAATGTTTTACTTCATCATGTAGCGGCGAATTTTCTCTTTCTAATACATCAGTCCCGATCAGAAAGTTCAAAGCCACATTACATATTCATCACTTTCCGCATCTGCCTGTTTCTCTATTTTTACCTCTTTTTTCCTCCCGTTTTTAATAGCGCGCCGAATGACGATTTGTTTTAAAATCACGCAGAGTAGCCGTACGCGTTTTAGGATTTTTGTTCGTAATATGCCTACCTACTGAAGATAGCATTTAGAATCTAACCCTGATTCATTGTATCTTTCTACTCTGGAAGTAACGTTTTACATCATATATCCCACTCTAAATTTCAAGGGTTTAAAATAAATCCTAAAGTATTGTGAGCAGGGACCAATCAAGTAATAGATTTAAAATTAAATTTTAGGCCTACGATTTAAAATTATTTTTCAAAATGTATTTTTAACTCTTCCTCTCCCCTTTTTTTCTTTTTAATAGCGTGGCATTAGGCCGAATGCCGATTTTTTTTTAATCGCGCAGAGTAGCCGTGCGTTGATTTTTTTCGCTATAGGGCCTATCTTCTGAAGATAGCATTTAGAATCTCATCCCTAGTCATTGCATCTTTCTACTCTAGAAGTAACGTTTTACATTTATTTGTCTAAATTTTTACTTCATCATGTAAGCGGCGAATTTTTTCTTTCTAATACATCAGTCCCGATCAGAAAGTTCAAAGCCACATTACATATTCATCACTTTCCGCATCTGCCTGTTTCTCTATTTTTACCTCTTTTTCCTCCCGTTTTTAATAGCGCGCCGAATGACGATTTGTTTTAAAATCACGCAGAGTAGCCGTACGCGTTTTAGGATTTTTGTTCGTTATATGCCTATCTACTGAAGATAGCATTTAGAATCTAACCCTGATTCATTGCATCTTTCTACTCTGGAAGTAACGTTTTACATCATTTTCTCTAAATTTAAAGCGATATCAGAAAAATGTACACTCTAAATTTCAAGGGTTTAAAATAAATCCTATATTGTGAGCAGGGCCCAATCAAGTATTAGATTTAAAATTAAATCTTAGGCGGAGGCCTACGATTTAAAATTATTTTTCAAAATGTATTTTTACCTCTTCCTCTCCCCCTTTTTTTTCTTTTTAATAGCGTGGCATTAGGCCGAATGGCGGTTTTTTTAATCGCGCAGAGTAGCCGTGCGTTGATTTTTTTCCGCTATAGGGCCTATCTTCTGAAGATAGCATTTAGAATCTCATCCCTAGTCATTGCATCTTTCTACTCTAGAAGTAACGTTTTACATTTATTTGTCTAAATGTTTTACTTCATCATGTAGCGGCGAATTTTTTTCTTTCTAATACATCAGTCCCGATCAGAAAGTTCAAAGCCACATTACATATTCATCACTTTCCGCATCTGCCTGTTTCTCTATTTTTACCTCTTTTTTCCTCCCGTTTTAATGGCGCGCCGAATGACGATTTGTTTTAAAATCACGCAGAGTAGCCGTACGCGTTTTAGGATTTTTGTTCGTAATATGCCTACCTACTGAAGATAGCATTTAGAATCTAACCCTGATTCATTGTATCTTTCTACTCTGGAAGTAACGTTTTACATCATATATCCCACTCTAAATTTCAAGGGTTTAAAATAAATCCTAAAGTATTGTGAGCAGGGACCAATCAAGTATTAGATTTAAAATTAAATCTTAGGCCTACGATTTAAAATTATTTTTCAAAATGTATTTTTACCTCTTCCTCTCCCCTTTTTTTTTCTTTTAATAGCGTGGCATTAGGCCGAATGCCGATTTTTTTTAATCGCGCAGAGTAGCCGTGCGTTGATTTTTTTCGCTATAGGGCCTATCTTCTGAAGATAGCATTTAGAATCTCATCCCTAGTCATTGCATCTTTCTACTCTAGAAGTAACGTTTTACATTTATTTGTCTAAATTTTTACTTCATCATGTAGCGGCGAATTTTTTCTTTCTAATACATCAGTCCCGATCAGAAAGTTCAAAGCCACATTACATATTCATCACTTTCCGCATCTGCCTGTTTCTCTATTTTTACCTCTTTTTCCTCCCGTTTTTAATAGCGGGCCGAATGACGATTTGTTTTAAAATCACGCAGAGTAGCCGTACGCGTTTTAGGATTTTTGTTCGTTATATGCCTATCTACTGAAGATAGCATTTAGAATCTAACCCTGATTCATTGCATCTTTCTACTCTGGAAGTAACGTTTTACATCATTTTCTCTACATTTAAAGCGATATCAGAAAAGATGTACACTCTAAATTTCAAGGGTTTAAAATAAATCCTATATTGTGAGCAGGGCCCAATCAAGTATTAGATTTAAAATTAAATCTTAGGCGGAGGCCTACGATTTAAAATTATTTTTCAAAATGTATTTTTACCTCTTCCTCTCCCCCTTTTTTTTTTTTTATTAGCGTGGCATTAGGCCGAATGCCGGTTTTTTTAATCGCGCAGAGTAGCCGTGCGTTGCTTTTTTTCCGCTATAGGGCCTATCTTCTGAAGATAGCATTTAGAATCTCATCCCTAGTCATTGCATCTTTCTACTCTAGAAGTAACGTTTTACATTTATTTGTCTAAATTTTACTTCATCATGTAGCGGCGAATTTTTTCTTTCTAATACATCAGTCCCGATCAGAAAGTTCAAAGCCACATTACATATTCATCACTTTCCGCATCTGCCTGTTTCTCTATTTTTACCTCTTCTTTCCTCCTGTTTTAATAGCGCGCCGAATGACGATTTGTTTTAAAATCAAGCAGAGTAGTCGTACGCGTTTTAGGATTTTTGTTCGTTATATGCCTATCTACTGAAGATAGCATTTAGAATCTAACCCTGATTCATTGCATCTTTCTACTCTGGAAGTAACGTTTTACATCATTTTCTCTAAATTTAAAGCGATATAAGAAAAAATGTACACTCTAAATTTCAAGGGTTTAAAATAAATCCTAAAGTATTGTGAGCAGGGACCAATAAGTATTAGATTTAAAATTAAATCTTAGGCCTACGATTTAAAATTATTTTTCAAAATGTATTTTTACCTCTTCCTCTCCCCCTTTTTTTTCTTTTTAATAGCGTGGCATTAGGCCGAATGCCGATTTTTTTAATCGCGCAGAGTAGCCGTGCGTTGCTTTTTTTCGCTATAGGGCCTATCTTCTAAAGATAGCATTTAGAATCTCATCCCTAGTCATTGCATCTTTCTACTCTAGAAGTAACGTTTTACATTTATTTGTCTAAATGTTTTACTTCATCATGTAGCGGCGAATTTTTTCTTTCTAATACATCAGTCCCGATCAGAAAGTTCAAAGCCACATTACATATTCATCACTTTCCGCATCTGCCTGTTTCTCTATTTTTACCTCTTTTTTCCTCCCGTTTTAATAGCGCGCCGAATGACGATTTGTTTTAAAATCACGCAGAGTAGCCGTACGCGTTTTAGGATTTTTGTTCGTAATATGCCTACCTACTGAAGATAGCATTTAGAATCTAACCCTGATTCATTGTATCTTTCTACTCTGGAAGTAACGTTTTACATCATATATCCCACTCTAAATTTCAAGGGTTTAAAATAAATCCTAAAGTATTGTGAGCAGGGACCAATCAAGTATTAGATTTAAAATTAAATCTTAGGCCTACGATTTAAAATTATTTTTCGAAATGTATTTTTAACTCTTCCTCTCCCTTTTTTTCTTTTTAATAGCGTGGCATTAGGCCGAATGCCGATTTTTTTAATCGCGCAGAGTAGCCGTGCGTTGATTTTTTTCGCTATAGGGCCTATCTTCTGAAGATAGCATTTAGAATCTCATCCCTAGTCATTGCATCTTTCTACTCTAGAAGTAACGTTTTACATTTATTTGTCTAAATTTTTACTTCATCATGTAGCGGCGAATTTTTTCTTTCTAATACATCAGTCCCGATCAGAAAGTTCAAAGCCACATTACATATTCATCACTTTCCGCATCTGCCTGTTTCTCTATTTTTACCTCTTTTTCCTCCCGTTTTTTAATAGCGGGCCGAATGACGATTTGTTTTAAAATCACGCAGAGTAGCCGTACGCGTTTTAGGATTTTTGTTCGTTATATGCCTATCTACTGAAGATAGCATTTAGAATCTAACCCTGATTCATTGCATCTTTCTACTCTGGAAGTAACGTTTTACATCATTTTCTAAATTTAAAGCGATATCAGAAAAATGTACACTCTAAATTTCAAGGGTTTAAAATAAATCCTATATTGTGAGCAGGGCCCAATCAAGTATTAGATTTAAAATTAAATCTTAGGCGGAGGCCTACGATTTAAAATTATTTTTCAAAATGTATTTTTACCTCTTCCTCTCCCCCTTTTTTTCTTTTTAATAGCGTGGCATTAGGCCGAATGCCGGTTTTTTTAATCGCGCAGAGTAGCCGTGCGTTGATTTTTTTTCCGCTATAGGGCCTATCTTCTGAAGATAGCATTTAGAATCTCATCCCTAGTCATTGCATCTTTCTACTCTAGAAGTAACGTTTTACATTTATTTGTCTAAATTTTTACTTCATCATGTAGCGGCGAATTTTTTCTTTCTAATACATCAGTCCCGATCAGAAAGTTCAAAGCCACATTACATATTCATCACTTTCCGCATCTGCCTGTTTCTCTATTTTTACCTCTTCTTTCCCCCGTTTTTAATAGCGCGCCGAATGACGATTTGTTTTAAAATCAAGCAGAGTAGTCGTACGCGTTTTAGGATTTTTGTTCGTTATATGCCTATCTACTGAAGATAGCATTTAGAATCTAACCCTGATTCATTGCATCTTCCTACTCTGGAAGTAACGTTTTACATCATTTTCTCTAAATTTAAAGCGATATAAGAAAAAATGTACACTCTAAATTTCAAGGGTTTAAAATAAATCCTAAAGTATTGTGAGCAGGGACCAATAAGTATTAGATTTAAAATTAAATCTTAGGCCTACGATTTAAAATTATTTTTCAATATGTATTTTTACCTCTTCCTCTCCCCCTTTTTTTTCTTTTTAATAGCGTGGCATTAGGCCGAATGCCGATTTTTTTAATCGCGCAGAGTAGCCGTGCGTTGATTTTTTTCGCTATAGGGCCTATCTTCTGTGATCTGAAGATAGCATTTAGAATCTCATCCCTAGTCATTGCATCTTTCTACTCTAGAAGAAGTAACGTTTTACAGTTATTTGTCTAAATTTTTACTTCATCATGTAGCGGCGAATTTTTTTCTTTCTAATACATCAGTCCCGATCAGAAAGTTCAAAGCCACATTACATATTCATCACTTTCCGCATCTGCCTGTTTCTCTATTTTTACCTCTTTTTTCCTCCCGTTTTTAATAGCGCGCCGAATGACGACGATTTGTTTTAAAATCACGCAGAGTAGCCGTACGCGTTTTAGGATTTTTGTTCGTTATATGCCTATCTACTGAAGATAGCATTATTTTAGAATCTAACCCTGATTCATTGCATCTTTCTACTCTGGAAGTAACGTTTTACATCATTTTCTCTAAATTTAAAGCGATATAAGAAAAAATGTACACTCTAAATTTCAAGGGTTTAAAATAAATCCTAAAGTATTGTGAGCAGGGACCAATCAAGTATTAGATTTAAAATTAAATCTTAGGCGGAGGCCTACGATTTAAAATTATTTTTCAAAATGTATTTTTACCTCTTCCTTTCCCCCTTTTTTTTTCTTTTTAATAGCGTGGCATTAGGCCGAATGCCGATTTTTTTAATCGCGCAGAGTAGGCCTAGCCGTAGCCTGAATCCTTCTGGCCTCTAATGGCGGCGCCTTTTTTACCCACAATCCTTCACGTTGCCTCAATACAGCACAGTGGAGCGGCCGTGCGTGAGTATTAGAGGACTGGAGGATCGAGTCTAGCCTAGCCGTGCGTTGATTTTTTTCGCTATAGGGCCTATCTTCTGAAGATAGCATTTAGAATCTCATCCCAAGTCATTGCATCTTTCTACTCTAGAAGTAACGTTTTACATTTATTTGTCTAAATGTTTACTTCATCATGTAGCGGCGAATTTTTTCTTTCTAATACATCAGTCCCGATCAGAAAGTTCAAAGCCACATTACATATTCATCACTTTCCGCATCTGCCTGTTTCTCTATTTTTACCTCTTTTTCCTCCCGTTTTTAATAGCGTGCCGAATGACGATTTGTTTTAAAATCACGCAGAGTAGCCGTACTTGTTTTAGGATTTTTGTTCGTTATATGCCTATCTACTGAAGTATTTATGAATATTATCAATCATCCAGGTAGATCAAATAGTTGACTAAATTATAATTCTGTTCAACTGGACTTACTATTTATGATGGCTAAGGTATCACGTCATATCCATGTGACGTCACTTCTACCATCGTGACGTCACAGGTCAAGAATACAGAGCCAATTCAAGACCAGTCTGCCTGATGATGCGTCATGGATATGACGTGATACCGTAGCCATCATAAATAGTAAGTCCAGTTGAACAGAATTATAATTTAGCCAACTATCTACTGAAGATAGCATTTAGAATCTAACCCTGATTCATTGCATCTTTCTACTCTGGAAGTAACGTTTTACATCATTTTCTCTAAATTTAAAGCGATATAAGAAAAAATGTACACTCTAAATTTCAAGGGTTTAAAATAAATCCTAAAGTATTGTGAGCAGGGACCAATCAAGTATTAGATTTAAAATTAAATCTTAGGCCTACGATTTAAAATTATTTTTCAAAATGTATTTTGACCTCTTCCTCTCCCCCTTTTTTTCTTTTTAATAGCGTGGCATTAGGCCGAATGCCGGTTTTTTTAATCGCGCAGAGTAGCCGTGCGTTGATTTTTTTCGCTATAGGGCCTATCTTCTGAAGATAGCATTTTGAATCTCATCCCTAGTCATTGCATCTTTCTACTCTAGAAGTAACGTTTTACATTTATTTGTCTAAATATTTACTTCATCATGTAGCGGCGAATTTTTTCTTTCTAATACATCAGTCCCGATCAGAAAGTTCAAAGCCACATTACATATTCATCACTTTCCGCATCTGCCTGTTTCTCTATTTTTACCTCTTTTTTCCTCCCGTTTTTAGTAGCGCGCCGAATGATGATTTGTTTTAAAATCACGCAGAGTAGCCGTAGGCGTTTTAGGATTTTTGTTCGTTATATGCCTATCTACTGAAGAGAGCATTTAGAATCTAACCCTATTTTGGTTCAAATTCATCATTTTTTCAACTTCACTTTTTATTTCGGTCCAAATCAGTGTTTTAATCAAAATCAAGAAGTTTTCAGCTCTTTTCAAAATTGTTATTACTAGTACTAGTTCAAATTCGTTTTCAAACGGTCCAGTAAGATTTTTGTCTTGTCCAATAGCGATTTTTAAGGGCTCGGATAGCAATGTTTTCACATATTCTTGTGGGACCTGAGAGCACATCAGACATCAAATTGCATTTTGAACAAAGTGAATGTCCTGATCAAATAATTTTGATTTTTTGAAATTCGCGATATTATACAAATTTTATGGCAAATGATTAAAAATTGATATTATTTGAAATATATAAAAAATATAAAATTTTGATAATTTGCCATAAAATTTGTATTATATCACGAATTTCAAAAAATTATTTGATATCATCAGGATATTCTTTGTATTCAGAATTCGATTCGATATGCCTGATGTTCTCTCAGGTCCCACAACAAATAGGGCCTACTGTGCAAACATTGTCAATTCCTTAACTCCGTCCAAATCTGATTTGATCCAACTCCAGGGTCCAGACTGGGGACAACTCCCACTTTGGAGGTGATGTGTATTATAGGGCTGTTACGACCTCCACTTGCAAAGCAGGCCACTCCCAACAATTAAATCAATATATATAACAAAGCTTGCCTTCTCAGCCCTTAGATCGAGAGATAAAAAGAAATTTGGATTTTTTTCCCCAGTGATCCTGTTCCCTGCATTATTGTTTTTTTTTTCCTTCTTTTTTTCTTTCCCTCTCTCACTTTTGTTATGGCCACTTTCTCCCCAGGGGAGGGAGGCGGACCCCCCCTCCCCTCATAAAAAAATTGCCAAAGGCCAAAAAAGTCCCCTTCTTTGACCCCAAAAGTCCATTTGCAAGTGAAAAGTAGGTTTTTTATGCCTTTTGGTCAAAAGGTCTAAATTTTCTCTATATCGCCTCCAATCCAATTTTCCAAAATCAGCCTCCCCCAAAAAAAAAAAAAAAAATCTGGTACGGGTGACGGGTCTGCCTGGGCGAATGCCTTCACTTGGTTACGCAGTGGAGGAGAAATTAATGTACCTCAACAAACGAAAAAAGTTTCGTGTTAATATCGCCAAATATGGAAATCCCGTTAACCAATCAGTAGCTAATTCCTGTACGACGTGCTTGATAGGCGACGGGCTGTTATTGTCGACTGAATGCAAAATTTGGGTGTAGGAAAAAAACAATAATTGGCTATTTTTCGTGCAAATAATTGCAGTGAACAGTTATCACACGGTATCACATCAGTAGCAGTTAGGTGAGTATATTTTATACAATGTACACATCCGATATTATAATTCATACTGTAGTGATAGGTTGTACTAATGTTGTGTGTTTCAGATTAGATAATTAGGTAAGCTTACTATGACTATATAGCTAGTAATTAGGAAGATCGAACACAGACATAATTATTTGGACGTTTAAATGAGCCGGTTCTTTCATAGCAGATAATACCCAATGTTAAAAGTAAATGTCGTCACGTTCTCAGTTACTGGGACTAAAGCTTACTAGTACTCTAATTAGGTATCCCAGGCAAACCTTAGTTAAAGCCTTAATGTACGATCTTTTTAAATTTTTAGATTTTTCTTTTTTTCTTCTAAAATGATAATATGTAATCATTATGAAAGTTCCCAATACATTTGGACGCGCAAAACATTGGGAATTTGCAAAGAAACAACATCATAAACTTCACCTCTATCCCTCGAAACAACTCGCACGATTTTGATTAGGACAGCGAGTGCGGCCTCAGAGTTAGTCTCCCACGCGTTAGTTTGGTTACGTTCCTCCACATGTGGAGGGAGCGTAACTCAAGCTAGTTTTGTAGGAGACTACGGTTTATGATAGTGGTTTACATAAAGTCATAATCTAAAAATTATGACTTTATGTCGGACCAACAGAAAATCGTCCCGCTTTACTACAAATAGGACGAATTTGACAGTTTGCTCATAGATTTAAATTAGAACATGTGTAAGTATTACAAATATGCCAAAAAATCGGTTTTGAAAAAAATAAAGGTAAATTCTGAAAAAAGATCGTACATTATGACTTTAACACATTTGCTAGTCAGCCAAATTCGCCGACAATGTCAATGCATTACATAGAAATTTAAAACAACTGGCCGAAGAAGGAAACCTACATAAATATGTTTTCTATGCTTCACTTGACCCAAATATATGATTTTTTATGGTGACTGATAAGACAATCGCACATGGAATTTTAGAGGGATTTTGATAGCAGTTCCATTAAAAAAAGCTGCTATCATAATGAGACTAAGATCTAGAAACACCCCCGAAATGCCATTTTGGGGAATTTTGCTAACTGAATCTTTTTGATGAAAGTCAATCTTTGACAAGATGTAACTTTTTCTACGGAAAGTGCTATGAAAAAAAGGTTTTCAGTTTTGGCTTTGTTTACTCTTGAAGAGCTTTAATTTGATATATAAAATGATGCAGTTTGATGGCGAATTCACCTAACATACCTAATTTAATTTTACAACAAAACATGATGAACAAAACCCGGGGGGGGGGGGGTGGGAGCACCAGTTTGTCATTGATAAGGGGGTATCATGCGTGCCACGAAGTTTCAAATAGCACCCTAAACAAGTATTTACGAAGTCTGAAAATGCACCCCTAAACAAGTATGGCAAGTGCAATTTCATACCCTAATAACTAAATAAGTATTGACATTATTTTTGCCCCCATTAGAAGCAAGTAAATCAGTCATATTTTGACTCTAAAACCCTTCATGATAACTGGGAAAACACAAATTCAAAAGTTCATAATTTTTAACCTTTATTACATACTACATTTGTCTCAAAGGACCCTAAACACTGATTTATTGTACAAGGTATACCCTTTTTCTCAAAATGCCATGTTTTAAATACCCTATTCATGATACGTAAGTGCCTGATCAGTGCTGACCAAGCGCTAGTATAAATTAAATTAGTAAAATCTCACACATCGTAAAACTGGTGATCTTTTCTTTCGTTTTAGACCACCCGAGCTATATGGTTAAAATTAAGAATTCATCAAATTAAGGTTAATCATGTTTTTAACTATACAAACATACCTTTTCCTTGAACAAAATTTATTTTATTTTGTCCCAAAATTCACTTTTAAAACTAAAAGGGCATTTCATGATCCACAGCCTCATCCCCCCACTTTTTTTAAAAAAAATTGAGATTTTTATACCACTGGAAACCTCTGGCTATGTAATGTTTATGTACCAAAAATTTCTTGCAGATTAATTCGTTTAGCAAATATATCATCAAATTTGAATTTTGTTTTCCTTTTTAAAATTCATTTTATTTTGTTCCAACATTCACTTTTAAAAGGGCATTTCGTGATCCACAGCCTCATTCCCCCACTTTTTAAAAAAAAGAGTTGAGATTTTTATACCACTGGAAATCTCTGGCCAAGCAGGGATGCAAGTTTTTCTGCTTTTGCAGGAATTCCAGCTTTTTGTTACTCCAAATTTACGCACTTTTATTTATTTTCAGCCCATTTTGTGGCTTTATAGCACTAAGTTACACGCTTTTTCAGGCTTTTCCTGCAAAATCACTTCAGGCCACTTGCATCCCTGGCTATGTAATGTTTATGTACCAAAAATTTCTTGCAGATTAATTCGTTTAGCAAATATATCGTCAAATTTGAATTTCATTCGGTTCGAAATTACAACACTGGCCTATGGATCAGTGTAATACACATAATTATGTATAACTCACAAAGGCAATTTATAATCAGAATCAACTGAAATTTTGGGAATATTAGCTTTTTTAGTGGATATCTACTGAACAATTTCATAAAAAGAGGATGCTAGGATCACAAAATACTCCTTTAAGTTTTGATGATTTTGGGGTAGGCAAATCCAGTAGGGCCTAAAATTGTCAGTAACGATGTTGTTGATTTCTATAACAAAATCATATGAAGATCCACCAAATACGGTCAGAACCATCAGCAAAATTTAATTCTGCTCGCTTCCTCAAGTCCCAAATTGTTTTTATTTTTAGAACCTTTCTTGCTTTTTCTCAGTTTCCACCAGTTAGTGTCACTACGCAAGAAGCTTTAAAATTGATCTAGATTTGCATTATGGGTAGTTAATAATATCACTGTTTGTTTAAAGTCACTGGGTGGGCACTTATGTATGTAGATGCATATAGGCGGTTAATGGAACGAATACGGTGTACACTTTTTGTGGTATTTTTGCATTCAAATCTGACAAATAAGGACTTAGACGATTTTTAACCAAAGTAATACAGCACTACAAACATTTTCACTTTCAGTGTCTTAAAACCAGTTGCAATGGGCCAATCTGCATCGTCTGAAGGTGTTTTGTTGCAGCAGCAATATCAGAGTAGTCTGACGCTATTTACATCATATGAGCAGGGAGAAATCAAACAGATTTTTGACACAATTTGTAAGACTCCTGCAACTGAACTGGAATGTTCCCTTTCAGGATTTGAAAAAAGTCAGCTTCAGGTATGTGTGTAGTTATTTTGTTCAATTTTGCTTGGTGAAAGGTGGATTGTTCCATTCCACTTGCCTTTCTGACTTGTGGAATGGAACAATCCATCTTTGACCTCATGATTTAGAGATGCCAGTTTCTTGAATTTATTCAGTTTTCCAAATTTTTATAAATTAAAAAAAAAAAAAAGAATATAAGATTTTTTTAGCGATTGTTTTTCTTTTCTTTCTTTTCTTTTTCTTTTTCTTTTTTTTTTTGATTTGGAGAGCCCCTGGACCTAGAGCCAAGTGCACAATCATTTTTGGTTGATTTTTAATCAAAGATTACAATTTTGTATCTAAAAGTGAGCCGGCCATGAGGCGCTGCGCTCCGGTCGCTGTGCGACCTATGGCTTGAAATTGTCTGTGTTATGTCCATAATATTCACTGCCATCTATGATGATTATTTGTGACAATCACACTTATAAGAAGTTACATGCAATATACAAGATAAGCATATCGTGGTGGTACATGTAGTAATTGTTAAGAATTCAAACCCTATATTTATAATGTTTTTTATTCAATTATTTATTGATAATTTACATTTTCTTGAAATAGGGTTACATTGACGGCAAGCTACCAGACTCCACAACCAACCGACTTTATGATCTTCTCAAGTTGCTACAACTCTGTGGTGCTGTTAACAAACCAGATGATGTGCCCATATCCCATCATGCATTTGT
This sequence comes from Amphiura filiformis, assembly GCF_039555335.1. Taxonomy (NCBI): domain Eukaryota; kingdom Metazoa; phylum Echinodermata; class Ophiuroidea; order Amphilepidida; family Amphiuridae; genus Amphiura; species Amphiura filiformis. The sequence goes on along the minus strand of NC_092629.1, from coordinate 44,076,217 downwards.
TGTTGCCATGGCGATGTTGTTTAAGGGTACCCTGGATCAGCATTGTCATTTGATTCATTGTCTTGCCACTGAAAATAGGAATGGGGTGCCTGCAGTGGAATTGTCAAAGGTGAGACTTAAACAGGAAGCGCTGCTTGTCCAGTTCACCACAGAAGAACTTACTTACACCTGTTACTTTGATCACAGACAGAACATGGATAAATTTTAAAATAGAGGGGGTCATAAAATTTTTGTTGACCAAAATGTTGGGAGTTACAAGATGACCACGTATAGTGTGTTTATTTTATTCAAAAAGACTGATTTCAATACAATTTTAGCCTGTCTAGGGGGTAAGGTGTATCGTGGGGGGGGGGGAAGGGGGTCATAAAATTTTTGTTGCCAAATTGGGGGGTTGCCATTTTATTGATGCTGACTTTTTGGAAATTTGGGACTCCCCCTTCCGAAGAAAATTATAGCCCTCTAATAACGATAAAGCAATCAAATATTTACTATCTATGAGTGTAATTGTCAAAATATAATCACAAGGTGAAAGATGGAATGTTCCACTCCACAAGCCAGAATGGTGGTTAGAATGGAACAACACATCTTTCACCGAATGATTTTTCGACCATTACACAAATTTGTCAATATATTTGTTTTATATCACTTAAGTACATAAATGCTGTTGCATACAATTTAAGGTACTGGAAATATTTTTTTCATCAATATAACACTGTATTTTGCCATGACATGGTTATGATGAAGTTAAATGTACATTATCATAGTAGAATTGCACATTATCATAGCCATTTGTCAATCATCATGTGATATATTTTGATAATAATTTATGATAGTGTATCTTTACCATTTATCACTTATACCAGCTGTGCAGATACCACACTCTCCCCCAAATTATATATTTTAATGGTTAAAACATGTACATGTATGCTGAGGGGCCACTTGCATTTGGAGATAGATATCATGCGTATGCAAAAATGTGTGTCAAAAGGCTAGTTTTGACAGGACCTCAAACCAGGATTGATGAATTTTTTTTTTGATTTTTTTTAAATTAAAAAAAATCAGATTTTGTAAAAGTTAAATCAGACTTTTTTTTTTTGAATCAATTTTTTTGATATTTTTAATTCCAAGAACTGCTATACCCCATGATAAATTCAAAAGCGACCAGTGGAACGCTAGACATATTCGTAATATGCGCAATCCTATCAGGTATAAAAATTCAAAACGTTTTTACTTGTGAAAATTTCATAGAAAAAATTTGGCAAAAATCATGAGAAAAAGCAGTTGAATTCTGCACCTTGAAGATGAATTTATAGCAATAAGATAAAATGTCATCATAGAGGTATTGAATTGGATCCAAAAATTGTAGAAGCATACAGTCAATTTAAGATAGAAATTAACTTAATCAAAAATGGTAAAAAATAAAAACGTGATTTAAATCAATGATCAATCATGTGATTTAAGGTGGCTGTGTACTCTCAGACATGCATGTAGTAAAAGTGCAATAACTTTGTAATTATTCATAAGACATATAAAAGTATACATTTTTATAAAGGCAAGACATCAATAAATCTTAATATAAATACAGATTTGGGGTAAAAACAACAATTATGAAGAAAATCACAAAAAAGTGAGTTTTTGGCAATATTTGTTAGGTACATCATAACAAAAAAACACTCTTTCCAAAATATTTTATTTTGTTTTTAGCTCAATCTTGAGGCTCCATTCCAAAAACGGTTTTTTTATTTTTTGATATTGGCCTTAGTTTTTGAGATATTGACCATATAAGGCATCAAAATGAACTTTTTAAAATTCACAAACGCCTATTTGCACAAAATGATGCCTAAAATCGGAAATAGACCAAAATATAAAAAAATGAGAAAACCGTTTCTTGAGTCGATCATGCTCTTTACGATGATCATATTTGCTTACCTATAGATGCTGTATTTATTGAGTTATCGTGTACCTAAATCGTCATTTTACCGAGAAAATGAACATTGAAATAATGGCCGTTGAAGTTTAAAGTAGTCACATTTTGCCCTTTCATCGAATCTCACAGGAGAATGCGGCAGTTTTCGTTTTTCTACCTTATATTACGTGAACATCGGGTAAATCCACAGCCCGTTGAGAAGTTTGAGCGAAATCCATTCATAACTTGATATTCAAATCGAGGGAGAGCACTTGAAAAAACCCACATTTTATCAGCTAAAACGGAGCCATTTGACCACTTGAAATTAGTGTTTCCAAAGGATGCGCCACGCATGCAGATAAGCGTCGGCGTGTCGTAGCGATCTGTGCGTTAACAAATTGCGCGATCACGCAGCGCGATGCGTTGTTATTGCTTGTACCTCGCTGATACAACAAAGATTTTCTCTCTTTTAAAATTGCAAACACGAATGAAATAGTGAAATAAAATCCATAAAATAGCGCAGTTGGAGTTTATAAATCTGGATTTTCTTTCCTTGTATTTATAAAAACATAACAAAGTAACAAATATCAAAAAACCTCAATTTTGCGAAAGAAACAACGTCTTGAGTACACAGCCGCGTTAAATAGCAATTTAAATCAGTGATTTAAATCGGTGTGATTTAAATCAAACAACCCTGATTGCAACATGTATTTTATTACCTGTTTCAGTTTGTCAGTGGCATTTTGCAGCACTATGAAAAGGCTCTGCAAGTTTCAAATAGAATGAGCAACTGGAAACTAGAGTGTTCAGCAGAGAGTCAAGAGAAATTACTGAAATTTGCTGTGCATGATGCCATGTCAGTAGCAGGTAGGAGAATAATTAAGTCAAAAATATTGATTTGTGTATTGAGCTGTATCAAACTCAAAGACAATTAGGGGTGGTGTAATATTTATGTGTACCCCGTGGTGGTGAATTATAGAGGGGGGCAAATATTTTTGGCAGGCCAAAAGGGGGGGCAAGCATTTTTGGCAGGTCAAAGGGGGGTCAAGTGATTTTGGCTGGTCAAAAGGGGGGCAAGTGATTTTTGTCACAGATATTTTTGGCACCGTTTCTATATTACGCCCTAAAAAGGTGTAGGAAAACGTTCAAATATGCAAAATTTCCTGCTTGCTGTGATTTTTTCACAATTTAGGTTTGTTGCGAATTTGTGATGTTATTTATGCTTAAAATATTGTCTGATAGTTTCAGACCGGAATATAAGTGGCATCTTGTATTTTTAAGACATTTTTCAAGGTAATTCCTACAATCAAGATTGTCTATAATATTTTTAAAGGCCGATATCTCAATTTCCAATTTTATAATACCATAACGTACGAACTCAATATCTTCGCTTATGAATGTTCAATATCATTGGGGAAAACGGCGTTGTGGAGCAAAATATCTCTTTATTTAAGAGATGTAAAAACCTCAAAATTGATAACCTGCCCAAAAGTGTCTGTTTTTGACACGACACACCACATTTGGTCCTATAGTGCTATCATTGCCCAGTCAGGTACCAATGACAATTTCTATCACACCCCCGGAGATGTGATCAATTGTATCATGATTAATAATTAGCATTTGCATGGTGTTACTGGTTTTTTTTTCATTTAAATAAGAAATGAGAGCACTGTATATGTGTACATGTACAAATTGAAGCTTAAACATGCTCAAATCAAGAAATCGAAGAGCAATCAATCTGAAGGTGTTACAGACTCCTCTTCAAAAAAGAAAATCTTTATGTTAGTCATTAGGTTAAAGATCTGTTAGAAAAAATCAAAAGAGTATTTGGCTACTACAACATCTTTCTGTCTTCAAACCCATCAAACCCTTCATTAAGTACTTGGGCAGTCACAACACCAGTTTGGTACGGAGGGGACACAGTAATGGTCGGATGAAATCTGACCATCACTTGGCTCGTTGGATTTGTCTATAAGCTGTGGATCCTCTATGTCAAAATTTGACTGATGGGTTCTGTCCCCACTGACTACACCACTAATTATGCTGATATTTTCTCTTTTTTTATTCCATTTTCTCTAGATGGTGATAACAACAAGGTGTTTGATGAGTCAGAAATTGCTTCATGGCTTCAGAAGGAACCTTTCTTTCAGACTCTACTCATCAATATTTTCCACATCTGTTTCTCTCCTCCTGCAGAACAAAATGCTCAGGTTTGTATTTCAAGGGTACTAGGGCATAACCCCATGGGCACAACTGCAGCTGCCTGCCTTTCTTACAGAGCCTCTGATTGGTTAATTGCGTAATATGATCATCTGAGTAACCAATCAGAATTGAGCTTTTGGATCTATTAGCAAATTTTAAGCTTAATCCACTTTGACCCCTTGACTACTCTTACCATATCGCTGATTGGATCAATATGTGACATATATATACCCGCCTCCCTTTGTAACCAGTCAAGTTGAAGTGTTTTTAAAAGAATGAGAATAAAGGTATTGTTTTTAGCCGCTGTCGTGCATCTATCATCTCATATAACACGGGCGACATCATTAATTTTGGCGTAAAATAATGATGTCGCCCGTGTTATATGAGACGATAGATGCACTCCAGCGGTTAAAAACAATACCTTTATTCTCTAATTATATACATTGCATAGCTTATGTATTCAACTATGCAAGTAAATTGTATGCCTGTAAATTAAACAGTAAATAATCATATTATATCATTATTGCTTGTATATTACCTCACATCATGAACTGTAATATTATATATTACATTGCTTATGTATTCAAATTGTAATAATTATTACAAATTATGAATACATGATTTCGCTCATATTCTTGCAATTTACTTTAATTATTTCTTATTAATATATTTAACGAATTATTGTACTCAATGTTAATATTGTATATGATGTATATGTTATTGATTGATGAATAAACTTGAACTTGAACTTGATAATAAGTACAGAAAATTGAAATGGAAGAAATGCATTGTGGGTAGTGTAAGATATCCTCTCTTCTATCAGGATTTATGGTACCTATGTCTCAAATCACAAATATTCATTGTCAAATCAGTGCAAAGTAGGGTAGATATGAAAATGACAAGTTTTAGGAAAATTTTTGATTGACTTTCATAGGTTGTAAATAAATCATATGAGAAAAAATCTGTGCATTAATTTTCGCTTGAAAATATCATTTTTTCTTTGATATCTGAAATGTCATTTTTGGCTCCAAGCTTGCTTGACGAGCCATCGTTATCGCGCTAAGTGGACGGTGTATTTTGCTTCATTTTTTCGGCCACTTCCGATGGTGCTTTTTTATGCTAAGGTTATTTCTGTGTGCGATATGTGCTTTTAAAATTGAGTTCTAACTTTCTAAAAGTTATTTTTCAATCAATTGCACTCCATATTGGGTTGAAATGAGGTGGGAAAAGTAGTTATTTTATGAAAGAAAAGTCCGAAATCGTCATGAGAAACGAGCAATTTCAATCGCTTTGCTTGGTTCCCTGTGTGTGCTAGAGATTATTTTGGTCTGTATAATTTAAGTTGTGAGAAGATGACGGAAATAGACGGATTGCACTATTTTTCTTTGGCATGTCAAGTGCACCTGTTATCTGAACACGGACCGAAAAGTCAAGCAAGAAGTTCGTATTTCGTCACGCTCTTTGTAGATTTAATTGTTAGAATATAGTTAAAAACAGTAAATTAAACCATATTGTGGACATGATTCTGAGGAAAAATTATATTTTCAATGGATTTACCCTCTTCGCAAAAATTGAAAATTTTTCGTATTTTCTATAGCAAAAACAGTCTAAATAAATGATATTCCACTTTCCACAACAATTTTATACTTCAGAATATCAAAGATTAATATGTTTTCTCTGAAAAACAACATAGTTTTTAGGCCAGGACTTCTTAAGAAATTCAAGACCACGGTTTATTTGATCGATGTTACATCGACTGTGCCGACCAATCTCGCCATTTTTGACTGTTTATTTTGTTTTCACCACACAGGTCATGACTTTACGGCGTATTGATTGATCATGTTGATTCTGATTGGATGGTCCCAAGGTCATCACAGTTATGAATGAATAATTCATAAGGGGGTGGCAGAAATAGAAAAGTTGAAATAAAATGTACATATTAATTATTAAATTAAAATGTGACTGAAAGTAGTGGTTTCAGAAATCATTGATCATTTTGATTGAAAGTTGCCAAGTTTAATGTTTTGCTCTAGGCTGTGCAATATTAATCATGAGCTAAGTTTTTGAGAGAAATCAAAAGGAATGTCAAGCAATCAATGACAGCCGGGGGGGGGGGGGATCACTTAAAAAAAAAATTCCCCAATCAGAAAAAAGTTACAAAAAAAATAATAATAATTTGACCCGATTGCTTCCGGAAATTAGTAACAATTGTCGTATGGGCATGATACTGGGGTGGGTACAGTCAACATTTGGAGTCAAATTTTGGAAGGTCAATTCGGGGTCACCAGGGGTCATCTGAGGTCAAATTAGTAAAAACTATCGTATGGGTATGAAACTTGGTGGGTACCGTCAACATTTATAGCCAAATTTTGTGAAGGACATTTCGGGGTCACCAGAGGTCATCTGAGGTCAAGTTAGTAAAAACTGTCGGATGGACATGAAACTTGGTGGATACAGTCAACATTTGGAGTCAAATTTTTGGAAGGTCATTTCGGGGTCACCAGGGGTCATCTAAGGTCAAATTAGTAAAAACTGTCGGATGGGCATGAAACTTGGTAGCTACAGTCAACATTTGGAGTCAAATTTTTGGAAGGTCATTTCGGGGTCACCAGGGGTCATCTGAGGTCAAATTAGTAAAAACTGTCGTATGGGCATGAAACTTGGTGGGTGCAGTCAACATTTAAAGCTAAATTTTGGGAAGGTCATTTCGGGGTCACCATGGGTCATTTGAGGTCAAATTAGTAAAAACTGTCGTATGGGCATGAAACTTGGTGGGTGCAGTCAACATTTAAAGCCAAATTTTGGGAAGGTCATTTCGGGGTCACCATGGGTCATTTGAGGTCAAATTAGTAAAAACTGTCGTATGGGCATGAAACTTGGTGGGTACAGTCAACATGTAGAGCCAAATTTGGGGAAGGTCATTTAGGGGTCACCAGGGGTCATCTGAGGTCAAATTAGTAGAAACTGTCAAAAGGGCATGAAACTTGGTAGATACAATCAACATTTGGAGTCAAAATTTTTGAAAGCCATTTCAGGGTCACCAGGGGTCATCTGAGGTCAAATTAGTAAAAACTGTCGGATGGGCATGACATTTGGTGGGTACAGTCACCATTTAGAGCCCAATTTTTGGGAGGTAATTTCAGGGTCACCTGAGGTCATCGAGAGGTCAGTTGAGGTCAAATTAGTAAAAACTGTTATATGTGCTTGAAACATGTTAAGTACAGTCAACATTTAGAGTCAAATTTTTGGAAAGTCATTTCAGGGTCACCATGGGCCATCTGAGGTCAAATTAGTAACAATTGTTGTATGGGCATGAAACTTGGTGGGTACCAGAATGAACGTCTGCAGATCCGTCCGGATAACGCTTTTTCAATGGGAAATGAACTTTGCTGCTTGGATGATGTCACAATGAGGTTAGCATTTATTGCGTATTGAAAAGCGTGTTCCGACGGATCTGCACTCGACAGCCCTCGTACAGTCAACATTTGGAGTATAATTTGTGGAAGGTCATTTCGGGTCACCAGGGGTCATCTAAGGTCAAATTAGTAAAAACTTTTGAACGGGCATGAAACTTTGTGGATACAGTCAACATTTATAGCCAAATATTGGGAAGGTCATTTTGGGGTCACCAGGGGTCATCTGAGGTCAAATTATTAAAAACTGTCGTATGGGCATGAAACATGGTGATACCGTCAACATTTGGATGTAAATTTTTGGAAGGTCATTTTGGGGTCACCAGGGGTCATTTGAGGTCAAATTAATAACAACTGTCGGATGGGCATGAAACTTGGTGGGTACAGTCAACATTTGGAGTCAAATTTTGGAAGGTCATTTTGGGGTCCCTAGGGGTCATTTGAGGTCAAATTAGTAAAAACTGTCGGATGAGCATTAAACTTGGTGGGTACAGTCAACATTTGGAGTTAAATTTTGGGAAGGTCATTTCAGGGTCACCTGAGGTTATCCAGGGGTCATTTAAAGTCAAATTAGTAAAAACTGTTATATGGGCATGAAACATGGTAGGTACAGTCAACATTTAGAGCCAAATGTTTGGAAGGTCATTCCAGGGTCACCATGGGTCATCTGAGGTCAATTTAGTAACAGCTGTCATATGGGTGTGAAACTGTGAGTATAGTCAACATATTTTGGAGTCAAATTTGTGGAAGGTCATTTCGGGTCACCAGGGGTCATCTGAGGTCAAATTAGTAAAAACATTTGGACGGGCATGAAACTTGGTGGATGCAGTCAACATTTGCAGTCACATTTTTGGAAGGTCAATTCCAAGCAACCTCGCCCAAATTGTCAAAATTTAAAAATCAAGTCAAGTATGTGATTTTGGTCTCATATTGTAGCTAAAAAGCTATATTTTTTGAAAACGTACTTTTTTAGGAGGAAATTGTGTCCATTATTAAAAAACATCCTAATTTGCATAAATTTGCATATTCTTGACTGGTAAAAGCAGCAAAACTAAAAACACAGCAACTGCTCTGTACTGTAAAATTTTGGAAACAAATTATGCATGTGAATATAAAGTTTATAAGTAGCTCAAAATATAAACACCAGAAATTTTCAAATTTTATAACGTGTAGCTTCGTCAGCATTGTTTGAGTACCAATTTTACGATTAAAAGCATCATTCCGCAACGCAAAAGTATCATTTATTACCACTGCAATTTTAAAATAAGGTTGATTTTCATTGAAACTAGAATGCAAAGCAAATTTATTCATCCCTATCCAATGACCCAAAAATAATGTTCAAAAAGTCTAATTTGCGGCGGTAACGACCAATTAAAGTTGCATCATTTAGCGCAACGTCGCGGAATGATGCATAATTCATAATGTGCCCGTTTGAAAAAAAATATTCACAATTTTGGGTTAGAACTTTCTGAAATGCATTGCACAGAATTATCTTTACAGTAATTGATGTTTCAGCATTGCCTGAACCATTGTAAGTGACATAACTCCACAAAACCCTTGCATCATTCCATAACGCCATAAGGATTCATGGATTGCAAGGATTTTTTCTTTAAATTTACGATAAAATAAAAACAGTGATGATTATTTCTTGATAGATGGTGATAGTTGTTATGTTACATCCTATGGCTAACACCCAGTGTTAAATTTCACTTCCAAGAATTTTAGACTAGCAAAATGTTGACATAATTTTAGTTTCAAAATGTGACCATGCAACACAAGTTATCTGATTTAAAAAATCGGTGATAAATATTTTTAGATAAATATTGATATTTGTCAGCTAACATAAGTAGCCAAGTATATAAAACACAATTTACTCAAATTTATTGATCTATTTATTTTTATTTTCAAACATGGACTGCTTTTCATTTTCTATGGGATTTTACACACAGCATCATTCCATAGCGGTCCTTGCATCATTCCATAGCGTGACCTAGTGTCGGAAAATTTGGCATAAAGAGACGATGCCCAAATTTTTTAAAATCGATACTGACAATTGTCAGTTTACATCCTAAGCTTTAGATTAAGTGGCAAATTTAATATCTCAGATTACTAAACTCACAGAGTTTGTCAAAAATGTTTTAGTGCAAAAAATACTGGTCCCGTGCTCATCATTCCGCAACGTGAACTTTGCATATGCAAATTAGGAAATTAGGGTGGTTTGGAAAAGTTTCTCCTACCTTAATCATTCACTAACCAAAAATACTTTAACATTATGCTATTCACCTTGTGCTGTTAATACATATTTGGCTGCTGCATCAAAAAGAAATTCGTACAAAGGCAGTTTGCATCATTCCGCAACGCTTGGAATTGCCCACAGTCACTATTTAGAGCTAAAGTTTTGGAAGGCCATTTCAGGGTCACCTGGGGTCAACTGAGATCAAATTAGTATAAACTGTTGTATAGGTATTAAACTTGGTGGGTACAGTCACTAATTAATTATAGCCAAAACCTTATTCAGACAACACTATTCTTGACATTGGCTTATGTATTTCGATACATTTTGATCAGTTTCGGTCCATTTGGACCCATTTCTATCCAATTCCACCAGATTCGATTCATGTCGCTAAATAGTAATTCCCTAAATTGATTGATGTATTCTTGTATGCTCTGCAAATGAGATAGCTACCAACCAACCAGATGTACCCATTGAATGTGATCTGTCACATTGCACAATCGACTCCAAGAACAATTACTTTCACTGTCACCAAAAAGCGCAGAGCCACAGCGCCATTGGTGCTCTTGTTATTTTATTGCTATCATCATGCATTTGATAGCAGCAAGTTAAGTTTTGGTATCTTCAGAAGATATTATATATCAAATATACAGGATGCAAACTTGTACAAATCTGTGGACCAAATTATAGCATCACATGTCATTGCGTTCAGTCACAATGGTTCATTATGTATAAAAGAGACCATTTTAAACAGTATTTTTAAAGCTGCATCAGAGTCCATAGGAGTCAACAATACAGAAGGCCAGGCATATTCATGTGTTTGTACGGATACAGGATATACAGAATGTTGAATTTTTAACCATTTTATAAACAAAACCGACTGATGTATGAAGGATTTTGTCATATTCTGTGGTGGAATAAATGAGTAGATTATTTTTCTTTTCTTTTATTTGCTCTTCATCCTCAACCCCAGGGTGCTTCTGCTTCAACAGAGACAGCTTCATCAGATGATATCAACATTAGCACTTTGCATGAGATTAAAGCTCTGCCACAGTGCCTAGATATAGACTGGGCGAAAACATCAACCCTCTTAGACCTCCCGTCAGTTCTACTGTTAAATCAGCATATACCACACTCATGTCGTGGGCAGTGGAGGTGAGCATAGTTTGTAAAAATAATGTGTACATCCATATCACAATGATGCACGTGTCGGCTGCTACGTGTCTCTTCTTATATAATAGCTAGGAATAAATACCAGACTCATCTCAAGTGGAGTTCACTTCAGGTCATCTCCAAGTCACATGGTATAGCAATGTTTCCTGTATTCCTAAGCCCATGTTATCTTGGGGATGATATAAAGTGACCTCCACTTGAGATGAGTCTGGTATTTATTCCTAACTATAATGTAAAAAGAGACACATATACCAGCCGACAAGTGCATCATTTTGATATGGAAATATTAATGGATGTGCACAAATGTCATTGCAGAATATAAAATTTGGTGAAGTGGTGATGGTGAAATGGTATCTTAAGGGCAGAATAAATGGAGACACATATATGTCCACGCCCGATTTGTGTTCATTCACTTGAGACTGATAAAATACAACTTTTTGATATTTCCTCCCATTTCTGCTTGATTTAGCCATCATTATTTCACTGTTTCCAACTCTAAAAAGTCACATGGCTCAAGACAGCTGAAGTAAATTGGTGGGAAAAATCAGTCAGGAATGCGCCAATGCGAAATGTGGCGATTACGCGCAACTTGGGTTGTGCCACGCTGCTCAAACCTGTGTGTATGTCCAACGTAGATTCATGGTGCAAAAAAAATGCAAATATAAATTGTACCATTTAAAAATATACGGTCGTTTTGTGCATAATTTGATGGTTTTTTTACTAAATCATTGATTTCTCAGAGTTCTTTTTTGACAACATTGCACAATATTTGTGACAAGATAACTCGAAAAATATGCAAGCAAAAAGTGAACTTTTCAGAAAATTACAGAAATATTTGCACTATGTTTTATGGATTAAAAAATATTATCCTGTTCTGCCAGATGAAACACGGCTAAATACTAATCCTGGCAATGAAAGTCAAATTTTTGGAAATAAGTGCCAAAAGCATGTGTTTTTAGTGGTTTTTTTGTGGATAGGTTGATGATGTTCATTATTTGATTCCATCGCAGGTATTGCTTCTCGTCGCAGACAGATGGCGCTAGTTTTGCTACAATGGTGCGCCACATCAGCAAACAAGGCCCTGTGGTCATGATAGTGAGAGATACAGACGGCAATGTGTTTGGAGGATTTGCATCACAAAGCTGGGCGCTAAGACCAAATTTTACAGGTACTATATAAAATATGTATTTATTCATGTCTCACACAAATGAAACATTATCTGTGTCAGTAACTTTTCCTTCCGGCAACAATCGTCTTGCTGAGGGCATATTGTTCTCTAACTGGCTGATACATAAAACACTTACAGGAGCGGTGCATATGTTCATCATTGACACTGATCATCTGTACAAAGTTGCTTTCACTTGGTGCTACCACTTCTTCAAATACTAAGAGTAGTCATCAATAAGTTTGTACTGTCTGTCCAATTAACTTAGATACCCGGTTTTTATGATTTATTTCTAAAAGTTTTCACTTTGGCAAAAAGTCATGAAAGAAAAGTTGCTAAACACTGTCAGAACTAACAGAAATTATTATTAAAGCGATGAAAAAATATTTTTCCTTGTCTACTTTTATTCTATTTTGACCGATTTACAGCAAGATATCTGGGTCCAGGCGAATATTCATAATGACTGGAAACTTTTGATGGGATAATCTATTTACAGTAAGGGGTGTTTGAACATTGTAATCATGCATATTGATCAGTGATACCACCCTTTTTTCTTTGTTCCTTATCATCGATGCAATATAATAATATTGCTGTTACTAATTCACAGTAACTATTTCTTTGTATAATAGTTCATGATTGTTACAAATATTTGGAAAACGAATTAAAAACTATCAACAGCAACAATTAATATCTGATTCATTACATACAAGTCAACAAGGTTTTTGAACCACACTTTTTTAGTATGAATCTACCACACTTTCAGTATTAGACATGACTAAATCATGTTGATAGCTATGAAAATATGGTTAACCATCAGTGTTGCAAATTGGTTTGCCTGGCCACGGTGAATGACTCTCAAGTAGCCCAATTTTTAAGATTCCAAACAAAAATTTTACCCAAATTTGAAACATAAATTATACCTAGTTGGGCGTTTGGAACATAAATCACCTAATTGGACGGCAAATCACTTGACTTAAAACTTCCGGTACTTAATGGTAAGTCATGATCGATCAATAAATTGTCACAAAACCCATTGTTATTGAAATTTGGAGCTTCCGAGACTTTTAACCTGTATAATTTGGCTAAATTGAAACTGCTGCGGCAGGACACTTGCGAAAGTAGCCCAATTTTAGGCAAGTGGCGGTAAGTAGCCCAATTGTGCGCCTAAGGCGCAGTGGTTGTGTGACTTAAGGGGGTACTACACCCCTGTGGCAAATTTGTGACTATTTTTACATTTTTCTCAAAAAATAATAACTCGCTGGTAACAAAAGTTATGTATATTATTAGGGCAAGGAAAGCAATTACTACACTGAAATTTCAGTGACTCAAGACAAGCGGTTCAGTATATATGATAGGAAATGAGGTACATCCTAGCGGTACCTCATTTCTTATCATAAATAACGAACCGCTTGTATTGGGTCACTGAAATTCCATTGTACTAATCGGATTCCTTGCCCCTATAATATACATAACTTTTGTTACCACTGTGTAATTAGTTTTTGAGAAAAATGCAAAAATAGACACAAATTTAACGAGGGGTGTAGTACCCCCTTAACCGATACATGTAACAAATGACTTATGAACTTAGATACAGAACTATTTCCATTATATATTTTGTTTTCGGTGTTGCAGTTGCTGCAGTATTGCATTACTGATATAATCAATCATCAATGATAACATCAATTTAACCATATATTTCTTTTGTGTTTGTTTGTGTGTGTGTTTGTTTGTTCATTATGTTTTCTTCTTTAGGATCAAGCCAATGTTTTCTGTTCAGTTTATCACCTTCTTACGGTATCTATGGAGCCAGTCAGCACAACGACCATTACATGTACCTCAACACAGACCAACAAACATTGCCAAACGGGCTGGTAAGTAGACTCCATCACTCGTCTACACTGTGCATTTATTGTATGCTTTGAAGTGATGACTGAATAACTTACAGTTCATATTGTGGCAGACTTGTGAAAATATTTGTTGTGCCTTTGATTATGCGCCATAGCGTTGTTGTACCCCGCGGTTGTGACAAGATCGCGATCTGAAGCTCTAACAAACTCGGTCAAAAGTTCAATTTGAACACAACTGCGCAGTCTCAGTGCAAGTTCAAAGTTCAAGAGTCTGCCATTTTTTTCAACATAGTTTTCTCAATCGTCAATCCAGACAGTTGACAAATGAGCGCATCAGTCTAGTAAGTCTGTTCTTTACTACCATGACACTGTCGTTCCCAACACTTCACTTACTTAAAGCCACTATGGGCTATTCCAGTTGAAATCCATACACCCCCTGTGGTAAGACATGTTAATCTTCCACACAGGGAGTATGCATTCAAATTACATGTAGGTTACCTTTGTGTGTTTCAATTTTGAAGTCTACACCCCCACCCCTCTGTGGGAGATTAAGGTCATGTTTTCCACATGGGGTGTATGGATTTCAACTGGAACAGCCCAATGTACGATGTTATTAGATTCAATAAATGTGGTTAATTTTTCCCAAACTTGATTTGTTGTCATATTTTTATGATGTTTACACATGTACCAACTCAACTATGTCCCATTATAGTCTGTCATGTCTCAAGTTGAGAGTAACGCCATGTTGGATTTTGCAGTGTCAGATTAAAATTGTGTGCTTACCTAATTCCACGAGTCGTATACACATGCATAGAAGAGCGATTTGTCTGTATGCAGGCGACGCAATCATGTAATGCACTGATTCAAATCTGCCACTGTGAAATCCAACATGGTGTTACTCTCAACTTGAGACAAGACAAACTATATATGTGTACATCCATATCAAAATGATGCACTTGTCGGCTGCTACATGTGGCTCATTTCACATAATAGCTAGGAACAAGTACCAGACTCATTTCAAGTGGAGGTCACTTCAAATTATCCCCAAGTGACATGGTTATTGAATGTTCTCTGTATTTTAAGCCATGAGACCGTACCTGGGGATGATTTGAAGTGACCTCCACTTGAAATGAGTCTGGTATTTATTCCCAGTGTTTATGTGAAATGAGACACAAGTAGCAGCCGACAAGTGCATCCTTTTGATATGGATGTACACATATATAATCGCTGTATTTTTGATTTTAAAAGCTTTTGTTGTAGATGTGGTGCTTTTAAAAAAAAGTTTGCACCACATCTGAATCATGGCATCGTGCGGGAATCATGCATGTGCAGTGGTTTTTCCTTGTAAGATTTTGTGGTATTTTGGGGTATTAGTGTTAATAGTTTTATTTTATGCAATGAGATACTTTATAATTGATACATTACAAAATTCCTATTGTGGTCGCCTGCACACCTCGCCTAGATACCTGACTGGTACACACAGAGTACCTACACAGTGGCAATGCTGCTACTGCACAGGACCCACCAGCAGTGGTACTGTACTGGTACTACACTGGTACTCCCCTGGTACTGCACAGTACCAGCGAAATACCTTGGCGACTGTACTTGGCGACTGCAGGCAGCCCCAGTAGGAATCTTGTAGTGTAAGTAGGGGACAGTATGGTATTGAAAGCTTGTGGTTAAAAAAATGGAAATGAACACAGAAATATAATTTTTTTTAAATTTATTATAGTATAAGTACACAGTTAAAAACTGATGCAACTTGCTTAAGAAATCAAAACATATAGAATATATACATGTTAATATATACATGTTAAAATATACAAAGTGTTACTCTCTGTAAAATGTGAGAAAAATCACCAATTCTGAGGTTCTAAAAACTGTGAACGTCCTCAGTCTTTGTGTGTTCACTGACTGACACAACATCTACGTACGCATCCACACAAACTATACATACTCGCCCCAACACAGATACCCCTATACGTTTTTACCGACAAACGTGGATGCTATGAGCCTCCTTAACAGAGGAACTGTGGACCTCTATGCAATGACATTTCACTATTGGAAGGGTGCACTTTTGTGGTAAGATATGATTTTTTTAACCGCCAAACTGTGGACCTGGTATTACACCTACGATGGGGACATATACCCCATATTCATTTTACAACATCTAGTACCCTCTGTCGCTCTTACGACAGTGGACGTCCCACGGTTGCTGTAGTTCCGCACTTTATGAGTCATATATCCACATTTATCGGTAAAAACAAACACACCCCACACACCACCATGAACCAGCACACACCTGCATACTGTAGTATTATGTACGTGCACACTGTTTGTATAGCACCCCCAACGTTCATTACGCATAGTAACGAGACTAGCATCCGCCATTAAACATATTCTTGTCATGCATATCGTCTGCCTTGTTTCCATCTATTTTACCTAATAATAGATGGTGGCAGCGGTTATTTCGACCCATTATCATCATGCCACAACCGGACGGAAATCCAGCCGACACTACCAACCCAAATCTACCTCTGCCAGAGCGATTTGAGGGTGCTACAGGGCCAAAACAGTCCGATCTTTGGACTAAGTGGTTACGGCGTTTGAAAGGTACAGACATGCATCAGGTCTGGCAAACAAACTCGAACGAGAACAAGTTAGCACTTTGCTATACTCTATGGGTGATGTGGCAGATGATATACTGGCCACTTTAAAGGACATTGATGAAGAAAAATCATCATATAAGGAGGTGGTTACAGCCTTGGATCAATACTACCAAGTTCGAAGGAACACTGTTGTTGAACGGGCAAAATTTAACACCCGGAGACAATCAGAACATGAACCTGTTGATACATTCATATAAGATCTGTACAAGTTAGCAGAATTTTGTGAGTACGGTGGCTTGAAAGAAGAACTAATAAGAGACAGAATTGTAGCGGGAGTAGCGAGTGATGCTCTTTCTGACCGTTGCAAGGCAAAGCAAAACTCACTTTAGATCAAGCTGTTCAAATTTGTAGACAATTTGAGTCACGAAAGCAAAATAAAGATCTGATCCGTGGAGCTGCAACAAGCTCGAGCGCTGCTACGATAAATTATGTAAAGCATGCAAGCAAGCCTGTGCATGTCCGCAAAAGGGATACCCTGCTGCTGCGAATGCAACTCAAAATAAACCAAATTCAGGAACTTCCTCGCAGTCACATAGTAGATATAGGTCCAAATTCCAAAATCCTAGTCAGTCAGGGACAGGGTCAGGGTGTCAGTGGTGTGGCAAGGAACGCCACAACAGGCGTGATTGCCCAGCCAAAAATGTAATATGCAACAAATGTAGCAAACCTTGCCATTACTCAGCAGTATGTCGTGGGGGCAACACAAGTGCTTATGTCCGGGAAATTGATGATCTGGATTTCCATGATTTCTATGAGGTCATTGAGGATATACCGTCAGATGGTGATACCGACACTCCCTTCCTTGGTGAAATTTGAGATAGTTGTGATCAGTCCGCTGAGGACGAAGATCAATATTGGTCTGAGGATGTTATGGTAAATAACAATAGTACACACTTTAAACTGGATTCTGGTGCCAAAGTCACTGTTGTCGGTAATCATGATCACTTGCCTTGGGTTAGACAAATGAAACTTGTACACACTTCTAAAATACTCTACGGGCCTAGTCGTATGAAACTTCCAATTGTTGGTAAGTTCACCGCTACCCTGCAGTATGGCAGTAATAAGCTTACTGAAGAAGTGTATGTGTTGAAAAATCAGGAATGTTCCCTGCTTGGCAGGAAGGCCTGTCATCTGTTGGGCTTAATTGCACGTGTCAATGAAATTGGTTCGGAGTCCTCAAACTTTCAGGAAGAATTTCCAAACCTCTTCCAAGGTCTTGGGAAAGTCCAGGATAAGTATACATACCATGTCTCTCTTAGTGAAAACAGCAAACCTGTCTGCCTATACACACCAAGGAAGGTCCCACATCCATTACTCCAAAAAGTAAAAACGGAGATTGGAAATATGGTGAAACAAGAGGTGATTTCACCAGTAAATACACCAACGGAGTGGTGCTCCGGGATGGTGTGTGTCCCAAAATCAAGTGGTGCTGTTCGGTGTGTGTTGATCTTACCGCTTAACAAAAGCGTAAACGGAAATCCACCCTATGGAGTCTGTTGATGCTTCACTCGCCAAACTGGGACAGAGTAGAAGCAAATTCTTCACCAAATTGGACGCCAATAGCGGCTTTTGGCAAATTCCCCTAGATGCGGAATCTCGCCTTCTTACAAC
This sequence comes from Amphiura filiformis, assembly GCF_039555335.1. Classification (NCBI taxonomy): domain Eukaryota; kingdom Metazoa; phylum Echinodermata; class Ophiuroidea; order Amphilepidida; family Amphiuridae; genus Amphiura; species Amphiura filiformis. The sequence continues at coordinate 44,057,998 of NC_092629.1, read as the reverse complement.
TTTCTTCACACCGTTCGGTCGGTATTGTTTCAATAGACTTCCGTTTGGAATCAGTAGTGCTCCAGACATTTTCCAACGGATGATGTCGGATATTCTTGAAGGGCTAGACAGAGTCATCTGTCACATGGACGACATTTTGATACACAGTTCAACACAGCAAGAACACAACAAACAGGTACGTACAGTATTGCAACGCTTAAAAACAGCTGGGCTAACACTCAACAACAAGTGCGAGTTCAACAAACAGGCTATCCGGTTCTTAGGCCACATAATAGACTCTTCAAGACTTCATGCAGACTCTGAGAAAACCCATGCAATTGCTGAGTTTCCAGTCCCAACCAACCTAACTGAACTTCAGAGATTCATGGGGATGGTGAATCAACTGGGAAAGTTCATTCCAGCATTAGCAGAGATCACTGAACCAATGAGACAGTTACTACGTAAGGACACAGCCTGGTACTGGGGACAAGACCAGCAAAGATCATTCCAAAAAGTGAAAGACATTCTGGTGTCTACCAAGGTTCTTGCACATTATGACGCACAACGTCCAACCATTGTTGCAGCAGATACATCTGCAACAGGAATCGGTGCAGTACTCCTGCAAATACAAGACGATGGTAAACGCCGTCCAGTGTGTTATGCTTCCCGAACCTTAAGTGAGACGGAGCAAGGGTATGCAGTAATCGAGAAAGAAGCTCTCGCAGCAACATGGGCCTGTGAGAGGTTTTCAGACTACGTTCTTGGGTTAGACTTCACACTCGAGACTGACCACAAACCACTAGTACCACTCCTGAGTTCAAAGGAACTTGCCAAAATGCCACCACGCATACAGTGCTTCCGGCTCAGGATGATGCGATTCAGCCCCAGAGTCCAGTACGTACCTGGAAAGCAGCAGATCATTGCGGATTCACTCTCACGTGCACCAACAGGAAGACCATCAGATGCTGACAATACACTGATTGCTGAAGTTGAAGCCTTCGCAGAGAATGTGTTTAATACTCTACCAGCAAGCGAGCAGCGTCTCCAGCAACTAATCAACGCTCAGAAAGGTGATGAGGAATGCATGAAGATCCGTGAATACTGCTCCACTGGATGGCCAGCATATATGCCTCACTTGCCTCTGTTATTGGGAAAACAGAGCTCATTTGGCAGTTATTGATGATCTTTTACTCTATGACGATCGTATTGTGAGTCCAAGGTCCATGAGGCTTGACACTTTGACTTGCATACATCAGGGGCATCTTGGTGTGAGTAAGTGTCGCTCTCGTGCCTGTTTCTGTGTGGTGGCCGGAATGTCTAAAACCATCGAAGAGATGGTGATAAAGTGTACCACGTGTGCTATACATAGACCAGAAATTAAAGAACCACTCATGCCCTCCTCACTCCCTGACAGACCTTGGCAGCGTCTGGGTAGCGACCTTTTCCATTACCAAGGTCAAACATATGTTATCGTCGTTGATTATTATTCGCGATGGATTGAAATTAAAAAGCTCAATGACGAAACTTCAGAAAGCACCATAATAGCGCTCAAAGAGCTTTTTGCGCAACACGGTATCCCAGATCTTTTGGTTTCGGACAATGGCCCACAGTTTAGCGCAGACATATTCCACAAGTTTGCAACAACTTACGGATTTGCACACACAACCAGTAGTCCACTATACCCACAAGCCAACGGTGAGGCTGAGAGAGCAGTTCGCACCATTAAAGGACTCTTGAAAAAGAACAGTGACCCTTACTTAGCACTGCTCAGCTACAGATCAACCCCACTACAGAATGGCCTGTCCCCTAGCGAGTTGTTAATGGGCCGCAGACTTCGTGACGCAGCTTCCAGTGCTCCCGTCAACACTGCAACCAAGATCTCAACAAGATCTTCAGAAGGTTCGCGAGAAGGAAGAAATGTACAGAGACAATCAGCAACGTAACTTTAACAACAGACATAACGCTAGAGAGTTGCCAACTCTTCAGCCGGGCGACAATGTTTGGCTGGGAGACCAAAAACATTATGGACAGATAGTAGAGCGAAAGTCTGAGCCAAGATCTTACTTAGTAAAAACTATGCAAGGCACAGTGCGCCGTAACAGATCAGCACTGGTGTCCATCGCACAACCTAAAGACACAGCTGTCAATACACAGCAAGAACAACCAAAGACAAGCACCAATCATCGGAATCAGCAAGTTCAGCAGCCACAAGTCCCAGCTCCTCCAACCAGCAAGCTTCAGACAGCTACAATAGTCCCAGTGTCTTCAACCAGCAACAACAGTTCGTGCAAGCTACGCCCAGAACCAGTTACTCAGATGAAGACTCGCAGTGGCAGAGTAGTAAAGCCAAATCCAAAATACCGTGACTTTGTGCGCTAAAAGACAATCAAGTTTACCCTTTGAAGTTTGTTGAAGTTAAAAGTTTCAGAAAAAGAAACTAAAGACAATCAAGTTTGTTCAAGTTAAGTTTCAGAAAAAGAAACTATGGACTTTTCAATTGGGCAAAACAAATTTGACCTAATTTAGTGCCCAAAGCATTTTTAATGTTCAGTAGGTAGAAAGTTTGAACCGTTAAAAGCCAAAAAGCATTGGACTTTATCTATTTCTACTTTGTTGTTTACAAAAGTTTGCAAAAAAGAAGTTGCAAAGTTACAGTTGTGCATGTGTTTTAAATAGTTAAGCAAGAACAAGAAGTGCTTTCAAAAAGGACATTGTGCAAAGGACACTTAAATCAGAAATGGACAAGTTGTGAACATTGAAAGGAGAAGGACACTCAAGTGAAAGAAACAATCATACTCAGTTCAATGGAGTATAAAATCTGCATTTAATAACTTCTCATTGAGAACTTTTACAAGAACACTTAAATGCACAGTTTCATACTTAAGGGGGAGATGTAGTATTATGTACGTGCACACTGTTTGTATAGCACCCCCAACGTTCATTACGCATAGTAACGAGACTAGCATCCGCCATTAAACATATTCTTGTCATGCATATCGTCTGCCTTGTTTCCATCTATTTTACCTAATAATAGACATACCACCTAGCAATGCACGCACACACCCCTACCCCCACCCCGTATTATCTGCCCACTGTATTATACACCCCCTCACAAAACACATTGTATACCCATAAAGGCACAATTCTATTAATAAACAAAATATTTCAATTCAATGTACATATTATTATTCATGATTATTAGTTCACTCTTGGTTTGCACACCTGATAGCAACCTATTGACTTTGTGCTGTGATCATCTTGATTGTAGTTCCAAACACAGCATGAACAAGTTGACCTGGCAACGATCGATTTTGACATCGCACTACAACAGCGATTGGTATTCAAAGACATGCTCAGCATCAGATTGACAGATTCACATAGCATTATATAGTTTACTTGGTACTATGATCACCCTATGATCTCCTAATTGGCTTGAGTGGAATGTTTTCTTGCCTATTTCTTTTGTTCTTGCTCAAAATGAATGAAACCAAAGTATATAGGAATGGATTAATTGAGGAATTGATTGGTAAGACAAATGTTGCTATCCAGACATAGGCAACAGGGTCAATTTCTACTGCCCCAGCTTGGACCAGGATGGACAATATGCCTATCGAAATCCAGCAACAAAAATCTGTAAAGACTATGAGAAAACATTTCATAGCCATTCTGATTTCTTTATTTGTATTGGTGGAACGACCTGCTTTTCTAGCTGTTTGCCTGGCATAAATGAAAATAGCTAGATAACAGTAACCTACGGTAAAAAAACACCCCAGATTAAGGATTGTGAACACGGCAATTGAAAAATACATTGCTGCCCTACTACTACCAGTGTACACAACATGGGTAGTTGTTTGTATGATATCTCCCCATCCAGTTTCTCGAATATCTGATGTTTCATTTGTACTCCGAGAATGATACCTTGATATTGGTAACCCTACACAAATTTCAGAAATGGCATATATGTCCAAATTGCCTTGTGGTAATGCAAATGTTGCTATGCTTATACCTAATGATACAAACCACAGCAGGGCAACCATAATGTGGGAAAGTTTAGTGCTTATTTGATACCTGAATGTGTACTTCACCCCCAGAAACCGGTCAATGGTGATCAATGTTATGAAGAAAGCCGATGCCTCACTGGATAATACAGATAAGGCACCAGCTATTCTACACAACATACTAGATCTCCACGATTCAGAGAATGATGGAAAATAATGTGTGTAATACATGTCTGCTGAAACTAAAATGATCAGATATATACCCATACAGAAATCAGATATTGACAGATTTGTGATCAGCAATGATTGGACCTTGTTACTTTGCTGCATATTCTTGTATTTAACATACAAAACCATTATATTTCCAATCAGAGAGAGAGCACCTACAAACCATACAGCTATGCGAAGACCATTATATGGCAACAAAGGTTTGCATGTCAGGAATGGGGATGGAGCTTTGTCACATATGCAGTTAGATGATGTAAAACAACAGATAGAAGGGTCGCACAATTAAATCTACAGTTTCATTCAACCCTGCAAATGTATTTGGCTCAAACCACAAAAGCGGATTGTCAGTCAAATCAATTCTTTCCAAATGGAAGCAACGAATGAACAGCTCGGTAGGAATATGGACCAAGTTATTTACTGACAACTCCAAATGTAACAGCTGGCTCAGGTTGTGAAAAATGTCTTGCGGAAGGAACTGCAATCGGTTGTGATCAATATCAAGATATCTGAGTTCAGTTTGATTTTGAAATGTGCCGGAATGCAATGTGGAAAGGTTATTGTGTGACAATGACAGACGGAAACGGTGTGTCAAAGATGTGGCATTTACAATGTAACTTGTCGATTTGCTGCAGAATTGACCGAATACACCAGAAGGTATTTCAGTAAGGTGATTGTTTGAAATGTTCAGTGAATACAAGCTAGGCAGGTTGCTGAATACGCCAGACACTATCTCAGCTATGTGATTGTGTGAAAGGTCTAACCCTGCTAAGCTTGTCAGGTTGTTGAATACACCAGGTACTATGATATTGAAATGATTACCTGAAAGGCCTACGGCCTCCAAGTTTGTTAAGTTGCCAAATTCATTAGGTACTTTGTCAGTAAAATTATTGTTTGAAAGCTGTAACACCTTCAAGTTTGTCAGGTTGCTGAATAGACCAGGCACTATGTCAGTTAGATGATTGTTTGAAAGATACAACCACTCCAAGTTTGTCAGGTTGCTGAATACACCAGGCGAATGCGAGACGTCTCACCCCGAAACCTATTCGCCCCAAAAAAGTTCACCCAATACACATTACATACCACGACCAGTTCGCCCCAATACACGTACATACCACGACCAGTTCGCCCCAGTTGACTCACCGTGTATAACGTTGCCGTAGCGTGCATAGAAGGCCTACTAGTAGTGTTAAACATGATGTAAATTACTTATATAAATCGTCAGTATAGCTATGTAGTAATTTATATAATATATGGCAAAACAAAACATTATATAAAAAATAAAAACAACAAAAAACTCTTACTCTTGCGAATTTTGTGTATTTCTATTTTACCGACTCAAACTCAGTTAAAATAAGTTTGAGATGTTCAAAACTTTCAAAACTTGCAGTCCTATAAACATATTAAATCAGAGAAGATCTTCTTTGACATAATGAAACTATTAAAAGGACTGAAAAAAAAAAAAATATTTGGCAATTTTGCGCACAACTAACAAAACAAACGCCAGCAGCAGCTTTGAGATGTTTTGTGGGTTTGCGTGCACTGACTTTTGCCCGCTTTTTGCACCGCGTGTAAGCGGCGGATATTTGCTGCCACTTCCACGAAAACGCCGGGTGTGATATGTGTTCAATCCTGGTTCAATCAATGGTACCGTGACCAAAGCACGCAAAAGTGCCAGAACACACCGACGGCGAACCTTGCTTGACAAGTCCCGGCTCCGCGACCGTGTGCCTTACACACTGATGTACGATCGATTGCTTGACAAGTAGGCCTAGTATGCTCTCAATTTGATTAAGACCCGGAGGTAGTGCCGCCAAGAAGAAAAATGCAATGATTTTGTTTGCAAAACTGGTTAAAGCCCAGTATTAATCACGATTTCTGTCAAATTTTAATTTGGTTATTCTTTGCCAAATATTATTATAGTAACAACTGTCAGGAAAGTTTTCTGGTCATTCTAAACTGGGATGTTCTAAAATAATCAAAGATATAACAAGTTTTAAATATTAGTCTCAGATAATTATATATTCATCCTCATATAGCTTGATATGCGCGTTACAACTCTCTACAATAACTTATTATATATATATCTTTAATTGAAATGCTATTATTTTAATTATATAACAATAATTTTATAATGTTTCAGATATATTGTACATTGTAATTGACAGGTATCATGATTCATTTTGTTCTTAATTTCTGCAACTTGCCTGTCAATCACGGACTAATTATGATTGATTTAAACACCACGGCATCTTACATTGTACGATGTGTCCTAATCCTCTCAATATGCCAACAATTTTAAGGCGGGATGTTTTAACTCGATGATGTTAATACAAATGTCGGCCTATATTTATTGATTTATATCATACGCTAATACATAAGCTGGCATAATTATTCCCGGAATATCATGATTATATCGTTATGAACACGGCAGAGTGCCGAATAATACGAAAAATTGCGGTTCTGAGAAAACGGCTTTTGAAAATCTTGGTACCATGCTCGACCAATGGGCTCAATCGATCCAATTTTATATCACAATTTTGCCCCGAAATACCCATGACCGCAAATAATTAATTCCTCTAATTTAATTTTCTAGATTTTCTGAAAGTAAGACGAACTCAGTTTCACCCCATTCAAACTTGCTCAAAATGTTAATCAATGTAATTTGTCAGTCGAGTATACCTGTCTTAATTGTTCATCGAATGGTTACTGTATTTTTTTATTGAATTCATACTAAAATATGCAACAAAGGTACCATTGCGCCAAGTCACCAATTCAAACATCTATTTATTTTTGGTAACAAAGGACCACTTTGTATAACTTCCAAATCTGGGTGCTTGATGTGTGAAAATATTGGATCCAAAACATAATAATGATAAAATTGGATGCTTTACGCAAAATATTTATTGCTCTCGCTATACCAATATTTTAATACTTATTTCACTTTATATCACAATTTTGTCCCCGAAATATCCATGACCGCAAATAATTGATTCCTCTAATTTAATTTTCTAGATTAACTTTCTGAAAGTAAGACAAATTCAGTTTCATCCCATTCAAACTTGCTCAAACTGTTAATCAAATAATGTAATTTGTCAGTCGAGTATACCCGTAATAATTGTTCATCGAGTGGTTACTTATTTTATTGAATTCATACTAAAATATGAGAAAACACATGACACAGACAACGAAGGAACCATACCTTGCGCCAATTCACCAATTCAAACATCTATTTATTTTTGGTAACAAAGGACCACTTCAGTATAGGCCTAACTTCCAAATCTGGGTGTTTGATATACCTAGATTTGGAAGACGGGTGTGCACATTACTTATTATTTAAATTTCAGAAATTTGATTATTTAAATTTGATTTAAGGTCCCCTCCGGTTGTTACTGATAATAGTAGGTATATCACCCCAAAAATAAGCGCAGCAGAAACATGTTATTTGACGCTTTTAATTGAATCATCGTTATGAATGCTTCAAAAAACAAAAAACAGAATTGAAATCGGATAATGCAAAGTGATGTAACGTCAACTTGAAGATACCCGGAAATCGGGTGAAAACCTGCCACAAATTGCTATAAATGGCAAAATGGTAATTTTTGGGATTTGTAATGCTTATTCGGACACTTACTTGAAAAGGTAACATTGATTTAAGTATCACAGATTAATTGCATATCTTTCCGGACTTCGTTAAAGAAAACAAGATTAAAAAATCTCTCCTCGAATAAATGTTATAAATCCACCAAATATACAATTTTAGCCATTTTGACCAATCTGCAGACAAATAAAAGCTTGAAAATGACTAAGTCCAGCTAATTAATATACAAAAATAATGCCAACAGAGAACCGTACATGATATGAGGATGCGGTTTTTTTGCACACATAAGTACCCAAAGTTCTTTCATTTGGTAACAAAAAATACACAAAAAGTCATTAATTATGCAAATTAGCTAATTACATCTAATTATATATTTATGCCATTCTTATGTTAATTAGGCATATGTAATTTTTACTTTTTTCAATGTTTTATTTATGTTTTATTCATACAGCATGATTTTGTCAAATATGAACCTGCTGTGATGTTGAATAAAGAAACTGCAGTTAATTGCCTAAGTGCACCGAGTTTTCAATTGGTATAGGCATGGAAGAACATCTCTTTCTTCCATGGTATAGGGAAGTGTTTCACTCATTGTCCAAGGAAAAAAAATACATGATAACAAACACTGGTATTTCAGACCGGTGGTACTAGGTCCTCTATTTCGAGAGACCTATATTTATTGATTTATGGACGATCTAAAAAAATTCACAAAACAGGTCTTAACTCTTAAACTACGCAGTGTTTAATTTCGGCGGAGTTGATAGTGATTTAGGAAATGTTTCACCTACCATATATTAAAAAGACAAATTATTGTGATCAATGAAACATAACGAGGAAATCGGTTTTTGACATGTATGTTTTCAAAAATTGGCCAACTTTGATCCGTGCGCTTTTTGATTCACTGTTATGTATGCGTGCACAGTATGACAGAATTATTGTGCAGCCACTGTGACATACCTAATAATAGTCATTATCAAATATACATTCTAAAGTTATTATATATAGGCTATGTAATATGTTGCATTAATGAAAATGCTACTATTCAACAAAGAATTTATCGGGGATTTTAAAAGCTCCTTGACTGTGTCCAATCAGGGATTTCCCTTTTAACAAAGGAGCACCGGCGCATTGCAGCGCACTGCTGCACGGTAGCATAATCTATCGGCATGATGAAATAACTGTCCATTATATACAAATCAAAATAGTCAGATTGCACCCTTCATAAATAAGTATGATTAATATAATATATAGGTTTGGTGTTTCACGGTGGTGTTTGTTATAAATCAGTAAAGAAATGTGATGTGCATACTGCATAGTCATGCAGAAAGCATAAGAGAGAAACATATAGGCTATAGTTCAAAATCTGGGTATTTGATATATAATTATAAGTAACGCTAAGCTAAATGCAGAACACGCTGAACTTCAAAGCTAGTGCCGGTGACTCGACGAGGTAGATATATATATAGTAGACGGTGCGCGTGTGAACAGGAAAAATAATGAGTTATAACTTATATGAAGTTTAAAATGATATCATGCATAAACCCGAATAACCTGTATCTTCCAAATCTGGGTGTTTGATATAGGAAGACTCTATACTTGCACGTCATGCGTGAACAGGGAAAATAACGCTTTCAAATTATATCAAATAAACACGCTCACAAAATTGTTCCATTAATTGGATTTTTGTACCCACGGTAGCTCCAATATCTTAAAAACATAATGAATTTGGCCGAGTTCAATGTACCTAGGTAAGCCTTGACATTTTTAAACATTAAATAGGCTATCGCCTTTTTTTACATTTTAAAGTAAAACAAAATTGAAGAAGAAAAGTTTGTTCTCAGAGAATAAATAAATTGAATATCTCTCGTGTGAAATATTGTATTAGGCCTATATAAAAGCCACGATTTCTCCGTGATACGGAAAAATTCACAGAATTCGGGGTTTGCCCACGGAAATTTGAAAATGCCACAAAATAGTAAAATACTGTGTAAAATGTCTAACTGTTGTGTTGATTTGCAAAATAAAACAAAGAAAAGTGATTATTTGGCAGTAATCAACCATTAAACAACCCATTTTAGCATTAATTCTAGGCCTACTACAGTAAAGGGTAATACCAAAACGGAAAATCACGGAAATCGCCCAATTTGTAACACAGAATTTTAATTTCGTAACACAGAGAAATCGTGGCTTTAGCCTATATTATGTTGTAAAAGAATTAAATGGGAAATATTTTCCATTTCGAATTATAGCGGAAAGAAAACACAAATTCGGATTTATGCGCGCAAAAGTAACATTTTCGAATTCCGCGCTCAATTCTTTTATTCTGTTCGATACTGTTCATGAAGGTGTGCGTTGTGTAACTTGGGGTGGAGGGGTGTATAAAATAGTTGTTTTTAAAAGGTTTAGTATCCAAGGTCAGAAATCCCATTCTTGCATGAAAAGTATACATTACCGGATACATTACCATGCATGAAGATATAATAATGTCTATAATACATGTTGCATGCATGGAAGACACCATTATCATGAGTAGGCCTAATGTTGGAAACTCCATTCTTCCATACCAGAAGTTCAGCTTTTTCCTCTGGTCTTAAATTAAAATAAATATCTTGTTGTTTTCTTTGGTTTTAGATTTCAATAACATTTATATGCATAGTGTCAAAGTGATTTTCCATTTCTGCGCCAAATTTCAAGTTTGAGTAGGCCTATATGGGTGACCGATCATGACGATGTGTGTTGTGTGTGTGTGTGTGGGGGGGGGGGGGTATACCGGGTGTGGTTGTACAAAAAATGTATAGAGAATAACTAACCAAGCAAAGAAACAAAATTATTTGGGAAAGATTTTCCATTTCGAATTATTGGAGAAAGAAAACAAAAGTGACATTTTCCATTTCCGCGCTCAATTCTTCTAGTATGTGTGTTATACTGCTGAATGAAGGTGAGCTTCAGTATGTGGGGGGAGGGGGGGGGGGGCGGGGGGGCGTGGAAGGGTGTTATTGTTAAACGTTTATATGCCTAGAGCGTCAAAAATCCCACTCCTACATTAAAAGTATACAGTACCATGCATGATGATATAATAATGTATGTATGTAGTACACGTTCAAACGCAACATTATAGGACTTTTCCCACAAAATGGTCTTGGGAGCAAAAATTTGCCTTTTGCGTGAAAAAAAAAAAGAAGGACGGGTCTTTGGATGTGGGTAAAGGAGCGCGTTACTAATACTATTTTGCCAAAGGATAACCAAATTAAAATTTGACCGAAATCGTATTAAAGGAGTACTTCGTGATCCTAGCATTCTCTTTTTATGACATTTTTCAGTACATATTCACGAAAAAAATTCAGTTGATTCCGATATTGCGTTTCCGAGTTATGCATGATTCCAGGCATGATTATGTGATTATACTGCTCCATAGACACAGCGTTGTAATTTCGCTCTGGTGCACCAGAACGAAATTCAAATTTCACGATATCTTTGCTAAACGAATTAATCTGCAAGAAATATTTTGTACATAAACATTATGTAGCCAGAGGTTTCAGTGGTATAAAAATCTCAACTTTTTTTGAGAAAAGTGGGGGGATGAGGCCTCCCGATATAGGCCTACGCCACAATTTCAAAACACGGCCCGTAATTCTCGGGTCGTAAAAACATACTTTCGATAAAATAGGTAAGTAAAAAACCCATATGGATGGAAAAGTACATGATCAAAAATAAAATGTTTTCATAACATAAACATAGTCAGCTCAACTGAATCTCGGGCTGAATCACATGGGTTTCTAAACAAATTCATAGCATTACACGTTTATATATAGCGCACCAGCCAAATTGTTACAAATACTCAACATTTATTTAAAAACAGCACTGCATACTGTCTACTGAAAATACAAATTGTATTAGTTACGAACAATGGATTGTAAAAACATGACAAATTCATAAAATACATTTTCATGGCATAAAATTCATAGAACACCGTCAAATTTGTTTACAAAGCTTAAGGCGTGGGGTATGAACGTTTGGACAGTATTTATTTTGGGACATTAGAGCACATCAGACATCGAATTGCATTCTGAATATAAAGAATGTCATTCTGATATCAAATAATTTAGATTTTTGAAATTCGCAATTTAATACACATTTTATGGCAAATCATTAAAATTGATATTTTTGATATTTAACAGTACTTGAAGTAAACTTTATAAATCTGATGATTTATATTTAAAGTGTATGTAGGTGGGATGAAAAGTCGATGATCAATTGAAAATTTTGACTTTTCATTGAAGATATGGATTTTTTCCCAAAACACCAAAAAATTTTTTGGTGTTTTGGGAAAAAAATCCATATCTTCAATATGAAAGGTCAAATTTTCAATTGACCGTCGGCTTTTCCTCCCTGCTACATACACTTTAAGAATATATCATTAGATTTATATAATTTACTTCGAGGACTGTTATATATCAAAAATTTGAAAAATATCAAATTTTTATAATTTGTCATAAAATTTGTATTATATTGTGATTTAAAAAATGAAAATTATTTGATATCAGAAAGACATGCTTCAGATTCAGAATGCAATTCGATAGGTCTGAGGTGCTCTCATGTCCCACAAAAAATACTGTCGAAACGCAATAAACGCCATTTTAGATCCCTTAAAGATATAGGCCTACATTAAATAAACAAATTAAACAACACAATGTAAAGTGATTCAATAATATAATAATAATTAAGATATGATTAATATATACTAGTAGTACTATTAATAATAATGATAGTTATTTTTTATTGTTATCATAAGAAAATAAAAATACTATAATTAATTATTATTATATGAATAGGTCGTATTGATTATTCCATAATACATGAATATAAATGCAAACAATTGGAAGTTGTATTGATTGGCCATATGACCGCATGCACTGCATTCACGGCACTTTACAGTTTACACAGTGAGTCAATTGGGGCGAACTTGTCGTGGTATGTACGTGGATTGGGGCGAACTGGTCGCGGTATGTACGTGTATTGGGGCGAACTGGTAGTGGTATGTACTGGTGTGGGGCGAAACGTCCTGACACCCACCAGGCACTATGTATGTAAAATTATTGTTTGAAAGCTGTAACACCTTCAAGTTTGTCAAGTTGCTGAAAACGCTAGACACTATGTCAGTTAGATGATTGTTTGAAAAGTTTAACTGTTCCAAACTTGTCAATACACTAAATACACCAGGCTCTAGCTTGGTAAGATAATTTTCTTGTAGGAATAGGTATCTCAGAATGGTTAACCCATCAAAAGCTCCTTGCTGAATGTACTGGAGGCTCATATTGTTTAGATGTAATCCATCCAATACATCAGCAAACAGAGAGAATGTTTTTGGTTTGACACCATGCAAAGTGCTGTCAGCCCAGCTCAGATACCTCACATTAGAGGGGTATGGGATTCTATTCTCAGCTATTTCTCCATTAGTACAGTTGTGGGATAATGTGTAGTTACCAAGGTTACAGGTGCAGTCTATGGGACAGTGGATGTGACATTGTGTACCATTACCATCTGATGTACAGTGTTTATAATACCCCCACCAGTTGGTAATATCCTCCTCTTCACATGTTATGGATATGTGCTCTTGATGATCATCTGCAATAGTTTTGTTATAAAGTACCATAACAAACAGTAACACTATCAATGCCGAGATTCCATGCCAAGCCATGATAATGGTGAATGGTGGTCAACGTTTCTATGTTTGTGTTTCTATATGTTCCTATTTATCACACTGTTCTTGCAATGGAACAAATAGTGGCATCCAGTACATATAGTAGTTGGTATAATCTGTCTATAGTTGAGGACATCAGTACCTTGCAATGATCGACTATAATGTTCAACTACACGTTCGCAGCTCAAGCACGAAGATGCGACTATGAGAAATGCAACACTGAATAATGTGATTATATTTTATACAGCGATGGGAGAGTGACTTGGGCTATTCCAGTTGAAATCCATACACTCCCTGTAGAAGACATGACCTTAATCTCCCATGGAGGGGGTGTAGACTTCAAATGGAGTCACCCATTCAGGTAACCCCATTTGAAATTCACACTCCCTGTGTGGGAGATTAAAGGGGGTAACCCTATCAGTTTAGGATATGGATTGTCTTCAAACTTACATACAATTTCAAATATTGTCCCCTTTATGCATCTATGTGAGAAAACGAGAACATATTTAGCGTAAAAGTGAATAATTAGCACAATTAGCAAGTCAATATGTTGGTACGCATGAATTGCATTGTGGTCCGCATCCAGAAACAACACTCCCGTCCGTGTGCTTCGCCATACCACTACGCCATCATTCTTGTGACAAAATATCTCATTCTTTTTATTTTTATTTGACCCTGATACATTTCCTTTTAATTTTGTATATTATCATCACGTACATTTTACACTTATCTTTTATTTTAGGATTTGTTTTAATGAAAAAAATGGTTTTTTTTAATAATATTTCTAATTAATTAATTAATTAATTTTATAGTGGGGGACATTTTTCTCATATTTTTTTCATATTCCTCAGATCATACTTAACAAGATAAGGTCTTGTTTTGTATTTATTTCATCCCTTATGTATTTCTTTATTTTTTGTTTTAAGCGTTTATCATTATAGCGCCCTCATTATTTCGGACCTATTTCCATTCGTGCGAATTAGCATGGGAGTAAAACGGCTCTTATTCACATAATCATTTTTTTCCTACCCAGAATGTCGAAGGTGGCTACCAGTATAGCCTGTTTGTTTCTTGATTTCTCCGAAAATACATCAAATTGGATCGTCAAATTTCAGGATGGTAATGAGAAAAATATAATCTATTAAATGATACCAAAAACTCATCAACAATGAGAAATATCGGGGGGATGATGCTGTCGATCGGGTCACGGACCTTTAAGGTTATAGCTGTCATAGGGGGTGTATGGATTTCATCTGGAATAGTCCATTGCGACAACATATTATGCTGTTTTTGTAATAGGATTATAGAAGAAACAAAAAGAGCATATATTACATCAATTAATTTCCGCTCTACAAGCATTGGAGCAGAAATGGGTATGAAATTAATCCCTTGTTTATGTGACATGCTTACTTTGAGTGTCATATGATACAGTTAATAATAATATCAAAGCTGAAGCTATATACAAGTTTTATCATGGGGATTCCCTTTGCTTTTGGTTTATGATTGTGTTACATGTAGCACTCATATCAATGATGAAACTAATATATACAAGCGTCATCATGGGGATTCCCTTTGCTTATGGTTCATGATTATGTTACATGTAGCACATTAGCTTCCACTGCCTGAATAGAATTGATCATGTCGCACCTCCTATTTCACCAAATCGACGGTAATAACTCCTGTAGTGAGCTAGCTATCAACATTTAACCACAAATTGCCTCAGACAATACTCACTCCCCAGGAACTAGGAACTAAACACCACGCAAGGTCATTTTATGTAACTCATTGACCTATCTGTGACATAGACTAAGGCTTAGAGAGAAATGTAATCTTGCATTTCTCGATGTGAATCTCACTTCATTTCTACCACGGAAAACTATTCCTGTGCCTGATGTATGCAGTTCAAGCTGTGATCAATTCTGTTCAGGCAGTGGAACCTAATGATTCATATTAAAGTCATAATGTACGATCTTATAATATGAATTTGGTTAATTTTTTCAAACCTGATTTATTTGCATATTTGTAATGTTTACACATGTCACAACTTGCACCTAAATGGAATCAGCCAAATTTGTTGTGTTTGTAGGTAAACAGAGCAAAGTTCGACATAAAGTCATAATTCAAAAAATTATGACTTTATGTCCGCCCATAGATAGAACTGCGTGTTAAACGACCAAAATAAAGTTACGCACCCACATCCAATAAAAACGTCTAAAAGGGTGTGTTTTTCACCACACAGCGTCGTCGACATCTTTTTGAAAAAGGGGTACTTTTTCAGAAGGCATCGCCATTTAGGGGTCCTTTTTCAGCCAAATCCTTAGACGTTTAGGGTTAGTAATTTGAGTGTGTTTGAGTGAGTTTGCACTCATTTGATAAAAATCACCACTTTTTGATTGATTCTTGTTACCTTTGTGCATGTTTTCTTTAGTATCTATTGGTCTGCAACATCAAAAAGACACCATGGGTATCAAATTAGCTAATTTTCCTGTTTACGCCACTTAGGGTATTAATTAGATATTTCTCAGTTGACGCCATTTAGGGTATGATTTTTGTATGTGCTACGCCATTTAGGGTAGGATTTTGCATGTGTTTCGCCATTAAGGGGTGCAATTTGGTTGTGTTAAAATGTGCATTCCAGAGGTGGTCGGACGCGGGTGGGTAGCACTTTTGTGTGAGAGTGACCCCCGGGACTCAAGTCCTCACTTTTGTAACCCATCCTAAATCTAAACCTGCTCATGTCATAGTTAAGTCAAAAACTCAATTTGGTGACCACTCTCTGGCTAGTAAGGTTTGTCGATTGATTCAGCTTCTATGGACCATTTAGAAACAAAATAGCCTCCATGTCCCTCGCGAAAATCCCAGCATTTTTCGCTAGAGGCCAAAATCCAAAATGGCCGCCGCCACCATTTTGAAAATGTAAGTTTTGAACCAGAGAACCTATAATCATCCACAAAGACACTTTTTCGGATATGTCGAGTACAAGGATTCCGATTCTGACATTAGTTTGACATTATGGCAATCGTACAAACGAAAGTTGAACACAATATAATGTTTGTTTTCATATTTTTTCCTATTACTTTTTATTTTTCTCTTATGGTTCTTTTTTTCATGGTTGAACTTATTACACTGACGAACCATATTGACAAATTAAATATTGCACATCTTCTTGACTCTTGTTGGTAACAAATTTAAAGGAATATGGTCATTAGAGAGGAGCACATTTTTGCTGAAGGCATTTCAACATAATGATGTTAATACCAATTTGCATTTAGGCTTTGTTTGTCTTTTGTTATACTGTAAGAATATTGTCCATTTGCTGACAGAACTGTTGAAATAAAACTGAGAAGTTTAATTCTCTGTTCAACAGAATAATATACTGAGCCTGCCATGCTATGGAACAAAGAAAGAAGTTGTATGCTCCGGGTGGGATTCAAACCCGAGACCCCTCACATGCCAACCACTGGCTCGGCGACACTTTGCCATGGGTCTTGGGCCGTGCCTATATATCACTTAGGGCGATTGCGTCATCACACCATGTGGGATACACGCACGAGCAGCGCATATATCAAGTAGTATTTTATAGTACTCAGGCATGTTAGGGTTAAGTTCACCCTAATGCTGTTACAGCCTTGCCCAAATTGCGAATTTTATTGTAAATTTCTATTCTTCTACATTATTATAGGGTATGGGAGGTCAGTTTGATTACTTTGGATTGTGGATAGACCAGGAGTTTGGTACAGGACACAGTAAGGCAAAACCAAAGTGTACAACGTATGATAGCCCACAGCTTTCAGTGAAAGAAAACTTTACCATTGATGTGCTGGAAGCATGGGCTGTGGGTCCACCTGCTAAGCTTAAGGTAAGTAGAACATACACCTGTCAAATAGGGCTATTCCATTTAAAAACCACATTCCCCGCAGTCCCCCCTTGTGGAAGATTTTGGAAATATCTTCCACAGGGGGAGTATGAATTTCAAATGAAATTAGCACATTATAACTAACTCTATTCAAACCTCAACCTCACTGTAGAATGTTTCTGTTGAATCTTTCTCAGAGGGTGTATGTGAAATGGAGTGGCCTGTAGTGTCAAATTCATTTCATTTCAAATTCATACTCCATCTGTGGAAGATATTTCCAAAATCTACCACAGGGGTAGTGTGGACTTTGAATGGAATAGCATAATTTAACAGATCAATCTTCTTCTCAGTTGAGTATAGGGCTTTTTATAACATCATATGATTTCATGTCAACTTATTCACCTAGGATTGAGTATCAGAACCGGGGATGGTCCTCTTCCTCTTTATGAATAGCTCTGACACTTTATGTGCACAGAGTGATCTTGGACCAATCCAAGGGACCAACAGCCAGGGTTTTCTTTAAGCATTTTGCTGAAAGGATATTTTCAAATTTTTTTGACCCTTTCAATTGTGAATTTTTTCCTCTGAAGGAGTCAAAAACATTGCCCAAGGGGTATTTTTATAATATTATTTTTGAAGACATTTTTAACAATATGTGTGTTTTTGGAGCCATAGGCGTAGATCGGGGGGGGGGGGGTATTAAAAGAAAAAAATAATATTTAAAAATGCCCCCTGAGAAGTAAGAAACTTGGTCGGAGTAGGTCCTAAATGCCAAAAGCCGAGAATAAATGCACAATATCGGGTGTTTCTCTATTAATCTTGCAATATCTGAACGCGTCGTTTTCAAGATTTTGTACGCTGCGTGGACTTTGGGACTTTGGATTTGAAGGAGTCAGCAAAGTGCCTGAACGCGTAAATACGTGTGTTTTGTGCGTTAAAGTAAACCCTGCCAACAGCTATATATAATGTGACTTCTGAACCATGAAACATCATAATAAATTACATTATACCTTAATAACATTGTTCATGTTAGGCAATATGAAATTTAAAGAATAAAGGAACAAAGTTTCAGCTACAAATTTGTGGAACTTGATCAAGTTAATCAATGTTATATTAGGTTGACTCTTTGAACAAACAATGTTGACTCTATTCACAATTCTGAAATTCAGTTTTCAAAAGTATGAAAAGTCATTGAAGGAAAGTTTCCACAGTTATCTTTAGGGAGTCCATTCCAAGCATAACATGATCTGTATTAATATTAATAAAAAGTTCTTATACATTTGGGAATGATAAGAGAATTGAAAGTTTTATAGTACCCAAGTATGAAGAGATTGCATGTAAGAAAGTTGAGAAAATAAATATGCATAAATATCTTCGAATGCAGACAAAAAAATTCAAATTTTTTCAAAAATGTCAGAATTGTAAATTGTCATGATCATATTTGGACAGTGTCTAATTTGCATAAATCCAAAATGGTCACTTATATAGGGGTGAAATTTCAAGTTAATCAAATCTTAATAAAAACCATACCAATGTATTTCTCTAGTCATCAGCATGAAAAATGCATCCAAATGAGTACAAACAAGCCTAGTATTGGTTCAGTGGTTCTAAAGATAGATCTTGATATTTTGAGAAAATATGTCAAAACTTCGGACTTTTTATGTTGAAGCCAATATAGATGTACTCAGCAAGCAGAGCATTAATGTCATATTCCCTTCTTTTTTGTACATCAGGATGATGATTTGTATGAAGACAGCCAGGTCAGTATCTTAGACAGAGACCCAGAGGCTCAAGCCATCTTGGATCTGGTGGGAAAGGAAAGAAAGAGTGAAGGATTACGAGATGAGGAGCCCACTGCAGACATACCAGAGGTACATTCGTTGCCTCCTATGTAGATCATTTCCATCATCAGCATCATCATCATCATGCAGCCGCTGTATTCAGCCCAGTCCAGTGCAAGCCTTGACCAAGTTGGTGCCAAATTTTCACTTTGTTTGCTTTTGACATCCACTTAATCAGGGCTGTAGCAGGCAGGAGGACAGGGTGGACGATGTCTTGGAACCCGAGGGTTCAAAGACCCCAAGCAAAAGCAAAAATTTAGACTATATGGGTTAGAATAGGACTGATAAAGGAGGTGTTAAAACAGCCCTACACCTCCTCTTGTAGATGCTGCCAAGTGTGGAGGTGTGTGTGTTTTCCAACTGGGGAGATTCACACACCCATATTCAAACTGGGGAGATTTTTTACACAAATCTCACAGCAACCGCCATACTGTGGATGTTGCTCTAATCAGAAAATGACAGGTGGTATACCCCCCTCTATGGCTCAAAAACCCCATTTTTGAGGTTATCTTCAACTGTGGAGCTCCACGGTTGTTAGCAGACTCCACAGTGTGAATGTGACAAAACACACACACCTCCACAGTTAGAACCATTTACAAACGCACTGCTCCTTGTCCATCTGAGACGAATATTGTCCATGGGCCACAAGGCTCTTGCTACACGTACCGGTTTGAAGCTTGATAGCTCATCCTTTCCATCTGACATTTCTGTCTGCCTAAGTGTAATCCAGCAAGTAGTAGCACCAGAAAAAATTGGGGGGGATTAGGGGGAAAGTGAATTTCAGGGGAGAGACAATATCAATAAATTTGGTCAAAAAAATTTAATTTTGGGTTTTAACTGGGGGAAAGAGTTCTGACTGGGGGTATCCCTCCTCAATTTTTTTTTCTAGTGTGCTGGCATCAAGATACCAAGGCAGATGCAAAGTCATCAGATGGAGGGATGAGTTATCAAGCTTCATATAATTATAGGGATCAGTCAGGTGGCTGGCAATAGCAAATTAAAGAAATATTGGCACCAACTTGGTTGGCCAGCCCAATGTCATTGCTTCATCTTTATTGTTTAAATTAATCATTATATCTGTAATTTTGTAGACCATTTCCCTACCAACATGTATCCCTAGTCATATATTTTGGTACATGTATATGCTTGTGCAAGAATGAAATCAAGTTGTTGATATTTGTTGTTGATACATATCATGATATGCATTGTCTGCATGATGAGTAGCATACACTGATGTATATTGTGTGTTGAAGAATAGCCCACGATTATGTTTGGTAAAATTATTAGATGTTTAAATACATCTGTGCCATATCTTGTAAAGCCAATTACATGACAACTCAAAATAAATAAATAATATATAATAATGATGTAAATATATGTGGAAGAAAAGCGAACTGTAAAGCACAGGTATGTGAAACACAGAACTCTTTATCAAAAGAAAACCAAGAGTACACTGCATTTTTTCAGAATCTATTTAAGAATGGCCCAGGGGGTACATAGCAGCGGTTCTTAACTATATTTGCTCTCAGACCACAGATGGCCAAACTCATTTCAAAGAGCTGTGTTTGAGGGCCAAATTCACCTTGTACAGGGTTGCCATCGTCCTTGAAAGTCCTTGAATTTGAAAACACCTTTTCAAGGCCTTGAAAGTCCTGGAAATTTGCACAAGGTCCTTGAAAATTGGAATTTTACCTAAAGTATAATTTTGACAAAATTTGGGGAGTGGATGATTTTTTATGTGATGGTAAGTCCTTGAAAATCATGCTTTTGGACCTTGAAAGTCCTTGAAAAGTCCTTGAATTTTATAGGCTTCAAGATGCCGGAACCCTGCAAGTTGTATTGCTATTTGCCAACCGCAATTCTCGCTATTCACAATAATGGCGCCGCCAGCGGTTGCGATGTAATCGTGATGTATCATGGGAAAAGTCGACATCCAAGTCCGGCATAATCTGAATATTACCATGCTATTACATAGGAACACGTGACAATATTTTTAGTTTGTCAATATAACGGTATTACACGCAAATCGATAGAGAAAAAATTAATTGTGCGCATTTCAAATCACATTATTAAGTATTATTGAGTATCGATTCGCGTAACACCTTTATTTTGACAAACTAAAAAATATTGTCACATGTTCCTATGTAATAGCATGGTAATATTCGTATTGCGCGGACTTGGCTGTCGACCTTTTCCCATGATCCATCACGATTACATCGCAAACCGTTGGCGGCGCCCTTATTGTGAATAGCGAGAATTGGTCAGCTGGCAGGATCTGGCTTGAGGGCCGCTTATTGAGAATCCCTGCATGGTTTAAAGCTTTGCAAAATAAATCCCTGTAGATATTGTTGGTAGTAAACCAGTAATTGATATCCCAGACGCATACATTGCTGTCAGTATCCGTCATTGGGCTATTCCAGTTGAATTGCTTACACTTCTAGCCAGGGCCGTAGCAAGGTCGAAAAATGTGAGGCGGCCATCACAAATATGGGGCGGCCAAATTACAAATCTATGCCCATATTGAAATAAAGATACAAAGAAAAACATAACAAATTTCTCAAAAAGTGGGGCGGCTATGGCATCCCCGGCCGCCCCGCTTGCTACGGCCCTGCTTCTAGCTGTGTAGGGAGTGTGTTACAAACTTAAATTTGTAAATACACACCCAGTTTTTGCCCACATGGTCTATACTTTGTACACACATTTTAAATTTACACACCCAGGTTTTTGAATTGATACACATCCAAACCTTTCAATCCTGCCTAAAACCTGACACTCCCCCGGGACACTCCCTATGGTATAGGTATATGCAACCGTAAACTTCCACAGTGAGTGTTAATTTCAATTGTGTGGGAGATTAGGTCATGTCTTCCATAGGGTGTGTATTAATTTCAACTGGAATAGCCAGCCCATTATTGCAACTCATTGATAGTTCTAGCAATCATCCTTGTTTTCATACTGCATCAACATCTGAATTAATTTGATATTCCATTTATCAGTTAATTGGCCATTTCGGTAAATTCCATAAGCCTTTGCAAGTACACCCAAGATGTCCTCATTTGACGTCACACAGACTTGCAATGCGCAGTAACGATGTTCGCATCGGGGCAGATCGGCGTGACGTCAAATGACAACATCTCAAGTGCACTCGCAAGTGGGATTTACTGAAAAGGTCAATTGTAAGGGACCGTTCATAAATACTTTGGTGGGGGGGGCTGGGCACTTGGAAATTTTTGGAGTTAAACTTTTTTGACCCCCCTCCAGAGAACCTAAAACTTTTTTGACCCCCCTCTTTAGACACACACAACTTTTGTGACCCCCCCCCCCCTAAAACAGTCTGGGGAGGGTGCTACTCCATTTGTACAAACTCAGTCACAATTGTTTATATACATTTATTTATAATAGGCCTGTTTCCTAACATGAAAGTTGAAGGTGTTTTTCACATGCTGTGACTTGTATGAAGTTTAATTTCAATTTATGCATTCTAATTTTTTTAAAATACATGATATGTTTCATTGTTATACCCAATAATTAAATAAATAAAAGTAACACAAGAAAGGGAAATGTCGGTGGCGTAGCTAGGGCTTGTGGCACCCAGGGCTAAGGATAGGTGTCGCTCCAGATTCTTGAAATAATTATTGCGCGCGGAGCACAAATAGGGCCTACCACTAATTAATTTTGGTTATAATGAAGTTGAATATCGGTCTTAAATTGAAATTTCAATGACTTTGTCCTGAAATGCGCTGCCTTGCTTAAAATTTTGACTTTCATCGCTTAGAGGGACGCAGAATCGATGCTGAATTGGTCAATTCGGCGCCCCCTAAGAGTGGCGCATGCCCTAACCTGCCCCCCCCCCCCGGTTTTACGGGTATATATTATAAATATTCCTGCTTGAGCTCGATCATTGTCACATATTATACAAATGTAAGTAGCTATTGTCATGCATGCTGTTGTTGCATGCCTACAATATTAGACCAAAAACAAAAAAGTTGAATCCTCACACATATCTAGCGACTAGCCCTATGTGCTGGGCCCAAAACAAGGAAAAAGTAGGCTAAAACACAGTAAAAGGGGGGAAACAGCGCCTTTTGCATAGCTTATTTTACTTCAAAAGAACTGTTTTGCAAATGATTAATTTGAGAGGTAAACTTTTTTTTGGCCTTATGTGAACAATGTCATGTATATTGTTTGTAAAATTGTTATAGAGTATATAACATCAGTGTAAGGTGGAACATGACCGTTGGAAAAGTACATTGGGTTAACACTAGAGGAGACCAAGGTCATAATACAAACCAGTGGTAAACATACTATAGTAGGTATAGTGTATTAACATCTCCTCTGACCAAAATTGTGTAGATTATAGGCTAAGGCGATGAAGAAAAAAATAACCTGTTCTGTACGGGCAGACAGATTTGCCAAGTAGGGTCGGTCAGTCAGGTTATTTTTGTGTGTGGAAGAGGCTATTCTGACCCTAAGAAATCACCAAAAGGTTGAAAAAAAAATGTTTTTGCGAACATATTTGGAAAATTTTCAGTTAAAAAATCAATCCACTTCAGCCAAAAACAGCTGTTTTTAATTTCATACAACTTTCTTAAAAAAATCCTCAAAATGCTAATGCGGGTCGTTCGGGCCCCTATACTAGAACAAGGTGTTGCTTTTTTTGTTCACCATCGTAGTTGCAAAAGAGTGGGGTCAAGTTCCACCTTATACTGAATAGTTCTGTGGGCTCGAGAATAGTAATTTGGGGGTCCCCGTCAGTCCAAAACACTGTCAATCCAAACCACCGTCAGTCCGAAATTTCTAATTGAAGTTATAGGGTTAGGGTTAGGGTTAACGTCTTTTTCAATTAGATTTTCGGACCGGGGTTCGGATTGACAGTGTTTCAGACTGATGGGGTGTACCTGTAATTTGATGGCTCAGGTGTGACATCTTGTTTACAGCTACTTGATGATTATCTTTTACCCTCAGAGACATGCATGAAAACCAATGAATGTGTTAATTAGTAACATTGAATGCCATTCCAGTACTCCTTTTGTGAGGGTTGCCAAAGCATTGGGCTAGCTATTCCAGTTGAAATCCAGACACCCTCATGGAAGATATGACCTTAATCTTCCAAACAGGGAGTGTAGATTTCAAATGGGATTATACCTGAATGTGTGCATGACTCCATAAATCTACACTCCCTGTGTGGGGTGGGAAATTAAGGTCATGTTTCCCATACAGATGTCCCAGGGGGGTCACTCCCATTGTGGCCTGTACACCATCCGCGATAATGAAAACGCGTAAAAAGGGTAGTTTTTTGTGGGTAAGCACGATACAGCTGCTGTAACGCGCTTAGGGTGTCAAAACATGTAATATTGGAAAAAAGGGTAGCAAAATTGCAATTGCTAATACGCGGAAATGAAATTTAGGGTATGAAATTTGATGCAAGGAATAAAATCCCTGTTTAGGGTATTGTTTTAGCCAAGGGTTAAATCCTTGTTTAGGGTGCTTTTCAAAAGTTGATTATCGCGGATGGTGTATAGGCCACAATGGGAGTGACCCCGGGACAGATGTACATGGTTTTCAACTGAATAACCGCATTTCTCATTGAGAAAACAAGTTTCCATCTAATAGAGGCCGTCAGCCTTTTCCGCGGGAAACACCATCTTGTGGGCACTGCCGTTCTGGCATTAGACATTACGCCCCTGAATACACGGAAGTCGCAGCGCAGCCGCACCTCTTCAGTCAAGCGTCAATGTGGTGTTCTTAGCAACAAGGCACTCCGTGCCCACAAGAGGGCGTCGTTTACGACCCAATGACTACCTCTATTGCTGAATTTAGGGTGTATCCTAAACTGTAACTCTCACCATAACTGTATTAAACCTATATCTGACAATGCAAATATGAGTCTGGCCCTAATTAACTCTGAGAGTAATTAACCCCTAACTCTACAGTCAGGCCAAAAAAAAAATTGTTTGTTTGTCCATAGAGGCTTATGAAATAGTTGGGTCGGTAGGTCGGATTTTTTTTTTTTTTACAGATATTGCACTTGAAACTGACAATTTGAAGACTGGTAAATAAGTCAAAACACACAGCACTTCACTGGTTTAACTCTTGAGATGGTTCTGCATGTTATACTGTTCATTTTCTTTACTTTTTCTTTCTTTAAATTTGTACTAACCACTGTTTTATACGATGTCCCATCGATGCAAAAAAAAAAATTCAAAAAACAAACAAAAAAAAAAAAAACGGTCGGGACCAGGTTACACGGTCGGTCGGACGTGGACAAACAAATAATTTTTTTTGGGGGGGGGGCTTAGCATATGATGCACCCTGAATTTGGCACCTAGTGTTTGACAGTAATGCTGCCTGGATGTAACTAACTGTATATACTGTATGTACATGTATGATATTGTCTTTTATATACAGTACAGTACATAGTGCAATAATCCATAACTGCAATAATGTGATGCAATCAAGCAAAATGATGGGAATGTCCATGATGAGCTATTCCATTTGAAATCCACACTCCCCCTGTAGAAGATTTAGCTATATTCTTCCAGAGGGAGCATGGGTTTCAAATTGAATAGACATAGGGTATTTCCATTTGAAATACTCCAGTTGTGGAAGATATAGGTAACACTATATACAAGTGGGAGGATGGTTCAAAATGATTATCCACAGCCAATTTTATTTAAAAACATACTCCCTCTGTTAGAAACTTTTTTTATTAATCATCCACAGGGGTATGGTGGATTTTAAATAGAATAGCCCAACGTTCGATTTTTGACTTCAACACTGTTAAGGGTAGATTAGGTATCGATGGTCAAAGCAACCAAAAAATAATTGATTTTCATTATCTAAAATCAATATTTTATTGAAAAATAACACTTTGAGGCTTTGCAAAAGTTCATTCTACAAATCATACACTTGCTTGATTTATTGTTGTTAATGAGTTTTGTATGTTGTACAAAAGTGTTGCTGTTTCAGCCCTCTTTCCAACATAACTTAAGAACCACAGGACCTAAAGTATATCTGTGATATTTGAAATCTTCTACGTGCTCGCTATGAAATGATCAATGCAATTTTTGCCAAAGCTCACTACCATTCGCATGATGCTGTGAACTACCAAATCGCAACATTTTAAAATTAAATTACACATTTCAAATGCTACATTTGGCTGAAACATCCATTTTTCTTGAACAGAATCTTGTGCTTGATTGATGTGCTTCACAGCTTATATGTGTAATGTGTATTCATAGTGTCCCATATGTGACCATCCACCACGAAGTGGTAGTAAAGTCGGCTCTAGATCATTTTCTGTTTATTGCAGATTTTGAAAGAATCCACTTTCAGCTTTAAAATGACACCTCAACCAGCTTCATCTGACATCTGGAAGTGAAGTTATGGTTCATCAAAGGTCAAATTCCTACTATATTTTACATAGAAATCCATATACTGTTTTTGATTGTATCTCAAAATGGAAAATGCCGACTTTACGACCAGTTTGTGATGGATGGGCACATATATGTGACACGATCAAGGGAAATGAGTCGGATGTCGCTAATATTGATTTCATGATATTGGCAAAGTGTTAAAATTCTTTTGTTTTATATTGTTTTTTGCGATTGATAAATTGACGTAACTTTGCAAAGAAAAGTCGTATGAACATGTGGTTTTCAGTTTCTGTAAGCTCTAAATGTTCTCTTTAGAAACATATTATGTAAAACTCATTTTCGACCAGGGCCGACATGTGACTCATTCCCCTTGATCATGTCACATATGTGTATTCAAAGTGACCCATATGTGTGTTCATGGTGGGCTGTGGCTCGAGTAGCTCATCAGTTCATGTCAAAGAATCAATCACTATTTCACTTGGCCAGATCATTTTGCATGCTGCATTTACATTAGGAAAAATAAAAACAAATGCATATCATTCACCATTTCTAATGCACATATAATATTCTTTATTAAATGTTCACTCTATTGTATGTTTTATTTTTGTAGGAGCACAATTTATATCCTAGTGGAGCACAAGATAACTAGGGGCTTCAACAGGATGGTGGTCATTCCACAGTTTTGAACAAAGATATAGGTAACATGAAAACCCAGTATTTTTCCTCTCTCTTAATTGTATATGAAGCAAGTCATCAAAAAAAATCTAATACAACACCAAGCATGAGTCAATCCCTATTGACCTTGTTGATCCGCCTTGATATAATATTTAATACTGTGCAATTGCTGGTTACCCATGTTACCTGCCTTGGTTCCAAAACCCTGGAATGGTGCAGGAATATAATTATAGGCTGCACTCCAGCTAGAAGGCAAAATCTATGTCTTAACTGGTGCTACATTTCATATATAGCTGTTGTAGAAGTTTATGTACCTCAGAAATAAATCAAATTCCTATATATATATGAAGGCAATTTAGGGGCACTTCATACAACACAGTGGTCTATGGGGCATTGAAATAGGTGCAATTACAATATCTCAATCAACTTCATTTTGAAAATAAAAAAGTGGTTTTTTTTGTGAATATCTGTCGAGCCATACCATCATTTAGTAAAAAGAGGATGCCCCCTACAAAATTGTTCAAGTGACAACTGTGTAAGTGCCCACTTTTCAATGTGCCTAAATAATAAAATTGGTCAAATGTTATTTGAATTACCATTTACCATTAGGCGCAGCCAGCTGGGGGCAGTGCCCCCCCCTGCTCGTCATGGCCGTCGGTGAGACGGAAGGTGTTCGCTTCGAAAAAAAAATTGGGTTAACAATAGACTATTTTTTACCCAGGGTAACAGAAAGAAGGGGAGAATTGTATAAAAATAAAGACAAATTGTGACTGAAATTGAATTTTACATCAAAATTTTGTGTTTTTATGTTGGTACCGCCTATAATCCTTTTTTTTTTTGCTCTTCACTTTTTCAAACCATGCAAAAAAATTTTGGGTCAACAAATCACAACTTCTGTCGGCAAAAAGTATTTACGTCGGTACATTTGCAAGTTGTGCCCCCTCGGTTCCAAAATCCTGGCTACGCCACTGCCATTTACACCTTGTGACTTAGGATTATGGCTGATTTAACTTGAGATACACTGAATTTTTTGGTGTGTAAATATCTTATTTTGACTGTGATTTCATCATATTTTAAGTGCCCCACCCACCATCAAAAAAAAAAAAATAGATTGACTTAAACCCAGATGTTTATTAGGTCAAATACAGCCCATCAGAACAGTTTATTATGCACACAATGTTGTGGGGAAAAATTGGTTTGACAAATTTGTAAATATATGCTTTTATGCTATGTGTCGAAAGATAAAAATACATTGTATAATGGACAATAAACATGTTTATATTCAATATTATGTATATTTATTTCCAAATTTAGGGCAATAATTTTCTAGCACTTCTTCAATTGGGCTATTTAAGGTGAAATCCATACACCCCTATGGAAGACATGACCTTAATCTTCCACACCGCGGGTCTTATTCTTAGCGTGTCCATGGCACAAGATTAAACATGTTTCAGCCAGTGCTGTACACATTTTTCAGCATTCCATTGTAAACTGCTAAGTCAGCAGTTGTGCATGTTGAGAGCAACACAGGTGTATGTTCCATTGTTTGTGGTTAATCGCAGGTTACATCTGCATTCTTTCGCGGGTGCAGATATCAAATGGGCCAATCCATTCAGGTAACCATAGTCTTTCATAGGGGGTGTATGGATTTCAACTGGAAAAGCCCATTTAGATTGTGATTTTATTTGATATATATATATATATATATAGTTGGTGTTGTAAGAAATTGTTGGTGATTACGATATAAAATGGTAATTTTATCCCATATAGTTTTAAATATGTGATGTGTCCCCGGGGATGTGTCATGTCAAAAGGAGACACTTTTGGTCAGGATTGTAAATGGAGAAATAGCCAAAAATCTGCCCGGGATGATATTTTCGCAATTTGGGTTTGTTGCGAATTTGTGATGTTATTAATGTTTAAAATATTGTCTGATAGTTTCAGGCCGGAATATAACTGGCATCTTGTATTTTTTTAGACATTCCTACTCTCATCATTGTCAATAATATTTTTAAAGGCCGATATCTCAATTTCCAATTTTATAATAATTTTCATAACTTACAAATTCAATATCTTCGCTTAGGAATATCCGATTTCATTGGAGATAATGGGGTTGTGGAGCAAAATATCTCTTTATTTAAGGGATCTGGAATGAGCGTTTCTACAGTATTTTATGTGGGACATGAGAGCACATCAGACATATCGAACTTTAAGTGTATGTAGCTGCAGTGGGAGGAAAAGCCGACGATCAATTGAAAATTTTGACCTTTCATATTGAAGATATGGATTTTTTTTCCCCAAAAGACCTAATTTTTGTTGGTGTTTTTGGGAAAAAATCCATATCTTCAATACGAAAGGTCAAAATTTTCAATTGATCGTCGGCTTTTCATTCCACCTACATACACTTTAAGTATAAATCATCAGATTTATAAAGTTTACTTCGAGTACTGTTAATATCAAAAATATCAATTTTTAATCATTTGCCATAAAATTTGTATTACATTGCGAATTTCAAAAAATCAAAATTATTTGATATCAGAAGGACATTCTTCGTATTCAGAATGCAATTCGATATGTCTGAAGTGCTCCAATGTCCCACAATAAATACTGTCCAAACGTTCATACCCCATCCCTTAAGATAACCTGGCCAAAAGTGTCTCCTTTTGACATATGACACGTCACACATATACTACATTCCACCGGGACATTCAATTCATTCCCCATTCCTGATAATTACTGTATGATAAGTGACTATATGCAACTTCTTCTATGATGTGTTTATTTCTGAAATATTGAAAATCATGTAACACTTTTGTTCTTTTTCTTGAACATTTAGAAATATTAGAAAAGTATAAATACTACTACCGGTATATGTATATATTAATCTTTACAAAATACTTTAGCCTGTCACCCAATTCTACAAATGATTGCAAGACATTTTCACCAAAATGTTTGGGTATTTTTATGTATATTTTAAAACAATGGGGGGGATTACATTATCTCCAAGACACAAACAATGTATACCACACAACAGATGCACAGTATATTTGATAAATACTTTTTGTTTGCACTTTGACTCATTCAAATCGGTGTGTTTATGGACAAATTTCCCTTCTATTCTTTGGTACCTCAAGTTTGACGTATGTGCGTATTTCACAGGTTGCAGTTTCGAATCGCATGCATAAAGTTAATCACGCAGAGTGTACTCACACACATGCAGGGGCTGTTTGTTGACACACTTGCGGCGTAACCCTGAAAAGTCATTGACGTCACTACCGAACTCAAAGTGAACCAATGTATATACTAGGGGTGTGATTTTCGGTAATTTTGTGCCCGGTACCGGCGCATTTTTCGGCGGTAACCGGGTACCAAATTGCAAAAAAAAAAACAAAAAAAAACATATTTTATTAATGATATCAAAATGCATTGAATTTGAATGCATCTTGATATCATTAATAGAGTATGACATGAAAACTATGTATCAATTTTCATATTAAAATTACAAAACATTGTGCAAAATTCTTTTTTTTTTTTTTTTTTAGGTCAACCATGATCCTAGCATTTAGGTCTAGGTCCAGAGACACTACAAAACCGAAAAAAAACTTTGAAAAAAATTATAAAAAAAAAAAAAAAAAAAAAAAAATTTTTATATTTTTTATTTTTTTATTTCGGTACCCGGCAGGGAATTTCCTGCCCGGTAATAGGATTATCGGGCGGGACTCGAATTCCCGGGACTCACTCACACCCTTAGTATATGGTATATACGCATGTGTATACATGTATGCCCGCTGAATAAGGTTAACATGCTCCATTCATGCTCCATTTGACTCTGCCACTGCAAAATCCAACATGGGTGTTATTCTCAACTTGAGACGAGAAAGACTAACCATGATCTGGTCCATGGGGGCCAAAGGCGGCAAATTTGAAACTGAGATAAAGGCAAAAATATGGAATAAAAAACAATAAAATACATAAGAAAATAGACATCACAAAACTTCATAACTTTAGAAGCATGTATGCTAGACCTTTGGTGTTTTCAATATTAGATAGTCTATCTTTTGTATAAGATAATAAAAATAGTAATTCAATTTTCAAAAATGCCTCCTTTGGCCCCCACGGACCAGATCGTGTCACATATATTAGAAGTAACAAATGAGTTGAATTTTAAATTGATACATACAGGTTGAGTCAAAGTGCACTAAAGTGACAGGGATTGGGCTATTCCTGTTGAAATCTTCACACCCTATGGAAGATATGACATAATCTCCAATACAGGGGATGTAGATTTTAAAAATGAGAATGAGTAGCCCATTCAGGTAACCCCATTTGAAATTAACACTCCCAGTGTGGAAAATTAAGGTCACGTATTACATCTAGGGTGTATGGATTTCAACTGGAATAGCCCATTTCTCTCTAAAAAGTACAAGAAAAGAGTAGCCATATTTATTTATTCAAAAAATATTATATATGTTTAAAAATTATGTGTAAATAAAATGGCTCAATGTTGCCCACATAATATTCTCTGTATATGTACTTTGTTAGCTTTCAAAATATCATGTACAGGCCATATTTTATTGCCCCTTTATGTCAGTCAAACGGTGCACAAATTTGCACATTCAAATGTTTCCTCAATTCTCGTGTTTCGCAATACGATGCGCCTCCAGCAGTCACTGGGTCGAGGCCACAATAGTTTTTACGCAGTGCATCATGGTAAAATGTCGACATCCAAAGCCCGCGTGATACGAATACAATACAGGACCATACATCATTGTGCAGAGGTGTAAGTCTTCCGGAAATTCCCGGAATTCCGGAAATGTGGCCAAAATAAAAAAATTTGACTGCCAAGAGCAACCACTGGCGGCGCATCGTATTGTGAAACGTGAGGATTACAAGTTTAAGCATTTTTGTCTCCCTACAACTATGTTCAGAATGAGACTTTATAATAACCTCTATTCTGTCTGTCCATCTGTCCCTAATTCTATCCAGAGCTGTAACAAGAAATGTCAAGGTCATTTTGAGGTCATCAGGGGTCAAATCGCCATAGAATGTTGCATGTTCATAAAATTTGATATATTATGAATGACCACCGAAGCAAGACAAAAAATGTCAAGGTCATCTGGAGGCAAATCGCCATAGATTGTTGCATGTTCATAAAATTTGATATGGCCGACCACTGAAGCAATTTGGAACACCCTACAACACTTCGGAACATCCTAAAACATTTGGAACACTTTGAAATGACCCCTGTTCCAAAGTGTTCTGGGGTGCTCGAACACCTTAAAACATTTGGAACACTTCGGAATGCCCTGTGTCCCATATAGTGTTTTGGGTCATTCCAAAGTGTTTGGTGTTCCGAAGTGTTCTGTAGTGATTTTCTGGAACACTTTAGAAGACCCCCAGGATGCAACAAAACTGCCTGAATACTTTGGAACACCCTGCAACACTTCGCATCGCCCCATGATTCGTAGTTTGGGCATTCCAAAGGGTTCTGGCTTGTTCAGAACATTGGGCCTTTTGAAGTGTTCTTCGGCATTCTAGGGTGTTCCAAAGTGTTTGGAAATTTTCCGTAGTATTGGAACACCCCCAGGATTTAACAGAACACTCCTAAAAAATTTTGAACACCCCAGAAAACCTTGGATCACCCTTAAACACTTTGGAACACCCTAAAACATTCAGTGACAGTGGAGCACTTTGTGATCCGGGTGGGCTGGGGTGTTTCAAAGTTTTCAGGGCATTCCATTATGTTCTGGGGTGTTCTGAAGTGTTGTGTTGTGAGAGGGGGCCATGTGTTCTGGGGTGTTCCAAAGTTTTCAGGGAAGTTCCAGTGTGTTCGAGGGGCCAAGGATGCAATTGTCTGGTGCATAATGCTTCCGATACGAAGAAGAAGAGTCATAACTCATGCTCATAGGCTTAAGTACAAGCTGATTTTGTTTGTTTGTTAGTTATAGACTGCAACAAGGTGATTTTTCCAATTTTGTCATCTTCCAAGAGAGAACTACACCAGGAGTGCTCATCTTAAGAAGAGTGAAATTACTGAGACTCCGAAGATGACCGCGCTGGTGATCTACCAATGGCATATTATATGAAACCCCAATGCGACTTCAAGAAGCAAAGTTATATTACAAGTATTTGATTACACAAAGGGCCAGTTTTAAAAGTGACAAACTGGCATATTTAAAACTCCACTGACTAGACATCTGTTTGGAGAGTGGTGAATGGCTAATTTATGCATGCCTTAATTTAAAACTAAAGGAACAAAAGAAAATGAAACAAAAGAACTGATAAACAAGGTGGTTCTCGAACCACCAGTCTCACTCTGCTTTCCCGACCACCTGCTTTCGCTATTACTTTTGGTAGAAGTAAATGAACCTGCAACAACCCAAGGTGGCCCGAAATGACCTTCCAAAAATTTGGCTCTAAATGTTGACTGTACCAACCAAGTTTCATGCCCATACAACAGTTTTTTGTAATTTGACTTCGGATGACCCCGGGTGACCTTGGATGACCCTGAAATGACTTTCCAAAAATTTTGCTCTAAATGTTGACTATACTAGGGAGGGGTGTAAATTCACGGTTATTTGTCTAACCGTTTAAACGGACCACAATCCGGTCGATTAACCATGTAAACGTATGTAAAAAAAAATTAAACAAAAAAAAAAATCTTTTTTTATGTTTTTCCTACCCTTATTCAAACTCTAATTCCTTCCCAAACCTTACTACATGTATACAAACCCACCCAAGCCCAACTAGCCTAACACCCTTGCTCCAACTCCCAAAAGGGAACCCCAAATTGGACCTGTATAAGCAAGTAAATGAATATATGAATACAAAACCCACCCAAGTCCATACGTTGGCCAAATTGAGTTAAGCATGGGAAATTGTTGCTATACATATAGGCATGTCATATGTATGAAAGAACAACTGAAATTCATCATGTGTCTATTGAGCATGTGAGAAATAGCATGTATGAAAGAATCACCCAATTCCGTGATTTGAGTCTTGTAACACATTGATTGAAATCCAGTATGTATAAATGTCCACTTGTAACACATTCATTGCTGGTGAGTGACTTTTGAAAAGAAAATGGGTTTAATAAAGGAACGTGTGTGGTTTATATTACATGGCAGAATGCTTATCAACATTACATATACCTGTGTGCTTTATTTTGTATTATCTTACTAGTGGTAGTCTCATTCCAACGTTGTTGTCGTCTTTGTATGATTCAAAAAACCACCCAAGTCCAAAATTTAAAATGAACCCTACAACGTCCCTGAAATGCTAATCGTCATACTTTATACAGTTTAATCCACTCATTTGCATATAAAACTTACCATATTGACCAGGTAAATCTAACTTAAGGAATTAAAATGATACACAGGGTTTTCTATCAAAATCACTTCCCATGGACTTGGGTGGGTTTTGTATTCATGTATTCAAATGCATTAATATATATTAATAAAGTTTCAATTACTTTTATTTAGCCTCATCTCATCAAAATGGCATATTTTTATGGATAATTACAGGAAGGAGAACCCTTTCACTAATTTTGGAAATTAAAAAAATTCTAAAATTCAGAAAATACAAAAAAAAAATACATAAGAATTTTTTTCTTGCATGTAACAACTTTTTTTGCAGGTTAGAAATTTGATAAATAGGTCCATGCATGCATTTTCTATATGATGACCTATTTATCAAATATCTAACCTGCAAGAAAAAAAAACTGTAATTGCTTGTAAGAAAATAATTCTTACCCAGAAGAAAAAAGCTTTTGCACTCTAATGTATTTTTTTTTTTTGGTATTTTAGAATTTTAGAAATTTTTTATATTTCCAAAATTAAAACAATAAAAATAACAATTTCGATGAAATGAGGGAAAATAAAGTAATTAAAACATTAACTCATTCATGCATTTAAAAACATCAAATATAGGTCCGATTTTCAGGTGAAATCAATTTCTCCCCTAATTCCCTTTTTGGGGTAAGGGTAAGGGTTTTGGGTTAGGTTAAAGGTTAGTTGGGCTAGGGTAGACTTGTATACATGTAGTAAGGTTTGGGGTGGGTTAGACTTTGTGTAAGGCTAGGAAAAACATTGGAATTTTTTTTTTTTTTTTTTAACGCTTAAACGGTTAGTGATTTTTCTAAACGGATAGCGCATTTAACGGGCGGTTACACATGAAACATTTAAACGTGGACATCCTTAAACTGTTATTTGGCAAATGTTTACTTTTTAATGCGAGGACCCCCTCAAAATATGGAGTTGACTGTACTGAACAATAATAATGAGGAGAAAAAATTAAAAACATACTATAACCCCCTCCCCCCATACATACCCTCTGAAATTTTTAAGCCAAAGTTGCGAATTCGCAGCCTTGCACAGTATTAATTCACTACCAGATATGTATTTATATACATATATAATGGACATATTTGGTACAAGTAATAAAATTCCTTTACTAGGCTGTTTTAATGGATATTTAAACAATATTTCAATGTTTTTGGTACAATTGTCACATATGAATACAAAACAAAGCTATATATAACTTTTGGGGCAAATTATAGCAATTAAAATAATATTTTTTGATGCCAAAATCTAGCTGTATTTCATCTGACGTTGCCCTGTGCATCATTGCTCTGCATCATTTAAAAGATGACATCATTTGAAGAGCTTTGTTGCAAAACCCCTTGCATCCACTTTTGACTTTTTGAGAAAAGCAGCTTTTTTTAATTGTGCAAGTATTAACTTGTTCGATTTGATCCAATTTGGGTTTGGATAAAGTGTTGATGAATAGAAACTAAAAGAATAGGTTTGGTACAATTTTCAAGCCTTCCTATTTATTTTATTATTTATTTTATATTGCACCTTTTGTGGATGTAAGGGTTTTGCAACAAAATAAAATTACCCCTTTTCTAGAAACCACCTTTGCAATCAAATTTGAGCCCATTTGTTTGCACTACTTTATGTAACTTGACTAATGCTTTCAAAATCAAAAAGAAAAATTGAAATATCTCATTTACTATTTTTAATTGTGAATTTTTAATCGGGAAAATGGCATTTTTTGGGTATTTCCGAAGCTACACCTTTTGTTAATTAAAATGATTTTTTCAAACAGTGACCCCAAAACAGTTCCTTTTGGTTTTTTTAGGTAAAGAACATTCCAGGCTACTATTATACCTCAAAAAATTTAAAACAAAACAATTCTATATTCATTTTAAGTTCAGATTTCGAAATTCCTAAGATTTCCCAAACGGAAATATACGGAAGGGAAGGTGGTATGAAGGTCAAACAACCACCAAAATGTGTATTTTTACCCACACTATAATGTCATGTCAATAACTCATTTCAGCCAAAAGTGGATGTAAGGGGTTTTGAAACAACACTCTTCATTTGTCTCCACAATTATGAGCATGTACACGTATAGGCCTATAAATATAAAATTAAAATAACAGTTTTTAGAGCTGTTTATTTCAGATCTTTCCAAATACATATTCACAAAATACATATCACAAAATAACATATCCATAGATTGAAGAAATATATCAGGGGCTTGGAATAAAACATGATAGTCTATAGTAAAATTCGATTTGTGCTGCGAGTTCGGCTCAAAACATGCATTGCAACAGAATTTGTGACGTCATGGTCATGCATTGAAGTGCTTGATATAACATCCGGGTAAGTGGAGTCGATCCTACATCAGCATTTTGGTGTTAGTGAGAACGCAAAATCAATGTGGACTGAGAACGCAAAATCAATGTGGACTGAGTCCACTT
This sequence comes from Amphiura filiformis, assembly GCF_039555335.1. Taxonomy (NCBI): domain Eukaryota; kingdom Metazoa; phylum Echinodermata; class Ophiuroidea; order Amphilepidida; family Amphiuridae; genus Amphiura; species Amphiura filiformis. The sequence continues at coordinate 44,020,980 of NC_092629.1, read as the reverse complement.
GTATGTGGACTCGGACCTAGGTACAAGACCCCATGTCTGTAGTGAGAACACGCCCTTAGATGTGAATCCTTTCATGTACAGTCTTGTAACTTGCATCTGAGAAACTCTTTTCACAATGTTTACATTGGTATGGTTTCTCTTTGGTGTGAATCCTTTCATGCGTAGTCTTGTGACCTGCATGTGAGAAAGTCTTTTCACAGTATTTACATTGGTATGGTGTCTCTTTGATGTGAATCCTTTCATGTACAGTCTTGTTACTTGAAGTTGAGAAACACTTTTCACAATATTTACATTGGTATTGTGTCTTTTTGGTGTGAATCCTTTCATGTACAGTCTTGTAACTTGCATCTGAGAAACTCTTTTCACAATATTTACATTGGTATGGTGTTTCTTTGGTATGAATTATCCTTTCATGTCTAATCTGGTTACTTGCATGTGAGAAACTCTTTCCACAATATTTACATTGGTATGGTTTCTCTTTGGTGTGAATCCTTTCATGCGAAGTCTTGTGACCTGCCTGTGAGAAACTCTTTTCACAATATCTACATTGGTATGGTGTCTCTTTGGTGTGAATCCTTTCATGTACAGTCTTGTGACCTGCATGTGAGAAAGTCTTTTCACAATATTTACATTGGTATTGTGTCTCTTTGGTGTGAATCCTTTCATGTACAGTCTTGTAACTTGAAGTTGGGAAAGTCTTTTCACAGTATTTACATTGGTATGGTGACTCTTTGATGTGAATCCTTTCATGTGCAGTCTTGTTACTTGAAGTTGAGAAACACTTTTCACAATATTTACATTGGTATTGTGTCTCTTTGGTGTGAATCCTTTCATGTACAGTCTTGTTACTTGAAGTTGTGAAACACTTTTTACAATATTTACATTGGTATTGTGTCTCTTTGGTGTGAATCCTTTCATGTACAGTCTTGTAACTTGAAGTTGGGAAAGTCTTTTCACAATATTTACATTGGTATGGTGTTTCTTTGGTGTGAATTATCCTTTCATGTCTAATCTGGTTACTTGCATGTGAGAAACTCTTTTCACAATATTTACATTGGTATGGTTTCTCTTTGGTGTGAATCCTTTCATGCGAAGTCTTGTGACCTGCCTGTGAGAAACTCTTTTCACAATATTTACATTGGTATGGTGACTCTTTGATGTGAATCCGTTCATGTGCAGTCTTGTTACTTGAAGTTGAGAAACACTTTTCACAATATTTACATTGGTATTGTGTCTCTTTGGTGTGAATCCTTTCATGTACAGTCTTGTTACTTGAAGTTGAGAAACACTTTTCACAATATTTACATTGGTATTGTGTCTCTTTGGTGTGAATCCTTTCATGTACAGTCTTGTGACCTGCATGTGAGAAAGTCTTTTCACAATATTTACATTGGTATTGTGTCTCTTTGGTGTGAATCCTTTCATGTACAGTCTTGTAACTTGAAGTTGGGAAAGTCTTTTCACAATATTTACATTGGTATGGTGTTTCTTTGGTGTGAATTATCCTTTCATGTCTAATCTGGTTACTTTCATGTGAGAAACTCTTTCCACAATATTTACATTGGTATGGTTTCTCTTTGGTGTGAATCCTTTCATGCGAAGTCTTGTGACCTGCCTGTGAGAAACTCTTTTCACAATATTTACATTGGTATGGTGACTCTTTGATGTGAATCCTTTCATGTGCAGTCTTGTTACTTGAAGTTGAGAAACACTTTTCACAATATTTACATTGGTATTGTGTCTCTTTGGTGTGAATCCTTTCATGTACAGTCTTGTAACTTGAAGTTGGGAAAGTCTTTTCACAATATTTACATTGGTATGGTGTTTCTTTGGTGTGAATTATCTTGGTTACTTGCCTGTGAGAAACTCTTTTTACAAAATTTACATTGGTATGGTTTCTCTTTGGTGTGAATCCTTTCATGTGAAGTCTTGCGACTTGCATGCGAGAAACTCTTTTCACAGTATTTACATTGGTACGGCTTCTCTTTGGCGTGAATCCTTTCATGCGTAGTCTTGTGACCTGCCTGTGAGAAAGTCTTTTCACAATATTTACATTGGTATGGTGTCTCTTTGATGTGAATCCTTTCATGTGCAGTCTTGTTACTTGCAGTTGAGAAACACTTTTCACAATATTTACATTGGTATTGTGTCTTCTTGGTGTGAATCCTTTCATGTACAGTCTTGTAACTTGCATCTGAGAAACTTTTTTCACAATATTTACATTGGTATGGTGTTTCTTTGGTGTGAATTATCCTTTCATGTCTAATCTGGTTACTTGCCTGTGAGAAACTCCTTTTACAAAATTTACATTGGTATGGTTTCTCTTTGGTGTGAATCCTTTCATGTGAAGTCTTGCGACTTGCATGCGAGAAACTCTTTTCACAGTATTTACATTGGTACGGCTTCTCTTTGGTGTGAATCCTTTCATGCGTAGTCTTGTGACCTGAAGTTGAGAAACTCTTTTCACAATATTTACATTGGTATGGTCTCTCTTTGGTGTGATCCTTTCATGTACAGTCTTTTTACATGCACCTGAGAAATTCTTTTCACAATATTTACACTGGTAGGGTTTCTCTTTGGTGTGAATCCTTTTATGTCTAATCTGGCTACTTGCATCTGAGAAACTCTTTTCACAATAATTACATTGGTATGGTTTCTCTTTGGTGTGAATCCTTGCATGCCTAGTCTGGTTAACTGCCCGGGAGAAACCCTTTTCACAAAATTTACATTGATAGGGTTTCTCTTTGGTGTGAATCCTTTCATGTGCAGTCTTGTTACTTGATGTTGAGAAACTCTTTTCACAATATTTACATTGGTATGGTTTCTCTTTTGTGTGAATCCTTTCATGTACAGTCTTGGTACCTGGCTGTGAGAAACGTTTTACACAATATTTACATTGGTATGGTTTCTTTTTGGTGTGAATCCTTTCATGTGTATTATGTGCACTTGAGTAGGAGAAACTCTTGCTACAATATTTACATTGATATGGTTTCACTGTACAAATCCTTTTATGTATAGTCTGTGCTCTGTACCAGTACCTGTTTAATTTTGCTCTATGTCTTATCACATGTTTCACATAATATGTCAAATTACTGTAAAACCGTCTGCAGTAGATACATCTGTATGGTTGAAAACTGTTTGCATAATTTGACTTAAGCTGTACTTGATATGTCCTGTCCCGTAAATGCTGATATTGGAGTCTAGTCTTCATGGCTCTGAAACGAAATTTAAGAAAAGATACCTGTAAAAATAATTGTTTTAGAAATAATTGCATGGATATTACACCACATTTCGCCATAATATATTCTAGAAACGCTTGCTGTTAGAATAAGAAAAATTTTAATGCTAATGTATTGCACATTCTAGGGAAGCGTGGTTACCTTTTTAAAATAACCGAGTGAGAGGGTTTTCAAGAAAATATTTTTCCTGTCAAAACTGAAGCATCCTCTGTATAAAAGAAAATATGAATATTAACTGCACATCATATACATGTATAACGATTCGTGATACCCAATTGTGGCACATTTGATGTCGTTTAAGAGGCAGAGAATTTTATTTAAATTTTATACGCCAAAATATTTTTTAATTGAGCAAGAAAAATGATAGAAAAAAACGTTGAAAATTCTATGTGAATATTACATTAGACCCAACCAAAGATTACTGTTTCGTTTTTATGGTAATCTAATCTTTTATTTCCTGAAAAAACATTTTGGGTCTAATGTCGAATATTCACATACTTGATCAAAACATCGAACGTGTATACAAAAAAATGGTAGGTTTTCCTCTATAGTATTTTACTGACCATGGAAATGTACTGAGACACAAGCACGTGTCAAAATCGATATAATGTATTGTCCATATAGACGCCCAGTTATCATGTTTATTGTTGGATTTTTTTGTATAAAACACGCAGTTAACAACAATTGAGCGCTAATAATACACATAAATGTTTTTAGGCAAATAAAATTCCAAAATATGGTACATTTTGTGCCTTTGCTTGTCACGTGGTTGGCCTATGTTGAAGTTGCGATTATATCTTCAAATAAGTTTCAAATGAATTACAACAAGACAAGTGGCCGAATGGTCTAAGGCGCTGGGTTCATAGCGTGTCCAAAGCAGTCAGCCGCCGTGAGTTCGAACCCCGCCTCCGCCAAACTTTAATGAAGTAAAATTATAATTAAAATTTTACTTTAAAAAAATTTCATATTGGGGAAATGTGACTGGCAGAATTTATGTATGGCGTGGAGTGGTGTGCATGGATATGAAGCTACTCAAAGAGATATATCACAGATTTGGACGTTTAACAAAATGGTGGCCCACTGACCCTATACATAAAACTTTAAAAGCAGAGCAAATATAAATTATTTTTATGCTGCTAAATTTTTATTTTCTTTCTTTCCTTCCTTCCTTCATTGACTCCTATGTGCTTACCTCAACTGTTTGAGTATCAACACACAGGCTTTACATGCAGACCTATGATTGATCCTGGAACCTACATGTAGGATTGATTCCCGGATTGATTGTAGATATCAGAACGGGGGATGGCCCCCCTTCTAAATTTGAATATCTCTGACATACAAACTTGCACATGCAGCAGGATTTGACTCTTCCTGTACACAGGACCAACAGCTTTATGTGACTTCCAAATTATTTTGCCTACTTTCCACATGTTTGGGGAGCACATTCTTTCAATATTTTGACAAGTTGACATCAAATTCAGATCTTACTGAAGTGTAATTTTAGCAACTTTTTTTATGCAATCGCCTGTTGTGATGAACTTCCATTGCTTCACACAGTGTCATGCTTCAGCGAATCCGACTAGATCTTGCAATGGTCTCTAGCCTAGAATAAGAAGCTATCAGTTAGCAAATTCTTGGCTAGACTTCGTGAGCAATCTGTAAATTAAGTGTATCACACACGTCATGGGTTCAAACCCCATTGTGGTATTCTAAAAGCGGCTAAATAGGGTGATTCATCATTTATTTTGAATGGGCGGTCTCATGCATATTTTATTTGAGGATAGCTGGATCAACCGCCTCTTTCTTGTCCTGGTAATATCTATGATAAAAGACAGTCTTAGACTATAATAGAAGGGTTGTTACTGAGTGTGAACCAAAAGTAAGTATGTGCATGCAATACTTTTGGTGTTTTGATCTTTTGGGAGACTGTGACTGTGAGGGATCCCAAACAATGAGTGACGGATCCTATATTCTCGACCGTGTAATATTCCTTCAACAATTCCCCATATGGTCAATTCCATGCCAAAAGTGCCTTTGTAACGTCCGTAACAAAATTTTGGAACATTATTGCTCAAAACAGGAGCATTTATTTCAAACTTGCTAATCATGCCTCCATAGATTGATGTCACACCTACTTCAAGATAGTAAAGAAAAAAATCTGAGGAAGCACCTTGACAGTTTTTTTTTCATCATGAAAAACGTAACGGACGTTACATTTGAGACAAAATGTAACGTCCGTAACACTAAATCAACAGTGTAGGACGATACAGGAGTATTAATTTCAAACTTGCTTTTCATGTTTACATAGAATGGAGTCGGGCTTGCTCAATGTAGTTAACAGAAAAAATAAAACACAGAACTGAATGGAGATTTAAGGATATGTACCATCTGTCAAAAGGCAGGCACTTTCGCTGTAACGTCCGTAACGCTGCGTTTCTAATTTCTGTAGCTAATTAACTAAGAAAGCCAAAACAAAATTGCTTCATAATAATGAACATTAGAGTGTGTACTAGTAGCATACTAACAGCAAACATGTGTGCTATTCACTTAAAAGTTGCCAGTTGCATGTATCTGTAACGTCCGTAACGGTGGAATTGGCCATATACGGTCATGACGCCGTAATTAACGGTCTTATACTTTGTCCAGAGACAGCGTATATTCCTTGTACTACTACTATTTCCCATGCCATCCATAGGTTGTGTTCTCACTACAGACATGGGGTCTCGTACCGAGTCCACATACAAGTGGACTCAGTCCACATTGATTTCGCGTTCTCACTAATACCATGATGTAGGATCGACTCCACTTACCCGGATGTTATAATATCAAGCGCTTCAATGCATGACCATGACGTCACAAATTCTGTTCCAATGCATGTTTTGAGCCGAACTCACAGCACAAATCAAACTTTACTATAGACTATCAATTTGGAAAGATCATGTTTTATTTCCAGGCCCCCTGATATATTCCTTCAATCTATGGATATGTTATTTTGTGATATATGCATGTATTTGGAAAGATCTGAAATAAACACCTCTAAAAACTGTTATTTTATATAGGCCTATACGTGTAAAATGAGAGAAATACATCGGGTTGTTATTTCTGATTTTGGTCAAGCACGCCGATTCACACGCAACACAACCTCTAAATCACCATCAAAAATACTGAATATTCTTTTGTATTAATAATATACTGTAAAGCCCAATGTCGTTTTGTTTAATTCTGAAACTGGATAAAATCTGTATCTTGCCGCGATGCCGTTGTTTTCACACTGCACGAGAAGCATGCTGCTCATCAAACTACGGCAAGCATCTCGAACTGCAAATTCAGCAACTCAAGGTAAGTAGTTATTGATTTATTGATCAAATATTGGTATTCCCTCATTTTTTACTGTAACTCCACAGCTGTTGTCTGTGCTGAAATAAAATTTACAGTGAAGTAGTTGTAGTCCTTGCCCCTATAATATACATATCTTACTTGTCACCAATGCGCTATAATTTTTGAGAAAAATGCAAAAATAGGCACAAAATTGGGCAGGGGTGTACATGTAGTACCCGCTTAAGGTTATACAAAGAAACGTATAAAAAACGTATAAAAGACGTATAAAGTTGTTCTCTAAAACAGAGTTTTCTCAGTAATCAAATATCGCAGCAAGTGAAATGTTGGTGCATTGGATGTAGCTTAACATTTTTCTTGTGTGTTTATACAAATTTTTAGAATAAATTTGAAAATCCTTCGCTTAAAGCCGCTTTTACGCACCATGTTCACAAGATCAAAAACGCGTTCCATGACGTTTTTTTTTTTTTTTTTTTTTCTTTTATTAAACCACCTCTAGTTATTTTTTTTTTCTTTTTTGCATTGTACTACAAATCGATTAAAGAAATAATGTTGCCATGGGGAAGAACTAAATACAGTACCGATTAAATTTTAAAAGCCAGTTTTTGGGGAACATTTTCGAGAATCTTGCCTGAGAAAAAACTGTTTTGTAAAATTATCGATATCTTGATTACGGGACGTTAATTTAGACATCTGAATACCTACATTATTTCTCAACATTCTGCCAATTGCTATCCCATTTGATTTCCACTCCAAATTGAAGCTAGTATGGCAAAAAACGAGGTTTTTCCTCCATCAGTTCGTTCAAAATTTCAGCGCGGACATGCGTGTTTATTCTAAGAGCCATTGTGCGGACGCGATTGTAATCAAGTAATTGCGTCATATTAAAGTTATATATCCGCTTGAGAACAAGCAATTGAGTAAGCCGATGTATAGCCGAGTGGATAGAGCGTTAGACTGGGAATCTGTTGTGAACCTTTTTTGTGGGTTCGAGTCCCCGTGAGGCTGAATTTCCTTTTTTTTCTCTTTTCTCATTTTTATTTCCTTTCTTTCCTCTTTTCTTTCTCCTTATCTTTTTCATTTTTTTTTCATTTCTTTCTTTCTTCCTTCCTTTTTCGTTCTTTTTCTTTCTCTCTCTCTTTCTTTCTCTTTTTCACTATTTCTTTATTCTTTCTTGCTCCTTTCTTTTTATTTTATTTGATCGATTCGCTGACTGCAGTGAATCGTGATTGATTGTTGTTCACTTTATATATTAAATTCAGAAATTTGTAGGCCTGCTAAAGTCTGTCTCGTTGTTCTTCCCAAATTCGATTTGCAAATAGGGCCTAATTGCTTTTTAATATTGTTGTTGATGTTATTGTTGTACCCTATTACATTGTAATCAGGGGAATAGCAGCATTGATTTATTTCATCAAAGATATCAAGGCTATAAATTCAAAATCAACACATTCCACCCCCCCCCCCCACCGACTCACGAGCTCCGGGCACGAGCTCAGTTTCATGTCTTGACCGTGGATCGATATTCTATTGTAAGTAGGCCTACGTCCCAGGTACGCGCTTGTTCATTTTCTGCATGGCTGTTTCTGGTATGAACTTACGCCCCGCTGAAATCAAGCGCATGAAAAGCTCTCGGCTAACCTTAAGTACTTTTAACTTAAGGTGGCTGTGTACTCTCAGACATGCTTGTAGTAAAAGTGCAATAACTTTGTAATTATTAGCGCAAGACATATAAAAGTATACATTTTTATAAGGGCAAGACATCAATAAATCTTAATATACATACAGATTTGGGGTAAAACAACAATTATGAAGAAAAAAAAAAAAAAGTGAGTTTTTGGCAATATTTGTTAGGTACATCATACAAAAAACACCCTTTCCAAAATATTTTATTTTGTTTTTAGCTCAATCTTGAGGTTCCATTCCAAAAACGTTTTTTTTATTTTTTTGATATCGGCCTTAGTTTTTGAGATATTGACCATATAAGGCATCAAATTGAACTTTTTGAAATTCACAAACGCCTATTTGCACAAAATGATGCCTAAAATCGGAAATAGACCAAAATATAAAAAAATGAGAAAACCGTTTCTTGAGTCGATCATGCTTTTTACGATGATCATGTTTGCTTACCTATAGATGCTGTATTTATTGAGTTATCGTGTACCTAAATCGTCATTTTACCGAGAAAATGAACATTGAAATAATGGCCGTTGAAGTTTAAAGTGGTCACATTTTGCACTTTCATCGAATCTCGCAGGAGAATGCGGCAGTTTTTGTTTTTCTACCTTATATTACGGGAACATCGGATTAATCCACAGCCCCTTGAGAAGTTTGAGCAAAATCCATTCATAACTTGATATTTAAATCGGGGGAAAGAACTTGAAAAAAATCACATTTTAACAGCTAAAAAGGAGCCATTTGACCACTAGGTTTTTGTGAAATCAGTGCTTCCGTGGTGTTTCCATAAGATGCGCCACGCATGCAGATAAGCGTCGCGTATGCGTAGCGTATTTGTGCGTTAACAAATTTCGCGATACGCAACGCTATGCGTTTTGCGCGCGTGCACCCTGCTGGTACAACAAAGATTTTCTTTCCTTTTCAATTTCAAACACGAGTGGAATAGGGAAATAAAATCCTTAAATTATTACAGTTGGAGTTTACAAATCTGGATTTTTATTCCTTGTATTTATAAAAAACATAACAAAGTACAAACATATCAAAAAAACTCAATTTTGCGAAAGAAACAATGTCTAGAGTACACAGCCGCGTTAAGCTTACCTGTTTGTGACAGTGTGAGTGCCAATTCGTCGATTTTGAATTGAATGCGTTTCTATATAAGTATCACACTCAGACTCACTCGCACGCAAGTGCAACTATAATAGAAGGGCTGTTACTGAGTGTGAACCAAAAAATCACTATGTATAATTTGAAACAAATTCTCAATTCAACACCCGGTCATTTTTTTTAATTGGGTTACGAGCTCTCTGTGCAGTGAAGTTGTAATTAAGGGCGCACGCCACCAAACAATTTACGGTTGCGCGGGTGTCAAATACCTGAATAATCATCTAGTGTAATGCGCCCTTATTGTTTTTCTTAAACGAGCTGTCCGTAAAAAAATAATTAAAAAAAAGACTTCATTTTTATAGAAAATAACTAAGATGCAGTGAAGCATATAACGTTTTGTGATTGAACAAAGATATCCAGGTGAAATATGACAAAGGAGTGAGTACTGGCGCAAATAACCCGATTGAGTTCAAATCTACAATAACGAAATGTACATGTACTAGTATCAGCATCATCAGCAACTGAGCTCAATATACATAGGTACGGCGTATATAGGACTGGCAAGCGAGTCTAAACTGAGCTACCTTTGACATCATGTAAGTTAAGCTTACTTACTACTACACCCGGCGGGGGGGGTCACTCCCATTGTGGCCTGTACACCATCCGCGATAATGAAAACGCGTAAAAGGGTCGTTTTTTAGTTGGTAGGCACGATCATGCGCGTGTCGCGTTTAGGGTGTCAAAAACATGAAAAATTAGAAAAAAGGTTAGCAAAATTGCAATTGCTAAATACGCGGAAATGAAATATATGGGTATGAAATTTGATGTTAGGAATGAAATCCCTGTTTAGGGTGTCATTTTAGCCAAGGGTTAAATCCTTGTTTAGGGTGCTTTTCAAAAGTTGATTATCGCAGACGGTCTGGCCCCGGGCTACTACACTACAGCCCTAAAAAAACTCAGGCCATATAACATTTTTTACTTTTTTAAGGCCTGAGCAGTGGCGGCACCATGAATTTTTTTCGGGAGGGGGGGAATTTAGTTCACCACGTAAACTTATGGCTCAAAATTCGGACCGCTCGCCAATATAGATAGTATCAGTTTGTGAATGAGGACATCGTATAAGTTCCTTGTACTAGGGGGAATTGACAAATTTTGCACAAAATTGCCGCAAAAAGTGGAAATTTATGTCAATTTGGTTTTATTTCTTCAAAAGTGGGGGGGAGGGACTGAGGGGCAAGAAATCCCCACCCCTTCTACGTTGGTTCTCGTCAAAGCCTGTTCAGCATCTTGCCCGCCCCCTGGGGCAGCCACAGGGCCTGAGGCACTTTACATTGAAAAACTGGTAGAGCATGTTTGAACAATTCCAGTACAAAAGTTGAAGCACTTCAAATGCTTGATCGAACCAATATAAATGTGTGTCAGGTCGCTAATAAAACCCATTTGAGAGCACACAATCGTTGGTTATATTTCGAATCAATTCTAAAAGATGCATTTTTACTCAATCACTTTTGCAGAAAACTGAATCGCATGCATGATCAGTGCGGCATACTTAACAAGCCTGCGATTCACTGTTTTGCAAAAGTGACAAACTTTATAGACCCTTGGTCTGTCTACGTTCACTAACTATTTTGACATATACATAACTTGCGCAATTGGTATTACTATTAACGACAAGGATTCAGTCTATTGAGTAACCTATGAGTGTAAACTCAGCTTTACACAATGACTAATTTACATAGGCACAAAAGAACGCGTTCATATGCCGTTACTCAACATGGCAGAGGGGCTCTACCAACACAGAGATACTAACAGCAAGCATCTATATAGTCCGTCAACTCAGAAGTACAAAGTAAATTTCTGGATCAAGTTCTGGATTGACAAGCTGCTTGTGAACGCTTTATTTACGTAATAATCGGCATCTAGGGCCTCCCTAGTACTAGATCGTATTCGGTTACTGCTATAATAGCTTCAATCTGTGCACTCAAATCCCCCTTTCAATGTATTATTCACTTTAAAAATGCATTATTCACTTAAAGGTCTGTAACCTGATCGACAACATCATCCCCGATTTTTGTCATTGTTTTATGAGTTTTTTGTATCACAAAATCGATCATATTTTTCTTATTCCTATTCTGAAATTTGACGCTCCAAGTCGATGTATTTCCGAAGAAATCAGAGAATTCATGCCGATATACCTCCCTTGGTGGCTACCAATTTCTGGAATTCTGGACAGGCTTATCATAGATAATTATAGTCTCCTCAAAAGCTAGTTTGGTTTCGCGTCATTCACATTGTATGAAAAGAGCGAACCGCAATAACTGCTGAAGAGACTTCAGTTACTATTGTAAAAGGAACGGGGGGTGGGGCTGGCTGACCCTATTTTTATTGAATGGCCGAGCGGATTTGCCACAATTTTTGGAGCAGCGCCACCCCTCCTTTTAGGGTAAAATATAAAGTAGCGAAGGCTGGTTTCTAAATGCGCAGATTTATGTGAACAGAAATACTGCCACCATCAGGGTAAGTTGGTGTGGCAGAACACACCGAGGTATCCGTCAAAGGAATCCTGGTCAGGCTTATAAAGACAATAAACAATGAATATTATTATTTGTTAACAAGTTTTATTAAAGTTCTTACTCTACAAAATACATCTTAATCTACTACATGAATAACAGTTTATGTCACAAATGGCTTACCATACCTGACTGAAAGGAATGATTTGATTGTAAAATGCACAGCTGTTTAATTAAACAATTAGCAACAGTGTGTTTTATCTGCTGTGTTATGATGCAAATGGCCTACCATACTTTGTTCTATGACACATTACATCATTTTGCATAAAGTTTCACAATTAACATTACAAAGAATACTTTTTATTTGAGTTTCATCAAAGCATCCTATACAATGACAAGTAATACATGGTACTTTTTTTTAGGATTCATCAAAGCACCTGACACATGTAAATACATAAACAAAGGTCACTGCACTATTAACTTCATGCACAAACTCTTTCAAATGCCAAACCTTTCAACAATTGACTTTTACCTTACTCCTGAATCCAATTTGTCTGCTACAACTGTACACTATTTCTTTCTACTGGTATCACCTGAGCACCTTTTTACCATGAACTCGCCAATTCTCCAACTATTTTAATCTTACACAATCCTGAACAATACACGACTCTAACATTGTACACAAATGTTAACTTGCAATTTAAGCGCCTCAGATCTTCGCGTCCCTAAACTCTCACAAAAAGCTCTCTCACAACTCGCCTAATCTGCAACTCCTAAATGCATAAACCACAAAAGCGCAATTGCCAACATTAATATTACATTTACAATTATTTCACAAAAATGACATTATGAATGCACACTGCAAGCATTATTTTTGAAACCATATTACGCCTACATGTATATAAGTATATATAAGTATATTTATTAAAACCAACATATTGTGACCCGAAGGTCAAATTACATGTCAATGTACAGAGTAAAAGCAAAGCATTCATTAAAATTGATATAAATATGAAAAAAGTATATAAAATAACATATAAAATGGCAGACACAAGTAAATACTATAAATTCACACTATTATTGCACAATAAATATAAAAGCTGAAATGTGCGTGCATGCAGGAAAACCCGAATAAACGGCGCCCTACTTGTTTAATGCATCAACAAAATAGGGATGGGGCTGTTTTTGAAGCGAGATGTTCTGAAACGCAGCTGGGAATAGTGATGCGCATTGCGGAGATTGCGAGCATGACACGCCTGTCTGGTAGGGGGAGAAGATCATTGGTACGCGATGAGTTGGCAAGCCCTTAGGCAAACATGCGGCAATGGTTCTCTCTCCTATCAAACAGGGACTCAAGCTCGCAAGTCCGCAAGGCCTCAGCATAGGAGGTGAAATTTTGGCCCAGCGTAATCCTGCATGCACGACGTTGTAGCCTTTCCAGGGCACTACTCTGACCAGCAGAGAGTGAGGAGTGCCAGGCTACATCAGCATATTCTAAAAGAGGGCGAATGTAGCCTTTGTATACGGTGATCAACTCATCTTCATTAAAGCCAAATTTTTTCAGCATGCGCAGCATGTATAATTTTGGTTTGCTTTAGATGTGATCTGAGAGATGTTCTTGTTCCAACGGAGATCATTTTGGATCCACACGCCTAAGATTTTTGCTTCATCGACAAAATTCAGGGGGATGCCAGAAATATTTAAATTAGAATGAGCAGGAGGGTCTGTTTTGAAGCAGATCTGGATGGCTTGACACTTGGAGGGATTTAAGCTAAGCTTGTTGGTGTTAGTCCAGTCATTGAACTTAGTCAGTTCTTCCTGAAGCTTGCTTGGTTGTGGATGTGAGCGATTCTCTGCAAGTGTCAAGTCATCCACATACTTCCAACATTTGATATCAGACTCCATGTTTTGGGCTGCATCATTAATCACCACTTGAAATCCAATGGGACCAAGTTTAGTTCCCTGGGGAAGAGCTCCATTGAGGACCCTATACTCAGAGAGAGTTTGGTTATAGCGCACACATTGGACACGGTTACTGACAAAGTCACACAACCATGGAACGATGGATCTCATGGACTCCAAGGCGGATAAACTTACTAATGAGGATATTGTGGTCAATCATATCGAACGCCTTTGAGAAGTCCGTCAGAACCACCGTTCCAATGTTGTTGACTTTGTCAGCACCTTGGTGAATTGAGTGAAGAAGGCTGACCAAATAGTGCGATGTGGATATGCCCTTAATATTACCATACTGTTGGGGGTCAATCTTTTCCTGAATATCCTCCAGCACCCAGTCAGTGATAAACCCTTCACTGATTTTGGAAAAACAGTCTGTTAAAGAAATGGGCCTGAGTTTGTCAGCCCTAGGAGGCTTTGATTTGGGGATTGGAACCACTATGTACACACTGAACACATGTTTAACGAATGTCCTCATGGAGATCTATGTTGCGCACAACCTTGGGGAGTTGATGCTGGGAGCCACATCAACACATTCTGCACCACTGCGCAGATTTCCACTTGAAAGACAATCTTTTTATATAAAAACAAGCTTTTTATACAATGACACATTATGACCACTACAGACTTAAAAGTGCATGAGGAGTCTGCATGGGCTTAAATAGAAGTCAGTGAAACTTCCGGTATATCAGTAATACGCCGTAGCCACTCGTCAGTGTTACTACTATCTCTACTTCGGGTTTCTTCTGTCTTTTGCGTGTCTTTAATGAAATACAACCTGTTTACTCATCAACACACAATTTTTGAGTTGGTACACAAATCCCGTGTAATTTTATCCAATACTCAATTTGACAGATTTCAACACACACAAATACAAGGTTTCAACAATAACTGTATCATTTATCACATAATGTAAAATGATCTATTTTTGTCACACAATAACCATCAATTTCAATGCTAATTTTGTCAACAATGGCTTGCCATACTTTGTTTAGAAATACACATCTTGATAAAAACAGCTTACTATACATTTCACAAATTGAGCATTTTACATAAACCAAGGACTTTCATTCACAAAATGCACACAGAAATACAATTGGATATTAAGGGTGCTTTACTGGGCTTAAAGGTAACTACCGCTAGTGAAAGCAAGAAGACCTGAAGTTGACAATTTTACTATACTTTCCAACTAATTAAAGCAAGAGAGACCCAGAAGCACAAGAGTCTCCACCACAACCATTTAAGGTAAGGGAAGGCCTAAAATATGACACCATCACATATCCAATATATAACACTGATAGATTATGCAAATCTTGAATCAAATAGTGCACTACATACTTTAATATACACAGAGCATTTAGCCTAAACCAAAAATATGATTACGCAATCAGCATGCACAAATCTGGTAAATTATGCAACTACATGTTATTTAAAGTCCCACATTATTTTAACCTGGCCTACTTTTACGCAAAGTGCACAATATCTGAACCATGCTCACAATCGCAATTATGACACTTTTGGCGCACCATACTTTTGCTACAAAATGTCAATCAACATGATAAAATAGCTTCAAATATTTATTTACACAAAGTTTGACTTTCTGTACACAAAATGTCATGACAATTTGCAATCATCTGTGCTGCTTGTTCTGCAAAAACATAATATTTTAACCCAATTTACTTTCCACAAGGTTTTGACCCAATCCCTGCCAAACAATGACCTAAACTTGAACTCTGACCCAATTTCAGATATTTTTACTCATCAAAACAATGTCCAAAACAAATACAAGCCAAAACATTGCTCAAAACAAACACATCCCAATTAGGCAAACATTTTGTTTCACTCATCCCCCCTCAAGAAGCACAATTTTGTTTGTTTACATTTAAAGATCATAAACTCACATTAAAAATATACACACAATGTCCATTATGCTGTCGCCTGTCGATCTTGCTTGTCTGTCGTTGTCGCGAAAGTGCACTTTTGAAGTAATTAAAATCCGACATTTTGCTGGCCAGCTTTTTAATTTGCGAAATGTCCATTGCAGAAATACATGCGATGGAAGAAAACGGCGTCTTCGCTAAATCACTTGAAGTTGAATTATCATTAAAATATCATGTCCATTGCGTACGTCATGAGCTGCCAAAACTCCATTGAAGATATAACTCCAATCCAGGCGATAATATCCACTCAAATATAAAGGGAAAATGTGAATCTTTCTCATACTACGAAGTGAATGTCGTCACAATTAAAACTCGTCAACTTGGTAAATTTGTATCGTCCATTCGCTGCTGTCAATTTTACTTGGTCTTTTCCAATTCCACACGAAAATATTGTCACAGTAATCTCCATCTCTTCCAAACTCTCGTCTCTCTTTCAGAAAAGCACACAAAGGTAAATATATCTGTCCACCCGTCGAAATTGTCTTCATCTTGGTCGTCCTCCACTCCCCCATCCATCACGTCACACGGTCTGCACTCAGTCGGTCGGTCTCTCGGTCTGACAAGTTTCTCAAATCGCGCACCTCCAGACCCACGCCAAAGTTTGGATCAGCTGACTTTCATCCAATCAGCGTCCGCGATTGCTGAATCTTCACAAAGGCGAAGCCGCTTCCTGTACAACAGCTTACAACGTTACCAGTACGCGCTAAATACAATGGATAACTTCTAAATATAACTGAAGTATGGTACAAAAAATACCTTGATGTAGCCGCAAAAACACGTGATTATTTGGCTTGCAAAATAATGGAAAAACACGCTATTTATAGAGGGGAAATCCCGTTACACTATAAAGCTTTAAAAATTCCTTCCAAAATTACAAGCTGCCTGCGTGGCGCAGTTGGTTAGAGCGTCGTATTTTGTACCAGAGGTCCCCGGTTCAAACTCCGGTAGTGATAGGTTTTTTTCTAGTGAATAATGCATTTTTCAGTGAATAATGCATTTTTAAAGTGAATAATGCATTTTTAAGTGAATAATGCATTTTTAAGTGAATAATGCATTTTCAAAGGGGGTAACCCTATTGGTTTTGGATATGGATTGTCTTTAAAATTACATATAATATCAAATATTGTCCCCTTTATGCAGCTTTGTGAAAAAAACGAGCGCATTTTCTGCATAAATGTGAATAAATAGCAAAATTTGCATATTTAAGCTACAGGAGTCATGAATTTTTTAGTGCTCACTCTGATTGAACAATTGCATTGCACCCGATCTGTTATACAGATCCTCCTATACCGTTGTGCCATATAATTCAGCCCTCGATTTAACCCACGACATAATGCTGTGGGTGCCCACCCCCACTGCCGTAATGCCTTCAAAATATGTCCTTAACCGACGGCAGTCACTTGTCATGCCCTCTAATGAAGTTGTCGTCGGTGCCCCAGCCCTGCCCCTTCATTATGAAATGCATCTATCAGACTGTTTGTGTGTGTTTTCTTTGCTTTTGAGAAATTGCCTTGATGCCCTTCTCAAATTTTCAACAATTGCCATGATGCCCTCTTGAAATATTGCAAACTGCTGTGCTGCCTTGCGCCTTTCCAGTGAAAATCCAAGGCAATTAATCAACTTGCCCTAAAAAAGTTGCTGTGCCCCTTTAGATCCTTAATTCGAGGGCTGGCCATATTTAATGACCCAAAATCGATAATACCAGATATTCTACATCACATCAACAAACATTTGTTTGAAAACTGATAAAAAATGAATTGATATCGATTAAGGAATACTTTATATTCTACATCAAATATCTGGAGTAACAGTAATATGTGAAACGATCTGGTCCACGGACGCCAAATGCGGCAAATTTGAAATTGAGATAAAGGCATAAAAATATGGAGTAAAAAAACCAATAGAATACATTTCAGAAAAAAGACATCACAAAACTTCATATCTTTAGAACCAAGTATGCTCGACCTTTGGTTGTTTGCAGTATATGATAATGTTTGTATAAGGAAATAGTAACTCCAATTTTCAAAAATGCCTCATTTGGCCTCCATTGACCAGATCGTGTCACTGTGTACTTTCTCATTGTACTGTTGCAGTGAATAGAGACTGGACATCTTCTTTAAGTGTGCTTTTTTCATCTCGACCATGAGAGCTGTTCGTGTTACAGAGTGGGGAGGCCCTGAAGTGTTAAAGGTCCATCCAGATGTGACAATACCAGAACCTCAAGTCAACCAGGTAAGGGATGAAATCAAAACTCGACTGGCGGTTGATTGCCGATCACGTTTTGATATCATCTCTAATTCCCCTTCTCATATGCCCAATACATATTTGCTGACATGGGCTGTGCAATAATTCTGGGCATGGGTGTAAATCCCTGGGGGACAGGGAGGCACCTTTCTGCAAAATGACCCATTTTTGTTCTTTTCAGCCACTATTTAACAATTTTGACCAGGTATCCCCCACCTAAACATTTCAAGCCAGATTGGCGCTATCAGCATGCCAAAAGATGATTCCCCCTACCTGCCAAAAAATCCCCCCCCCCCTTTATGCATGCAAACATTTAAATGGTCTAGATATACATTGCGAGTGCAGCGAGCAGGAAAATTTGCATATTTAAGCATTTCAGTACTATTTTCCTAAGCCTTTTTAGAGCATTATTTAATAGGCACGTGAATGTTTGCCAAAATTGCTTGCCTCCTCTCAGCTCACCAACGATTGCTTGCCCCCCCTCTTTTGGCTGGCCACAAAAATCTTGCCCCCCAAATTTTGACCTCCAAGACTCATAATTATTGCACCCGACACCCCCCCCACCATGTGTGTTTTATGTTACTATGGTGAATTTTGTGGAAGATTAAGGTCATGCTTGTCTTCTATAGGACGTGTACATATGTTTCAAATGGAATAGCCCCTTGCATGACTAGCTTGTCTGACTATGCCTTTCACTTGCTTTTACTGTTTTAGATTTTAATCAAAGTTGGAGCATCAGGAGTGAACCCAGTTGAAGCATACAAACGGACAGGTCGAGATGCTAAGTCAATGAGCCTACCGTGGACACCCGGTACAGACTGCGCAGGAACTGTGCACAAAATTGGCCTAGCGGTGACAAATTTCAAAGTAAGGGTAGTTTTAAGGAAAGGAAGTGAACTCATAAATCCATAGGCATAGAACAGAGGATGTTTAAAAGCATTCCCATAACCCAATGGGGTTTCTGACCTAATGGTATGTCTGGCTTTTGTACACATGTGGTACAGTTGACCATACCTTGCATTGGGATTGTGTGCAACTGCATGTATCTGGTGTTTTCATCCTTTTATTTAACATTCAAAACATTGAGACTCATGAATAAAATTAATGCAGTGGGACGATATGAATGTTTCCTGTAAGAAAGTCAAATATAAGTTATAAGTCTCAACTATTAGCTCGTTGGCTGCAGTTTTAAAATTACCATTTTGTGTGTGTGGCAATGGGGACTTTGCCTTTAAGGTTGCGTTATATTGATCAAATTTCCCAATCATAGTGCATTGTAGGAATGCCTTTAAGCTTCCTGGGCATAGAATGGGGGGAGAGCAGGATATATTACCCCTACCTCTACCCCCACCCCCATGGCATGATCAAGCCTAAATTGACATAATTAAATCAATATTTGATACTCTAATTGTGGTCCAAGCAAAATAAATAACAAGTAAATCATCCCCGCCCTCACCGATTTTTGGAGATTTTCAAATATTGTTGTCATTTATCTTATTTGCTTCCTTACTTTGTTTCTAAAGTTGTTGTGATGAAAAGACACGTTAAGAAGTTCTTGGTTATCATTTATAAACACATTGCAAACACTTTCTTCAAGCTAGGGGTAGGGCTTTGGATAAATAACAAAAGTATTAGGGGCCTCCCCATTTTTATGATGTGTTGACAAAGCCTTTGCAATTGCAATCTTACACAGAAATGAATAGTAAATTTGTAACAATTTAACAAATAAAAAAGGCCTGACTCACCAAATATTGAGAAAGTCTGGACGATATACATGTTATTTATTTTACTTGGCCTTTAAATAGATACAGTACTGTATTTATTTATATATTTTCATTAATTTCTTTATTTTGATATTACATTTATTTTGTTAAATTGTTGTGACAGTCCGTATCTGTTCAATATAATCAGAAAAAATTACGGTACTACTTGTTTTTGTCCATTTCTTTTCACCACATCCAGCCTGGGGACAGAGTATACACCTTTGGCTCTGTAACCGGTACATATGCAGAGTATGCCATATCAACAGAGGACAATGTCTACTTGCTGCCTGATCAGTTAGACTTCAAAGCTGGCGCTGCCTTAGGTGTACCATACTTCACTGCTTATAGAGCTCTTATTCAGAGGTAAGTAATTGTTATTATTTGGCTATTCCAGTTAAAATCCATACACCCTATGGATGATGTGACCTTAATCTCCCACACAACGGATTTCAAATGGTAACCCCATTGGAAATTGACACTCCCTCTGTGGAAGATTAAGATCATGTCTTCCATAGGGGTTTATGGATTTGTGTTCCTGTTCCTCGAAAGAAGGGACCAACTTTTATAATCAGGATATTATTTCCCAGATTTTGGATGGCAACTAATTTGGCCCCGTAGTACTATTGGCACCAAGATTAGGTAGTGATAAGTGGTGTAGATTTCTTTTTGACATTGGGGGGATGGAGTTGGAAAAAAATTCTTGAAGTATAGTCAATGCAGCATCTTTTGGCAACAGAATAAGTTTATGGTACAATTGCGCGCGAAACGCACGAAAAATGTTGCTATTTTGTAGTTAAACTGATGAAATATGGTGTAAAAGTAGAATAAATGCGCGCAAAGCACGCGGAAATTTGCACTTTTGAGGCTAAAATCGCTAAGCTCACAAATGGGACTTTTTTAGCCTACTTTCTTGTAGTATCGAGCTGCTACAAACATTTCACACAAATGATCATTGTGTTGTAACAATTGGATTTAAAATGTAGACATTAAAGCTGAATTCTGCTCATCAATTGTTTTATTAGGGCGCGTGCAGAGGCAGGACAGACAGTACTGGTTCACGGAGCCAGTGGATCGGTGAGTTGATTTATAAGCGTAGTTAATCTATACTGAACAAAATTCATTGTCTTATTGCTATCTACTGAAGACAGCACTCTCCTGCATGTTGTCGTGTAGCTATCTACTGAAGACAACACTTCCCTGTATGTTGTGTCATTGCTATCTACTGAAGACAGCACTTCTCAGCATGTTGTCTTATTTCTATCCACTGAAGACAGCACTTCCCTGTATGTGTCTTATTGCTATCTACTGAAGACAACACTTCCCTGTATGTGTCTTATTGCTATCTACTGAAGACAACACTTCCCTGCATGTTGTCTTATTACTATCTACTGAAGACAACACTTCCCTGCATGTTGTCTTATTGCTATCTACTGAAGACAGCACTTCCCTGTATGTTGTCTTATTGCTATCTACTGAAGACAGCACTTCTCAGCATGTTGTCTTATTTCTATCCACTGAAGACAGCACTTCCCTGTATGTGTCTTATTGCTATCTACTGAAGACAACACTTCCCTGTATGTGTCTTATTGCTATCTACTGAAGACAACACTTCCCTGCATGTTGTCTTATTACTATCTACTGAAGACAACACTTCCCTGCATGTTGTCTTATTGCTATCTACTGAAGACAACACTTCCCTGCATGTTGTCTTATTGCTATCTACTGAAGACAGCACTTCCCTGTATGTTGTCTTATTACTATCTGCTGAAGACAACACTTCCCTGTATGTTGTCTTATTGCTATCTACTGAAGACAACACTTCCCTGCATGTTGTCTTATTGCTATCTACTGAAGACAGCACTTCCCTGTATGTTGTCTTATTGTTATCTACCGAAGACAACACTTCCCTGTATGTTGTCTTATTACTATCTACTGAAGACAACACTTCCCTGCATGTTGTCTTATTGCTATCTACTGAAGACAGCACTTCCCTGTATGTTGTCTTATTGCTATCTACTGAAACAGCACTTCCCTGTATGTTGTCTTATTGCTATCCAATGAAGACAACACTTCCCTGTATGTTGTCTTATTGCTATCTAATGAAGACAACACTTCCCTGTATGTGTCTTATTGCTATCTACTGAAGACAGCACTTCCCTGTATGTTGTGTCATTGCTATCTACTGAAGACAGCACTTCTCAGCATGTTGTCTTATTTCTATCCACTGAAGACAGCACTTCTCAGCATGTTGTCTTATTTCTATCCACTGAAGACAGCACTTCCCTGTATGTGTCTTATTGCTATCTACTGAAGACAACACTTCCCTGTATGTGTCTTATTGCTATCTACTGAAGACAACACTTCCCTGCATGTTGTCTTATTACTATCTACTGAAGACAACACTTCCCTGCATGTTGTCTTATTGCTATCTACTGAAGACAGCACTTCCCTGTATGTTGTCTTATTGCTATCTACTGAAGACAGCACTTCTCAGCATGTTGTCTTATTTCTATCCACTGAAGACAGCACTTCCCTGTATGTGTCTTATTGCTATCTACTGAAGACAACACTTCCCTGTATGTGTCTTATTTCTATCTACTGAAGACAACACTTCCCTGCATGTTGTCTTATTACTATCTACTGAAGACAACACTTCCCTGCATGTTGTCTTATTGCTATCTACTGAAGACAACACTTCCCTGCATGTTGTCTTATTGCTATCTACTGAAGACAGCACTTCCCTGTATGTTGTCTTATTACTATCTGCTGAAGACAACACTTCCCTGTATGTTGTCTTATTGCTATCTACTGAAGACAACACTTCCCTGCATGTTGTCTTATTGCTATCTACTGAAGACAGCACTTCCCTGTATGTTGTCTTATTGCTATCTACTGAAGACAACACTTGCCTGTATGTTGTCTTATTACTATCTACTGAAGACAACACTTCCCTGCATGTTGTCTTATTGCTATCTACTGAAGACAGCACTTCCCTGTATGTTGTCTTATTGCTATCTACTGAAACAGCACTTCCCTGTATGTTGTCTTATTGCTATCCAATGAAGACAACACTTCCCTGTATGTTGTCTTATTGCTATCTAATGAAGACAACACTTCCCTGTATGTGTCTTATTGCTATCTACTGAAGACAGCACTTCCCTGTATGTTGTGTCATTGCTATCTACTGAAGACAGCACTTCTCAGCATGTTGTCTTATTTCTATCCACTGAAGACAGCACTTCCCTGTATGTGTCTTATTGCTATCTACTGAAGACAACACTTCCCTGTATGTGTCTTATTATTATCTACTGAAGACAACACTTCCCTGCATGTTGTCTTATTACTATCTGCTGAAGACAACACTTCCCTGCATGTTGTCTTATTGCTATCTACTGAAGACAACACTTCCCTGCATGTTGTCTTATTGCTATCTACTGAAGACAACACTTCCCTGTATGTTGTCTTATTACTATCTGCTGAAGACAACACTTCCCTGTATGTTGTCTTATTGCTATCTACTGAAGACAACACTTCCCTGCATGTTGTCTTATTGCTATCTACTGAAGACAGCACTTCCCTGTATGTTGTCTTATTATTATCTACTGAAGACAACACTTCCCTGTATGTTGTCTTATTGCCTACTGAAGACAACACTTCCCTGTATGTTGTCTTATTACTATCTACTGAAGACAGCACTTCCCTGTATGTTGTCTTATTACTATCTACTGAAGACAACACTTCCCTGTATGTTGTCTTATTGCTATCTACTGAAGACAACACTTCCCTGCATGTTGTCTTATTGCTATCTACTGAAGACAGCACTTCCCTGTATGTTGTCTTATTGTTATCTACTGAAGACAACACTTGCCTGTATGTTGTCTTATTACTATCTACTGAAGACAACACTTCCCTGCATGTTGTCTTATTGCTATCTACTGAAGACAGCACTTCCCTGTATGTTGTCTTATTGCTATCTACTGAAACAGCACTTCCCTGTATGTTGTCTTATTGTTATCAAATGAAGACAACACTTCCCTGTATGTTGTCTTATTGCTATCTAATGAAGACAACACTTCCCTGTATGTGTCTTATTGCTATCTACTGAAGACAGCACTTCCCTGTATGTTGTGTCATTGCTATCTACTGAAGACAGCACTTCTCAGCATGTTGTCTTATTTCTATCCACTGAAGACAGCACTTCTCAGCATGTTGTCTTATTTCTATCCACTGAAGACAGCACTTCCCTGTATGTGTCTTATTGCTATCTACTGAAGACAACACTTCCCTGCATGTGTCCTTATTTCTATCTACTGAAGACAACACTTCCCTGCATGTTGTCTTATTACTATCTACTGAAGACAACACTTCCCTGCATGTTGTCTTATTGCTATCTACTGAAGACAGCACTTCCCTGTATGTTGTCTTATTGCTATCTACTGAAGACAGCACTTCTCAGCATGTTGTCTTATTTCTATCCACTGAAGACAGCACTTCCCTGTATGTGTCTTATTGCTATCTACTGAAGACAACACTTCCCTGTATGTGTCTTTTTGCTATCTACTGAAGACAACACTTCCCTGCATGTTGTCTTATTACTATCTACTGAAGACAACACTTCCCTGCATGTTGTCTTATTGCTATCTACTGAAGACAACACTTCCCTGCATGTTGTCTTATTGCTATCTACTGAAGACAGCACTTCCCTGTATGTTGTCTTATTACTATCTGCTGAAGACAACACTTCCCTGTATGTTGTCTTATTGCTATCTACTGAAGACAACACTTCCCTGCATGTTGTCTTATTGCTATCTACTGAAGACAGCACTTCCCTGTATGTTGTCTTATTGCTATCTACTGAAGACAACACTTGCCTGTATGTTGTCTTATTACTATCTACTGAAGACAACACTTCCCTGCATGTTGTCTTATTGCTATCTACTGAAGACAGCACTTCCCTGTATGTTGTCTTATTGCTATCTACTGAAACAGCACTTCCCTGTGTGTTGTCTTATTGCTATCCAATGAAGACAACACTTCCCTGTATGTTGTCTTATTGCTATCTAATGAAGACAACACTTCCCTGTATGTGTCTTATTGCTATCTACTGAAGACAGCACTTCCCTGTATGTTGTCTTATTGCTATCTACTGAAGACAGCACTTCTCAGCATGTTGTCTTATTTCTATCCACTGAAGACAGCACTTCCCTGTATGTGTCTTATTGCTATCTACTGAAGACAACACTTCCCTGTATGTGTCTTATTGCTATCTACTGAAGACAACACTTCCCTGCATGTTGTCTTATTACTATCTACTGAAGACAACACTTCCCTGCATGTTGTCTTATTGCTATCTACTGAAGACAACACTTCCCTGCATGTTGTCTTATTGCTATCTACTGAAGACAGCACTTCCCTGTATGTTGTCTTATTACTATCTGCTGAAGACAACACTTCCCTGTATGTTGTCTTATTGCTATCTACTGAAGACAACACTTCCCTGCATGTTGTCTTATTGCTATCTACTGAAGACAGCACTTCCCTGTATGTTGTCTTATTGCTATCTACTGAAGACAACACTTGCCTGTATGTTGTCTTATTACTATCTACTGAAGACAACACTTCCCTGCATGTTGTCTTATTGCTATCTACTGAAGACAGCACTTCCCTGTATGTTGTCTTATTGCTATCTACTGAAACAGCACTTCCCTGTGTGTTGTCTTATTGCTATCCAATGAAGACAACACTTCCCTGTATGTTGTCTTATTGCTATCTAATGAAGACAACACTTCCCTGTATGTGTCTTATTGCTATCTACTGAAGACAGCACTTCCCTGTATGTTGTGTCATTGCTATCTACTGAAGACAGCACTTCTCAGCATGTTGTCTTATTTCTATCCACTGAAGACAGCACTTCCCTGTATGTGTCTTATTGCTATCTACTGAAGACAACACTTCCCTGTATGTGTCTTATTGCTATCTACTGAAGACAACACTTCCCTGCATGTTGTCTTATTACTATCTGCTGAAGACAACACTTCCCTGCATGTTGTCTTATTGCTATCTACTGAAGACAACACTTCCCTGCATGTTGTCTTATTGCTATCTACTGAAGACAACACTTCCCTGTATGTTGTCTTATTACTATCTGCTGAAGACAACACTTCCCTGTATGTTGTCTTATTTCTATCTACTGAAGACAACACTTCCCTGCATGTTGTCTTATTGCTATCTACTGAAGACAGCACTTCCCTGTATGTTGTCTTATTATTATCTACTGAAGACAACACTTCCCTGTATGTTGTCTTATTGCTATCTACTGAAGACAACACTTCCCTGTATGTTGTCTTATTACTATCTACTGAAGACAGCACTTCCCTGTATGTTGTCTTATTACTATCTACTGAAGACAACACTTCCCTGTATGTTGTCTTATTGCTATCTACTGAAGACAACACTTCCCTGCATGTTGTCTTATTGCTATCTACTGAAGACAGCACTTCCCTGTATGTTGTCTTATTGCTATCTACTGAAGACAACACTTGCCTGTATGTTGTCTTATTACTATCTACTGAAGACAACACTTCCCTGCATGTTGTCTTATTGCTATCTACTGAAGACAGCACTTCCCTGTATGTTGTCTTATTGCTATCTACTGAAACAGCACTTCCCTGTATGTTGTCTTATTGCTATCTAATGAAGACAACACTTCCCTGTATGTTGTCTTATTGCTATCTAATGAAGACAACACTTCCCTGTATGTGTCTTATTGCTATCTACTGAAGACAGCACTTCCCTAGTATGTTGTGTCATTGCTATCTACTGAAGACAGCACTTCTCAGCATGTTGTCTTATTTCTATCCACTGAAGACAGCACTTCCCTGTATGTGTCTTATTGCTATCTACTGAAGACAACACTTCCCTGTATGTGTCTTATTGCTATCTACTGAAGACAACACTTCCCTGCATGTTGTCTTATTACTATCTGCTGAAGACAACACTTCCCTGCATGTTGTCTTATTGCTATCTACTGAAGACAACACTTCCCTGCATGTTGTTCTTATTGCTATCTACTGAAGACAACACTTCCCTGTATGTTGTCTTATTACTATCTGCTGAAGACAACACTTCCCTGTATGTTGTCTTATTGCTATCTACTGAAGACAACACTTCCCTGCATGTTGTCTTATTGCTATCTACTGAAGACAGCACTTCCCTGTATGTTGTCTTATTATTATCTACTGAAGACAACACTTCCCTGTATGTTGTCTTATTGCTATCTACTGAAGACAACACTTCCCTGTATGTTGTCTTATTACTATCTACTGAAGACAACACTTCCCTGTATGTTTTCTTATTACTATCTACTGAAGACAACACTTCCCTGTATGTTGTCTTATTGCTATCTACTGAAACAGCACTTCCCTGTATGTTGTCTTATTGCTATCTAATGAAGACAACACTTCCCTGTATGTTGTCTTATTGCTATCTAATGAAGACAACACTTCCCTGCATGTTGTCTTATGGCTATCTACTGAAGACAGCACTTCCCTGCATGTTGTCTTATGGCTATCTTCTGAAGAAAGCACTTCCCTGCATGTTGTCTTATTGCTATCTACTGACGACAACACTTTCCTGCGTGCTGTCTTATGGCTATCTTCTGAAGACAACACTTCCCTGCATGTTGTCTTATGGCTATCTACTGATGACAACACTTCCCTGCATGTTGTCTTATTGCTATCTACTGACAACAACACTTCCCTGTATGTTGTCTTATTACTATCTACTGAAGACAACACTTCCCTGTATGTTGTCTTATTGCCATCTACTGAAAACAGCACTATCCTGTATGTTGTCTCATTGCTATCTACTAAATACAACACTTCCGTCTGTTGTCTTATTGCTATCTAATGAAGACAACACTTCCCTGTATGTTGTCTTCTTGCTATATAATGAAGACAACACTTCCCTGTATGTGTCTTATTGCTATCTACTGAAGACAGCACTTCCCTGCATGTTGTCTTATTGCTATCTAATGAAGACAACACTTCCCTGTATGTTGTCTTATGGCTATCTACTGAAGACAGCACTTCCCTGCATGTTGTCTTATGGCTATCTTCTGAAGAAAGCACTTCCCTGCATGTTGCCTTATTGCTATCTACTGACGACAACACTTTCCTGCGTGCTGTCTTATGGCTATCTTCTGAAGAAAGCACTTCCCTGCATGTTGTCTTATTGCTATCTACTGACAACAACACTTCCCTGTATGTTGTCTTATTGCTATCTACTGAAGACAACCCTTCCCTGCATGTTGTCTCATTGCCCATCATTGCTATCTACTGAAGACAGCACTTCCCTGCATGTTGTCTTATGGCTATCTTCTGAAGAAAGCACTTCCCTGCATGTTGTCTTATTGCTATCTACTGACAACACTTCCCTGCATGTTGTCTTATTGCTATCTACTGAAGACAACCCTTCCCTGCATGTTGTCTCATTGCCCATCATTGCTATCTACTGAAGACAACACTTCCCTGTATGTTGTCTTATTGCTATCTACTGAAGACAGCACTTCCCTGTATGTTGTCTTATGGCTATCTTCTGAAGAAAGCACTTCCCTGCATGTTGTCTTATTGCTATCTACTGACGACAACACTTCTCTGCATGTTATCTCATTGCTATCTACTGAAGACAACACTTCCCTGTATGTTGTCTTATTGCTATCTACTGAAGACAGCACTTCCCTGTATGTTGTCTTATGGCTATCTTCTGAAGAAAGCACTTCCCTGCATGTTGTCTTATTGCTATCTACTGACGACAACACTTCTCTGCATGTTATCTCATTGCTATCTACTGAAGACAACACTTTCCTGTGTGCTATCTTATGGCTATCTTCTGAAGAAAGCCAAAGCACTTCCCTGCATGTTGTCTTATTGCTATCTACTGACAACAACACTTCCCTGTATGTTGTCTTATTGCTATCTACTGAAGACCGCACTTCCCTGCATGTTTTCTTATGGCTATCTTCTGAAGAAAGCACTTCCCTGCATGTTGTCTTATTGCTATCTACTGACAACAACACTTCCCTGTATGTTGTCTTATTGCTATCTACTGAAGACAACCCTTCCCTGCATGTTGTCTCATTGCCCATCATTGCTATCTACTGAAGACAACACTTCCCTGTATGTTGTCTTATTGCTATCTACTGACAACAACACTTCCCTGTATGTTGTCTTATTGCTATCTACTGAAGACAGCACTTCCCTGCATGCTGTCTTATTGCTATCTATTGAAGACAACACTTGCCTGTATGTTGTCTTATTACTATCTACTGAAGACAACACTTCCCTGTATGTTGTCTTATTGCTATCTACTGAAGACAGCACTTCCCTGCATGTTTTCTTATGGCTATCTTCTGAAGAAAGCACTTCCCTGCATGTTGTCTTATTGCTATCTACTGACAACAACACTTCCCTGTATGTTGTCTTATTGCTATCTACTGAAGACAACACTTCCCTGTATGTTGTCTTATTGCTATCTACTGACAACAACACTTCCCTGTATGTTGTCTTATTGCTATCTACTGAAGACAGCACTTCCCTGCATGCTGTCTTATTGCTATCTATTGAAGACAACACTTGCCTGTATGTTGTCTTATTACTATCTACTGAAGACAACACTTCCCTGTATGTTGTCTTATTGCTATCTACTGAATACAACACTTCCCTGTATGTGTCTTATTGCTATCTATTGAAGACAACACTTGCCTGTATGTTGTCTTATTACTATCTACTGACCCAGCAAACACAAAACGTTTTCGACATCATTCGCAAAAGGCTATAAAAGGTTGTCAGAAAACGCGTTTAAATGTCGGGTTATATAAAGGGTATATTAAGAGTATAAAACGTTTTCATAACCTTAAAAAACATTTTTGATAATCTACTGCTCAGCAAATAAAAATGTTTTACAGAAAACGTTTAAATGTCGGGTTATATAAAGGGTATAAAAACGTTTTAATAACATTCCAAAAACATTCTTGAAAACTTGATACAAAACATTCTAAACAGAATGTTATTTTGGGTTGAAAAAATATTTTTGCGAAAATGTTTGCCCAAAATATTTTCAATAACGCTTTAAAAACATTTCAATGACCTTTATATAACCCGACATTTAAATGTTATTAAAAGGTTTTGAAAAAACATTTTAAAAACATTTCTGTGTTTGCTGGGTTTAAATATTTCAACATAATGTTAATTAACTATTGACACAATATTTGGCAAAAATGTTTGCAAAAATAGTTTACAATAACATTTTTTGAAAACATTTAAAAATATTGCTGTAGTGTGTTTTCATACAAAACGTTTTAAAACGTTATCATTACCTTTATATAACCCGACATTTTAATGTTATTAAAACGTTTTTACCTAAACCAAAAGCCAAAATATAACTTATTTAAAACGTTTTTAAAACGTTGTGTTTGCTGGGGAAGACAACACTTCCCTGTATGTTGTCCAATTGCTATCTATTGAAGACTATCTTATTGAATTGAAGACAACACTTCCCTGTATGTTGTCTTATTGCTATCTACTGATGACAACACTTCCCTGTATGTTGTCTTATTGCTATCTACTGAAGACAACACTTCCCTGTATGTTGTCTTATTGCTATCTACTGAAGACAACACTTCCCTGTATGTTGTCTTATTGCTATCTACTGAAGACAACACTTCCCTGTATGTTGTCTTATTGCTATCTAGTGATGACAACTTCCCTGTATGTTGTCCAATTGCTATCTATTGAAGACAACACTTCCCTGTATGTTGTCTTATTGCTATCTACTAAAGACAACACTTCCCTGTATGTTGTCTTATTGCTATCTACTGAAGACAACACTTCCCTGTATGTTGTCTTATTGCTATCTACTGATGACAACACTTCCCTGTATGTTGTCTTATTGCTATCTACTGAAGACAACACTTCCCTGTATGTTGTCTTATTGCTATCTACTGAAGACAACACTTCCCTGTATGTTGTCTTATTGCTATCTACTGATGACAACTTCCCTGTATATTGTCTTATTGCTATCTACTGAAGACAACACTTCCATGCATATTGTCTCATTGCTATCTACTGATGACAACACTTCCCTGTATGTTGTCTTATTGCTATCCACTGAAGACAGCACCTCCCTGAATGTTGTCTTATTGCTATCTATTGAAGACAACACTTCCCTGTATGTTGTCTTATTGCTATCTACTGAAGACAGCACTTCCCTGTATGTTGTCTTATTGCTATCTATTGAAGACAACACTTCCCTGTATGTTGTCTTTTTGCTATCTACTGAAGACAGCACTTCTCTGCATGTTGTCTTATTGCTATCTACTGAAGACAGCACTTCCCTGTATGTTGTCTTATTACTATCTACTGAAGACAGCACTTCCCTGTATGTTGTCTTATTGCTATCTACTGAAGACAACACTTCCCTGTATGTTGTCTTATTGCTATCTATTGAAGACAACACTTCCCTGTATGTTGTCTTATTGCTATCTACTGATGACAACACTTCCCTGTATGTTATCTCATTGCTATCCACTGAAGACAGCACTTCCCTGTGTGTTGTCTTATTGCTATCTACTGAAGACAACACTTCCCTGTATGTTGTCTTTTTGCTATCTACTGAAGACAGCACTTCCCTGTATGTTGTCTTATTACTATCTACTGAAGACAACACTTCCCTGTATGTTGTCTTATTACTATCTACTGAAGACAACATTTCCCTGTATATTGTCTTATTGCTATCTACTGAAGACAACACTTCCCTGTATGTTGTCTTATTGCTATCTACTGAAGACAGTACTTCCCTGTATGTTGTCTTATTACTATCTACTGAAGACAACATTTCCCTGTATATTGTCTTATTGCTATCTACTGAAGACAACACTTCCCTGTATGTTGTCTTATTGCTATCTACTGAAGACAGCACTTCCCTGTATGTTGTCTTATTACTATCTACTGAAGACAACACTTCCCTGTATGTTGTCTTATTACTATCTACTGAAGACAGCACTTCCCTGTATGTTGTCTT
Organism: Amphiura filiformis; assembly: GCF_039555335.1. Taxonomy (NCBI): domain Eukaryota; kingdom Metazoa; phylum Echinodermata; class Ophiuroidea; order Amphilepidida; family Amphiuridae; genus Amphiura; species Amphiura filiformis. The sequence goes on along the minus strand of NC_092629.1, from coordinate 43,989,133 downwards.
ATTACTATCTACTGAAGACAACACTTCCCTGTATGTTGTCTTATTACTATCTACTGAAGACAACACTTCCCTGTATGTTGTCTTATTGCTATCTACTGAAGACAGCACTTCCCTGTATGTTGTCTTATTGCTATGTACTGAAGACAGCACTTCTCTGCATGTTGTCTTATTGCTATCTACTGAATACAACACTTCCCTGTATGTGTCTTATTGCTATCTACTGAAGACAGCACTTCCCTGTATGTTGTCTTATTGCTATCTAATGAAGACAACACTTCCCTGTATGTTGTCTTATTACTATCTACTGAAGACAGCACTTGCCTGTATGTTGTCTCATTGCTATCTACTGAAGACAGTACTTCCCTGTATGTTGTCTTATTACTATCTACTGATGACAACTTCCCTGTGTGTTGTCTTATTGCTATCTACTGATGACAGTACTTCCCTGTATGTTGTCTTATTACTATCTACTAAAGACAACACTTCCCTGTATGTTGTCTTATTGTTATCTATTGAAGACAACACTTCCCTGTATGTTGTCTTATTGCTATCTACTGAAGACAACACTTTCCTGCTTAAAGCTTATGATATCTATTTTCTAAACACAAAATAAAACAAAATTGACCGGGCCGACTTTACGGCTGATTCGTAGCATCCGGTCACATATCATCATTTATAATGCATTAATACTAAACGGTCAAAGCACTGACAACAAATTAAAGAAGACAAATACACTTATTCTATGTTTCATTAATTGATTATTGCTATATAATGAAGACAACATTTCACAACATAAACTGAGCTCAAAAAGAAACTTATAATTTTTTACAACTTGTGAATCACAAGGTCATATCTTAAAATAGTGTCAACCAAAATTACACACAGGATTACTTTAATACTCTACTCAAAACACATGTCAGTAACCAAGCAGTTGTCCAACTGACACAACAGCAAAATGCACTGTCATGGGACAGCTTCCGGAAGTTCCTCCACTTTCACAGCCCAACATTTGGCACCCAGCACACAAAATCTGTGAGAATGCACACAAGATCCTTGCACAGATGATAAAACGGTGCTGCTTTCTGCTTTTCATACACTTTTTTCATGAAACAGGGCTGGGCTGTGAATGTGGTCCAGGAAGCTGTTCCATGTCAGTGCATTTTGCTGTTGTGTCAGTTGGATAACTGCTTGGTTACTGACATGTTTTGAGAGTAGAGTATTGAAGTAAACCTGTGTGTAATTTTGGTTCAATTTGATGGACAGGATTTCAAGAAATGACCTTGTGAAAAATTATAAGTTTCTTTTTGAGCTCAGTTTATATTCTATTCAATTCAATTTAATTTTCTTCATTTTAATCATTCATTGGGTTATTCCAGACTCCAGTTGAAATCCATACACCGATTACACCCCCTATGGAAAATACATGTATGAAGCTTAATCTTCCACACAGGGAGTGTACATTTCAAATGAGGCTTCCTGAATGGGCGACTCCATTTAAAATTCACACCCCCTGTGTGGACGTTTAAAATCAGGTTTTCCACAGGCGGTGTATGGATTTTAACTGGAATAACCCTATGTCTATTTATGTTCAGGTTGGCATAGCTACCTTACAGTTTGCTAAGGCCTATGGAATGACAGTCTTAGGTACAGCTGGTACACCAGAAGGAATGCAACTTGTAAGAGAAAATGGTGCAAAATTTGTATTCAATCACAGACAAGATGGCTATATGGATGAGATAATGGTATGAATAATAAAAAAAATGGAATGTATGATATTTTTTATGATATATTTGTGATGTTTAACGCCATCATGGTCTTTTAAAAAAAAAATTGCAAACATATTTTGAAAAAAATCAAATTTTTGCCAAATATTTCAAGCTTTCAGTGATATTTTAGGGTCAGACCAAGTGAGCCTATGTGAAACGTCTGTCCACCTGTAAAACCGGTTTTTTTTTTTGTTTTTTCGTGTTTTTGTGTCTAATATTTCTAGATAATTTGTTGATCTGTAACATTCAAAACTGCACTATATAATATGTAATGTATCGTAATGTTTAATATGTAGTCATGTAACCAGGGTCTTAGCTAGAAATTGAGGGTTGTCCGTCATTTGAATAAAATTGCCTGTCCTAATTTGACCTTTAAAACATTTACCAGAGGTCTATAGCCCATTGGGGGTTCAAAGAGTTCAAATATGTGCTGATATGGCCTTGTTCTACAAATTGGGTTTACTAAAAAGGTCAGTTAGCTTCTCAAAACATACAATTTATAATATAACATCTGTCAAAAGCATTAATTTTGCCCGTCCCAGGACCAAACTCCCGTCTAAAATGACGGCCAGACGGGTGGCTAGCTAAGACCCTGCACGTAACATTTGTTTTTTCATTGTAGGTCATTTTCTTCTCAAATAGATGTCGCTTTTTGATTTTTATTGAGTTCTTGTTTAGATTTGAATTTAGATTATGCAGACAGCCACCAGGGGAAGGAGTTTATGTAATTATTGAAATGTTAGCTGATGTCAACTATGCAATTTTTTATGTAAACATATTTTGAAAATGTTTTGAAAAATCATTTTAGGGTCATTTTAGCCTAAAAAAAGAAAAGAAAAAAGAAAGAACTGACCCTATACTTGAAAAGTCTGTCCACCTGTAAAATGTGTTTTTTTTTGTCATCTAATATTGTTTTGACCATATAGACAGCCACCTCGGGGGAAGGAGTTGATGTTATTATTGAGATGTTAGCTGATGTCAACTTGCAGAAGGATCTTGAAATCTTGGCACCCGATGGTGTAGTCGCTGTAAGTATAACGAGCCAATCCATTTGAAATCTACCATACCCCTGTGGAAGATTGAAGAAAAGTCTTCCACAGAGGGAGTATGTTTTTCAATTGGAATTGGCTAGGTTATTTATTTTGAAAACTCTTGGCACCCGATGGTGTAGTCGCTGTAAGCAGACATGCCAACTTTGAAATCCAGATTTCCGTACTCAGAAGAACAAAAATCCGTATTTTGCACCCTAAAACCGTATTTTTTAAATATGTACCTTTTGCATACCTGCCAACCCCAGAAACTCCAAAAGTAGAACACATAATTGAGAGGGAGCACTTGTGCGACCGAGCACGTAACGGCTCGGGTCCAGGGGCCCACTTTACAAATTTGCAATCAAATTTGGCAATACTAAAGAACCATTCCATCGAAGTAATAAATCAATACAGAAAGATGCTTCCTTTACGAGTTATCACTCATTGAAAGTGCTACTTTGCTATACTTTACATGGAAAGCGGCCATCCTAAAGTCGTCATATTTCCTTAATTACATACCTGATCAAGCTGAATTCCGGATATATGATGCACAGTTGAAAATTAATTTTTAAAAGATTTGGTGACCTCAGTCGACCTTTGACCTTGTATGTGAACTTTGACCTCACAAAATTGGATAAAGTATGTAGACCAAACAAATTGGGGTTTGTTACTTCTACTAATGTTGTTAGAAGCATGCTTTGTTAAAACTTTCAAGTTCAAAAAATCATTGATCATCATCATCTGAATCTGAATAAACAAAGTGGGAAAGCATCTTGTAGGCCTATACATATTTCTTTAATGTGCATGCATGGTGCCAAAGTCGGAAGTAAAAGGAGGTCCGAAACCTTCTTGTAGGTTTATTCTTTTGCACCAATAGAGCTAAAATAGTTAACTAAATACCTTCAGAAGACATAGCATTATAGGTGGTTAATAAAAAAAATATTAATGTGCATGAAAAATCTGCAAGTCAGAAGAAAATTATTTTGGAAACCATCTTGTAGGCCTATTAAATATTTCTTTAATGTGCATGCATGGTGTGAAAGTCGGAAGTAAAAGGAGGTTGGAAACCTTCTTTTATGCTTATTCTTTTGCACCAAAAGAGCTAAATATAGTTAACTAAATACCTTCAGAAGACATAGCATTAGGTGGATAATAAAAAACATTAATGTGCATGAAAAACCTGCAAGTCGGAAGAAAATTATTTCGGAAACCATCTTGTAGGCCTATTAAATAATAAATTTTTTAATGTGCATGCATCACCGAAAGTCAAGAGAAAAACGATGTAGGCAACCACTTTAACAGACCAAGAAAGTGGTCAAATGATACCAGTAATTCAGTCGGTAGTCTAATCTTGCAGCTGTTTATCTTTTTAAGACACAACATTTTATTATTTTGGTCAAAATTCTGGAATACCGTATTTTTTTTGGGGTGACCGTACTACCGTATTTATCACGTTTTACCGTACAAAATACGGTGAAACCGTACTAGTTGGCATGTCTGTGTAAGTACAACAGGCCATTCCATTTGAAATCTACCATACCACTGTGGAAGATTGAAGAAAAGTCTTCCACAGAGGGAGTATGTTTTTCAATTGGAATTGGCTAGGGTTGATTATCTTGAAGTCTTGGCACCTGATGGTGTTGTCGCTGTAAGTATATGGGCCATTCCATTTGAAATTTACCATACCACTGTGGAAGATTGAAGAAAAGTCTTCCACAGAGGGAGTATGTTTTTCAATTGGAATTGGCTAGGGTTGATTATCTTGAAGTCTTGGCAGTTGGCACCTGATGGTGTTGTCGCTGTAAGTATATGGGCCATTCCATTTGAAATCTGCCATACCCCTGAGGAACATTGAAGAAAAGTCTTCCACAGAGGGAGTATGTTTTTCAAATGGAATTGGCTAGGGTTGATTATTTTGAAACCCATACTCCACCTGTATATGGCTTTACCTGTATCTTCTGCAACTGGAGTGAGTATTTCAAATGGAAGTTTAACCCAATTGCCTATTCTATTTGAAACCCTTCCGTGTAAGAGTTTAGCTAAATATTAACAGGGGGAGTGTGGATTTCTAGCAAAATAGCCTAATTCAATACAGGCATGCAACAAATACATAACATTTTGCATACATCCATATCAAACTGATGCACAGTCGGCTGCTACTTGTCTTGTTTTACATAATAGTTAGGAATAAATACCAGACTCAAATCATCCCCAAATCAATATAGAGAATATTCCTAGACCATGAAACTTGGGGATAATTTGCAGCAGCTGACAAGTGCACAATTTTGATGTGGATGTACATATCTCCCCACCCCAAAGCTCCCTCCGAAGAAAAATACAACAGCTTGAGGATTGTATTTCTAACATTATAGGAAATGCTATGTAAAACATGATCTGTTTCATGGAGGCCAAAGGCGGGAAATTTGAAATTGAGATAAAAGCAAAAATATGGGGTAAAAAAACACACTAAAGGACATAAGAAAATGTGACCGTCCACGGCGAATGAGCCGTAAATTCCTCCCCGGTCAATTTTGTTTTATTTCGTGTTTAAAAAATAAACATCATAAACTTAAAAATGGTATATCATTTGAGTTCAAACGATATCCAGAAGCGGGGTTATGGTTTGTTAAACTTTGCTCCTTCAACAAAATTATAGCTTTTACGTTTTTACATGTGTCCCTTTTTCCACATTGCTGGCAATATACAGGGTGTCCCAGAAAAAATTACCGGGCAAATGAACTTGGACGTAAGTCGAGTAATAGACATCAGAATCCAAAAATCTAAAAATCAGCGTGTAGCCCATTTTATTCTGCATCTTATACGCTAATTTTACTGGAATCGTTTGACTGATTGCGAAGAAATGAGCGATTACATAACGCATGCGTCAATTCACTTCATTCCAAGTTTGAAAGAAAGATCATTCAACACAATGCGCACTAGTTTAACTGGCAATGGGCTTCATATTTTGTTCTGTGAAATCCTTGGGTTAGATTTTAATAATCTGTTTCTTGCAAAACATGTAATTAGGGTTTGTTCAAATTTGAAAACTTGCATGATTATTGAAAATGAAATGTTGCATGTAAGATGATGCTCAGTATTTGTCTCGATGATGCTCAGTATTTGTCTCGTTAATGTTGATATAAATGGTGCAAAAAGAATTATTGCATAAAGAATTCCATCTGGCTTTAAAAATTCTCACACACATTAATATTTTTGGAATATTTCCAGTATTGCAAAGATTAAATATTTTAAAACGTCAACATTAATGTTGCATGGTATAAAAAAAATCACACGTAAAGCTGTAAGCGCTTATTCATTGTCATTCTTGGCTCAAATGTTCTTTTGAAAGTTAAAATATAACATATTTGCACAACCTAAAGAATTAAAGTTGGAAAGCTTCCAATTGCAGAAATCAAAGTTTTCTCGGACAAAATGTTATTCATCATTATTCATCAAGCATGAATAACATAACACTGTCGGATTATAAAATAGATAATGTGGACTAAATTTAATGAGATACACAAACTTTAGGAAGCGGTGAGCGAGTATGAGAAAAACGCCTTTTTGATCAAACTTGGAATGAACTGCATTGATGCGCGCATTATGTAATTGTTAATTTCTTCGCAACCACTCAAGCGAATCAAGTAAAATTTTCGTATGTGATGCACAGTAAAATAGGCTATGCGCTACAGTTTTAATTTTTTGATTCTGATGTCTAGTTCGCGACTTACGTTCAATTTTATTCACTCGGTAATTTTTTCTGGGACACCCTGTATATCAAACAGTCATAATTGGCGGTCATTTCAAATCATCCCCAAGTCAACGAGGTTTAAGAAAGTTCTCTCATTGTTAATTGTTGGTTATGCATACCTGTACAAAATACAATGCCTGGTAACCCACCACTTGAACAGGATTTAGCAAAAGCAAACAAAGACCAGAGCTATTAAAAGTTCTATAGCCGGCCATCTAAGGTAGAAGCTTATTATCCACTTCAACAATAGGATTATTGATTAGTTTTTGACTATCAAAATAAGACGGATGTCGGGCCAGCTTAAGTTATCGATGAATACGACCTACGTACACATTTTACACCGTAACACAAAATACAATTTAGGGAATTTACGGCTCGTTTGTGCTGCCGGGTCACAAATAGACATCATAAAACTTCATAAATATATAGAACCAAGTACAGTAGGCCTTGGGTATTTTCAGTATATGATGGCCTGTTTGTTTAAGGTAATGATTATAGTAACTCAATTTTCAAAATTGACTCCTTTAGCCTCCATGGAGCAGATCGTGTCACATATTAGGTATGGTAGGTCTCAGACTTAGAACTTGAGTAGATTTTAAAATTATTTTCACTAATATGAAGTGTTTTAACACTTAAAACAAACAATTCTACCAAAAAGTGATTTGTGATTAGAAAAAGTAATTTAAATGGTGTTTTTTGTGACCCTAAGCATCGATATCACAAAAAAAGGGACCCTTAATCGTCGTCATAGCCAAAAACGGACCCAAAACATTGATGATGCTGTATGCCCAAAATCCGACCCTTTTTCTCTATTTTTATTAGTGCGGATGTTCGAATGACACCCAAGAGTAGGCCCTGGAATGAAATGACAATTTTTAATGCTTTATCTCATTTTTATTCAGCTCAATATTAAAGGGACATATTTGAAAGTGAAAACTAACATTTTTGTGGGAAAAAAAATTAAAAATCTATTTTTATGGAAGTATTACCATACATACAATATTGCTTCAAACCACAAGCCTCATGGTATGTTTGTATGTGAATATTGTAGGTTATAGGAAGTAGAGGAACAGCTGAAATCAAACCTGCTCTAATGCTGGGAAAAGAATCGACTATTATAGGAGTCACAGTCAGAGGTGGAGTAAAGGGCCAGGTAGGTCTTTAATGGACTTCTAAGAAATGGACCTTTTTCGAATAAAACGTGTGCTTGCACAGATTTTAAATGGCAAAAAGTGGGGTTTTGTTTGGACTTTTTAGAATGCCTTATCACCAAAAGGTGGACCTTTCAATAATATTAATTAATTTCTCCCACTTTTGGATTTTTAATTTAAATAGCAAAGAGGGACCTTCATGGATTACGGGCCTGTTCTAATGTAAATTTATCTCCAAGCAAAGGGTAGTTAAAGGGACCTTCATGGATTACGGGCCAAAGGGTAGTTAAACTCGACACCCAGATGGTTGAAAAAAAATCAGTTGAAACGAAGGTGAAATTCTGGGCGAAATACGCTACACAAAAACTCCTAAAAGGTGTGCTTTATCATTGTTTTTTTCTTCAGGTCTTCTTGATTCTACCGGCCTCTATTCATTATGGGTACTGTAGGGTTTGGCTCATATTTACTTTAAAACTGCATTTCGTGATCCACAGCCTCATCCCCCCCACTTTTTTCAAAAAAAGTTGAGGTTTTTATACCACTGGAAACCTCTGGCTATATGTTTATGTACACAAATTTTCTTGCAGATTAATTTGTTTAGCAAAATTTTGTAAAATTTGAACGAAATTACATCAGTGGCCTTTAAAGCAGTCTAATAGTTTAAATTGGGAAATGTATCAGCAGCATATAATACCAATTCCAATTTTACATGCTTGCTCATAATTTACCCAATGCTAATTTTGATAATTGAGTAAAAAACAGATAGATCTGTATGCATAACTTGAAATTAGTCTTTGCGCAAGTCTTTGGGCTTAATAAGCCTTTTCGAGATATGGCGCACACAATAGGAGGGCAGTCTTCAATATGGGTAAAACCTGGCAAATTCAAAATACTTCAAACCATTTCGTGCAGCACCATCCTATTGTGTCCGCCATATCTCGAAAAGGCTAATTGTCACAGCATACAAAAATGCTCTAAAAATGCATGTCTTTGGCCCTTATTTCCAAAAATTGACCAAATATTGTAACTTGACTTTCATTGCCAGTTAGAACTAACCAAACGCTTACTATTTAGCTTATGTTTCATTTGCCAAAGCAGGATAATATATTTTAAATCCCAAAAAAATATATAGTTCTGTATTTTTCTGGATTCGGGAGTAGATGTTAAGAAGTTGCTTGATTTGATTTTATCTTTTATTTCATGTCGTCTCCTTTTTATTTACAGAAATCACGTAAAGTTATCTCAGCAGCCATTAACGCTGGTATTCAATCAGGATGGATCAAGCCACATATCGGTAAAGAATTTTCGTTAGAGGGCGCTCCACAAGCTCACCACGAGATCATTGATGGACCTGGAGCACTTGGGAGAATTGTACTAACTGTTCCTTGATATAATAGCAGCAATTACTTTTTGAAGAGAGCTTTCTGCTTTTGCAAACCAACCTCATTACCTCATTACATATATAACCTGTTGCAACAAACCGAGTGTCAAGTCACAAGTTGGTAGTTTCGAGACGTCCTGGCTGCTGTGTTGGTGTTCTTTGTTTCACACGCACCTGTTCAAGCCAATAGTATGGGACACAGGGGGCCATTCACAAAGGACATACTGCTGGCTTGTATAGGTGTACAGCAAATTAATAAAGAACATCAACTCAGCTACCAACTTGCAACTTGACTAAGGCTGGCATTTTCGGTCGGGTAAACGGGTACCCGCCGAGATTACATTACCGGGTAGGAAATACCCTCCCGGTACCAAAAATTTAAAAAAAAATTTTTTCGGTTTTGTAGTGTCCCTGGACCTAGACCTAAATGCTAGGATCATTCATGGTTGACCTAAAAAAAAAAAAAAAAAAAAAAATTCAAGATATTTTGTTATTTTTAATATGAAAATTGATAATTTGTATTCATGTCATAGTCTATTAATGATTTCAAAATGCATTCAAATTCAATACATTTTTTATTTTTTATTTTTTTTGCAATTCAGTACCAGTTACCCGCCCGAAAATTGCTTGGCGGGTACCCGGTACAAAATTACCCGAAAATGCCAGGCCTAAACTTGACGCTCATTTCGTGGCAGCAGCTCACATACCCTGGCTCACATATTTTCACTACATTACGTTTCACTACCTGGAGAGAATTGATCAAAAATTGAATCTCCTCCTGAGGTTCGTATCTGTCAATGAGTTGACCATATCACAAGGATGTCATTATAGCTAGAGGTAGTATATAACAGAAATGGGTCAATGACCTTGTGTGGTATTTAGTTTCCAGGAAGTGAGTTTTGCCTGAGACAATTTGTGGTTAAATGTTGATCCCTCATTACAAGAGTTATTACCGTCGATTTGGTTGAAAAAGGAGGCGAGACATGATCAAATCTCTCCAGGTAACAAAACATAATGATTAAATTAAATTGGTAGAAACTGAATAAACTAGGGCAATTCTCACACCATAGCTGCATGGACCATGCGGCTTCGTCATTATCGCGGTATGACAGGGTCAGAACTAGGCCTGCTTAATAGGGCCAATGGTGGGCCACTACTGGTCCAGCAGAAATTTGCTGTCGTAGCATGACGTCAAAATTTGTTGTTGGCAGGTCAAAAGTTTTATGTTATCTGTGTTCAGAAACACAATCAAAATGATCACAACACAAAGTGAATGGGTAGCTAACAGGTGTGCAAACCAAGCGTGAACAAGTAACTTACGGTATTACATACTTGCGATCACTATGATAGTGAAAATATATGCTAATATATAAGTCACACAAATGTAATTCTCAGGTGTTAAAGGCCCATTCAGTGATTTGCTCATCCGGACGATCGTAAAAATCATCAAAATTCAGATTTTGGTACCTTTGTAATTGGCATAGATGTGCTAACATAGCCTGCTAGTGGTTCGGTCGAAAGCCGTGTATTTTAGACAAAATAAAGCATTTGCATGATTCTGGACTTTTGATACTGACAGTACAAAAAGTCAGACTCGAGATCGAAAGAAGCTCACTCTCCACCGTACCAACACGCATTGCATATTGTTTCTACTACTTATTACATCAGTAGCTACTATTTTAAACAAAATACACAATTTTAACTGTTTTTCATATTTGAATTGACCGTTAGTTTGCCTCGGTGACCTTTAATTGCTTATTTTGTTTTCTACTACAAAAATTAAGCGTCTGTTTTAAATCAATTTAGACTCTACTTCCCCGTGTTAGAAACACTGGACTAGGAAGTTTTTCCAGTCGATTGGTGGCGCACTGTACGAAAAATCTCGATTTTCTCGAGTCGATCTGAGTTGAAGTAGAAAACCTTTCTAAAACTTCTGTTTTTTGACTAATTTGTCGATGTATTCAGGGGAAAAGTGGTTTAATGAAATTCTGTAGACTTATTCTTTATTTCTAAGCAACTCTGACAAATTTCCATTTTTTTTATGTTCCTGTGAAATCACTGAAAGGACCTTTAACTATTTATTACCTTCTGTTTAAAGATATGATTACAATGCAATGTATTTAATACAACTGAAATAAAAGAAAAATTAAGCAATTTGATAAAATTGCCATGTCCATTTCCATTTTTTATGTGAGACTCTCACATGTATCAATGTCAATACAGACTGCAAAAGAATTAAGTATTATTGTTCACCCCTGTATATCCTAAACAAGGACAAATGTGTCAAAATTGTAACCAGCAGCCAACACCTGTACCCTTTATCTCTGATTTGAGACCTCATTTGTTCAAATTGGTTGATAATTAAAGAAACAGATCTAAAACCCAAGGAAGGAACCAGGCAGTACGCAGGATTTTTTTTTGGGGGGTATTGATTTTGAAAAAGTGGACTCAAGGGGGGAGGGAAATTTTGTGAAAAGTGGGCTTTCTTTCCAAAATTTTGACATTATTGATGAAAAACCTTTAAAAAACATGATTTTTTGCTTGCTATGCTCACAAATTCTGACAATTTGGGGACTTTTTTGGGACGTGCACCCCCCCCCCCACCGCGCAAGGCCCTGGAAGGAACAAAACAAAGTTACATTTTAATATTCAAATCAATGAAAAGGAAAGAGCTCAAGGCTGCTTTGTGTACAAATCAATAGGGCATCCAGTGGAGCAATCTGCAACTTTTGAATTTGCATCTTCCTCTGGGATTTTGGATAACCTGTGTCTTTTTCTTGACCGATTTCAACAAATGAGGTCTTAAGGGGGTACTACACCCCTGTGGTAAATTTGTGACTATTTTTGCATTTATCTCAAAAAATAATAACACACTGGTAACAAAACTTATGTATATTATTGGGACAAGGAATGCAATTACTATAATGAAATTTCAGTGACTCAAGACAAGCGGTTCAGTATATATGATTGGAAATGAGGTACATCCTAGCGGATGTACACTGCTGAAATTCCAGTGTAGTAATTGAATTCCTTGCCCCTATAATATACGTAACTTTTGTTACCACTGTTGAGAAAAATGCAAAAATAGACACAAATTTATCGAGGGGTGTAGTACCCCCTTAAATCCGAGCTAAAAGATGCAGATAGCTGCTCTTTCTGATGACATATCTGTCTTTGTTTAGAATATACAGGGGTGAAAATAAGTGGTATTTCAATTATTTTGTGCTCTGTAAATATTGCACCAGTGTATCCTTCAATCTTGTGGAACCATACACAGGGTGTATCAAAATGATTGGTACCTTTGAAACTTTCTTGAAAAGGCGCTTTAAAAATGTTGTAGTATGTATGTACCTATCAGTTTCCAGTGATTATGGACAAGACTACCACATCAAAATGCAACATACAAGTTACCTTATTTATAGATGAATTTAAGGGATCCAAATGGCGTTTATTAAGTTTACAGTATTTTTTGTGGGACATGAGAGCACCTCAGACCTATCGAATTGCATTCTGAATCTGAAGCATGTCTTTCTGATATCAAATAATTTTCATTTTTTAAAATCACAATATAATACAAATTTTATGACAAATTATAAAAATTAAATATCAAAAATATCAATTTTTAATGATTTGCCATAAAATGTGTATCAAATTGCGAATTTCAAAAAATCAAAATTATTTGATATCAGAAAGACATGCTTCGTATTCAGAATGCAATTCGATATGTCTGCTGTGCTCTAATGTCCCACAATAAATACTGTCCAAACGTTCATACCCCAGCCCTTAATAAAAGGTCATAAAACTATAAGATCCTATGTTGCATATTGAAGAAGGCTTGTCAATAAACAGCAAAAACTAGTGGGTATAACCAATCATTTTGATACAGCCTGTAATGTGTATACCACTTCATCCATCTCTGCACTCTTCAACACAAAACTTACTTCAAGAGTGAGTTTACACAAATCACTGGGGTCAGATATCTTTTCTATTGTGCTACAAAGTGTGGAACAATTTGCCAACCAAACGTCAGCTCAATTTTGCTTCAAACCCACAGAATTAGAGGAGAAACGGGACTCCCTATACCGCCATATACAATCGCGCCGGCAGCTATGTGAAGAAAATTGGGGGTATGCGGGTCCTTGCCGATGGTGCGCGGAGAAGAACGAAAACAATTCTGCGTCTCATCTGAAGTGTCTTGGTACTTGCGGGCAGATCGCATCAAGTGCATCTCTCAAATACGCACATCATCCATGTCGCACTTGCATGACAACAAATGCCAATTTTTGCTCCATGTCTGTATCAAGATGGCGGTCGAGTCCCGGTTCTCCTTCTTTAATTCTGTGTTCAAACCTATTTTTTGTACAGAAAATTCCTAAATGGGCCTTTCAGTTAGCTCCTTTTTGTGCCATTGTCATTGCTGAGGAGTTTCATAGTCATTATGCACATTAATGGATCCATACACAGACTCCAGCATTTGTAGTACTTTACTTTGGATGCTCTCAACTTGATTTGGTGGGCAGTAATCATCATGAGAAGATCTGCAATATAAAAGGTTTCGCAATTTTATCTTCCATATCCAAATATTAGACCAAATAATAGCTTGCGCATCAAACAATAGAATATTGGCTCAAATCAGCTGCTATATCAGGTTCCTACACAAATGGCAAATCTCAAGATCTATGAATCACTCTTCATAACATTCAGAATTTCAGATATCTATTAGCTACTTCCAATTGTCCACTTTTTTCCTATTCATGACTACAAGAATACAACTTTTTTATCAAAATTTGAGCAAGTTTGAAATTTGACCCCTGTAAAAAATTCAAGTATGCCCTCTAGCGAGCGGAGTATCAAAAGTCTACCCACACTTTGTGTCATATCACATTGGTCTAGTTGATGACTGTGAAGAGTGACTTAGGATACCTTTCATGTAGGCCTACATGGGATTGGCTCCCGGGGGGGGCGGTGGTACTCAAGTTTTTTTTGAAAATTGAAAAATTTTGGCTATATTGACGCAAAATTGGGCTATTTTTCGAAAAAATTGAAAAATTTTTGAAAACAGGACCCATTCATATACCAAAATTGGCTTAGAAAAAGGGGTCATTGATATACCAAAAGGCCGAAAATGCTACCCATATTAGCGGCACGTCCCCGTATGGTCATTTGTACCAAGTACCCCCCTGGGGATTGGATCCAGCCAATGGACTATGCTAAACTTGCCTATTCCCACTATACCGCTGATAAGATTCGGTAAGTAACAGCATTTGTATGAAAATTTGGGCCATGGCAAAAAAAAAGTTTGGGAACCCCAAACCTTAGTAATACAGCCCAATAATAAAACGAGTCACTGCATCACTCGACAAAAATATGTGACTGGGAAACTTAACATCAACCTTTATTAGCCTAAATTAAGAGATCATCTTGGTATAATAAGGGCTGCCTTTTGAGGAGAGCAAGAGCAATCACTCTCTACTGCTCTCCTTAAATCTGATATAGGAGAGTGATTTTTAGCTCTCCTTATTGACCATTCTCTCCTTACATTTTATTGTAAATGCTCTAAACAGCTGTCCTTGAAGGCTCCAGAAGAGCTATTTAATTTAATGTTCTCCTGCAAATTCCAAAAGACAGTCCCTGGTATAATATAATTATTTAGTACCTTGAAATTGTAACAATGCTCGGCTTTGGTAATCTAGACAACAAGACCTTCATAGCACCGATAAGACTATCAATCTCTTCCTGAGTACTGACATGATGAGGTAGCTCCCCTGTATCATCACATGTAAGACCTGCCATATGTATCAGCTCTGCATCAAGGGTATCGTCTGGTGGTGGAGTGGCTTGAAGGATGCTCACCAGACTCTTCACTTTTGTAAGCCTTTGGATTTAATAACCAGATTTAAAACATTGTAACAAAAAGTTTTCAAAATAGATCTGTATTTCTTTTCCACAAAATGTCAGTCATTCGATCATGACTGAGATCGGTCCTTCTGATGTGTTATGACCATCCCGTATGTCATGTACAATGTACATTCAGTGTTATCAACATCATGTTTGCATTTGATTCATATTTTGATGATATGAATTAAACAACGGGACACATCGTTTTCTTAAAAATACAGGATTTTGTCACAAATACAGCACCTAAAGGCTGTAAGAGAAAAATCTGCTGTAAGGTGACGAAAAATATATCCTGCGCTACGGGCCCACGCTACGCTGGCAAAAATATTGTGAAATTTGAATTACGTTCTGGTACACCAGAACAAAATTACACACATTGTCTATGGAGCAGTGTAATACACATATAATCGTACATAACTCGCAAATGCAAAATCAGAATCGACTGAAGCTTTTTTTTCGTGGATATCTACTGAAAAATGTCAGAAAAAGAGGATGCTAGGATCACAAAATACTCCTTTAAACATCTGTTGAAATCCATACACCCCCTATGGAAGACATGACCTTAATCTTCTGCATAGGGAGTGTGAATATCAAATGGTTACCTGAATGGTGATTCCATTTGAAATCCACATACCCCCTGTGTGACAGATTCAGGCCATATCTTCCATATATGGGGTGTATGGATTTTAAATGGAATCAATATCAAACTCACTTCTTATCATCTATTGCACACAATGGTTCTGTCCCATCCCAGCAAGCTTTCAAAGCAGATTCTAGTTCATGAAGTTGTGCTGCCCTCTTTTGTTGACAGTGATCCAGGGCATCTGCAGTATCATCTACTGGTGGCGTAAAACTGTACAAATCCTCTAAAAGATGCAATTGTTTCTGTTGAAAGATGAGAACAGTTTACAGGTTGGTAGCCTGAAGGGTCATTAGTATAAAAACCTAATAACTTAGTCATAAACCCTAAATCATTACCCTAACCCTATAAACTTCAACCTTGTTAATCCTAACCTATAACATAAGCCCTTATCCTAACCCTATTCCTAAACATAACTTATCCTCACTCCAACCCTAAATCTTAAATCTAACCTGACATTAACCTAATCCTAACCTGATTATGCCTTAAACCCTAATTTTAATACTTTTTGGACTAGTGACCCTTCAGACAAACAAGGTTGTTCCCAAAAAGAGGACTTTGGTTCAGAATGCAACAATTTATGACAAGAATTTTTGTCGTTTCCTCCAATATAATGAATTCAACATGTATACGCAAACAAGTTCCAGGCATAAACAATTTGATGCGCTCACACGTATACATGTTTCTGTTACCTTGTGTTTGCATATACGCTACTGTAAAAGTGTGGATTCATCACCATTTAACGGTTGGCTCCTGTACAAAAGTATAGGAAGAGTTGTTGAATGTCACTTGAACAAGTTTCTGTATGTCTTACCTTAGTATAAACATCCTTAAATGGATTCTTGGTAGAGAAAAAATCCAAATCAACATCTAATATAAATGGCTTGCTTGACCCCATCAGCTTGGATATGACCTCTAAATGACCTTTGACATCAGCTGCTTTTGACATGCTCTCCAGATGATCCCCATCAGCCCTGCATTCTGTGGTAGATTCAGATTTCTCATTAGTTGATTCTGGTACACGGCTCTTGCACTTATGTCAAGATCACCTTTATTTTCTGTTTCTTTGTCATTTGGACTTTGACCTATAGTTGTATGTTGCAAGCACCAGTTACCGCTATCTTTTTCCTTGTTCAATTCCACATTCCTTTCGCACTCTCTCCCATCCTCCGTGTCCAATTTACTTCTTTTTGTGTCTGGCAAATAGCCATCATTACTCCTACTGACCAAGTCACTTTTAATATCCGATTTTGCCACGTTTGGAAAAGAACTTGCTTCCAGTATATTAGTTTCCATGGTTACAGTATCTATGGTAACAGATTTGGCATTTTGCAGTTTGTCTAATGGTGCATAGAGTATGTCACTTAGAAAGTACACATCTGGCCAGGAAACTCTGCAATATGCAAAGACAAAGCATAAATGAAGGAATCATTGCCTAGAATCTCTTTTTCCCCCATCTTAAAATAAATAATTTATTTGTCTTTCTCATGTTTCTGTAATGAAGTAAAGGTACGTAAAATGTAACCTGTTTACAGTCTGTCCACATAGAAGTACAAACCAAATCGGGGGCATCGGGGATACATTGTGTCACACGCGAATGCCACGTGACGCGTATAGAGCGTGGTGCGCTTGGCAAGTACAAATCGTGCAGCAGTTGGCGCGCCAAATAAGCAATGCACTGAAATAATTATTCTCATACCTCCAGTTTCCGAGGCAGGGATTGAGTTTTAAGGCGAAAAGCGAGTCACGATTACACGCCACGCACGCCTGAAAATACGCCGAGGGTGCGATTTTCGCACACCTAAAAAAAAAAGTTTTTTTTTATTTAGAATGTCCCTGGAACTTTAGAATGTCCCTGGAATTTTTTTTTTTTTTAAACTTGAAAAAAAAATTACAAAAAGATTTAAAAAAATTATAAATTCATGTTCAAAATAGGCAAATTTATAATTGATGTTCACATTACAACCTATTTATGAAGTAAAGAAGCATACAAAACAAATGCATTTTAAAATCATTCATAGATTATTATGTGAACATAATTTACAAATTTGCCTATTTTAAACAAGAATTTATAATTTTTAAAATCTTTTGTAATTTTTTTTTTTTAATTAAAAAAATTCCAGGGACATTCTAAAGTTCCAGGGACATTCTAGGGACATTCTAAATCCAAAAAAAAAACTAATTAAAAAAAAATTTACAAATGACACCAGCAATAAGTCCAAAGTCCAGGGACATCTATGCAGTATACACCATTCACTACCCCAGAGCTTTTACCATGGCCATTTAAAAAAAGTACATGTATGTTGTCACAATTGCTAAGTTTTAGCTGAAAATGAAATCATAGTCATACACCAGTTTTGAAAAAAGCACACCTTGGTTTATTTAGGTGTGCGATTTGCAGCACACCTAAAAGCACACCTCGGGTTATCCAGGCGTGCGATTTACAGCACACCTGTCACATTGCAAAACTCAATGCCTGCCGAGGTCTATTTACTTTGTACTTCTATGTGGACAGACTGTAGTCACACTTTTCAATGCATCTCAACAAGCCCCTCTCCCTCTGTTAATAGCGAATGGGAGTCTAATGGGTCAGACTCATTCGTGTAAAGTCGCCAATGGCAAGGAGTAGCTCCACCCTCCTGTCACTGTGGTTAGGTGCTACACAACTGTAAGTCTGTTACATTCCCAGCATAAAGCTGGTGCCTTTATAAACTGGTTGTAAGGAACAAAAATAGTTATAAACACCATGGTCAAGGATGCAACATGCACAACTGCTCCATGGCTGGAGCCAATAAGTGTATAATAGTACTTTGCTCTACTGAGAGTGCCATAGGTGCATGTACGCTATCATCAGTGTGTGATTGGTCCCTGTTTACTGCATGCAACATCTTTCTGGACTGAATTCCGATCAGCTGCAGAAGAGATCTATTACTTAAAGCCTTAAGGGTTGGGGTATGAACATTTGGACAGTATTTATTGTGGGACATTAGAGCACATCAGACATATCGAATTGCATTCTGAATACGAAGAATGTCCTTCTGATATCAAATAATTTTGATTTTTTGAAATTCGCAATGTAATACACATTTTATGGCAATTTAAATGATTAAAAATTGATATTTTTGATATTCAACAGTACTCGAAGCAAACTTTAAGTGTATGTAGGTGGGATGAAAAGCCGACGATCAATTGAAAATTTTGACCTTTCGTATTGAAGATATGGATTTTATTTCCCAAAAAACCAAAAACTAGAATTTCGCGGCTCTAGACCGGCGCGGTACTCGACGCAAAGCGTCGGCCGCAATGCTCCACCTTGACGCCCATCATTTTAAGCGGTGCAATTTCATTTGACCCCAAAATTACCTTCACGTTATTTGCCTCACTAAGGTGGCCGTTCCCACCAAATTTCATGAACCTGCGGCAGTCTATGGCGATTTGACCCCAGATGACCCCGAATGACCCCAAAATGACCTTGACATTTATGCCTCATTTCAGTGGTCGTCCCCACAAAATGTCATGAACCTGCGACAATCTATGGCGATTTGACCTCGGATGACCCCAAATGACCTTGCGATTACGTAATTTTTTCGCTGAAAACCAGATCAGGTCAAGAACCTCATCACTGTAACTCGTACAGATCTCCAGATAATCTGCGCACAAGGTTATTTTGCTTGATACGCATAAATTATACAAATTAGGTACTTAATTACCATATTTTGCGATGACCAATATTTTGAGACCACCAATTGCCACCCCTCCACCAAATTGCATCACTATACGCCTTACCAGTTCCGAGAAACTGCACTCACAAGCTCGGACGGACAGAAGGACGGACACACAGACAGACGGATGGACAACCAGGAAACATAATACCTCCGTGGAGGCATAAAATTAGGTCTTTTGGGGAAAAAATCCATATCTTCAATACGAAAGGTCAAAATTTTCAATTGATCGCCTGCTTTTCCTCCCAGCTACATACACTTTAAAAATATATCATTAGATTTATAAAATTTATATATCGAAAATGTGAAAAATATATAATAATTTGTCATAAAATTTGTATTATATCGTGATTTTCAAAAATGAAAATTATTTGATATCAGAAAGACATTCTTCGTATTCAGAATGCAATTCGATATGTCTGATGTGCTCTCAAGGCCCACAAAAAATACTGTCATAACGCTCAATCCAGATCCCTTAATGTACGATTTCCTTCAAATTCTAAATTTGTTATTATATACGCAAAATGTTGAAATAATGCTGGTAATAATTATCGGGAAGGGTTTCTGTCCATTTTGAGCTGAAATAACAAGGTGAAGTGGAAGAACCTCAGCTGGTTATTTTGGCCATTTAACACGCAGTTCTATAGGAGGACATAATGTCATAATTCTTGAATTATGACATTTTGTCGAACTTTGCTCTGTTGACCTACAAAGACAACAAATTTGGCTGATTCCATTTAGGTGCAAGTTGGGACATGTGTAAACATTACAAATATGCCAAAAAAATCAGGTTTGAAAAAAATTAACCAAGTTCATATTATAAGATCGTACATTAAGGCTTTAACTGTAACTATAAGTTTGTGTCACCTACCTTAGTTTACCAGTCTCTTTATGTTTGCCAACACTAACATGCCTAGTGCCTTCTGGAAGCTGATCCGCCCAGGGAGGTTTCACCCATATCACATGGTCCATGTGACCTGCATAGAGAGCCGGCATGATCCAATTCTCAATGCTTAGCTCACTGAAAGTAAAACAACAATAACACAATGTATATCACATGTAAATAGCTTTATCATTCAATATCAGTAGATAGCTACTTCATCAGTACAAGCAGTAGATAGCTACTTCATCAATACCAATATCAGCAGTAGATAGCTACTTCATCAATACCAATATCAACAGTAGATAGCTACTTCATCAATACCAATATCAGCAGTAGATAGCTACTTCATCAGTACCAATATCAGAAGTAGATAGCTACTTCATCAATACCAATATCAGCAGTATCATAGTTTATGGAAACATTTTATTAACAAATTTTATTAATGCAAAATTACACATACAATGTAACTTCAATGATAAGTAGCATATAAGGGGGCAGGGCCTCCCTACTTCTGTCATTTGGTCTGGGGAAAATGCACCCGGAGGAATTCACTTAGTCATGTGAAATCTACACAGTCCCCAATTTTATTCTGGTCTGATTATGAGCGAACAGAGCCAAATATTTTGGAGCAGTCCAGCCCCCCCCCCACTATCAGCAGCAGATAGCTACTTCATCAATACCAATATCAGCAGTAGAGAGCTAATTTATTAATACCCATATCAGCAGTATATAGCTACTTCATCAATACCAATATCAGCAGTAGATAGCTACTTCATCAATACCAATATCAGCAGTACATAGCTACTTCATCAATACCAATATCAGCAGTAGATAGCTACTTCATCAATACTTATATCAGCAGTAGATAGCTTCTTCATCAACACCAATATTAGTAGATAGCTACTTCATCAATACTTAAATCAGCAGTAGATAGCTTCTTCATCAACACCAATATTAGCAGTAGATAGCTACTTCATCAATACCAATATCAGCAGTAGATAGCTACTTCATCAGTACCAATATCAGCAGTAGATAGCTACTTCATTAATACCAATATCAGCAGTAGATTGCTACTTCATTAATCAGAAGTTGATAGCTACATTATCAATATCAGCAGTAGTTAGATACTTCATTAATTAATACCAATATCAGCAGCAGATAGCTACTTATCAATACCAGTAATCAGCAGTAGACAGCTACTTCATTAATACCAATATCAGCAGTACATTATCAATATCAGCAGTAGTTAGATACTTCATTAATTAATACCAATATCAGCAGCAGATAGCTACTTCATCAATACCAATATCAGCAGTAGATAGCTACTTCATCAATACCAATATCAGCAGTACATAGCTACTTCATCAATACCAATATCAGCAGTAGATAGCTACTTCATCAATACTTAAATCAGCAGTAGATAGCTTCTTCATCAACACCAATATTAGCAGTAGATAGCTACTTCATCAATACCAATATCAGCAGTACACAGCTACTTCATCAGTACCAATATCAGCAGTAGATAGCTACTTCATTAATACCAATATCAGCAGTAGATTGCTACTTCATTAATCAGAAGTTGATAGCTACATTATCAATATCAGCAGTAGTTAGATACTTCATTAATTAATACCAATATCAGCAGCAGATAGCTACTTATCAATACCAGTAATCAGCAGTAGCAGCCCTCGAATTAAGGATCTGAAGGGGCACTGCAACTTTTTTAGGGCAAGTTGATAATTGCCGTGGATTTTTACTGAAAAGGCAGGGCAGCACGGCAATTTGTAATATTTCAAAAGGGCATCAAGGCAACTGTTGAAAATTTGAGAAGGGCACCAAGGCAATTTTTCAAAAGCGAATAGATGCATTACCGTCAGCTGAATTCGACACTTAAGTAAAATTCGACTCTCAACTTTACACTAAAACTAACCTGATTGATTAAAAAACCTGCTTTATAATAAAAAGCAATCAAAAATCAACAGTTTAATTTTGCGATCCCTAGTTCTGAGCTGCAAAACTGACTCGAAACAGCGATGAAACAGCTGTAACTTTGGTAATAATATTGATCAAATTCGCCGGGATAAAAACTATTTCGTGCAAAACATATCTAGAGATGGGCTCACATGTACATGATAAGACGATACCGGAAGGGTATCGCCATCGGTTTGCAATGGGAAGTCAATGTTTGATAATCGAGAGAACAATTGATTTGCCCAGCGCTCAGATTTTGTTCATGACACGAGGTCGAGGAAGCTTTAGTTACTAACAGCGTTTCTGAATGGTCGATAGTACGTTGAAGGTATTTCTCTGACCAATCGAGTAAATGAATAGCAACCAGATAATGTATAAAAGCCGATGTGATAGGCTGAATATGTAAGCTTACGTAGGGGTAATGAATATTAATTCACAACAAACTATTGTGTATAACATACTGTGATTGATAGCTGGGTTACGATGCTCAAAATAGCGATCGTGTTCAAGATTTTCGATTTAATTTTCCACAATTTTGTGGGGATTTAACCAGTACTTGTTTTCGATTTTATAATGAAGGGGCAGGGCCGGCCGGCTAGGGCACCCACGGCAACTTCATTTAGGGGCACGGCAAGTGACTGCCGTCGGTAAAGGACATATTTTGAGGGCATTACGGCAATGGGGGTGGGCACCCACGGCAATAT
This sequence comes from Amphiura filiformis, assembly GCF_039555335.1. Taxonomy (NCBI): domain Eukaryota; kingdom Metazoa; phylum Echinodermata; class Ophiuroidea; order Amphilepidida; family Amphiuridae; genus Amphiura; species Amphiura filiformis. Next base: position 43,966,235 of record NC_092629.1, on the reverse strand, counting down.
GCCGTCGGTGCCGTGGGTTAATTCGAGGGCTGAGCAGTAGACAGCTACTTCATTAATACCAATATCAGCAGTACATAGCTACTTCATCAATACTAATATCAGCAGTAGATAGCTACTTCATCAATACCAAAATCAGCAGTAGATAGCTTCTTCATCAATATCAATATAAGCAGTAGATAGCTACTTCATCAATACCAATATTAGCAGCAGATGGCTACTTCATCAATACCAATATCAGCAATAGATAGTTACTTCATTAATGCCAATATCAGATGTAGATAGTTACTTCATCAATACCAATATAAGCAGTAGATAGCTACTTCATCAATACCAATATCAGCAGTAGATAGCTACTTCATCAATACCAATATTAGCAGCAGATAGCTACTTCATCAATACCAATATCAGCAGTAGATAGTTACTTCATCAATACCAATATTAGCAGCAGATAGCTACTTCATCAATACCAATATCAGCAGTAGATAGTTACTTCATTAATACCAATATCAGAAGTAGATAGATACTTCATCAATACCAATATCAGAAGTAGATAGCTACTTCATCAATACCAATATCAGTAGCAGATAGCTACTTCATCAATACCAATATCAGCAGTATCATAGTTTATGGAAACTTTTTATTAAAACATTTTATTAATGCAAAATTACACATACAATGTAACCTCAATGATAAGTAGCATGTGCAAATGGGGGCAGGGCCTCCCTACTTCTGTTATTCGGTCTGGAGAAAATGCACTCAATTGGGGGAATGCACCTAGTTATGTGAAATTTACACAGTCCCCAAATTTATTCTGGTCTGATTATGAGCGAAGCGAGCCAAAAATTTTGGAGCAGTCCTGCCCACCTCCCACTTTCGAAAAACTGCTTACGCCAATGTTCCTATCTCAATATCATTGCAGGAACCTAGCTGGTTGATTGAGTAGTCTTTGCGCAGTCATTAATAATGGTGGCACACATGAAATAGCATTCAATACAGACTGCATTTATAAGGAGGTTATGTAGTACTCCAATGTTTGCCATGCAGAAAGGCCTTGACCTACTCACCCATGCACAGCTATTGAATAGTGAACTGAAATGTTTTATGTCATATGCGGTGCTAGCTGCCTATAATAGGACAACATGGCGGAAGCAAGTTCCCTAGTATCAATAATAAACAGTCATTTTCTAAAGTGTGTAATATGTTCAGAGCCTTTCAATGATCCAAGAGTTTTACCATGTCTGCATTCTTTCTGCTGTGAGTGTTTGGAAAATTGGGCCAAATCCTGCAGTAATGATAATAGCATTGTGAGTTGTCCCCTCTGTAAAAAGATCTACCAGATTCCAGAAGAGGAAGGAATTGAGGGGTTTCCTGTTCATTTTCTTGTGACTAATTTGCAAGACACTGTGGACGAAGCAAAGCAGGTATGTAGCATAGTCCATCCATTAGGCCCCATGTCAGTTCACCAAAATTGGCAAAAATGCTCAGAATTTCAAAAAGTTGTACAAAGATGGATAAACTTTACTCGCAATTTTTACAAAATGCACACAAATTTATAATAAAACAAAAAAAATTGTGCCAAGCAGCAAGAAAATGTACATGGTAGCATCAGGATGGGGGTTGAACCCTCAAATGAGTTGGTTTGCTAACTCAACCCCTCAAAAAAGAAAACACAGGATCAAACTGATGCCCAGCAAAAAGAAAATGTTGTTGTTTTTACCCCCCTCAGACAACTGACCCTGATATGCCACTGGACATGCAAATACTTGGCCCCACAGAATTTTTACCAAGACCACACTGCTATAAACATGTACATGTACCATATGTATCTGTATTCCTCTTCTTCTTTCAGTTCTTCTCCTTCATGTTCCTCTCCTTCATTTTACTCTACAGAAAAAATCTACCACAGAGTTATGTGACAAGCACGGTCAGAAGAAGAAGTACTTCTGTGAGAATTGTGACTGTTCTGCCTGCTCAGATTGCGGTACTCTTGATCCCAGTCATAGAGGTCATTTATTCATCCGCCTGAAGGAAGCATCAAAGCAACATAGCAGTTCCTTAGAGCATCTTACCAGCCGAGTTAAAAATGTAGAAGAGAAGTACACATCTGCAATCCAACAAATGCAGCAGGTAAAACAGAATCTTGACCAAGATACAGATGCAAAGATACAAGCCATAGATGAAGCCAGGAATGAATTTATACAGCAAGTGGACAATCTAGTTAAAGCTTACAAGCAAGATGCCTACAGAAAGAAAGAGGAAAATGTGAGAGAAATTGAACAGATTGAGGAAAAGCTTCAGGTTCATCTAGACACCTCAAGAAGTTCAACTGAACTAGCAAGCAATGTGATCGAGTCAGGCTTCGATTCTGATATCGTATCCCTCTACCCATCATTGTCAACATCGCTACAACAACTTGCTCAAGCGCAACCCACTCCAGTAGATAGCAAACTTGGTCAGATCAAACTAGAGCCCCCTCAATCTACTTTGGTGGATTTGCTTTCTTTGGAGCAGTTGCTATGCAATAAGTTGCATATCACTGCTGTGTCTACCCAACATACTCAAGTAACCAATCAAACCAGCCACGTATCAGAGAAAAAAGTAACAGCAAAACATTTGCCAGCAGCAGCAGCAGAATCCCAACAACCATCATCGGCAATTAAACCTTTGCCAGCCTTTGCAACAAAGACGCAAGTTAATGCAGCAACAGCATCAGGACAAGGTCCAAGTTTCAGCTTATTTTCAAGGCCCCGATCTGTGCCAAGTACCCAGCCAAGCACTGGTAAAAAGTGGAAAGAATGCGCACAAATCAAAACAACCCCACAACTTGAGCATCCACTGGGTGTTACCATTCATCCTAATAGGGATATTGTTTTGACCAGCACATCTTCACCTGTGACTGTGTTCTCTAGGAATGGTGATGTCAAACATATCATCAAAGACTCCCCTTCTAATATATTTGACATTGCCATTACTCCCAGCAACCAATACATCATACCTGGCAAGCACGGTATGAAGGCATTCTACATATATGACAGTCAAGGTGTCCTAGTCAGTACTACTCCCACATATGATATCAACAATCAGCCATCCACACCCAGATCTGTTGCTGTAGATTCAACAGGTAGAATCATTGTAGGGTTAAGTTGGGATGCTCATCAGACTGTGTCCGTTCACCAGCCTGATGGGACTCTAATATTTAAGTATGAAACAACATCGCCTCCACGCTTCCAAACCTGTACACCAGATGATAAACTTATCATATCATTTCGTGACAATACCCTGCAAGTAATGGATCTAGGAAAGAAAAAGAAAAAAAGCCGCTTTGTAGGTCACAATGCCAGAATCATCGAGTCCCCTCCTGGTATCCAATCGTGGAAGCCTTTTTATGTGTGCTGCAGCAAACAAGGGGAGCTGTTTGTTGGTAACCAAGGTAATCCTAAGGCTGTGTATAGATATGTGTGTACAGGTGGAGAATACAAGTATCTAGACTGCATCGCTACAATGGAAAATAACCCATGGGGTATTGCATTGTCTGCAGATGAACAGGAATTGTTTGTGGTTGATTGGGTGTCAGGTCTTGTCAAAGTATTTCAATAAAAACAAACCACAATATTAGCAGTTCAACATTTAGATGTACTTGCTGTGTTATAGCTATTAGTAATGAAAAGCGAGAAGAGTACCATGTAATCCTCTTAAGGCCGATCAATTGCTGGGATTTCAAAACGGACGCAAGAAATATCACAGCTGGAGAGGTCTGATTCATTTTGTCATTTTTTAAAACCTGTGCAGTCAACTTTAGCAGTGACCGTATACAATGTAATGCACCTTTCGAATATAGTTTGATCAGCTCGTAATATGCGGGAAATGTTAGGCTTTTACCACTACGCCGAAAAGTAGACCCACGTTAAGAGTGCTATTAGGTGACCTCTCTCGTCTATAATTTGTGTGTTAAAGAAGTAGACATCTTAAATCTTTTTAAATCTCAGTTTAGATCTTAAATTAATAATTTGTGATGCTTCTGGCAAGATGTCACAAGACAATTCTCAAAATAAAACATTTTGATATTAATCCGCGAAGGCCCGCCGATATAAAAGAAGAAAGAAAGCACAGTGATTTATAGTGCGCTACGCACAGGCACAACGTCCTAGACGTTGATCTTCAAGCCTCAGCACACTTTACAGGTTGTCGCTGACCACTACGGCCCACATCATTCCACAAACCATTTTAACAGCATTTCAGCGACTTTGCTGCTTCAAGAGCGCACACCCTAGACATTCCACAAATAACCATCGCAACCAGGATCAGCTCCCCGAGTTTCAGATGCGGGTTACAACGAGACAAATTAGCAGTGAGTTCCTTGTCCAGGGGAATTTCAAGCTAACTCAATTTTTCCACAAGAGCGTACTAGGCACCGAACCCGCAGCCTCTCGCACCATAGTCGAACGCCTTATCGATTGAGCTAACTCGACTGCTAAAGCTGATCAAAGTATACAAACTGATCAAAGTATAATCGAGTGGCTATGATCATAGCGAATGAGTTACTTTTTTTTAGATACTTTTCATGATCACTAGCGAATACAAATAAGAAGAATGGGGGGATTGGATAAGATTAAATAATATTTTTGTGAAGAATTCATTGAATCAGTACCTCCAAGGTTAAAGATGAAGCCCCACTTTTGGTCTAAGTTCCTTAGGGAATTAGTCAAGGTTAAAATGTATTCATGTAAATTCTGTTCTGTCTATCATCAAAGTAACAGGTGTAAGTCAGTTCGTCACAGAAGAACTGGCCAAGCGGGGCTTCCTCTTTAAAGTGTATAATTTTAAGGGCTGGGTCACCCACCTAAATGCACAGTATTTTTATGAGACCTGAGAGCACATCAGACACACCAAATTTTTTTTATTTTTATTTTTTAGGGCAAATTATTAAAAATTGACATTTAACAGTCCTCGAAGTAAACTTTATAAATCTAATGATATGTACTTAAAGTGTATGTATCAGGGAGGAAAAGCCAGCCATCATATGACAATTTCGATCTTTCGTATTGAAGATACATATGAAGTTTCCAAAAAGACCTAAAAAGTTTCTGTCGTTTGGGAAACTTCATAATATCTGCAATTCAAAAGGTCAAAATTTTCAAATGATGGACTGCTTTTCATCCCAGCTACATACATATTAAGTACATATCATTGGATTTTTAAAGTTTAGTTTACTTTGAGGACTGCTAAAAGTCAAAAATGTCAATTTTTAATAATTTGCCATAAAATTTGTATTACCGTATATCATAAATATAAAAAAATCCAAATTATTTGATATCAGTCAGAATTTTCTTCATATTCAGAATACAATTTGGTGTGTCTGATGCAGCTCTCAGGCAGTGTTAGAAATATGCCTAAAAAACTAGGCCAGCCTGGCCTGGCCTGTAACTCTGAACAGGCCCGAGTGAAAAGTTACCAGCCCAAACTTTTTAGAGCTTCTAAACAGGAAATTAAGGAGGTACTACACTCCTGCCCAATGTTGTGCCTATTTTTGTATTTTTCTCAAAAATTATAGCGCATTGGGGACAGGTAAGATATGTAAAGACAATGGGGCAAGGACTACAACTACTGCACTGGAAATTTTATTTCAGCACAGACAACAGTTGTGGAGTTACAGTAAAAATGAGGGAAAACCAATATTTGATCAATAAATCAATAACTACTTGCTTTGAGATGCTGAATTATCAGTACAGTAGTTAAAGTCCTTGCCCCTATAATATACATATCTTACTTGTCACCAATGTGCTATAATTTTGAGAAAAATGCAAAAATAGGCACAAATTGGCCAGGGGTGTAGTACCCTCTTAAGCCAGGACACATATCAACATAGTTTGGTCAATTACAAGTTGTCATGCTGATTCCTGTTGACTTGCCTTGCCTACAGGGTCTTAGCTAGAAATTGAGGGTTGCCCGTCATTTGAATAAAATTGCCTGTCTTAATTTGACCTTTAAAACATTTACCAGACATCTATAGCCCATTGGGGGTTCAAAGAGTTCAAATATGTGCTGATATGGCCTTGTTCTACAAATTGGGTCTACTAAAAAGGTCAATTAGCTTCTCAAAACATACAATTTATAATATAGCATCTGTCAAAGGCATTAATTTTGCCCGTCCCAGGGGCAAACTGGCCGTCTAAAATGACAGCCAGACGGGTGGCTAGCTATTAAGACCCTGCTTGCCTATTCTTCTATGCGTGAAGTCTTGAGTACATGTAGCAGAGAAGTTTTGACCAAAGCATACTGTTGAAAATGGGTATCTCATTACTACAAATCAAGTATATGCTAAATAAATTGGTACTATATTTATAATACACAGAATAGAACTTTGAAGCGGCGGTTGAACCATTAAAATGTTTCTTGCAAGATCAGGATTTTTTTATGCCTCCACCGCGAGGCATACTGTTTTTACACTGTCCGTGCTTCCGTCCTTCCATCCTTCCGTCCGTCCGGATGCTGTATCTCGGGCATGGATGGGCGGATTGACTTCAGATTTTCAGGATAGGTGGGTCACTCATGGTCAAAAACTATGGATATTTTTTTTTTGGGTGAGGTTCAAGGTCATATACTGAGGTCAAAGGTCATTTGAGGTCAAACAAGGTAAACTTGTAAATTGGGTCTCATATAAACAGTTCAAATCCTATTGCAACCAAACTTGAGTCATAGCTGCACTTTGTGAACCCTCATATATTGGTGGTGATATAAGGTCATATACTGAGGTCAAAGGTCATTTGAGGTCAACTTGTAAAATACCATTATTTTGAGACTTTTGGTTAAAATTTGGTCTCATATGAACAGTTTAAATGCTAATGCAACCAATCTTGGGTCATAGCTACACTATGGAAACCCTCATTTATTTATCGGGGGACCTTTTTATACTTTGTTGCATGTAGTCTTACAAGGGGGCCCATTTTCCTTATTTACCTCTTTTCTCAGAGACTAGGGGTTACATGTTCCTCAAACTTGGTGGGTGGGTGCATCTTGACCCCATGCAGAACAAGTTTGTATTGGTTAGTGGGTCAAGGTCACATTAGGTCATCCAGGGGTCATCTGAGGTCAAATTAGCAAAAACTGGCGTATGGGCATGAAACTTGGTAGGTACATTCATCATTTAGAACCAAATTTTTGGAAGGTAATTTTGGGGTCATCTGGGGTCATCTGAGGTCAAATTAGTAATAACTGTGGTATGGGCATTACACTTGGTGCGTACAGTCAACATTTAGAGCCAAATTTTTGGAAGGTCATTTTGGGGTCATTCAGAGGTCATCTGAGGTCAAATTAGTAAAACTGTTGTATGGGCATGAAATTTGGTGGGTACAGTCAACATTTAAAGCCAAATTTTTGGAAGGTCATTTCAGGGTCATCAGAGGTCATCCACGGATCATCTGAGGTCAAATTAGTACAAACTGTCGTATGGGCAGGAAACTTGTTGGGAACAGTCAATATATAGAGCCAAATTTTTGTAAGGTCTTTTGGGGGTCACCAGGGGTCATCTGAGGTCAAATTAGTAAAAACTGTTGTATGGGCATAAAACTTGGTGGGTACAGTCACCATCAGCCAGGTAATCGTGACAGCCGAGTCATCCAGGTGTCATCTGATGTTAAATTCAGTCTGCCCTGAGGCTTGAAACTTTGTATCAACTTTTGAGTGCCACATTGCTCCCTTTGGTGGAGGCATCACGGTCGATGCTGTGCGTCGAAAACCGCGACATCCGAGAACCGCGGTCCATCTAGTTTGGATTGAAATTGAATTTATTTTATACCGTGCTTCGTAAGTGATTTAATAAATAATGACAGATTGACGATGCATTCATGAATCATGTGTTTGATTATCTAAAAACAAAGTTACTGGCCAGCCTCTCCGGCTACTAGAAAGGAAAGTTACCGGTAATGAACAAATATGTTTGGGCCAACAAAGGCAGCATAAATCACACATACCCGGTACATTCAAATACAAAAGGAATTCACCATCACAATATCCTCTTTTGAAATTGCAAGGCCAGGGCAGGCTTTGTCTTTTGAGGCGAGTGAGAGTGATCAATCACCTAAAATGAAGCTGAGGAGAGCTTTTTATCAATCGCCTACATTTGGTGTAATTAATACAAGTGATTAAAATCACTCACCTACAGCTCACCTGACAAGTTTTGAGGAGAGTGATGTGTCACTCGCCAGCAATTTTCAAAAGACAAGGCCTGCAGGGGGTAATAATGTGTTTACCTGAGTAATTGTGCCTTGTTAAACACAACATCTGCATCCATATCAGTAGCTATCTGCAAGTCTGGGTGGGAATCAAAGTGTAACATGGTCATCCCACTGAATGGCAGGTGCCTTGATGCTATGGCAGGTGCCGTGATGCAAAGACAGGGAGATAATAGTATTTACCTGAGTAATTGTGCCTTGTTAAACACAATATCTGCATCCATATCAGTAGCTATCTGCAAGTCTGGGTGTGAATCAAAGTGTAACATGGTCATCCCACTGAATGGCAGGTGCCTTGATGCTATGGCATGGTAGATGTGCTGTAATACCTGAGGAAATAAACAAGTTAGTAAATAACATAAGTTTTTATCTTGGTGTAGATCATTCACAAATAACATTATTTTCAAATGAAATCAAATACTGGAACTGAAAGTTTGCAACTCACTTTGCTACATTGCATAGGGTCAACAATTTATTTTGATGACGATGCATGATACTTTTGTGAGTGTGAGATTTACTACTTTACTATCTTGGTGTGAGAGTGTGCCTGAATGTGTGAGTCTCACGCTCAATGCTTGAGAGTTGACAGCCCTGATGCCCACAATCGTGGACTTCATTATCAATTTAAGCTCGTACAATATGGACAGTGGACACATGAACACTGTGGATGTCCACGGTTACTTATTCTATAGAGGGCACTACACACATTTAGAACAAATTTATCCTATATGTTCCCAATTAGAATTACTGTCACGTCAGCAGTCAGTGTGGTGATAAATTAAGGCCATGAAATTATCAAAAATCCCACTATTTTTGGCAAAAATGCAATTTTTGCAAATTTTCCAATTCTCCCCACCCCTTCCACTTGGTCCCATCCCCTCACAAAAAATGTTATAGGTTAATTTTGTGTTCATCATAGAACTTTCCCACCATGTTTGACATATACAGCATAGGATGCACACACGAACAGCGTTCGAAATAGGGCCGGTCAGCCGGCCATTGGCCTGTAACTTTTTGGCCTGGCCGGTAACTTTTCTGACTGGCATCTAGTTGCCGGCCCGGCTGGCCGGTAACTTTTTAAGGTTAAGCCCGGCTGGCCTGTAACTTTTTGAGGCATATTTCGAACACTGCACACGAACCTGTGTTATTGCATAAACCCAATTGGCATGATTGGTCAGTTCTGAAAATGTTGCAGCTGTGTCCTATGCTTTCGTGTTGCTACCAGCAAAGTTGCTGGCGTACCAAGAGTTCCATGATGAACACAAAATTAGCAATTTTAGTAACAATTTTGACAAAAATCTCAATGTGAGGATTGAGGAATGTGATACTTTACATCATTATGATCTTCCACCACCCAGACTGGTAAATTCTTGTATACTCTTAGAGGCTTCTCATTACTTGTGCTTGGTTCCATGCTGAACATTGACTGTAAAAAAGCATTACAGAAACAAATTATGAGCTATTAAAATAAAACAAATGCCGGCTTTCTATTTAATAGGCTAATGAAAGTTGATTCCAAGTTTTCCTGTCACCCTCCCGCATCACTATTTCATTTTGGCCAAAACTTTCATTATTTTCATTAAAAAATCATTTTATCTAAAAATTGAGATGGTTCTTAGATATTTTAATAAAAATTTTGGCCCAAATTTGACCTCACAGATGAATTTATCAATTAAGTCTTTGTCATTCTTTTATATACTTTAGACCAATAAATAACAGTTACAAGGCCCGAAAGTTCATAATTCAAGGGTTACCCCTTAAATGAAAGAGTCACTTCATCACTCGACAAACAATATTTGACAGGATACATAAAATGTGTTAATGTATGTCATGATTGGTATGGGCCAAGGAGGAAACAAAGCCTCTAGTCTAGACTAGGAAATGTAGGCCTATAAATAAATTGCCATTTTTGCTTGACCAAACTGAATTAATTTTTATCACTACAATATTTTGTGCTTCACATTGGAGGACTTCATGAAGTTTAAAATCAACAAACCTAGATGAACTTATATTCAACAAAATGTTTAGAAGTGTAAATATTTTAGCACAGAAACCTATTTAGTCAGACCCTGGTGGTAGCACAAGGTTACCAACTTACAGTGCCCAGTGCCGCCGACAAGGGGGGTTAAGGGGGTGCGTTACCCCCGGGCCCGGGGTCCTAGGGGCCCCGTAAAAATAAATAAAACATACATAAATAATGGGCCCATAAAAGCAAAGAAGACACCTCAGGGGGCTCGTACAAAAGGGGGCCTGTGCGTTCATTTTACCCCCGCGCCCGTCGACGGCACTGACTGTGCCAGGGGTACACATTTAATTATTGCACATAGGGCTCTCACCTAAAAGCATGCTAAGTTACTGTAATTATGTACAGTTTGTGTACCCGATTGAATTTTCAGGTGGGAATCCCGGTACCATACCCGAAAAAACAAAATACAACTAGTGGTAAATGGTGGTCATAGGCCACAAACCTAGGTGGGGCATGTTGGTGTTGTGGAGGTATCTGACTCCTGCAAAATGTTCCAAAAATGTTCCCCTAGTCATGAAGTTTGTTGTCACCGAGTTTTGAGTCCTGTACTCCTTACAGGTGTCCAGAAAATGCAATTCTAAGATTTGACCCCAGATGACCTTTGACCTGACCCCTGCAAGATGTTCCATAATTCCCCCCTGGTCAACAAGTTGTCAACAAGTTTGAGCCCTGTACCTTACAGATGTCCAGATAACGCAATTCTAAGATTTGGCCCCAGAATGATGTCCTTTGATCTGACCCCTTGTTCCCTATTGTCATGAGGTTGTCACCGAGATTGAGCCCTGTACCCCTTACAGATGTCCAGATATTGAAATTCAAAGATTTGACCCCAACTGACCTTTGACCTGACCCCTGCAAAATGTTCCAAACAAAATGTTACTCTTGTCATCAAGTTTATTGTCACTGAGTTTGAGCCCGTGCCCCTTACATATGGCCAGAAAATGCAGCATTTCTAAGATTTGACCTCTGCATGATCTATGACCTGGCCCCTGCAAAATGTTCCCCTGGTTGTGAGGTTTGGTGTCACTGAGTTTGAGGAGGAGGGGTCCCAAATATACAGGGGGTCATACATTTTTGGAAAGAAAAATCACGGGGGGGCATAAAATTTTGATGACCAAAATGTAGGGAGTCCTAAGATGACCACAAAAATAACAAAAAATAATAATGACTGCCCTCATCATGCTATCATTTTCATCGGATGGGAGGGGGTCCCATATTTAAAAAAAGGCAGTTTCAAGTTTGGTCGAGATCGGCACAAGTGCCTGACACTAGGGCTTGACGAATAATAGGTCACACCCCTCATTGACTCGGGGGGGCACTTAACACAAATTGTCATATGGGTATGTTCCCCCGAAAAGACCCCCCTTTTTGGATTTCGCAGCTCCGAAAGACCCCTATATTTGACCAAAATAGAGCTCCGAAAGACCCTTGATTTTGATAGTTTCAGCTCTAAAATTCCCCCAAACTTGCTCATTCCTCATATTTCTGGGTTTTTTATGCGATTTTCAACCAGAAAGCCAAGAGAGACCCTTGGTTTTGACTGTTCGCAGCTCCATAAGTCCACATTTTTACTTGTTCACAGCTCCAAAATACCCACCACCTCAAAATTGCGGGTAAACATATCCAGCAACCAAATTTTTTTGATGTGCCCCCCTCCCCGGGTCATTGTCTTAATAATTTAGACCATGGAAGTGACATAGACCTATAATGGATTTTCATTGATAGGCTTATTAATTATATCGTTTAGGTAGACTATAAGCGTGACTTCCAACATGATTCGGTACCATTAAAACGCTCAAACAAATTTTTGGTTTTTTTCTTGCTCAAAACAAATTACTGCTGACAATTCTAGCAGCAATTTGTTCTTCTCAGTGTTTTTTAATACTTTTTCAACATTTTACTACTAATTTCACCACATCAGATTTTATCCCTTTGCATCACCATTATTTGCCCATCAACAGGAGCTCAGTGGCAAAGATACTAGAACATACCCACCTACTTACTATTAATGCAAAAATATTAAGAAAGTCTTTCCCTTCAATGAGGGTATAAACACATTTTCCAAGTGAAAACTACTCCACTGGATATGCCATTATTTTCACACCAAAGACCCTGGGTCTAGATCGTTCATGCATAGAAACAAGCCTTGTCAATAGTAAGGTCATTGTACCCTGGCTGGATTAGCCAATATTTAGTAAACCTCAATGCTATTTGTCCCTGTCCCACAAAATGGGTACAAATTCAAAAAGACATACTACAAGTATGCCTGCAAAGCCGCGATTTGTTAGCAAATATGTGCAATTTTGGAAAAGACATCATTAAATTTTAGAAACCAAATCAAAAACCAATCTACAAATGTTTGGGGCACTGACTGAAAAGCTATTGAAGTAGCTACAGGAAAGAACAAATACTTGCAACAAGTTATTTTGTCCTTATTTTCAGAGAGCTGGACCACAGCACATATTCCAAACTGTCACACACAAGCATTAAATCACTCGAATTGGCTCAACAATTTGAGCATCGTCATGATAATAGCTGCTAAAGAATTACAAAAACAAATTCCACTTTCCTCATAGCAGCTATCCCAGAGGTGCCATCAATTATTTATGGTTTCTTCACAAGTCCCACTGAGACTGCCCACAATATTAACCCTCGCAGGTTCTAACACACACTATTACCACAGAGGAACAGCCTCTAATAAACAAAGGCAAAACAAATTTCCATGACATCAACTTGGGTTTCATACTTTAACCCTCAATAGAAATTTTACCTAGCAAGTCAAATGTGTACACAAAATTTTGTTTGGGGTCTCTAGACACCCAAACGATATGTGATGCGATCAAGCAAAATCAGTCGGAACTCGGAAATATTAAATTTCAGTTTCTTATAGGACAGTAAAAAGCATTTACAAAGCTGGATCATGCAGAAAGCCCCATTGAAATTCAACATACAGTTCCAAAGATATGAGCAATTATAGAGCTTACAAAACAAAAGGAAATGAAAGGAAATATTTCCTTTGTTTGGCTATATATCTCAAAATCAATATTTCCGATTTCGGACTGATTTTGCTTGATCGCATCACATTATGTGACTGGACGCGGCGAATCAGCCGTAAAGTCGGCCCAGGTCATTTTTGTTTTATTTCGTGTTTAGAAAATATATACCATACATGTAAGCTTTAAAATGGTATATCATTTGACTTCAAACGATATCCAAAAGCGGGGTTATGATTTGTTGAACTCTGTTCCTTCGACAAAATTGTATTTGTTATCGGTTCTACATGTGTCTCTTTTTCTACATTTCTGGTAATAAATATCCAACAGTCATAATTGGCGGTAATTTCAAATCATCCCCAAGTCAACGAGGTTCAGAAATATTCTCTCATTGTTCATTGTTGATTATACATACCTAGACAAAATACAATGCTTTGTTATCTACCACTTGAACAGGATTTAGCCAAAGCAAACAAAGACAAGAACTATTCTATAGAAATAGGTAGAAGCTTATTATCCTCTTCAGCAGTAGTATTATTGATTGATTTAAACAGCGTTTGATAAGATACTTGTCGCAACGAATTGATACACCTATGAATACGACTTCCACATACATTTTACACTTTAACTCAGAATACAATTTGCCAAGTTTACGGCTGATTCGCCGCGTCCACTCACATATAATGATTTATAATATTCCTTTTATAGCCTGACCAATTGACCCCTTTTGAGCAACTCAAATGTGACATTCCATAGGCAGAACTGAGAACAGGGAATACCAAATATATCACTCATTCTACAAAATCCGGTGCCAATCCACTAAAAAAATAGAAAAAATAAAAGTTGTTCAAAAAGACCTGCTTTTTGTGTTTTTTAAGAGTAAACGTATCAAAACTTTCAGATGTAAAAAATTGCCAACACCACTTGCATATTTTTCTTTCAGGAAGTCATGATGTTTTTTAACACTAAAGCTCAATGTAATGTGAGCTACGTTACCGACTACAAAATGGGCTGGTTTTACTCAATCCAATTTTTCCAAGGTCATAAAAAGCAAACTAAAGATTACTTGAGTAAAATGTAAAACAGATTTCACCATTTCATAGAAGTTTTGAAGATGCGTAAATGAGTGTGTAACGTAGCTCACAGTAACGTAGTTCACTGGTTTTTAATGTTTTTAATGTGATTTGCGAACATTAGCACGTTATGTCGGTTAATTCTAATATAAATGGGGTTCGACCACTAGTAGCTTTCACATATTATTAGGAAGTACATGTAATACAAGTGCATACTATAGAATCCTGGTAACGTAGCTCACCAATCTTAACATGGTCGGTCGAAATTTCAATGTTTACAACATTTCTATGCCAAAAATGCTACAGCATCACGATTTTTACTGTGATTTTTAAAAACCTATGAGTGTTTCCTTTCAAAACTGAACCGCAAATTACATTGATACCTCTGTTTTACTTCTTTCCAACAACGTGTGTTAAAAAGGGGTAACGTAGCTCACAGCGTTTTGGTGGAAAGTGCAATTTATTTTAGAATTACACAAAGACATTTTAATCACTAAAAAATAATGTTGATAAACAATATGATGGTGCGTTATCTAATTAAAAAACAACAAATATGTAAAGAAATTGCATTTATTCAAAGAAAATATTTAGGGTTAGATGTGACACTTGAGCAGTGGAAACGCATTTTTAGCGATTTTTGAGCCTTTAGGTATGTTCATGAAATTTTGAAGTTCAATATTTTTGGCTGAAAGTTCTTTCATTTGAAAGAGAATCAAATTACCTAAACAATAAGGGGTCAATCATGTTTCTAGTGCATATACTTTTGAAGTTACAGACAAAAATAGTGTCACCAAATTGTCCAAAATTTTGTGTGTGAAATTGTGACAGCAGGCACATGTACTTAGTGCCGTCATCGGCACCGTTTTTAATGTCGACATGTCGATAAAATTCGTATACTGACGTCGACAGTGTGTCGACATAAAAAAATTCTAAAAAAAGAAAAGAAAAGAAAAGCAAGTTATAGGCCCAAAATGACTTGTTATTCAAGGTTGGAAACCAGAGAAATACTGCTACTCAAAAAAAAAAATGCCAATTTTTTTTACAAAGTTGATACATTTGCATATTTTAATTACTTTTGCTTCTATTGAACAGCTAGCAATGCATGCTAATTCAATGTGTCCCTGACTGTTCAATAGAAGCAAAGGTAATCAAAATAAACAAATTTATCCAACTTTGTAAAAAAAAATTGGCATTTTTTTTTTAGTAGTAGGAGTATCTCTGGTTTCCAACCTTGAATAACAAGTAATTTTGGGCCTATAACTTGCTTTTCTGGACAAAAATATTTTTTGAAAATTAAAAAAAAAAAAAAAAAAGTTTTTTTTTTTTTTTTTTTTAGATTTTTTTTTTGATGTCGACATGTCGGGATACGTGCCGACGTCAACATTATGTCGACATAAGGCATGTCGACGACGGCACTATAAAACAGTACAATGTACACTACTGTATGTGACCCCAGATGACCTCCTATTCTTTACTGTAAGAAAGCTGTTTTGGATGGTCTTGATTTACACACAAATTGCTTTTTGCGCTTTAACGAAGTCCCACTTGGTGGAACATGGATTGCACTATGTGATAGCTTATGAATCCATTATTATGCCAGTACCAACATAAGTCAACATCACTTAGGTTTTGGTTGTCAAAATTAATTTTTAGTAATTTTTTCCATTGAGCCCCACAGTAAAGCCATTTTTGGACTGTACAGGCACATTCCACTTCCCTATGGACGAATAGCGCCATCTATAGTGTGTGATGTGAGTTGCAAGGGTTAATCAGGCTGAAGAAAGCACTTAAAGTATGGAAAACTATGTCCGTGTAGATCTCGTTGAGTTCTACCAGAAAAACAACATATTTGATGCCCTAAATGCTCGACAAAGTGTTTGTGGACCAAAGAATGGAAAAAAGGCTATTGGCACCGGATTTTGTAGAATGAGCGATATAACTTTGTGACCTCCAGTTAGAGAGTATGAGTTTTTTGTACCCAAATTGTCACTAGGTTATTCAATGAATATACATATTGGGGTTCAAGACGTGCCCTGATAGATGAGCAAAAGGACATATGCATTTTCAATTTGTTGCCAGCGGAAGAACAACACAGGATTATAAAACCTAGGTGGGGGGGGGGGTGTAAACCCCCCACCTAGGTAAAAATTTACTTTATTTTTTAACAAAATTGAAGAAAAAAAAAAAAAAAGGGTTTTTTTCAAAGTTGGATATATAGTTGTATAGGGCCCTACATTTTAATTGAATACCTGAGTGGAAGAAGGGCCCAACTCCATCAAAACTGTTTTTGAGATATTTAAAGGAGTATTTTGTGATCCTAAAAAATTCCTAGCATCCTCTTTTTATGACATTTTTCAGTAGATATCCACGAAAAAGCATATTCCCAAAATTTCAGTTGATTCCGATTTTATGCGTTATGCGAGTTATGCATGATTTATGTATTACACTGCTCCATGGCATGATATTGATAGGCTCTGTGACTGTGTCATGTGTCATGTGTGTTGAATTACGTTCTGGTATATACCAGAACGAAATTCAAATTTGACGATATCTTTGTTGACTGTTAAACGAATGAATCTGCGAAAGAAATATTTTGTACATAAAAAATATGTAGCCAGAGGTTTCCATAGACTGCGGAACTCAGTCCTCAATGATAGTCAGTCATTTATCTTTTGGTCGTTATATGACTATCATTTGAGGGACTGAGTTGTTATAATATATCTTCCGAGGTGCAATTTCAGACAATAGCTGGGGATTAGTGGGGCAGAGGTTATCTATTGAATCCTTTCATGACCACTGAAGCATAGTCAAGTCTGCCAAGGACACTCGGCACAAATTGAAAGACCATCACCAAAGAATGCATGCATGTCAGGTCATCGACACCAATTTGGTGTTTGTTATGACACAAATTTGGTGTCTGTTATGCACCTCGAAATATGTACCTTAAAGTCTGTATCTAAGGTTTCCAGTGGTGTAAAAATCTCAACAGAAGCAAAAGTAATTAAAATGTTTATCAGTTTTTGAATTTGAAAAAAAAAAAAAAATTTAATAGTCACTTTTCTTTTCTTTTGTCATGTTTGTAAATGCTCTCTTTCAAATAGTCGCTTACCCGATTCTTCTCTGGCACGACGCTGAATCGCATAACAATAATGCTGCACTATAGTAAAATTGATAATGCCTACATCTTTTCATTTGTATTTTGTTTTAGGAGCTGTAAATATGCCATTGTATCATGTAAGCTTAAAAATGCAGCACATATTATGCACACAATGTTGATGAACCCACGTGGGGGTCAAAGTGCAAAAGTGATTATACCACTATGAGTAGGACTTCTAAAATATCATTATATTTTTCATGTTTGAGCATGTTGAGTTGATAATAATACCTACCTATCAAAGTAATCAAAAAAAGTCTTAATTATAAAAGAAATTATATTATTCGAAAAATAATATTCCAAAAGATGTTGACAAAGGGTCTTCTGTAGTGAGTTGAAAATATATTTTCCTAAAAAATAATGGAACAATCCAATTTTAGATGACCTTTCGCATTTCTGTCTTTTCACGATGGCTGGCCAACAGCATGTTTCGTGCGGCAGAGATCTACATTGTGTGCCCGATATTTCGGGTTCTACACAACTCGCTTCCCTTGCAGGGTAAATATAATGATTATTTATATAGTTATGATATATTTCCTTCAGTTTTGTGGTAAACGGGCTGTTCTGAGAGGCGGAAGAAGCTAACAGACTGCAGACCCTAAATTTGCTAAACAAGGGCTGATGAACGACAGTGCCAAATTCGACAACCATGCATGTATCTATGGCCATGATCAGTTATAATCAAGTTTTAGGAAAAGTAAAATTTGCTTTTCATAGGATGTATTGATTTCATATTGCTTGTTGTAAAACGAAATGTATGTATGGGGAAAACTTGTACATTAATTTTTTGCTTGAAAATGTCAAAATTGTCATTATTTTCTGGATTTCTCAAATTAATTTAAAAAACAAAATGCAGTATAGTAAAATTGCATTACTAGTAGGGGGGTCACACCACTTTTGTCATGATAACAAATTTAATTAATTCCAAGTTTTTCAAAAACTACTTTAAAAAAGATGAAGATAGCAAAAAAACCGGATCGAATCCGACAAATACTTTTCGAGTTATGACCATTTAAAGTTTCCGCAAAATGGCTTTTTTCAGCGCAAATTGGCCCAAAATGCTCAAATTTCACGAAATAGCATCTTTACGGAGCTGTAAATTCTGATTTTAGAGTTTCTTATGCCCATGTTTAGTTTAAATGTGCTCTATTACATAAGTTTTATGCAAAAAAATAGTAAAAAGCATACTCTTTACTTCCGTTTTTGAAATATAAAACTCCAAAAATGGAAAAAAACGTGAAAATCACCATCCGTCGCAAATCGGCGCGTGCGAAAAATGACTAAGTATTGCTAATTAAATATGCGAACTCAAATTTGACCCCTTTCGGAAGCTCAAAATGCCATAAACCCCCCTATATAGGGGTTTTTTGGGGTGCTCTTTTCATTTCTGATGTCAAAATAACAGTATCTCACTTGGAAATGTTAGAAATAGGCTATGCCCTTCGAAAAATAACTTAATTTGCATATATATGTACCTAAATTACATGTGACGGTCCTAGTAGCATCCAAGATTTGGAAATGCAATGCTAAATTGCTTACACCACTTGTTGCACTTACACCACTTGTTTGAAGTACATTTTATGCATTATAATATAAGTGTATTGTTATATGGATGTTAACTTTGGGCTCGGGTCGAACACAGTTTTCAAACTGTTCGCATCTATTCCAACTCGCTGACATTCATCACCTATGAATACTTGTGAAGAAGGATAGAGTTGCTTAGCTGGCACATGAAGCTTGGACAAGACATCTTCATCATTTTCACAAGCTTCAGCAAGTTTTTTGGTTTTGGCCAGTAATGATGTCATTCTGGATGGAACGACAATGGATGCATCAAGTGGAGACAAGCTTTTGGGAAGACACTTTGATAAAGTTTCTCCTCGCTGTCGATGAACATTGCTGATGATATATACCCACGCATATGTAACAGTAGCCTCAGAAATCTTGAATGAAGCTGCAAATAAATAAAACATAATAAAAGTGGTCTAGTAAAATAAACCATGGATCATCAACATGTACAATTAGTTTTTATTTAGCCTTTATCAAATATTTTTTATTATTTAGGCCTATTTAATTTTCAGCCAATTTTTTTTTATGGTGGTGTTACCAGAAACCAAGAATTATTTTTAATTGGCCTTATTTAATTATTTTTATTATTTATTTAATTTTGTTCATATTTATTTAATTTTTAATACCAATTTCATCATTATAATTATTTGAAATTAATAATTTATTTCATTTACATTAGGCCTATTTTATTTTTGTTTAATTATTTGTATGTGTTTTAATTCATTGTATAGTTCATTGATACATTTTAACTTATTTATTTGTATTTACAGAATTAGTCATGTATTTATTATTATTTTATTCACCAAAACATGCTGATAAGCCACTACACTGTCCAACACCCTCCTGAATGAAGTTTTGTATATGTATACCAAAGTATCATATGGGGGTGGTTTTCAAGCATCAACCAAGAAAAAAACCATTTCGACCTATTTCATTGCTGTAAATATTTATTTCAATTCATCATTTCAATAAAAGGATAAAACTTCACCAATAATGAAGGATTTAAATTACATGTTTAAGAGGATTTAAACTAAAAGTAGTTCAATTTAAAAACAACATTTTAATATTACCCCCTTCAAATAATGGTATCGCCCATAAGAGCAGCGTGCCTCTGCTTGCGTGAGAAAATTCTGGAAAGGATTGCTTGGCCTTGTCAACACATTCCAAGATGATGAACTCATTTTGACTTTCATGAACATTATTTTGAAACGGGTAATTTTCTCAACAAAATGTCACTATAAGCTTGCATTTTCATTTTGACTTTTGTCTATATACTTCAACGAAATAAGGAAATAACAAATTAATGTGTTTAATCTTTCGAAAATCTGCAAAATTAACGATGGAAAAAGTTGAAAAAAAGTGCTACTCAATTTTGATGATGAAGATTTCATCCACAACGAATACACATAAATAGTTTGACCACTAAATATAATATAATCAAATGAAAATAAATTTAGACTGTACCTGGAACTTCATTCTTTTCTATCAGGTCAATAACTTGTTCTTCTGTTGTCCCAGTAGCTTGGTAACATGATTTTTCCACGTTGAAACTAGGGCAAAGTTTCATCGCCTCAGGCTGCCTGCAGCAGAGTATCCATTTTCACATGTGTGCATGGGTTGCGTTGGAAAAGGTCGTTGCCCGACTCTGTGCCAGCGTTTGATTATTATTGAAAACAGGTGCATTAAATTAATCACATTTCAAGCTTTAAAATGATATAAACAAGATTTTTTTTACTTTTCCAGAACATTTACTAAATAAAGCCTGAACTTTTCATTTGATTATAACTTTGGACTCAGATGTCGTATGAAGAAAAAAAGAAGTGTACCAAAAAGACCTCTCCCCTTTCTAGAAACACTGCCAACCCGGAAGTCTCAAGATATTGGCATCAAGTCGGGCAGCTCACTGAAAGTGTGTTGTTGGAGTGGATTCACTGCGATCACGGCACAGCTGTTGAAATAGTCCTATGCACAATGCATTGCACAGTTCGCGTAGGGCGATCTCCAAAATATTACCCAAACTTATCAAGCTACAAATATGAAACTACAGCCCCTATGATGACAATAAATAATGAATAATAGCTTCATTTAGTGGTGAGTTGATTTCCAAAAGCTGGACTTTGTAAACCAAACCGTTTTTTTTTTATTGCAAATTTAAAATGGGTATTTTGTACCTTCGACTTGAATTTTGTGTGTGCATGGAATGCTGACAGTGCGAACAGCAATGCGTGCTCCCCCTATTACTAGTTCAAATGCAAAACCTCAAGTAAAAAGTGGGCTGTGAGGCTGTCAATAATGAACGACAATATTCTTCCAAGTAATGGTAGACAAAAAAAAGAATTTGACAAAAACTAATTTAAGGGGGTACTACACCCCTCGACAAATTTGTGTATATTTGTTGCATTTTTCTCAAAAACTAATAACACAGTGGTAACAAAAGTTATGTATATTATAGGGGCAATGAATCCAATTACTACACTGGAATTTCAGGTGACCCAAGACAAGTGGTTTGTTATTTATGATAAGAAATAAGGTACCGCTAGCATGTACCTCGCTTCCTATCATATATACTGAACCGCTTGTCTTGAGTCACTGGGATTTCAGTGTAGTAATTGGATTCATTGCCCCAATAATATACGTAATTTTATTACCAGTGTGTTATTATTTTTGAGAAAAATGAAAAATAGTCACAATTTACCCCAGGGTGTAGTACTTTTAAATCACGCTTGATTTAAATCACTTGATTTTTTTTTAAATAAAATCTCTGATTTTTAAATCAACTTGTTATTTTTTTACCATTTTTGATAAATGTGAGTTAATTTCTTTCTTAAATTTACTGTTTTATTTCATTCCTTAAATGTTTCTACAACTTTTGGATACACCGTACCGGTACACAATCAAACTTAAATACTAGGCCTGGCATTTTCGGGTAATTTTGTACCGGGTACCCGCCGCAATTTTCGAGTGGTAATTGCTTTTAGTAGTCTCTGGACCTAGACCTAAATGCCAGGATCATTCATGGTTGACCTAAAAAAAAAAAAAAAAAAAACATTTCAAGATATTTTGTTATTTTTATATGAAAATTGATAATTTGTATTCATGTCATAGTCTATTAATGATTTCAAAATGTATTGAATTTGAATGCATTTTGAAATCATTAATAGACTATGACATGAATACAAATTATCAATTTTCATATTAAAAATAACAAAATATCTTGAATTTTTTTTTTTTAGGTCAACCATGAATGATCCTAGGATTTAGGTCTAGGTCCAGGGACACTACAAAACCGAAAAAATAAAAAAATAATTTTTTTTTTTTTTTTTTTTTTGGTACCCGGGAGGGTATTTCCTACCGGGTAATGTAATCTCGGCGGTACCCGTTTACCCGACCGAAAATGCCAGCCTTATTAAATACCAAGTCTAAATTATGCAAATTTCCTAGCACTGCCCCACGCACTGACTGCATGACATCGCATGCATAGAACTGATGAATCGTAAAAGTGCGTAGGGATCAATGAATTTTTGCAAAATTTAGTAAAAAATAACCTGTATATATCGTCCCTGCCCTGTGCATATTGTTTGTCTCCGTTTAATAAAGAACTGGATCCTCCGCGAAGTAAAATCCTTCATGACCACTTGATTTGAAATAAGCTTCCAGCTAAGTCAGGAAAAATATACCATCCAACAAGAGGTTTTGAACCAACATATTGTATGGGCAAGTTATTTTGTGGACTCTAAATCAGCATTTGACCATTTTCAAAGTTCAGAACTTTCGGACCCTTAAAATTTTCATTGGTTCCCTTAAATTTGGGTTTGGCAGGGAAAAATTCAATTGGACCCTTTAAATTTTTGACTCGCGCTATCACTCACTGAATCTCGGATTATACTAATAATATGTCAACTGTTTCTCGTAATTCCTCCTCCATGTAGGTTTGATTTTGTGGCAATGCCAGTGGTTCATCCACGCTTCAAGCGAGAGTTTCTAGAAGGAAAAGCTAAAGACCGTCAAGGAGCCTTTGCCAGATCAGATTTACTTCTCTCTAGTCAAGGTATGTATTCACCCTTTACATGGATACGCCATCTTGCTACTGAAACAAAGTCTTCCCTGCAAACACATGCGTAAAAAGTACATTTTTGTTTCTCACGCTTTTCTAGCAACATGCTTCTAAAGGCTTTTGCAAAGCATGCGTGGCAATTAAATAAGACGTTCGAAAGGCGTACACGCTAGGGGTGTGATTTTTGGGTAATTCTGTACCCGGGTACCCGGCGCATTTTTCGGGCGGGTAACAGGGTACCTGAAATTGCACAAAAAAAATTGCAAAAGTTTTTTATTTTTTCGGTTTTGTAGTGTCCCTGGACGTAGACCTAAATGCTAGGATCATTAATGGTTAAAATAAAAAAAAATTGAATCAAAATGCATTGAATTTGAATGCATTTTGATATCATTAAAATAGAATATGACATGAATACAAATGATCAATTTTCATATCAAAAACAATTTTTTTTTTTTTTTTTTTTTTTTTTTTTTTTTTTTTTTTTTTTTTTAGGTCAACCATGAATGATCCTAGCATTTAGGTCTAGGTCCAGGGACACTATAAACCAAAAAAAAAAATACAAAAAAACTTCAGATGACCATGCCATTGGTGAATAGGGGTTTTGCTGTTTTATCCTCTTCAGTACCACAATCTCATGATACTATTGATAGTTGCCGTATTGGGCATTTACATAGTGTTTCTAGAACCTAAATTGTCATTATTTTACGGTCAGATTTCCCTAGAATCAGCAAGTTTTACGAAATGGAAAAGAGCACAGATTTTAGAAAACAGATAAATTGCCAAGTACCTTACCGTAACATTAAATAATGATCATATAGCAGCTTCAAATATTAAGCTATCGCTCCTTGTTTGCTATTTGTTTTTGCACAGACTGGAGCTCGCTGGTTGTTGGAAAGATCTCACCGTGGCTTCAAACAGACTCCAACGATGATGTCATCAGAAAGAATTCCCAAGCTGCTCTGAAACAAGAATTGGCATACACAGCTCATCTGAGTCTACCCGCTATACTCATCCCATTGAATAGCATTGAGTGTGTCAACCTGGGCAGGTGCCTGTATAGCCATATGTTGGGACATAGTAATCATCAGGTTTGTGTGGATTCAAAATGGATATATCCCACAATGCATTTCAGGCATGAGAATTTTCAGGTTTAAACCTGAATTCAGGCTTTTTGGTCTAAATTTCGGCATTTTTTTTAAAAATTCAACCCGTTTTTGTCCTTTCTAGCCCAATTTCACACACTTTTTCAGGCTTTTTCAAACATTCAGATTTGTTCATGGATGATCATTCTCATGCCTGTGCATTTAGGGATTCAATCATGTTTCAACGTTGTTCATCAACTTTTAACAAAGATGCGTCAGCGTCATCCGCATGGTTTACTTTGCGAGGGCAGCTGATGTCTAGTTTAGTTATTTCCACTCAACATTACAACTATACAAGAAGATTAATGATTTTTCTGTTGATATTAGCAATA
Organism: Amphiura filiformis; assembly: GCF_039555335.1. NCBI lineage: Eukaryota > Metazoa > Echinodermata > Ophiuroidea > Amphilepidida > Amphiuridae > Amphiura > Amphiura filiformis. Next base: position 43,941,661 of record NC_092629.1, on the reverse strand, counting down.
GAACTACAGAATAAAGCCAGTTTAGCCGCTTCCTCCAAAATAGTGAAAACAACATGTAGCGCACACAAATTCCAGACATGGCAAATTTACGCGCCAACGATGTAACGCATAACAATTTTGTGAAATGAAAAGGCACAACATGTTTTGTACTTGTATGAACAACTAATAGTTTAAATGTTGCTTTGCATTTTAACAGGTTTGGGTACAAGTGCCAATGTCAGTGAGCGGACGACCAGAGGACTTGATAGACAATGCCCCAGAACGTCCTAAACCAGAGGAGGAGGATGAAGATGAGGGTGTTGATAGCAACCAGGATCCTTGGAGGTGGTGGAACAGACTCAGACGTGTCTGCCATCACCATAAACGGCTTGGCATTGGTAAGGGACTTGGTGTGAATGAAACGCCATTCTTGTTGAGCAGGGTTAGGGTCAATTACGATTACAACTAATAATTGTTCAGTTATGTAATTAATTACAATTGTGCCATATTTGAAAATTTTCCCTAAGTCACCTATAATCCTAGTAATAACTCATCAGTTGTAAAAGAGCCATGGAAGTGGAGAGATGGTAACATGGGAGTGTATAAATGTGATGGAAAGACAGGTTGGAATTGTCAACATTTGGCAGTAGCGTTCCAGGGAGGGGTTAGCCTCCTATTGAACAGACTTTCGTTTATTGAACGTCATCAAACATTTGTTCCCAATTATAATATTCTATCAATATAAACAGGTCAAGCAGTGACTCAAAATATCAGTGTCAGGAAATGCCCTTTTGCCCTATAGCAGATAAAACAATGTATTTCGGACCTCTATAAACTGCACAAAAGTAACATTGTTGAGGTCCCTGCTGCAAAATAACTGTCGTGGACCCTGGAGACCCCTTGTAGCACAAACTCTTTATCTAGATAATAAATATTTTTTCCATCTATCTCCTTCCTTGTGCAGCATTAGAAGTTCCCGTTGACCTACCATCAGCAGCTGTAATCCAACGATGGGTGGGAGAGCCTGTCAAATGTGCAATATTCTCTACCAATATATTCCTGACCAACAAGAAAGGATACCCAGTCCTTTCCAAAGCTCATCAGTTGCTGGTCATCCAATTATTTAAAGTAAGTAGATATGAATATTCTTGACTTACAAGAAAGGATACCCAGTCCTATCCAAGGCTCATCAGTTGCTGGTCATCCAATTATTTAAAGTAAGTAGATATGAATATTCTTGACTTACAAGAAAGTATGCACAGTCCTATCCAAAGCTCATCAGTTGCTGGTCATCCAATTAAAGTAAGTAGATATGAATATTCATGACTTACAAGAAAGGATACCCTGTCCTTACTGGTCATCCAATTATTTAAAGTAAGTAGATATGAATATTCAATTATTCATGACCAACAAGAAATGCTACCCAGCCCTATCCAAAACTCATAAATAGATATGAATATTCATGACTAACAAGAAAGGATACCCAATTTTTTTTGCTGTGGCCTAATTACAGAAAAGCCAAGCTCTGACATTTTGGAATTACCAAACTTTGTTTTTCTAGCTTGATGTTCAGATGATGATTACAGGAACCAATAGACATCCAGATAAAGGCATCAGAGCCTATCAACAGTACATGGACCATCTGTACCAAGCCCAACCTCCACTTGGAGGAGTCGATGCATTCGCTAAGGGGTATGAAGATTACTTGCAATGTCCTCTACAGGTAAGATATGACACCTAACTACCAGACAGCATGCATTTGCTAATCCATTTAAAGTCAATACGCCCACTGTGGAAGATTTTGGAAATATCTTCCACAGGGGGAGTATGAATTTCGATTGGAATTGGCAACTCTATCTCCCTCAGTGGAAGATTCAGTTTGAATCTTTGTCAGAGGGTGTATAAATTTCAAATGGAGCTGCCTAATATGTTTAGTCCATTTGGAATTCTTTCGGAAGGATATTTCTAACATCTTCCACAGCGTTAGTGTGGATTTTAAATGGAATTGGCCTTTTCGAAGCATGGCGTACACAATAGGAGGGCAGTATTCAATATGGGTAAAACCTGCTAAATTCAGAAGACTTTACCCACTTGTGTCCGCCTTACCTCTAAAAGGCTAATAGCCTATTTCTGCACTTGCTGCCTGGCGTGGACGAAACTTCCATACAGTTTGATCCTTGGTTGCAACTTCAGCCTCCTCCACAGACCACCTTGTGCCAAGCCTTTTGGATGACACCATTCCAGGTTTTACAAATGCATCTGGGGGCTTCCATGGTGTTCCTGGGATCAGGGCTGTGAGAGTTCAGCTTTTAAGCTGATTTCAGCTTTTTTATTGCCAAAATTTACATATTTTCTTTTATTTTCAGCACATATTTGGCATTTTGTCCTGATTTAACACTGTTTTCAGCTTTTTTAGGAATTTCCTCTTTTTTTTGTCTATGAGGCCTTTCACACCTCTGTGGGATACGGCTCTCATCCATTCTCAAAAGATGGACAAACAAATGAAATGGACACTTTCTGATGATAGCACTGAGCTTATGTAGTGATCAGTGATATGTTATGACCATATGATACAGAGAATTATTTTTCATTGGCATATCATGTTAAAAACATCTAATCTGGACTTGTACGGAAGAGAAGAAAGTGTTGTAAAATTTAATCTTGGGATCTTAATTGATGCACTCATCATTCCATACTTTCTCAAGTTTGTGAAATGCACCAGATGCTTTGCTAATCCTTTTATTGAGTTCCTTAGTATTAGGTCATGGCTGTGATGGTCTATTGTAGTATGAATAGGGTGTGCGCTGCAAGTCCCTGATTGTTGCTAAATGGTTTAATGGTATGGCTTGGGCCACAGTGGTTAGCAAATTACCGTAAAGTGAGGTGAGGCTTCTGGGTTTACAGGGATGTAAGTTTTCTATATTTTTACAGAATTCAGGGGTTTTTTGTAGTCCAGATTTATGCAATTTCTTTTATTTTCAGCCCATTTTGTGGCTTTTTAGCCCAAATTTACGTGCCTTTCCCCCAATTTTCCATATTTTTCCTTCAGGGTTACTTGCATCCTGGTTTATTCCCATGAGCAGCGCACTGTAAATCACTGCATTTTTGTTAATTGTTTTTTCAGCCTCTGTCGGACAACTTGGAATCTCAAACATATGAGATCTTCGAGAAGGACCCAGTCAAATACACAAGGTACCAAGAAGCAGTATACAGAGCTCTATTAGACAAAGTTCCTGATGCAGAGAAGCACTCGACCACTGTAGTCGTCATGGTGCTGGGCGCCGGGCGTGGTCCCTTGGTAACCGCATCCATAAAAGCAGCTGATCAGGCGGAGAGAAAGGTGATGGTTTATGCAGTTGAGAAAAATCCTAATGCTATTGTAACGTGAGTATACATTTCATTTAGTTGCTAAATTTGTATTATTACACAGAAATTGGCTATTCCAGCTGAAATCCATACACCCCCCTATGGAAGACATGATCTTAATCTTCCACACTGGGAGTATGAATTTCAAATGAGGTTACCTTCTTATTTTCATCCTTGCCAGTGCCACAAAACTTTCCTGTGCTAAAACACACTTTGCTCTGGCTCTGCTGTCAACAAGCTGGCAATCAGGCCTTGCCTCCAGCTGCAACAAGTTGCCCACCACGGTCTGTGGTCAACAAAATATCACCACCTTCATGAACCTTCTTCACAGAAGAACTGGCTTACACCTGTTACTTTGATGACAGACAGAACAGAATTTACAGGGATAATTTTAACCTTGACTAATTCCCTAAGGAACTTAGACCAAAAGTGGGGCTTCATCTTTAAGACCCATCACACTCTAGCTCTTTTCATTTTCTGGTTTTCCTTCTCAAGGATGCAAGTTTTCAGGCAATTGCCTGATTTCCTACTTTTTGTTACTCCCAAATTTCCGCACAATTACCGTAACCACTCTGGGATAAGCCAACCCCCCTAGATGGCAGATTTCACTTCAAAAATGGGGGTGGGCTTATAACCGGGGAGGGGCTAGTACTGGAATTTAGAAATAAGAAAAATCATCCACATTTGTAAATGCCCAATGTACCAGTAATTTCTTATCAATTTCTTAAAATTCTAAGTGTGGAATGTTAATTATCAACTGATATTTTTTTTAATTCGTTCTTAAATATGAGAGAAAAGCATTGATTTGATTTAAGAACTTGGTCAAAATTTAGTACTGGGCTTATAGCCGAGTGCACCCTTGTTCCCAGAGTGTTTTGAAAAATAGGGGGTGGGCTTATACCTGAAGGTGGTTACGGTATTTTCACCCCGTTGTTGAGGTTTTATAGCCCAAATTTGTGCGCCTTTTGTAGCTTTTCCTGCAAAGTCACTTCAGGCCTCTGGCATCCCTGTCCTCTGTAAGTGCTTTGCCTACTCTGTAAAAAGCGCTTTGTAAGTCTCATTATTTATTTATTCAGAGATGTAAGACTTCCAGAAATTTCCGAATTCCGGAAATGGGGCCAAAAAAAAAAAAAAATCGGAAATGAAAATAAAATTTTCAGAATTGGATGATGATAATTTGTCATAAAAAAAAATTGAGAGGGTGAGACCCCGTTGCATGCCTATCCTTGGCTCGCTACTTGCCTTCGGCTCGCATGATTTTCAGGAAGTGGATCACTACCTCACTTACATCCCTGTTTATTGTTTTCTTACAGGTTATTTACATTAAAAGAAGACAAGTGGGGTGACAGAGTGACGGTCATCCAGACGGATATGAGGGAGTGGTCATCTAAAGTCAAAGCTGATATAATTGTCAGTGAACTACTGGGGTCATTTGGGGATAATGAACTATCGCCGGAATGCTTAGATGGGGCACAGCAGTTCTTGAAAGGTAAAACAAGCACATCATAAGTCCTTTAATCTATCACAAATGGGCAATTCCAGTTGAAATCAATACCAAGGGTGAAATTAAGCGGGAGACTGGAGCTGTTTGGCCCCCAGAAACTCTGCAATGGCCCTGGTTCCATCTCATTTGTAGTTGACCAGGGGACACTTTTCTCACAAAACTGGCCCCCTGGATAGTGAACCAAAAAGTATCAAATTCAAAGCAACTAGTAAATTTAACCCATCCAGTATATCTTTATTTTTATTGGCCCCTTGGTAAATGGAAGTGGCCCTTGGTTTCTTCAAATCTTAGTGAACCAGGGGCCACTTTTTTGCCCAAGTGGCCCCTGGTTCAAGCTCTCTTATTTTCACCCTTGATCCATACACCCCTGTGGGAGATATGACCTTAATCTTACAGAAATGGGGTGTATATTTCAAATGGGGGACTCCACACCTCCTATGTGAGAGATTAAGGTCATGTCGTCCATAGGGAGTGTATACAATTCAACTGGAAGAGCCCAGTCCAAACCATCATAACTCTAACAAATTTAATCCTTTTGGAATTTTTCAAGGTGTTAACCATTTAGATTTGGATTTTATTTTTTCTGCCGACTCGTACAATAACGCTGTCTGCTATATGGAGAAAATTGGGGGTATTTGGGTCATTAGCGACTGTGCACGGAGACGAACGAAAGTAATTCTGCATCTCATCTGAAGCGTCTTGATATCGCGTGCAGGTCGCATCAAGTGCGTCTCTCAAATGCCCCCATCAGTGATGTCGTGCTTGCAACAACGATTGCCTCGAGCGCATTCCGTGGGAAACCGAATACACCCAATTTTTGCTGGATGCCTGTATCAAGATGGCAGTTGAGTCATGGTGCTCCTCCAATTCTGTGAGCAAATCAAGAAACATGTGTTCAGATGTGTATGCCACAAAAGACGCAATATATCTTTCACAAATCTTACATTTCCAAGTGAATATTTCAATGCTTTCAATATTTTCATTTTGACTCCTAAATATTGATGTTTTGATTTCTTGCAGATGACTGCGTTAGTATTCCAAGTCGTTACACGTCATATCTGAGCCCGCTGATGTCGCATAAATTATTCAATGAAGTACAAATGTGTAAAGACAGAGACAAGCATCCAGAGGTGAGATATCTTTATGTTACTGTTATTTTCGTGGTTAATTTCAGAAAATACTTTTACCCACAGGCTTTAATGTGTAACTGTTTGTAGTCTTGCATATCGTCACTGGGCGGGAAAAACCTCGTATGTACTTTTTGCCCTTGAACATGGATGAAGCAACCCATTCAATATAAAGTCTACACCTACAAGGCTTTATCCATTTTCAAGGGCCAAAAGTAAATATGACGTGTTTCCTGCATTCACTTTTGGCCCTTGAACATGGATGAAGGAACCTCTTCAATATAAAGTCTACACCTACAAGGCTTTATCCATGTTCAAGGGCCAAAAGTGCATATGAGGTTTTTCCTGCCCAGGGACGATATGAGAAATCGCAAAACTGCTCCGAACAGTTCATATCACTAAAAATTTACACCGCAAAAAATCAGACTTTACAGGAATAGTTTTGACCAAGACTCTAAACTGATGATATTTATCCCCCTGAACTTGACCCATCAGAGGGATATTGCGATGGTGTATTCCTTCTGTGTGTAGGGGTGTATGTGGGCATCGGTGTGTATCTGTGAACAAGGACATACACAAGACTTTAAAACTGTGGACCTACCTGGAAATGAACACCATCCTTGGTTCACGGAGTTCTGCAGTAGTAATTTCAAGACATCAAAGCAGGAAAACAATCCCTGTTTAAGCTTGCGAAAGTCCTATCCCTTCTATCATTTCTATTGTTTTTGTGTTTTCATCGTGTTTGTGTTTGGCCTACAGTCCAACCGCTTTTATCCTTCCACGATGGGACAAAGCATTATCCGGATAAGTGAAAAATCTGGATAAGTGAATTACATGTAATTCTGCATTGACTGTCCCAAGTACTGAATTGGGACAAAAGATAGTTTCAATATTGGGTAGTAACACTAAAAGATGGCATTTGAGTGCTTTATGCAACATAGACATGTATGTTATTCTAAGCATTCATTGCATGGAATTAAGAAGTCTAATGATCAAAAACATGTTTTCCTGTGAAGATTTCACAGCCGGATAACAGAGAGATCCGTATAAAAGAGGTCTGGATAAGAGAGGTTGGACTGTATATCCAATTTTTTTTCTTCAAACTTTGCCACCTAATCACCACTTCTTTCTGTATTCATATGTTCCTTTTGAGAGCCTGGGTGGTCTAGCTTTGACATGAAACTTTTTAACCTCTTGCCGTGTTTTTATCTCTACCTGTAGGCTCACTTTGAAACTCCATATGTCGTTAGACTACACAATGTCACCATTCTAGCAGAAGCGCAGTCCGTTTTCACATTCCATCATCCCAACAAAAACAACTTGGATAACACTCGCTATAAGAGTTTGACGTTTGACATTGCCAATGAAGCGCAGCTGCACGGGTTTGCCGGATATTTTGACACCATACTCTATGATGATATAATGCTCAGTAAGTGTATCAGATAATATCTTGGGTGTGGATTATTCATCCAGTAGTTTAAAATATTGGGTTTTATTAATCAATCTGAACTGGAACTAAAATTGCGACTCACTTTGCTACATTGCGTCCAATAACATTTCGTCTGATACCATTCCCCACCGTCTGACGTCACAACACCAATCAGAGTGTGCTGCTGAAGTAATCCCATGGTATCAGATGCAATGTAGCATCCAGTTTAGATTAATTTAAAAAAATAATATATCTTGTTTCATAGCCCCTCCCCCCCAAAAAAAATATATATATATGATTTTGATTGAAGAAAGTTGATAGCACAATATATTTTGATATTATTACTTTCATAAAAAATCATAGTCAGATCACAAATTTGAAGGAAAATGATATGGGCTTTGGATTAAATGAAGGAAATTGTATTGGATTGTTCCAGTTGAAATCCATACAACTAAAAATATGCAATAATGTATAAGTATAGGACACATTGGGCAATTGAAAATCACTCCAAATCACGAAAATAATAATTACCACTTCTGCTGTACGTACACAGGGCTGTAATTGGATACAGAAAAGCACCTGTTAACCAGTTTAAATTGGCTATTCCAGTTGACATCCACACACCCTATGGAAGAGATTACCTTAATCTTCCACACAGGGAGTGTAAATTTCAAATGGGGGTTACTTAATGGGTTACTCCATTTGAAACGTACACCTCCTGTGTTTGAGATTAAGGTCATGTCCTCCATATATGTAATGCAACTACCAATCAATTAAAGTTACAACTATTAACTATGACTGTAACTTTACATTTGACAGGTACAGAACCGAGGACATATTCAGAGGGGATGTTCAGCTGGTTCCCATTCTTTTTTCCAATCAAGGTAAGCAATGTTAAATTTATCTGGAACTGATTTGCAGGCAAGGTATCAAGAGTTGAGCAAAAAAGCTGTGATAAGCTTATTTATGCTTGCTATGCTTATGATTTTTACACCTCCACCGATGCCTCCACTAGGTTTCCTAGTTGTGCATCCATCATTCTCTCCGTCAGTCTGTCTGCCCAAGCTTGTGTGCACAATTTCTCTAAACTGATAAGACGTTTGGTGATGTAACTTTGTGTAGGGGTGGCGAATTGTTGGATGCCTGTCATAAAATAATGCTAAATTAGGTAGCTCATTTGCAAAACTGTGATAAAATGAAATTGGTCTTTGAACAAGTCTTTCGTCTTGATTGCTGCAGCATACCAAAACCACTGAAAAACCTATGTTTTGAACCTTATTTCCAAAACTAAAGGATTAGGATGTAGCTATGTTTTATTTGGCAAAGCAAGATTATATTTTTTTAATTAAAAAAAGTACTGTATTTTCTGGAATTGGGAGTAGATTAGTGTGTACGCAATTCAGTGGCTCTGATTTCAATCAAAGAAATGAAAAGTGGTATTTCTGAACTACTATTGAGTGACAAACTATCATTTGTATATTTTCCTGTTTTCTTCCCATGTTCAGGAACCTCTGTGTTTACATGGCAAATCAAAACTCACCGTCCATTTCTGGCGTAATTCCACCTCGCGCAACGTCTGGTACGAGTGGTGCGTAACGGAACCAGTAACTACAGCTATACACAACATCAACGGGCAGTCATACACTATAGGGATGTGACATAACCGATGTAACTATGTAGACATTAAACCTGATTGAGCGAACTGAGGACAGAGTTGCAAGTTTGATGAAGTGTGCCATTCCATTATTTTGAAATCAACACTCCACCTGTGGAAGGAAGATTTTGGCACTCTGGACAGTCAGTGCAGAATTACACATAATTCACTTCACCAGATTTTTCACTTAGCCGGCCAATGATTGGTCCCATCATGGCCGGATAAAAGAGTGTGGAATGGCACAACACGGAGGCAGTGCCAGGGCTCGAACTGGCAATCCTCCGATTGCGAGGCAGAGCTCGTACCGTGGCGCCACCGTGCCCATCTTGTTGATAATTTTTGGTCAATTCTGAAAATGTTGGCGACATTGTTCTCACTTTGTTTGATCGCACCATATATACTGTAGCTGATGTATATGTATGAAGCAATGAATCAACTGTTAGCTGTAAACTTCCAAGCAATGTTACATATAGTCTTGTCAACTCTGTATAAACAGAAGTGAACAAAAACCACTAATTGCTCACTAATTGATAATTGCCCCTTATGGTCAGATCCACTGCTTGAGTAATCTCTAGCACATTTATGTGATAAAATAATGTTCTGCACAGCTAGCTGGTGCTTTTGTGTTTCAAAGATAAGGATACTCCTACAGTAGTACGAAGTAGTACGAAGTAAGGTACGCGCATTTTGTGTAAACGTATCATGCGTCGCGTATTAAGACGCTCATGCATTTGTGTGCGCCTAACAGCGTGTTAATTCCTTTTGACATTACGGCACTCAGAAACTGTAATTTATTGCATACTTTACTTCGTACTTCAAAGTGGACAAACTGTAATTGGTCAGTGTGTCCATGGGGCACACCGACACCGCCTGGCTAATAATTATTTGGTGCAGAAGGGACACTAAAATGAATACACGGGATCGATACCGTGAATTGCTATGCACGATTTTGATATCAGACGAAAATCTTCTGATACCGGGTTAGAAAATGATGAATATCTCCGTCATGATTTTTTTCTCAAGAAACCAGATTTGGTCTCATAAACTTGGAAATACGTGTTGAACAGATATGATAGTCGCTAGAATGCGCTTTGAAAATTGGCCGTGCGCTTTGAACTCAAAATTTGACCATTTTATATTGCGTTGGTCCTGTTATGGACTACAGCGTGCAGCGTGTAGTACAGCTGCACTCACTGTAGGCAGTATAAAAGTCGATGACCATTGACCTCAATGGGGGTATACAAGCTTAATCACGCACAACCAAGATCGATTACCCGGCTATTGTGAGTAGCCTTAGTTATGTCCCTCGACTAATTATTAGTTTAAAAGAGCTTTAAAGGTTTGAACCAAATGGCTAATCGTGGCTGTGGATTTAACCTACCATGGCGATTCCTGCCATGAAGATATAGGGTCGAAGACACTGTGTGGGGTTACTTGGGGATATGTGGTTGGGCATTACACAACAGGATTCTCACCTCTATTGATAAGGCTATATCTGTTTAGCTAAGCCAGCCAGACTATGCCAATACATTGTTGCATGTTTCTCAGTGAATCTCAAGCCACTGATGGTGGGGTATTGCAATTTTTAAACTAGTTGGTGGATATAATGGTGACATGCAGGTATTGCAGGAGCAGTAGAGGAAACGTGTATTGATGAAAAATATTGCCTGTGAGTTATAAGCTAGTCAAAATTTGGAAGTATTTATCATGACAAAAAGGGAATATATGCAGGGTAGTCAACTTGTGCATAGCAAAGCCTGGTTTAATTTAAAACTGGTGAAAAACGCTTTAGCATTACAAAATTGAAAATAAAAAACACCTATAGCGAGCGATGATGGTGAATATAGCAATCTTAAGTGTTGAGGCATGATGTTGTGTGATGTTCATGTTTGGTTTGATGTCTAAACTGAAGGCTTATGAAAAACCAGCTATTCCAGGTGAAATCCATACACCCCCTATTGAAGACATAACCTTAACCTCCTGGGGCTATAGATTTCAAATGTGAGTCGCCCATTCAGGTAACCCCATTTGAAATTCACACTCCCTGTATGGGAGATTTAGGTCATATCTTCCATAGGGGGTGTATGGATTTCAAATGGAATTGCCCACTGCAAGCAGGTTGACTACTGTGCACATAGAATTGTGCTGAAAGATCTGCACTCAATTTTGTAAAAACAACATGAATGTAGTCTGCATTTTGCCACTCTGTTTTTGTCAACTTGGTATTGTTAAAATTCACATTTTATTCTTGGTCTAGTAGCTAAATGATGATCCTACCTCCTCAGAACCCACACACACCTTCATACAGGCCTCTACCATCCTGTGCTGGTAATTGTGGACATTGTGTATTGCTATTAAAGCAAAATATGCCCGGCCACCAACCATGGTGCACAGTAGCGGACGTATCTCTGAAATGCATTTGGCATGCAATTGTGACCTACTGCAGACCTCCACAAACTGAGGACGATACTTTTTGAAGACGGGTCCTTGGTTTAAATGTGAAAAATCTTGTGTGTCCTCGTTTGCAGGCAAACACTGACGCATCCCCTCCACCCCTCATCCACACTTAAAAAGGAAAAATCATTGGCCACAGAATTCCACTGAGAGAACTCTGCCATTGTGTTATCTTGTTCAAAGAAGGGAAAATATTAATGTAGATGGAGTGATCGATATATCGGCTTGCCGCTGGTCACCGCTAGCGTTTCTGGTGCACCTGTTCAGTGAAGCTAAATCGTCATCAGAGCGGCAAGCGGCAGGAAAGTATGAAACCAGCTAAAGGCATGTAGCAAAATGGTGTGATTATTCATATCATTACAAAACTAGACACTTCGAAGTTAGGCTGGACCGATAATCGTATCGGATATCAGATCGGCCCAATTTATGTATCATCGATAAATATAGGACCTGCAGTAATAAGTTGATGCTTACCGATAATGCTATGCATACTGATATCATACATTAGCAACAATATCTGAGGTTTTTAATGTCAAAATTTATTTTGTTTTACATGTAAAGAACTAGCCCATCCTCACAGGTTGCATCGTTTTGACAGATTAATAGACATTCATCATAAGCTGAAGGAAAGCTACATTGTGAATGAAAATTATCACTGCAATTAAGACAATAAAATATCGGATATTGTCCGATATTATTAAACCAAGTCATTTTGGTTGAACCTTGCTTCGAAGATCCTAATTGAATGTTTTTGTCATGGTGATACATATTTTCACTATTCGGTTAGAGCAGGTCACCTATGTTAACAAATCATCGGTCACATCACATACGGTTCTATACGAAAATGGACAAAAATGTTTCACGTTTACATTTACAGGCATTTATGGTGCCATTCACAAAGATACCATGGCGCTTACAAAAATATGTATACACAAAATGTCAAATAACAAGAGACATACAGAGCTATACAATACTGATTTTAGATTTAGCCTCAAACTTACTTATTTCTAAATTAATATTCCTTGAAGGGAATTTTTTATGAAGAAGACACTTGAAAGTTTTAATATTGGTGAATTCTACATGCCAATCTTTCGAGTAACATTGTGTACCATGATATTTAAGTTATAGCTCTGTATGTGAAACGATTTTGTTTAAAATGGTATTAAACTTGTAGGTCTGTATGTGATGTGACCGACGAAATATGCAGTGGAGCAATTTTGATATTTGAAAGTAACTCTTGATCCATTTTGCTTTAGTAAGTGTATTTTGAATATCAGTACTTTAAGACGATTGTACTACTAAAATTGTGACCATATACCTACCACCAAATAAATGTAAAAGTGAACAGTGTTTGTTTTGAAATGGTGAATTATTGAATAAACAACAACAATAAAAGCAAAATATGTTCCTGTATTATGTATTTTCCTGACGGGCATTAAGGCAAGTGGAACGGCAGGAACCATACATTTTTAGTTTTAGCCGAAAACTAAAAAACTGCACTGTACTTCTTAATATATATTACCATAACCACTCGGGAACAAATGTAGAAGCCCACCCCACCCCAGATGGCAGATTTCACTTCAAAATGGGGCTGGGCTTAAGGGATCTAAAATGAGCGTTTATTAACGTTTTACGACAGTATTTTTTGTGGACATGAGAGCACCTCAGACCTATCGAATTGCATTCTGATCACGAAGCATGTCTTGCTGATATCAAATAATTTTCATTTTTGAAAATCCCAATATAATACAAATTTTATGACAAATTATAAAAATTTGATATTTTTCAAATTGTTGATATATAACAGTCCTCGAAGTAAATTATATAAATCTAATGATATATTCTTAAAGTGTATGTAGCAGGGTGGAAAATCCGACGGTCAATTGAAAATTTAGACCTTTCATATTGAAGATATAGATTTTTTTCCCAAAAAGACCTAATTTTTTTTGGTGTTTTGGGAAAAAAAATCCATATCTTCAATACGAAAAGTCAAAATTTTCAATTGATCATCGGCTTTTCATCCCACCTACATACACTTTAAGTATAAATCATCAGATTTATAAAGTTTACTTCAAGTACTGTAAAATATCAAAAATATCAATTTTAATGATTTGCCATAAAATGTGTATTAAATTGCAATTTCAAAAATCAAAATTATTTGATATCAGAATGACATTCTTCGTATTCAGAATGCAATCGATATGTCTGATGTGCTCTAATGTCCCAAAATAAATACTGTCCAAACGCTCATACCCCACCCCTTAAATTAGTAGTACTTCAATTTAAAAATATGAATAATATTCTGTGTTCTGAGTGGATGGAAAGTGCCATACGGCTTTTGCGGTCCCTCTCTATCATGCCGCTCGCCGCCTGATCTATGTCAATGTTTTTTAATTATAAGTATCAACTGATATTCTTTTATATTTGTTCTTAAATGTAAGAGAAAAGCACTGATTTGATGCATGAACTTTTACAAGAAAATTATCACTGGGCGTATACCCACAGCAGTGAAGAGTAAAACCCCCATGATGCTTTGCGAGTAAAGCATATTATCGAATGAGTAGCAACTCTGATGTCATCATTTTCATGTTGGTCCTCAAAGGGTAAAGACCATTCTCTCACATGTGACTTCATCATTTTTAGATGGGGTATAAACCTAAAATGTTGAGTTGATTTGTGGAAGGAAATTATACTTAAAAGCAAAGATTCATGAAAAGAACTTGCAATGTATCATTAATCATCAACATTGGAATCGGTAGTTTCTTTTTACAAATCAAATCAATTAGCCACATGACCATTATCAACCACATCTAACATTTCTCAAACCCTACACCCCTGTATTGGGCGATACCATTTTACGCAAAAGAAATATTTCTATTGAGACCTCAAACAAAACAAGGTTGAATTTAGCCCTATTTATAGAAAATATTTAATATGAGGCTAAAACTTTGATATGAAATAAAGAACCAGGAATTAAACTTCCATTTATTGATGGGATCGTGATGACGGCTAAAACTCTGTGAGTATTGCAAACCAGAGCAAATCCATGGAATGCACCAGCGTGTCAATGCACTGTGTAAATGCCTGAGCACAACATGACGAGTCGTGGCTCAAACTAGAACGAAATTAAACACATATACTGGCCTTATCTGGACATAAACGTTAATATACATGTATACGTAAATAAATTGTGTATCTTCCGGGAACTGGAGTAAAAATGATGTTGCGTAGGCAGAAGTGTGATAAAATAAAATGATTCTGCCCCGTATTTGATTAATTCACACAGTACAGTATTCAGTGTATGTTGTTGTACACGAGTGCACCATGTGCACGAGTCGACAATCATGACTCATGCAGTACTAGTCTATGCTCTAAAGAATGTTAGCCATGTGGGCCTCAAGTGGGCGCTCATATTAAATAAAGACTACCAGGGCAGTGCATAGCGATTTTCATCTGGGTACGAGACTAACCTGTTTCGTAAACATTTCGCTGGTTTTCATACTCCTATGGATACATACTGTTTTAATGGATAAATGATGTAAATAATGGAGCGCTTCCAACAATAAGAACATGGTTTGCATCATCTAAACGTTATAAATCGATACAAGCAAAGAAATCTTGAAGCGCCCGTTTGTTTACATACATATTAAGCTGTTATTAGCATGACCGTATTTGTACGTATTTCAATGACGAGGTTCGGTTGTCGTTAAATGTGGAATTTTCGAAGAATTGTTCTATGGGAAGGCCCTCCTCACTGCTGTGGCGTATACCCAAGTGTACCCATACCCAGAATGTTTTGAAAAATAGGGGGTGAGCTTATAGCCAAAGGTGGGCTTACACAGAAAATGAGTCAAGGAATCCAATGATAACATTTACATAGGTCTTGTGGTTCTTGAATTAAGGCTAATTTTGGGTGTTTCCCCCTCCCATGAAAAATCATGCTCTCATAGGGAAGCAATGACACCCCTAATATCAAATCTTGGGATCTGTTTTATAGAACCCATACCATTTCTCCTATGTGTCAGCTTTATTTGTCTCAATATTTGAGTACAAACACTGATAGGTTATGCTCCCCTCTGACCCACCTTAAATGTGCTTCATTTCCAAATGCAAAATTAGTGATAACATGTTTGACCCCATTAGGTCCAACATAAACTGTTGGTGACCAATCAGAGGAGGCTTAAAGGCATTCCTACAATGCACTATGATTGGGAAATTTGATCAATATAACCTAATTTTAAAGGCAAAGTCCCCATTGCCACACACAAAAAATGGTAATTTTAAAACTGCAGCCAACAAGCTAATAGTTGAGACTTATGACTGATATTTGATTTTCTGCATTAATTTTATTCATAAGTCTCAATGTTTTGAATGTTAAATGATAAGATGAAAACACCAGATATTTGCACACAATCCCAATGCAAGGTATAGTCAACTGTGCCACATGTGTACGAAAGTCAGACATAACAAGGTCAGAAACCCCATTGGGTTGTGGGAATGTCTTGAAACATCCTCTGGTGACCAATCAACCAGAAGGAAGGATCAAGTACCATCACTCCGATGATGGCCGAAACTGTCAGGTCAGTCAAATATTTGGTTTTGGCAAGAAGAACATTCTGTTAATTATAGTACATTTAGTTTTTCAAAATAATGTTGACACTACCATTTTGATGGCAATTCTCATCAGAAAGTGAATGTCATTCCCTAGCAATATTTTACCAAACTTTTGTATTAGAAGAAGGAATCTGTTAATTTGACTTCGGGCTGTATTGATTTGTATTTAGTTTATTCAAAATATAATGGAGAAGAGTCCCATATCATACTAAGCAATCGCAAAGAGTGTACCATTTTTTAGTGGTGCGACTTCTGTATGTTGATTTCAAGTTGACCAGCATCAGCGTCAGATAGCTACTAAGTCATTGCTTACATTATGCCTACATTATCAACTCCAGCATCAGCAGTAGATAGCTACTATGTCACTGACGACAACATGATAAATTATGTTAACTACTTCATCAACACCAGCAGCAGCAGTAGATAGCTACTAAGTCATAGCTAACATAGTGACTACTTCATCAACTCCAGCATCAGCAGTAGATAGCTACTATGTCACTGACGACAACATGATAAATTATGTTAACTACTTCATCAACACCAGCAGCAGCAGTAGATAGCTACTAAGTCATAGCTAACATAGTGACTACTTCATCAACTCCAGCATCAGCAGTAGATAGCTACTATGTCAGTAACAACATTATGATATTTTAACTACTTCATCAACACCAGCATCAGCAGTAGATAGCTACTATGTCACTGGAAAAGCGATATCTGAATGATAAGTCACTGGAATGCCAAAGTGCCAAATCACAACCAGTTGACTTGAAGTCAATTTTGTCGCTGTGACAGTAGCCATAACTTTACACTGGTACCAGCTGGTTGATCACTACCAATATTTGAATCATGCACTACGATTACTAGTATGATATGGGCTTTTATGTGATATGCAAAGTTAGATGGATGGGATGAACATTGCATCACATTACAGTCAATTAGACTTAGTGTGTACTGTGATGTTTTATGGGCATTCCCATTCAACCATACCTATTAAATATTGTGCTTTTGTTGAATATATGAATTGTTAACATACATTTTATGGTGTTTTTCATTATTGTAAAAGCAAAGCAAGAAACAAACCAAAGTATTGTAATTATTGTATGTGATTTATAAGTAGTCCTAGCCACAGTATTCCAATGGGCTTTTCTGGTTAAAATCCATACACACCCAATGCAAGACATCACCTTAATCTCCCACACACGGAGTATGAATTTCAAATGAAGTTACCTGAATGGGGGACTCCATTTGAAATCTACACCCCCTGTGTGGAAGATTATGGTCATGTCTTCCATAGGGGGTGTATGGATTTCAGTTAGAATAGCCCTATTAACAGTTGATGACACTAGAAACCCACAAAATCCAGAAAGAACCAATTTTAGACGAGGAAATTCCCGATCAGGCGAGGAAAGTCCAGGTAAAGTGTCCAGGCCTATTAAAGTGTCCAAGAAAGTCCAATTTAAGATAATTGAGTCTTGCTTATCCAGTCAAGTCTAGGAAAGCCCAGAATATGTGAGGATAGTCTAGGAAAGTCCAGGTAAATTGATTGAGGTATGGACCATTCTTGGAACTGTCCCCAGCCTCGCCTGTTCTGGATTCTCACCTAAAATTGGTACTTTCTGGGTTTTGTGGGTTTGTAGTGGGAGTATACTAATGATGTTTTGTGCAAATATATATCATGTGTTTCCAATAAACTATACAAAGGAATGCTATATGTTGGATATATAGATAGAAGTATTGTGTAATTCATCGTTTTCTGCCCTTGATCGTCTCATTTATGGCAAACAAAAAGATGCTGGAAGAGGTTCATTTGGAAAGTTCAATGTTCAATTTGTAGCTGAAGGTGGTACTACACCCCTTGATAAATTTGTGACTGTTCTTGCATTTTTCTCAAAAAATAATAACACCATGGTAACAAAATTTAAGTACGTTTATGATAAGAAAAGAGGTACCGCTAGAATGTACCTAATTTCTTAACATACCATAGAATTCCGTCTACAAGCATATATGACTCTAAACGAGGTATTTTTTGACGAAAGAGACGAAAGGCAAATACCCTCCACAAACATATTACAATAGATTGGTCTTCTTACAATAATATGTGTTTGTACTGCCCCTTATATCAGTAATACAGTTGTTCAAACTCCAAATAATGTTTTTGTGGAGAGTGTCTGCCTCTCATCTCTTTCGTCAAAAAACCTCGTTTAGAGGCATATATATTGCTTGTAGACAAGGTTTTACAGTATACAATGAACCACTTGTAAAGTAATTGGATTCCTTGCCATATAATGGGCGATGGTTTGCTATCTCTAAGGACCGCTATCTCTAAGGTTCGCTATCCCTAAGGTTCGTTATCACTAATTAACGAAAAAGGTCCACTATACCTAAGGTTTGATATCACTAATTTTGAATAAGGTTTGGTATTTCTAAGGTTCGATATCACTAATTTTAAATAAGGTTCGCTATCTCTAATTTTAAATAAGGTCCGCTATCACTAATTTATTGAAGGTTCGCTATCTCTAAGGTTCGCTATCACTAATTTAAAATAAGGTCCGCTATCTCTAATTTTAACAATCCCGGTATCCCTAAGGTTCCCTATCTCTAATTTTAAATAAGGTTCGCTATCTCTAAGGTTCGCTATCTCTAAGGTTCGCTATCACTAATTTCAAATAAGGTTCGCTATCTCTAATTTTAAATAAGGTTCGCTATTAAATTAGAGATAGCGGACCTTATTTAAGGTTAGTGATAATGAACCTTGGGTATAGCGAACCCTAATCAAAATTAGTGATAGCAAACCTTGGAGATTGCGGACCTTAATTAATTAGGGATAGCGAACCTTAAACAAAATTAGTGATGGCGAACTTTAGGTATAGCGGACCTTTATTACAATTAGTGATAGCGGACCTTATTCAAAATTAGTGATAGCGAACCTTATTTTAAATTAGTGATAGCGAACCTTATTTAAAATTAGTGATATCGAACCTTAGAACTAGCGAACCTATTCCAAATTAGCGATATCGAACCTTAGAAGTAGCGGACCTTTTTTTAGGTATAGCGAACCCTATTTTCTCTATTAGAGATAGCGGGATTCTGATCTCCATAGCCTTTACACGTTAGTGATAGCGAACCTTATAGATAGCGAACCTTATAGATAGCGGTCCTTAGAGATAGCGGGATGTCATGTTATATAATGTACATAATTTTTGTTACCAGTGTGTAGTTATTTTGTGAGAAAAATGCAAAATTAGTCACAAAATGTATCAGGGGGTGTAGTACCACCTTAAGTTCTATAAAACATATAATGGTCAATTCCAGCCAAAGCGGGACAAAATTCTCTCTGGGGGCCATTTTGAAAATGTTTTCCTTTTCAATTCTAGACTTAGTCAAATGAGACGATCATATCTAGTGAATCATCAGGTGGAAGTGCCATCGGATTGAAAAATAACTTTTCTTGCTAGACCAAATAAAGTGTTAAATGCGCATATGCATGTTACCCACGAATTCAAGCCTTTTTCACCTGTTGTACGCCATAAAATTTCACTTTCAATATTTTATGTGTGACTCATATACACTAGCAATCGGTGAAGACTTTGAACGTAAATAGAATTTTATTACATATATCTACAAAGAAATATTTTGGTTATTACAAATTTTAAGAAAGAACCAGGTGTACAGTTAAGATTGTGTCAATTGTTCGAACTCTTTACAAAGTGGCTGTCATTTAACATTACTGTATTATTTCGAAAGATTAGAATAAATGCTTCATATAAATATAAAGTTAGATTTTGTATCTCGTCGCAGGATGAGGATCTCGGATGGATTCGTGGGTAACAGCGTCTGAAAATAGCATTTCCTAGTATTTTTTTTAATAAAAATAAAAAATACTTTTCCACATGTCAATAATTCAGGCTGCAATGGCACTAAAATGAATTTAAATCAAAATACAAATTACATGGAATATTTAGAATGGATCATTATGGAATTTTGGGTATAAAAATTTTGAGAAAAATGAAGTTGCCAAATTCAAATAGACAGAGCAAACAGTTTTATATTATTATTTTAGTAAAATCATTCCATATTTTCATGCAGCAATATTCTATTAACTTGTGTTTGACAGTTCCTATGAACTAAAACACTATCAATACATTGTTAACTATAATTTAAGTAGGGATTCGTGGGTAACCAAAATGTTCGTGGGTAACACATATTTGAAGGTATGTATTGGTAGGCGGCAAAATAAAACATATTACAGAAGGTTGGAAACCATCATGTGGTTATTCCTCCATTGTGTTTCAATGATTCCCGTTTCTCTAACCAATTGCATTTACCCAAAAAATGGTAATTAGGATAATCAATCAAAACCTCATGATACAGCTTCAGTATACCTTCAAGAGGACGCTATTAAACAGGACTGTTTTGGAACCTATTTCGCATGTTTTCAAAATGTTAAGATGCATAAGAAACATATAATTTACTGAGTAAATCCTTGGATTTGTGGGTAACGCCAATTAAGTGGGTAAAGCTATAAGTACTATATTACCGTTTGGGGTTTGCGTTTCTTAGGTGCATAAACTGCAAGTACTGTAAAAATTATAGCATACCCATGGCTTGAATATGTGCTGATTTAAACTTAAAATAAACAATCACCTTGTTTTTCAAGGTTATCATCTATTCGGGATTCGTGGGTAACAAAAGTTTAAACCGTCGTAGATTCTTTTTTAAAGCGGTGGGTGAACATATTTTTACGATTTGCATAGCGCTTGTCAAACTAAATTCAGTGTCCAAAGTCATTAAATGTTAATTTAAGTTATGGCAATTATATTTACTGGACTTGTGGGTAACAGTTGATACGTGGGTAACGTCAAATTTGATTTTATGGAATTTTATGGGTAAAACGTATTTGCATAATATAATCACTTGGACCTCAGAATTATAGAACGAAACTTCGTTTCATGATATAGTCATTTATGGCATATTTACTTAACATTTTTCAGAACGATCATTTTATTTTTGATACGCGGATAACAAAATTATTAGCCAAATTGACTTAATGGCCTCCAGAATCCACAAACTTTGGTGGAATTCAATCGTTTTACATATGATGAGAGATCACGCAAACGTCTTTCTAACGGTAATAATTTCAATTTGATTGAAGGACATTCAATGACTTATATGGTGCTTTATCTTTGAATTTGTGGGTAACGCCAATTCATTTAAGCCATCATAACTTATCCCCTGGTATGACTTGCTAGTCAAGGCCTATATGCACAAAGAGAGCACATTGGACGTGACATGATATGCTCCATCAATAACGTGATTTCCTTTATTAATGACATTTTAAAGTGGAAAGTTAACATAGAGAGAATTTTGTCCCGCTTTCGCTGGAATTGACCATATACTCACATATAAAGTACTCACATTTTTATGGAGACTCGACATTTCGGAACCTACTTGCCTGGTTTCTTAGTCATGAGTGATGACATGATCCAGCAACACTGGTGGTGTTTCTAGAAGATGTGGTGTTTCTAGAATTATTCAGGATCAAATAGTCATAAATGTGACTGCGGTTGAGTGCTGCACCCCAACTACATATTCTAGAAACACCACCAGTGTTGCTGGATCAAGTCATCATTCATGACTTGAAAACCAGACAAGTAGGTTTCGAAATGTTGAGTCTCCATAAAATGTTATATGTCAAATTTGTGACAATATAGTGATGTATTGATGTATCTTGTGGTCAGGGTTACCATGGTCTGATGTGAACAGAGTGCTAGTGGTGTAAACTTACACGATAAAATAATACACACAAAGGCAGCACAATTGATTCTCATTGCTGATGCTTGTATTTGGGAGCTTATTTTCAACATCTTCATTTTATTTTTCACAACATTTTGTACTTATTTTGTGTTCTACATAATGTAAACATACATGTACAGCTTGTTGAGCCATTATCCAGTGTCAGTCAGTGAATCGGTGCTGGCATACACGTGCACACATATTTTGAGATGGCGACATGCAAAATGTTACCAAAAATTTTCGGCTCTAATCGGGGGTCAAATAATCAAAAATCACCCAATTTTTCTCTTAACCATTGGTTTTTGGAACAGGAATCTACCGGGAGTTGCAGAAGCTAATGTTGAAAAGCCGCCCAATTTTTGTCTTGATGTTGTTTTTATGAAACTGGAAAAGTCACCAAATTGGGCTACCAAATAGTAGGTTTGGCAACATGTTGACAGCACTGACTGCACTAATAAAAACACTGCATGTGTGGACCTTGTGCCAAATCTTAGATGGCACAGGTATACTGACCTGCTTCATTTTGAATGAAGGTCAAGAACTTTGCCCTGGAATTGATATAATATAGCCATCATACAAGGGGACAATGTTTGCAGCAATCACAAGTTCAAGCTGTTGAAAGCAAGGTCATCCAAACTGTGCCACTAAGTTGAGGCTATTTTGGTTTGCAAGAGGGCTCTTAATAAAAACAATGAAATGATAGCCAAAATTGGGACTTTACATATCACATATAAATGAAAATGCCAGTGTCTCGAAGTATTTGAAGAAAAAAAGTAATAATCCCAAGTTGGAAGGTTTAGATGGTAAGGCCTAAAAAATTTGGTTTGTATTGCCTTTTTGAGCAACCCTAACATCTGATAAAATAGGGTTGTGTTGTTTGCTTTTTTTTATTTAAATGTTCATATTTGGTATAAAATGTTTTGCCTTTTTGTAATTCGTACTGTACAACTCTCAATATTATTATTTTTAAATAGCCTGATAAATCTGTGTTTTACATGGTATTTTTGTGGTGAACTGAAACTTTCAGCTTTTAAGCGATTTCAGCTTTTTTTTTTGCCTCTCACAAATTTAGGTCTTATTTTATTTAAATATTTTATACTGGGATTTGACATAATTTAGTGTGTTGTACAGTTGCATCAAAAAAGGGACATGCACTTAGACACTTGTTGGATGAAAAAATTCAAAGGGGGCACTTATTAGTGAAGGGGTGCTAATTGGGTTGAATGCAATACAAACCTCCGGATGCATATTAGATTTAAATTTATCAGTGAGATCATATTAGATGGGAGTAGGCAATTTCAAAATAATGTTAAGGAAATGCTAAAATAACAGGGCATTGTCTTACACTGCGTAAAGCTGTAAAGTGTAAACTGTCAAATACAGTATTCGATTTAATTAGCACCTCTTCTCTTATAAGAGCCGCCTATGGAATGTTTCAAATGGCAACTATCTAAGCACCTCCTTTCCAATGCACCTTACAGTACATTTAGCACAAAGCAGCTATCTCTGATCTGCTTGTACTGATGTGAGCATCCAAGTGGCTGCCTCATTAGTGAACAGAAAGCAGCTTTCTGATTTAACATTCAACAGTGTTAGCTTACAAATAGCTGCCCCATGGCATAAAAAATATTAACCATCTAATCATTCTGTTGATTAGGCCAAAAAAAGATTGTTTGCTTGTCCTCCACAACTTTTTCAGAACTTGGTCGGTCGGTCGTGATTTTTTTTTTTTTTATAGATTTTTTTTTAAAGGTCATAGCCAAAACATGACTGTATGCCTTTATTTAGCTAAATAAATAGCCCAAATAGTTCATTTCGCACTGTATACCACTTCATTCATGTTTTTAAAACAGTTTAGAAGTGTGTAGAAACTTGAAAAAAACTTTTCAGGATGTCAAAAATTTTGAAAGAAAAAAAAAATGTTTATCTGAAATTTCCAAAATTAGGGTCGGTATTTATTTGTACAGTAAAACAAAAAAAAAGCTTTTTTCCAGATTTGGGTCGGTCGGTGGAGGATAAGCAAACAATCTTTTTTTGGCCTTATTTTGAATTCAGCATCATAGGCCTATACTGTCTTTTCAATGTTTATGTGTGTAAATTCCCAATTTTGACTTTCATAGTTTCAATACCCCCCTGAAAGCGATGACTTAGATGCCCAGAGTGCTAATTTAGGTCGAATACTATATAAGCATTTAATCACAATTATGTCAGAACAAGCATCAAACTTGGGCCCAGACACCGTACACATTGTGGTGTATACATTGAACATTTATAAGGCAAAAAATAGACAAGTCTGTTTCCAGCAGTGGCGTAACTAGGGTTGGTAGCGCCCGGGCAAGAAACAAAATTGGCACCCCTTCCCCCCTACCCGAGAATATCTTAGACCTCCCTCCCCTGTTCTTGAAACAATTGCGCGGAGCGCGCGGAATTTTGGACAAATAAGGCCTACCACTAATTAATTTTGGTTACTAGAAGTTGAATATTGTCTTAAAATGTTCTTTCAATTGATTTTGTGCTGAAATGCGCGCGAAAAATTTGACTGTCATCGCTTGGAGGGGCGCAAAATTGATGCTGAATTGGTCAATTTGGCGCCCCCCTAAGGTGGCGCCCGGGGCATGTTGCCCCCCCCCC
Source organism: Amphiura filiformis (assembly GCF_039555335.1). NCBI lineage: Eukaryota > Metazoa > Echinodermata > Ophiuroidea > Amphilepidida > Amphiuridae > Amphiura > Amphiura filiformis. Next base: position 43,917,110 of record NC_092629.1, on the reverse strand, counting down.
CTCTGCCCCCGGTAGTTACGCCCACTGGTTTCCAGTGGCACTAGGACTGAAAAGTCATAATGCAAATGAATTTTTCTTTTTTTTCCCCCAAAACAACAATGCAAAAAAAACTGTACAAAAAAACTCCCGCCAAATATGTTGCATCACTGGAAATTAGACTTCACTCGTTTATTTTTTGGCCTAATTCAAGAAAGCATGAAATTGCTACACATTACATAATACTTAAAACACTGAAAGTTTATACATGTATTACCTATTTAATGTATTTACTTAAAAAAACATAACTATCTGTGATTGAAACTAACAGTGTAGGGCTCACACCACCAAATCAACCTCCTATTTAGGGACTGCCTTTTGAGGAGAGCGAGAGCAATCACTCTCTACTGCTCTCCTTAAATCTGATTTTGGAGAGTAGTTTTTAGCTCGCCTTAGCTGAACATTCTCTCCTTACGTTCTATTGTAAATGCTTTAAACAGCTCTCCTTGAAGCTGCCAGAAGAGCTATTAAATGCTCTCCTGCAGATTCCAAAAGACAGTCCCTGCATTCTTTAAAAGTTAGAGAATCTTACGGAAGAATTACAGTGGTCCATTAAGAACTCAATAAATCCTGCCAATCTTACAGCAGAAATTCAGTGACGTCATTTTAGTGAATGGAGCCCAATAACATGCCTCAAACTTGTAACAATTTTAATCTTTTTAGACTTAACTATTGAGAAAATCATCCACAAAGCACACCTATTTTTAAAAAAACTGCCACATCAGCCTTTCCATTTTCTTTTCTCCTTTTTACTATTGCGATCAACCTGGTGTGGTTCTGCGAATGAAAACACTGTATTTTTTACCACCTGTTTATAAGGCTGCGATCACATAGAAGTATAGGGTATATGGTATTCGCTATACAAAATACGCTCATACTATGTGAACTCAGCCTGATCGAATGAGCGTATTTCTTATAGCGAATACCGTATACTTCTATGCGATCGCAGTTTTAGGTTGGACTCGCTTTGGTGGTGGTATGAGCTCTGTATTTAATGGGTAGAACACAATTATTGGGGTTGATTTTCTAAATGTTCTACTTCATAATACAAAAAGATAAGTTTTCACATTAACTACATGCCATGCTGATCAGAAATAAGCTTATAAGTATTTTAGACCATATTTGGTGATATACATAATCTTAAAGTTAGACAAGGTTTGGTTTTCTTTCATCGGTTATAATTAAGATATATTTTCTACATAGAGTATTGGTACATAATTATATATATATTCTCTAATCTACACTATATACAAGTGAAAACTGGTAGAAGTGGTGATCAAGTTCTGTAGCCGTTGCAAATCATTTTGATCAATATATATGTCAATTTCATATTATAAATCAGCTCGATCAACGAAGCTTTCTTCTTTGATGTAAATGGGTTATTCCATTGAAAATCCTCACTACCCCTGTGGAAGATGTTAGAAATATCTTCCACAGGGGGAGTATGAACTTCAAATGGAATGAACACATTAGGCAGTTCCATTTGAAACTCACCCTCCCTCTAATTTCAAGTTGAATCTTTCTCAGAGGGTGAATGAAATTAATAATTATAGTGCGGTCTAATGTTTTCATTCCATTTGAAATTCATACTCCCCCTGTAGAAGATATAACTAAGTATCTTCCCAGGGGTAGTATGGATTTTACATAGAATAATCCATTATTGTTCCACTGGAACAGAAACTTCACATTTGTAGCACCAACTAAAGTATACAGTGGGATATTACAGTTAAAATGCATACGCCCTATGCAAGACACGACCTGAATTTCCCACGCAGGGGTGTGAATTTAAAATAGAATCATCCATTCAGGAGACCCCATTTGAAATTCACACTCCCTGTGTGGAAAATTAATGCCATGTCTTCCAAAGAGGGTGTATGCATTATAACTGGAACAGCCCAATTATTAGATAACAAAACAGCTTTATATAGTTGAGCACTTCTTCCATAAGTTTTCATAAGTTTGTTTTTAAGCACTTATATGTGAAGAAACTCTACTCTCTATACACAAATATATATTACACACATCAAACAGTGAAACCTAGCATTGTACTTGAATCAAGCATTTAGAATCAAGCATTTAATCAAGCACTGTCAAATATTTTGATCAGGCAGTAGGCCTAATATATATATAATTATAATTCAGCACACAATTTAATACACAATATTGCAGTGTTAAGTATCTATGTTGCTTCTATACTTATAATTGTCTATTTTTTACGAGTTTATACCGATTTACAGATTTGAAATAATTTCTAAACCACGGCTTATTTATTTTACAAATAAAGCACAAGAAATAATATTATGAATGTATGTATTATTACCATTAGCATTAGCTTAACAATAAAATAAGATAAGTCGATATAACTCAATTTAACTTAAAAATGATCTATAAAAATACATCACAAAACGAAGTTTATTATACAGCTGAATGTAGATAAAGTAAAACATTCTGAGCATTATGATTGAAGACCAAATTAAAAAGACTAGTGCGATGCCTGTCAACCAGACCAAAAATGCCGTACTGCGCAGGTCAGCAACCAATCATGTCGCACCTTTGCCCTGACATCAGACGCAAACCAGTCTGTAGTCAAGTTAGCTCAATCGTTATATGCGTTCGACTATAGTGCGAGAGGTTGCGGTTCGAACCTGGCGGTGCCTAGTATGCTCTCGTGGAAAAATTGAGTTAGCTTGAAATTCCCTGGACAAGGAACTTACTGCTAATTGTCTCGTTGTAACCCGTACGAAACTCGGGGAGCTGATCCTGGTTGCGATGGTTATTTGTGGAATGTCTAGGGTGTGCGCTCTTGTAGCAGCAAAGTCCCTGATTTGTTGTTAAATGGTTTATGGAATGATGTGGGGCCGTAGTGGTCAGCGACAACCTGTAAAGTGTGCTGAGGCTTGTGGATCGACGTCTAGGCGTTGTGCCTGTGCGTAGCGCACTATAAATCACTGCGCTTTTTTTTCTTTTTTTAATTCGGTCTTAAATTATAAGCTATTCCAGTTAAAATCCATACACCCCCTATGGAAGACATTACCTTAATCTTCCACACAGGGAATAGTATAAATTTCAAATGGCGTAACCTGAATGGGTGTCACCATTTGAAATCTACACCCTGTGTGACAGATTATGGCCATGTCTCCCATGGGGGGGTGTATGGATTTCAACTGGAATTGCCAATTGTTGTTACATTTTACGTACATACACAATTTCACTACCAGGAATGTTGGATTATGTTGTTGAAACTTAAATCAACATTATTTTCAAATTTTATAAATTAATAATATACAATAATAATTATTATTATTTATATCAGGCTTTTGAGCGATACAACAAAACTAGATATTGTATATAGTTTTTGCAAAATACCCAGATGCAGTACAATATTGTTTTTAATATTGTACGCGTACGCCATCGCACGTTTCCATGGTCATGGCACCTGACAGCACCAACGCGCATCACAATACAACAACACGGCCACCGTACCGGTTCACAGGAGATTCTATAAACAAGTAAAACCACAAACTTTATTTGCGGCAATTCTGGATGATGAGTAACCGAATTTGTCTTTGGGGAAGGAAAGAGCAGAAAACAAGAAGGTCAAAAGGTAAGCTTACATAATTACAATACGCATTGGTTATGCCCGGTGGCTAGGTAAACTTACAATTTCATTTTACCGCAGAGAGAAAGCCTGATATAAATAATAATAATAATATTGAATGGCTTACTTTCGTGTGATACAAGAATATATTGCACTCGATAGAAAAATATTCTTGTATCACACTCAAAGCCATTCAATATTATATAAATATTTAAACCTTTATGGTTGGTTGGTGTAGTTGACAACTTGAGGTAACAGTCAAAGAAATGGATAAATAATTATTATATATATATCTTTATGCAAATTTACAATATTAACATGTAATACTGGTGGTTATGCCTGGCATTTACGAAGCAAATTCTGCACAATTATATAGATAAACATGAAAGTGAATTGGATAAATTGAAATAAAAAAAGCAATTTAAACTTCTCACCACAACTCATTAAGGGGGTACTACACCCCTGCCCAATTTTGTGCCTATTTTTGCATTTTTCGCAAAAATTATAGTGTATTGGGGACAAGTAAGATATGTATATTATAGGGGCAAGGACTACAACTACTGCACTGGAAATTTTATTTCAGCACAGACATCAGTTGTGGTGTTCCAGTCAAAAATAAGGGAAACCAATATTTGATCAATAAATCAATAACTACTTGCTTTGAGTTGCTGAATTTTCAGTACAGTAGTTGTAGTCCTTGCCCCTATAATATACATATCTTACTTGTCACCAATGTGCTATAATTTTTGAGAAAAATTCAAATATAAGCACAAAATTGGCCAGGGGTGTAGTACCCCCTTAAGAAGTAGATAGACCACATTTCATTAAGAATTGAATAGTAATGCAATATGAATGATATGTACCCCATTTGAAATTCATACATTTTGAACACATACTTTCCATAGGTCTTGTGGTTCTTGAGTTCAGCCATAATAAATTAAAACAAATATTTTGGGCTTTAGTCCTCCTCCTGAGAAAAATCATGCACATGAGTTGGGAGTGACACCCATTATATCAAGCCTTGGGATCTCCTTATATAACCCACCAGGCTTGTACTATTCTGCTTGTGTATCAGCTTTATTTGTCTCATATGTCATTTCACTATCTTAAAAGCTATTCCAGTCAAAATCCATACATCCCCCATAGAAGACATGACCCTAATCTTCCACACAGGGGGTTGTAGAATTCAAATAGGAGCACTCATTCAGGTAGCCCATATAAAATTCATACTCCCTGTGTAGAAGATTAAGGTCATGCCTTCCATAAGGGGTGTATAGGTTGAACTAGAATACCTCATTTTAGCAGTGAGAAGTTTGAATCTCTTTATGTTGGGTTAACATCTATAAATGAAAATGAAGAATGATTGTAAAATTACACACACAAAATAATAGCACTTAGCAGGTTATTTCTGGAAAAGTAACTTACAACATGGGAATAAAGATTATGGCTCCAACATGTTAGTAACAGAAATAAATTATTACATGCATAAAAGCCAGCACAATGAGAGAAATATTGGGCTAGTCCAGTTGAAATATATCCCCTTGAAAGAAGACATGATCTTAATCTTTCACACAGTGAGTATGTATTTGAAACTGAGTTACCTGAATGAGTGCTCTATTTGAAGTCTACACCCTGACACCACATGTGGGAGATTAAGGTCATGTCTTCTAAAGGGGGAGTATGTATTTTACCTGGAATAGCTGCCCATCATTGATTCACTAAGTACATGCTTTAATATTAAGCTCACCTGCTTTAAACATAGCGCAACAATAAACAAGCATAAGTAATATCCATTAATTTACAGCACCAGTGGCGTAGCGTGAGTCATCCTATTGTAGGGGCACCGGCCTGAATGGGGGGCAAAGCCTTTACCCCCTATGACGCCACGCCACTGTACAGCACCTTTGATAGCTAAAGGCAAGACAATATTAGGCTCTTCTATTTAAAATCCATACCCCTTTGCAAGAACTAGGAAATATTATCACTCACAGTGGGAGTATAAATTTCAAATGGAATTAGCACATTAATCAACTCTATTTGAAACTCACACTCCCTCTGTGAAAAATTCAAGTTGAATCTTTCACAGAGGGTGTATAAAATCATTGCAAATGGAGCTTCCTAATGTGTTCATTCCATTTGAAATTCATACTCTCCCTGTGAGCTCCTGTAGAAGATAAGTTATTTCCAACATCATCCACAGAGGGGTGTGGATTTGTGATGTAATAGCCAATTGTCACCATATGGAAAAGTTTTCCTATGAAAGTCTCTTTAAATAAATCATACTCGACTCCAGTGTGTGCACGCTGTGTGTACAGAGGCGTTCGAGGTCAATGCACAATGCATACATTACCACACAACACACTAAGCAGGGCTGTACGGAAGAGGGTATGGTTTTTCCTACTGTAGGACGGCATTTTGTAACCAATCAGATTCCTTTTTAGAGAGTAGAATCTGGCAAAGTATTTCTAGGAAATATCGTGTAAGCCATGTCAATCGGACTGACTATTATCAAGTGAGGGCCGTCTATAGCACGCTACTTTAATAACATGGGGTGCATGTCAGTGTATTTCGCAGTAAATTGAGTGAGATTTTGGGAATACCTTGCGGTGTTTAGTGCTCCTGTACGACGAGGTCTTTCATCAGATTTCCTTGAAAATCAGGGAAAGTAGAGTTTAATATATATATACATGAGACAACTAAGAGTGAGCCAAAAAATAAAAGACTTTCCCTATATAATAGTGAAGTTGAAAGTGAAAAAAAGACAATTTTCTCCCATTGCTTAACTGTGGGACCCCTTTTATTTGAGTAAAAGAGACTACTTTTCCATATGAAAGTAAAATCCAAGTTTTGAGATATTTTCTCAAAATATCAAGAGCTTTCTTAAGAACCACTTGGCCAATAAAATACTAAGCTTGTTTGTACTCATTTTTATGCATTTTTCATGCTGATGCCAAATATGGTCACGAAAATATACAATTCTAAAAATTTTGAATTTTTAAAGAAAAATTGGACTTGTCGTCTGCAGTCGACACCCGTGTGGAGAGAGTTAATAGTGTTATCAGAGACAGACAGACAGTGACCTGTCGGCATATTGAACCACTTCGCGGGACACTTTTTTATTACAACAATTTTTGTTGTCCATCGTATTACAGCACAGGTAGTGAAGCAGAGGGGATATACCCCAAAAAATTTGATGCCCCCTAATGTATAACCCCTACTTGTGCCCCCTCCCACTTCAATGTTTGCACAGTGGCAGTGCTACGGGGGATATTTTTCTTGCCCCCTCCCCACTTTTGAGGCCAAACTCACAAAATTACCACTTTATGCAGCATTTGTCGATTTTGTCCCTCTGAAATTCAATTGCCCCCCCACAATGCCCCCCAAAAAAATTCCTGGTGCCGCCACTGTGCTTGCGCCACCACAGCATTACAGAATGATATTTTAAAGTTTTCTTTCCATTTGGGCTATTCTAGTTGAAATCCATACACCCCCCTATGAGTGTGAATGTCAAATGGGTTACCTGAATGTGCGACTCCATTTGAAATCTACACCCCCTGTGTGGAAGATTAAGGTCATGTCTTCCATGGGTGTATGGATTTTAATAGCAAAGAGCCCAATTCTCAGAGAAGGTTGTTTCAAACATTGGTGTCATGTTTATAGGAGATCATGTATAACAGGAAATTTTCAGTGGGTTTAATTTTCATGCTATCCGTGGTTAAACAGGCAAATTTAAAATCTTGCAAAAAATATTTTGAACTCATATGCTTCAATATGTAGGTGTATCAAACCTTGAATTAAAGAAACCAAGATATGAAGAACAGAACTGTTAAAATCGCACAAAAAAATTAACCCCGCGAAAATAACCTGTTGTACGGTAAGATATTCATACAAAGGTGAAATCATGCAAGTAAGGTGCAAATAAGATGTTCATGCTTTGATTTAAAGAGTAAATCAAGATTATCAATGTTGATTATATGGAATAGGTCTAAAAGCTTATCACCATGATCACATGGGGCTCATTCTTCTTATTCATTATTTTGGTAATTTGGTCAATTCCATTTATCAAGAATAATTGACATTGATGATCCATCCCTTTGCTATAGTTTGTTCAGCTTATAATTGGCAAGAATTATTCTGTTGTTACTGCACATGTCAATAAAGTCCCAACTTACATTTGTGTAAATTCACACAGCAAGTAAGCGCCAGTCTTGCATGTATTAGACTATGCGAAACTAGCGGAAGTACAGCTATGCTCAACTGCGTGCATGCCATTCCATATCAATACATGATGTTATGAGTCTCATTTTCTGCACCAAAGCTGAACAAACTATAATCCACACTCAAAAACAGTAAAGAACTAAAGACAATCCATACAGAGGAGTTATCTTACACTTCCCATGATGCATTCACCCATTTTAATTTACTGATCTACTGCCTAGTGCAACATGGGTCGATAGTGATGAAATGTACCTCAATGAACAGAACACACATCGCAAAATGTGTTTTTTTCATGACTATCAACCGGGATTCAACCCATGCTTACCCAGTCTATTCTCAAAATGAAAACAAAGGGAACCTGTACAAAGTAATGTGTCATTTGATGAAATGATGTGATATATCATGTTGCAAAGGATTCTGGGAAGGGTAAGATATCTACTCTGCTATCCATACATGCATTCTGAAAACTTAAAAACCCAACATGTACACAGGTACTGTGTGAAAGATAGAGGAAGTTGACGGATGTTCAGTGACTAAGTCTATATGTTCATTCATCCCCATTCATTTGACTGAGATAGGTGCATGAAAGGTTTAAGGTATAATGGCAACTATAGTGTATGAGGTAATACTTGTTAACTCATCTTATATTGGTAACTAGACAGGGCAGGGTTTGACGTCCAACATTACGTGAAATGGCTATAAAATTCATTCATCCCTTTTCACATGAAAACTAGCAAATGAATGAATACCAGGTTTAATACATGGGTAAAATACACCAAATGAATTCTAAGTGTTTAGGAATATTTCCTCACTAAAGAGGTAATTTGCTAAAGCTACATCTTGACTAAATGTGAACTAAGTGTGTAAGGTCAATCATCTCCATTCGTCTATGATCCACCGAATAGATTATAGTGCATGATGGCTAATTCTACACATGTTGACTTAAGTCTCTATTGCCCTTCATTTTAAATCGGTCTGAGGACTTTGAGCAGCGGATTAGCCTCTTCCCCAGTACTGTTCACATACGCGATAGCCTCCACTGCAGGCTCGGGCTAGTTAAAGATAAACAAATGAATATCAAAAATGTTATTAGTTTGTTTGTTTTTGTAAGATTTTTGATTGATGATTAAAGAAGCAATCCCTAATTTGTGGATCAAAGAGTTTCTGATTATTTTTTTTTTTTTTATCATACAAAAAAGTTTTTGAGGAACGTATTTCAAACTATTCAGTTAGTAAAAAGAATCTTTTCATTTTTGGTTCAAATACCATCCAATTTGTTTTTGCTGGCATAAAGATTTTTACTGGCATATCATTTAAAAAAAGATTAGAGCCAGGTTACGTAGCATTTCAAGATATTTTTTTCAAAATTTCAAAAGGAAATATTGGTAAAGAAAAGAGGAAATAGCAGGACACAGGAGGGGAAGGAGAAGAAGAATTAGGCTATTCCAGTTGAAATACATACACCTGTTGAAGACATGACCTTAATCTCCAACACTGGGGATGTGAATTTCAAATGGATTCACCCATTCGGGTAAACCTCATCTGAAATTCACACTCCCTGTGTGGGAGATTAAGGTCATGTCTTCAACAGGTGGTGTATGAATTTAAACTAGAATAGCCCAAAAGGTATGAACAGACCAGGAAAACCCTAATTTCATTTAGGTGAAGTCTGTATGATCCGAAACAAACCCTTATTAATGTATCAGAAGATGATACCACTATTTGAAGAGTCATTTGGTGTTGTTTTGTTGAGGGAGGATTTGGTAACATTGAAATTTTGCTCATTAATTTTGACTTAAATTGGAAGGGAATCACATTTTGCTACTCTCTTAAAAGAAGAGATTAACTTTCAATCTATATGCCTGCAGTGAGTGAACAATTTGGAAAATAGCTTGAATATTCTATCTGTTTTATTCGATTATGCACTCACCACAGACTAAAAAGATTGAAAAATCAATCTTTTCATTTAAGAGAGATCTTAGGGCACCCTATAGATGTGTTGTACAAGTTTAAAAGTGCATGTACCAATCATAGTTTTTGTTTTTAAGAAAATATTACATTCCTAGCTATGTATTTAACAAGCACCTATGGATATTTTTGACCAAATTCAATTATATTATTTCCCACAAAAAAATACAATACCATGTTCTGATGTTGTGTTTTCAAGTTAATGGTGAAAAAAGAAACTACAAAACACCCATCGTTAATAAACTACCATTTGCTAAATCAAAATTAGTTGGAAATATAATCAAATAATTGAGTAATTATACAGTTGGGTCAACAAAACTTGATTAAAAATCAGACTAAATTTCTAACATCAAGAGAAATATTTGAAGGAGATAAAGAAGAATATGTACAAAAGAGTAAAATAAAGAAATGACCCATCAAATTAAGGACTGCTTGCTTGTGGCTTACTTTGCAGCATTATACAAAATATTGTGCTATACTAAACAACAACACACACTGTCACATAATGGTTTATTTACAAAGGTTGTGAGAATTTTCCATTCCATTTAAAATCCACAGAGTATGAATTTCAAGTGGAATGAACACATTAGTGGCTCCATTTGAAACACACCCTCCCTCAGTGGAAGATTTAGGTTGAATCTTTCTCAGAGGGTGTATGAAATTCAAATGGAGCTGCTAATGTGTTCATTCCATTTGAAATTCACACTCCCCCTGTGGACGATATTTCCAAAACCTTCTACAGGGGTAGTGTGGATTTTAAATGGAACAGCCCAATGTACACAAAAGCAGTGCTTTGTCATCTTGTCTCTTGAACTTGAATAAATGGTTATTCCAGTTGATATCCATACACCCCCTGTGGAAGACATGACATTAATCTCCCACACAGGGGGTGTAGATTTCAAATGGAGTCACCCATTCAGATAACCCCATTTGAAATTCACACTCCCTGTGTGAAAGACTAGGTCTTGTCTACCATACGGTGTGCATGAATTTCAAGAGGGCAACGTTTGCGGCAATCACAAGTCCAATAATTTTAACACTTCCTAATGCAAAGTCCATATGGGGGGTCCAACACATCCAAGATGCTGCTATGGCATGAGGATGATAATTGTACTTTACATTATTTATAATTGTATGAGGGCCTGCTTGGAAAGCAGTGCTTGACACTGAAGTGGAATTACCCTCAATAAAGAAAGATTATTATTATTATTATTGCACATTTTGGGTGAATTTCAAAACTGTTTATGAGGATAAATCATTTGAAAGGCTTTTAGAGTATGTTTTCCCTTACCCGCATGTCCACGTTGGCTACCATCGTCCTATGCCCAACGTGCATTACTCAGTGCAACTAAGGAGTATGATTTCGCACAATATTGTACATAATGTGTTACACTGCCACTATCTTGCACATTTACTGATAAATGCATGTAGTCCATCGTGTCGAAGTGTTAAAATTGTCACTGCATTTCATGAACATATAATTATGGACTTAGAAAAATGTGATGAGTATTTTTTCTAGTTCCACTGTGGATGGTGCGGCCTGTCATGTCAGTCATTTGGTTTCTGCCAAAAATAACCTGATGGTTTTTCCATATTTCATAGGCCTACTAACTAAATCACTATCTCATTTCTCGATATTTTGTGGTTGGCCATCATGCCAGCATTCATGGCATATTTATATCCATAGTAGATCTAGCTCAAATACCATTAATTTGAAATCTAAACATTTAAAAATTCAAGTTTGGTTTCAAATAAAAGAAAATATCAAAATAAGTTTTTGTCTATATAAATCTATCTTTGCTCTAAGAAATTATTGGTGAACATTTGTAATAGCTTGCTATGACATGACAAGTCACGTTTGTTTACTTCACTGGGTTTACTATTAAACATGAAGCATTCATAACAAAACAATTAATTGATCAATATTGATCAATTACCATTTTGAAACTAATTATTGATCGATATTGATTACTCTATCACTTATTAACATTGATGATATAGACATTGACTTATTTATATGTCATGTTTGTTGCTTGTGTTGTTTATTTTTTCAATTTCTACATGTACATCATGCAAATAAATCTTTTCAAATCAACATCAGAAACATAGGAAATCCAGGCCATGTGCACCTGATGCATATAAGCCTATGCATCATAATATGCTTGCTTAAATTCACATAAGTGCTCACCAGTGATGTGCATTTATACGCAAAGCCCAATCATGGCGTAAGTACTGTGCCCAAAAGCTGCGTGAGGGGTCATCATAAACAGAAAATTTTATTTGAATAGGTCTATTGCATTTATCACACTAATCCATCATGCTCATCAAACTGAGCCCAATGCGCATTAATCCACCATGTTCATCAAACTGAGCCCAATGCACACTAATCCACCATGCTTATCAAACTGAACCCAATGCACATTAATCCACCATGCTCATCAAACTGAGCCTGGTGTACACTAATCCATCATGCTCATCAAACTGAGCCCAATGCACATTAATCCACCATGCTCAATTTGCTCATCAAACTGAGCCGGATGCACTCTAATCCGTCATGCTTGTCAATCTGAGCCTAATGCACATTAATCTGCATAATCCATCATGTTCAGTTTGTTCAAACTAATCCTGATTCACACTAATCCACATTGCTCATTCATCTGAGCCTGATCCACCCTAAGCCATACTCATCAAACTGAGTCTTTCTCATTTTTAGAACACATGACAACATGCAAAGGCAAATTTGATTCGAAAAGTTGAAAGGACAAAATGTTGCCTTATTTTCTCTGTCAGGAAATTGTACTATACAGTTTTGAACATTGGACTACCAAATTCTGCTTATAGACCAGGGTATATACCAGTAGAGTGTATGAGTAGAGAATTTGATGATAGACTATCCCCATCAGGCCAAGGATCAGTAGACATATTTTGGACACAAAAAAATGTTATTGATAAAATAAAAAAAATCTGTGTCCATCAAATTCTCACTCATTATCAAATAATTAACTTCTAAATGAAACACAGGAAATGGGCTATTTCAGTTGAAATCCATACACCCCCTATGGAAGACATGACCTTAATAGACCCACACAGGGAGTGTGAATTTCAAGTGGAGTTACCTGAATAGGCAAGCTACGTTTAAAATCTACACCCCCTGTGTGGGAGATTAAGATTTTGTTTTCCATAGGGGGTGTATGGATTTCAACTGGAATAGTAGTTGTAGTAGTAAATACTGTATCTTAACAGTAACTTTTAACAGTAAACTGGGGTCATGACCAGGTAGTGATGTGTCTAATAGAATCTGAAAGGGAACCCATAGACGAATCCAATCGGAGCCAAGTCATGGTCAGGATTTGGTCGGCCATATTTGGGTACCCGCATGCACCAAACAGGTGTTGTGAGTACCCAATTGGGTGGATTAAACCCGCTTAAAATTTGATGTTAGATTCTTTTGTGTTGTAAACTGTCATCATTCTTTTGTCTACGTATTACACGGGTGATAGAATGCAGTTTATAATACCCTTCAAGGCCTCATCATCTCACAGCCACATTTTAGGTGGGATAGTTGGGTACCCGTCACGGCTAATGGCTGCCATTGAGGAGCAGGAATGTGTGAAATTGGATTCGTCTATAACAATTTTGGGCCTCATCAGTTTATAGGTCAAAATGGGTGGTTTGAAAAATGATCCATTTTATAGCAAAACTTTTACCCCCCCTTTGTTGCATCAATTTGTTCCTTAGAAAATGGCAATTTGAGACAATTTTGTAATTTTTGTGAAACCTGAAATATCCTGTTTGCAGCATAACCAACTATTTTGAGGATGACTTACCAATAGCATGAGTAAATCTGAAATGTGGTTTTATCTTTTATCAATAAATTTCATTTATTTTTGTCCAACTTCGCCTACCGATCGTTAGCCTGAGGGGGATAGTCTCAAGTCATCCTCACCGATTATAATAATGGCGCATTCATGCGGTTGGTTATGCATACACAGGACTGACTGGATAGCCTAGATTTGTCATGTGTCCTCAAAATATGCTATTCCAGTTGAAATCCATCCACCCCTATGGAAGACATGACCTTAATCTCCCACACATGGAGTGCAGATTTCAAATGGAGTTACTCATTCAGGTAACTCTGTTGCACTACCTGAAAGATTAAGGTCATGTCTTCCATAGGGGTGTATGGATCTCAACTGGAATAGCCTAACAAAACTGTTGATCATAATAGCCTCAACAGTGCAGGTTACATATACTGCATTCTATATGTTATTATATGATGATTTGTGATGTTTTACCAACAAGTGCACATGTATCACAATTAATCACATAAAAGCAAAAATTATATGTCTATCATAATTTTATACATTTGGATTATAATATCGTGATTATGTACTATCATATCTGTACAATATTTAGTTTCTACATATGTTTGTGTGTATTTTCATTTATTTCTGTTATACACATGTTTATCATATCATATAAATCTTTGTTTTTACTCATCGTTGATATCATTGACATCTCTTGTGCCCTCGTTAGTCTCTGCAGCATTTGACGCGCCACCTGCACCCTGACTCGAGTTGGAAAACACTCCTAAATACTTCATTACATTGACTGTGGTGTTAAATGACAGATTGGGCCCTTCTGATGTTACCTTGGGTTTTGGCTGTTGTTCTGGCTTGATGATGACTTTACCGACGTTGACACGATCGTGCATCCTCATCATGGCATCGCCAACCTGGCGGAGAAATGAAAGCAAGCAAAAAACAAAAGCAAAACAGAACAGAACAAAAGACATTGTAAATTATTATATTCTTTTTAGGCTTTCGTACCCAAGCAGTTTGTCACTCAAAAAGATCCTCTTCATATCAAAGGCACATTCAGTGATCCCAGCAAACATCTAATTACAAAATTGTGTATAAATTGCTTAAAAGTCAAGGATAGGTCATTAAAACTATTACTAGGGATTTCTGTGGTGATGAATTTGGCAACAAACGAGCAAAAACAGCAGTATTGACAAAGTTGAAGCCCCAACATGTAGCTATTTCTCTGCTTGGTAGATATATTACAGTTTCATGTAAAATGTTCTATTTTGTCTTTAATACATATGGCTTTCAGTTATGCCAATGAGCAAATCACTGAATAGGCCTTTTTGAATGCTCACAGCCCAGGGGGCCACTGGTCATCTGTGAACAAAGTAACAAGGTTCATTTACCAAGATCAAAACACTATACATAATATAACGTGACTAACACAAGCAAATTTTAGAAAAAGGGTATTCCTTGCTTAATAAATCATCATGTATTATTAAAGGGTCCTTTGAGATAAAAGTTGCTGGTATGAAATCAAGCAAACTTTCTAACCTTTCAATGTTTTCAACAGAAAAAAGTGAACTTTTTTTGTATTGGCATTGCATCCCCCACACCCCCAGGCTATGGTTCTGAGTACAATAATAATATCACCCAGTTATTCATCATTCATTTGACTCAAAAATGAAATGTTTCTTGTAAAATTAATGTCCAGAAAAACCAACCTACAAGATGAGTGTCCAATCTGTAAAATCAGTCTATAGGTCTCAACTAACAGCCAATTTTATCCCCTCAACCCCATACCCCTCAGCTTTTTAGTAATTCTCAAACTCCTGAACAGGCGACTACAAAGTTTCTCCGATCCGAGCACCATATCCAAGCATGTATATTTTAATGCTCTTGCTTCAAAATATATTTTTTAATCTCTGAACCTCTGAACCAATACTAGGATTGTTTGTACTCTTTTTGATGCATTTTTTCATGCTGATTTCATATGGTTATGAAAATGTGCAATTCCAAAATTGTTGAATATTAAAAAAAAATTGAAACTTGTCTGCTGTCGACACCCGTCTGGAGAGAGTCAAGTCAGATAGCTCTGGTCTCCTTTCTATCGATCAATCTACCCCTTTTTACCAAATTTGTTTATGCACAGCTCAAATATGTGAACCTTTATATTCTTTCCCGGTCTCACAAAAAGACCCCCTTTTTGGTAAGATTTCAACCAGTCTCACGGAATTAAGACCTGTTTTTTTTTGTCTTCTCACCCAATGACCCCCTTTTTTGTTGTCAAATCTCTCACTTGAAGCATAGCCAGGGCGAGCCAGGGGGCATACTTCCCCAAAAACAAATTTCAGGGATAAAATGGAGACAGTAAAGAGTAAAGTGTCCTTACAATGACTAAAAATGGGTCAAAAATTGACAAATGGGGATGAAAATTTGGCATTGCCCCTCACACTAAACTCTGTGCTATGCTACTCTCTCTCTCTCTCTCTCACCTAAAGACCCTTAGTTTTGAACTGGTGTCCACACATCCCTGTTATGTTACTTACCAAGTTGAGTGCCCCCTGGCTTATGACCAGTGGCGGCGCTATTGGGGGGGGGGATATTTTTCTTGTTTCCTCCAGTTTTCTCACACACTTTTAAGGCAAAAAACACAAAATCACACAAATCACAGCTATTTTGTGCAAAATTGGTAGATTTTGCCCCACCCCCCTGAAATTCACTTTCATTCCCCCACCGAAAAACATTCCTGGTGCCACCACTGCTTATGACCCCCTCCTTAAAAGCTCTTGAATTCATCCCTACTTACCTCTTCAAATGCCCATGTTGAATCTATGACTGGATGAATCTTTCCTTGACAATAAAGTTTCAGCAAATCATGCATGACTTCAGAGACTAAGTCAGCCCGACCCTGATCAAGAGCAACCCCATTAAATGGAAGCCACTAACAGTGCGGTTGTCATCATACAGTTTAGTCGGGTTAACCTTGTCTACTTGCCACCACTGAAACAAAAAATAATGGTTTCAATAAAAGTTTGAAAACACACATTCATAGAAGCCTTAAGCTAGACCTAGAACTAGACATTACTGTTAAAAATGGTAACTCAATCCAGGAAAGTACATAGTACCGGGGGGTACATAGTACAAAGTACAGCTTAGCATCTATATGGTTTCCTCTCTGTCTCTGCCCCCTCTCAATAAATTTGCACGCACAAGGGCGGATCCATGTGCTGGGAGCCCCCTCCTCTAAAAAAAGGATGTTTTTGCCAATTCCACCTCCCCCAATTTCAGTGGCGTAACTAGGGGGAAGGGGGGGCAACATGCCCGGCGCCCCCGAGCGCTACCACTAGGGGGCGCTAAATTGGCCTCACTTAAAAAATATTATAATGCCAATGCCATTCCCACACCCCCGTGTCTAAGATATTCTCGGGTGGGGGTAGGGGCGCCAATTTTGTTTCTTGCCCCGGGCGCTACCAACCCTAGTTACGCCACTGCCAAAATTGTCCAACTCAGAGGGATACCTTTGTATGAGTATGTGTGAGCCAGAAAACCTGAATCCACTCCCAGGTAAGTTATAATGGGACTATAAGTTAGCAGGACGATAATTTTGCAATTTTGCCCTCCTTGGAAATTTTGCTCTGTATGATGCCACTGATGATCTGAATACAAGTACATGGGGTATTTATTTTTCTTGAAGTGTCTCACATGATCACATCATTTTTTTAATAAAAAATTTAAATATTAGAAATACTTTATAGAAAAGGGCTTCATAGAAATTGAAGAAGTATAACTTTAAATAAACTTACTGCTCTAGCAAAATTGAAGAAGCTTCTTGTTTCGCCTGAGACCACATTTGAAGAACCTGTAAAAAAATCACATGATAGGGTTTTTTTAAACAAGATTATTGAACTAAATCAGTTTTTACTAAACGTTCAAACTAGCAATGGAAAGACAACAAATGTGGTACAGAATTATTGTAAACACAGTGCTGAAGAAATAAGGGGCTGTGCAATAATTAGAACTAGAAGCCTGGGTGGGTAAAATTTTCAAATTGTTCATCAAAAATTGCTCGCCCTCTCTCAGTCTGCCAAAATTTGCTTGCCCCCCCCTCCTTGGGCTGCCAAAAATCTTCGCCCCCCATGCATTTGCACATGCCAACTTTTTGGGATCCCAATAATTGAAAACCTATAATTATTGCAAGGGCGTCTTGTATTCCATGCCCAGTAACATGCATGCATTACCACTGAACTTTTTGTTGAGTTTTGGGCGGGGTACCTCCCCCCGCCCACTTTTGGCTCACCAAAATTGCATCCTTTTTAATTCCCCCATTCGGCTAGCTTACCGAACCCCACCCCATCCCCACCTCCGCCCTAGTAGGCCTACAACAAGTCATACCTAGAATTTTTCTCAATTTGAATTTTATCCTTCCTAGATTGTCAAAAAAAATAAACGTATAGATCCCTGCCTCCACCCCCTCAATTTTACCCCCCCAGGATCGAAATGCAAAGCAAAGATATTATTCTGAACAGGTCCAGGTTTTTTAAGAAATTGCGCCATCAATTATTGTTTTCATACAGGCTGTTAATGTGCATGCGCAGTTGATACACTTTGTATCCCGGCTGTCCCTAACTACTCGATGTGGATTTCCCAAAATTTGAAGTGACAAAAGACATATTTTCACATTATTTTGAGACTGCATACCAAGATAGTACACATAAAGGTAGTATAATGTGAGATTTAATCCTTAATTAACTAAATACGTCATTACTGTATTTTCAGAGTCTGGGATTTGTAAGCTTTTTGGAGTCAAATACTGCATGATGTTGGTTTGCAATAGTCTAGATTTTTGGTTTTCCCTATCTGTAGTTGGTACTACACAACGCTCCCTAGCTGGAACCAGGCGTGTAGGAATTGGTGTGCGCATGGGTTGATTAGTCGTTTCTTAGGTGTTCCATCACTGCAGTTTTGAAGCTGGCGGATCTTGAATTTGTATTATTGAGTAGGGTAGATTGTTCCAGGTGATTACCGTTTTGGGGAAAAATGATTGTTTGTAACAGTCTTTGTTGCAGGTGATTACTTTATAAGCAGCTGGGTGATTGTGTCGTGATTGACGCTGGTTTGGTTGCAGTAAGTTTCGACCGGTAGGGCCAGGAGGCCCTGTCTTGCTTTGTGAAGAATTGTTACTCTGTTGGCGGTTCTCCTGTTGGCCATTGTGTCCCAATCCAGGTCGCTGACTAGTTTAGTAATGCTGGTGGTTCTGTCGTATGTGTTCGTAACAAATCTGGCTGCCCTTTTTTGGATTTTATTAATGAGTTCTTTCTGATGCGGGTCCCAAACGGAATTTGAATATTCTAACAGCGGCCTAACTAAGGATGTATAAGCGGTTTGCTTTATGGGTTTTGAACATGAGTATAAATTACGCCTAATGAAACCAAGTGATCTGTTTGCACTTGATGTGATGTTATTTATATGTGTTGACCAGGATAAGTTGTTGGATATTGTAACTCCTAAATATGGGTGACATTTTGTTTCCTCCAGTATGCAACTACCCAGCTTGTAATCAAACATCTTAACATTCCGCTTATGGGTGATTCTCATTATGAAGCATTTCTTGGTATTAAAATGCATCTGCCATTCATTCTGCCATTTCTCCAGAGTATCCAAATCAACTTGGAGAAGAGTGTGGTCCAGATCATTTGCGACTTCACGGTAGACCACACAGTCATCGGCGAAAAGCCTGACTTCAGAATGAAGATTTTGGGGCAGGTCATTTATATACGCAAGAAATAATAAGGGACCAAGCACCGTGCCCTGAGGGACGCCAGAAACAACCTCTGTCCAAGTCGAGTGTTCACCCCCGACAACGACCCTCTGTTCACGGTGCTTGAGGAAATTGGATATCCAAATGAGGAGGTTATTACTTAATGCCATATCTGTCTAATTTAAGGAAAAGCCCGTTATGCGAGACGGTTTCAAAGGCTTTGGAAAAATCCATGATGGCCATGTCAATTTGGGATTTGTTATTTAAAGAAAAAGCCAGGTCATTAACAGTCAAAAGTAATTGGGACTCACAGGAGTGTTTGTTTCTAAAGCCGTGTTGTTTATCAGATAAAATAAAATACTTGTCAAAATGGGTCATGATTTGGGAGTGAATAATGTGTTCCAGAACTTTACTACATATGGCTGTGAGGGATACGGACGGTAATTGGATGCGCCTGACCGATCGCCTTTTTTGAAGATGGGGGAGATGTTGGCACGCAGCCAGGATGACGGGATCTCGCCGGTATCCAAGGATTTCTGAAAGATCATAGACAATGCCGGGGCTATCTCCTCGGCGGCTACCTTGAGAATCCGGGCTGGGATCCCGTCGGGTCCTGTGGCTTTGTGCGGGTTTAGATCCGAAAGTAATTTAATGACACCGCCAACTGAAATTTTGAAATTGGGAATTGATGGGATTGAGCTTGGGGGTAGGTGAGGGAGTTGAACTTTCTCCTGTGTGAAAACTTTACTGAACTGCGAATTAAGAATGTCTGCTTTCGCAGTGTTTCCGGATTCCAACTTACCATTCTTTTTCAAGGTAGGTATACCAACTGTGTCTTTTTTGAGACACTTCATGTATGTCCAAAATTTTTTGGATGACTCAGTGCAAATGGAATTAATGTATTTCCTGTAAGAATACCTGCTAACTTTCTGGGTTGATTTACGAAGGTCCTGAAAATGAGTCAGATTTTCCTGATTAGGAGACTTACGATATTTATTGTAAGCCCTTTGTTTTCTTTTTGTGAAAACGCTTTGACTCTCTTATTAATCCAGGGTGTCAGGTTTTTTTTCCTGACAACACGAGATGGAATGTGATCTTCCATCACTGAATTAATAGTCTCAATAAATTCTTCATACAGGCTGTCCACTGAACACTGAGAAGTGTCTTTGGTGGTGAATTTGTTGCTAAATTCTTTGAGTTCAGCCTTGATAGAGCATGTGTCTGCTTTGTCCCAGATGAAAACCTTACGAGGTTTCTGTTTACAAAGCTTGGGCTTGACATTAATGGATATGACCGAATACTGTCATGATCACTGATTCCTGGTGTCATGGAGGTACTCTCAACCAGGGATTGGTTGTTGGTAAGAAAAATGTCAAGGATGTTGTTAATCCTGGTGGGTTTGGTGACTATCTGGGTAAAACCAAAGTCATCAACAATGTCCAAAAAATGTCTAGACAAAACGCCATACTGGGCATTGGGTTTAACTGAATAGTTTTCCCAATTAATGTCTGGAAAATTGAAGTCACCTGCCAACCACAGCTGACCTCCCCTCGACAAATTGGCTTTGTCAAGGGAGTCGCGTAGTTGGTCAAGGTACTCAGTGGTGCTCCCGAAAATTTGGGACCTATAAAAGCACCAATGGTTATCTGCTTAGCTCCGTGAATCTGCAATGAGGCCCACACCACCTCACAATCACTGTCTAAGTCAGACCGGTTGGTAATGACCAGGTCATTCTTAAAAGCCAGAAGGACGCCACCTTTTTGTGGACCGAAATTCCTATCTTTCCTGATCACCGTGTAATCAGGTGGGAATAACTCACTGCTGTTCACAGTGTCATCAAGGTGCGCCTCAGAACCTATCACCACATCGGGTGAGTGCTGCTCGATGCAGCAAGCTAGGTCTGCAATTTTGCTTCGTAAGCCCTGAAAGTTGACAACCATTACTTTGAGTTGTTGTCTGCATGTATTTCTGTGATTCGGACTCTTTGTTTTTCTACGAGTGTTAGTTGGTGAGGATGCAGCTAGGGGTGAGCTTGGCAGCTCAGCGCTAGAATTATTGCTAGTGACATTACTGACTGAACTGGAGTGACTGGTTGAAAGACAATCAAAACTATTGGACAATTCAATGTCACTATTGGTAAAGAGAGAACTTGCGAAATTTGGAACGCCACACTGGCAGCATATCCACTCAATTTGGCTGCTTTCAACAAGGACATTATAGACGGTAGTGGACATGGACATGCAATCAGCATGGAACCACCCGTGACATTCGTCACAGCTAACAGCACGCTGGTTCCACCGTGCTGCTTTGCCACATAACATACACGGAAATATTGGCGTGTATGGCCCTGGGTTTGGGTGTAAGTCCCCAGCTTGCATCATAACCAAGAAAGTGAAATATGTAAAAACTAGCTTAACGGGCTGGTTGGTCTGGTGAAGACCAAGGGATTGATGTTTATAGTTCAAATGTGCCAGGAGATTAACCATTCCTGGGATGCTTTGAAAGCTTTGTTCAGGTGACATGTGTAAGTTTGGGACCCAGAACTCAGACTTTTTATCCTGGGCATAATTTACACCATCACAGTGTGAGTTTATAAAAGTGGTGAACTGGTGGGTATAGATGGAAAACCCAACAAGTATCATGTATACATTCATAGCATTAGATAACAACATGGTCGACTATTACTCAGTTCGATCTCACCTGTATGCGTACTAACGGAGGGCCACCCGACCCCACCGGCTTACTAACTTACTACAAACCGCACCGTTGTCGCTCACGACACATGGGGATTTAAGCTTCCATCGTTGCTGACTTCCTCGCTGCTTGAAGAAGCATACTAGATGTAAATTGTAGCAAACACAAGGCAAGGATGGCTCCGAAGCAAAGCCTCAATCCAATCGGCGAGGGAACAAAATGGCCTCCACAGTGAATTTCCTGCTGCGTCACACGTGGAAGTATGTGGTCCAAGCAGTGAAAATTCAAGTTCAAATTCTGGAAAAACTGCAGTAACCAGGCGACTAAAAATTTACTCCCGGTATAATTGGAAGTTAAAGTTCACGATGGAATGATTTCTGGGACAATTTGGCTCACAAAAGTCACTAAAAGTGGAATTTGGACTCCAATATATCACCAGCGATGTAGAAGGAGATGCTGACACCTCGGCGCATGCGCACACCATGCGCCCCTATAGCCGTGTACTCAATGCGCACCCCTATAGCCGTGTACTCAATGCGCAGTCCCTAGCCGCCTAGTGAGTAGATTTTCTTGCAATATTTGGCCTATTTACCTTCAAATTTGATCCTTACATGTACTTTGATTCCAGAACAATATCCAGCATAGTAAAAAAAAAAAATTTTGGCGCTTCTGATCGTCACGATGAAGCATTTTTCAGGACAAAAATGGTTGCTCAGTTCTTCGCCTCATTTGTTTTTGTCGTAGGCAGGTGGTAGGTTAGTCTCGCACACACTGTATGTGTCTATAGGAACGATTTAACGTTAGGACCGACGCAAATTGGCTGTGCAGAGACTATCGCTTGATGGTGATCAATGACGATTTTCACGTAACTTAATCAACCAGTCCTTCAACTGCTTACGCACGGTCATCGGGTTGTGCTTGTCCCGCCATGTTTATTGTTTTGAGATCGGGGCCTTGAGATTTAGGCTATTTTATTGGAACCAAAACAACAGCGGGAATCGTGTGTTAAATTGACATTGAAAAGAACAGGAGGGATCAGCGAAATTAACCTTTAGCGCACGCGCAGTGAAATTTGTCATTTTTCATTCGTGATCATTTTTGTCGGACACGGGGAGAGAGGCGGCTTCTTAAATCATCTTTATTCGCCGAAATTCCAAATGATATTGCCTTTCAAGAATTTGGTAAGAATCCTAGGAAGTTTCTGATTGTTATATGAGTACAGTTTTACATGCATCGTCCAAATTTCAAAGAAATTTTTTTAAATGCCACAGCGGCGCAAAGTCTTAAGCGTGTAAATCACATTCACACACAAAATGGGAAAAACGAGTCTCAGTGGACGAACGGCATCCATGAGACTCAGCGAGTCTAGTTTGCAATGGGTAGACAACCTATGTACAGTTGTATCGCGCCCATCTTGTCCTCTTGAACCTAGAGGGTTGAGTGCAGATATCAGAACCGGGGATGATCCCCCTCTCTTTTCGTAATAGCTCTGACACTGGAACATCCACAGGGATGAATCCTCCTGTACACGGGACCAACGGCTTTACGTGACTTCCGAATCACGGACATCGCACATAACTACCTATATCTGCACGTGCTAGGCAGTGTATGGGGGCGAGAAGAAATTCTTCAATTAAATTCTGAAATTAAATTACTGAACTCAATTGAAGGATTCCCGACCATATAGGAACTTTTGGGAGGGAAGAGAATTTTCACCTAAGGCAAGCCCAAGGCTCGAACCCTCGTCGATCGTATCTCCCGGCCGGCAGCGCAATGCCTTAACCGCTCGGCCATCTCGCCCTCACATGCTGTTCTGCTTCTGCTAATACTTTCTGGAGTCGGGGCTCAGGCGGATAGGGTCTAGTGTGTGTACACTATAAGGAAATTTTGTGTTCATTGTGGAACTCTCAGTACGCCAGCAATTTCGTGGGTAGCACTAACAACACAAGAGCGTACGGCATGGCACAGCTGCAACATTTTTAGAACTGCCCAATCAGGTTTGTGCAATAATATGCATTCACATCTGCATCCTACGCTGTGTACGACATACATGTGTACGCAGTGGGAAAGTTCTACGATGAACATGAATTAACTAATTATCTCAAATCTCATCTCAGCCCCGAATTCTTGCTCGAGAAGTCTAGCCACGAATTTGCTCCCCGATAGCTTCACATTTGAGGCTAGAGACCATTGCATTCAAAATCTAGTCTGATCTAGTTCGAAGTTAAGTAAACACAGCCGATCACGACGGGCTATCACATAAAAAATTTTGCTAAAATTGCACGATCAACAAAATTTTAGGACTATTTAAAATAAGCAAATTTTACTCAAAAGTTACAGTTGACTCATCAAAATAACTTTCATCCAAATTTCAATATTAACACAATAAATAATATCCGGTGCAAAAAATGTCAACGCTGTCCAACCGAAAAACGATAGCAACATACATACTCTAGCATCGAATGCGTAACTATCATCTGCAAATTCGAAGCTAGAGTAACTGTAACAGGTGAAGTCAGATGCAAACTCCGGCTCCAATTATAAACATTTGTCCATGCAGCTTCAGCATATTGTATTTGGGTGAAATTTGTATGTGTTGATTGCTAAATTGACCCTTTGACCTGGTCATCTCAAAATGAGGTTCTATCCACAAAGTGTGTGTTGTGTTTGCATAGACCTGTCAAACATATACTTTAATTATGGCGTATGCTTTGCAAAGCCTTCTGGCACGTTGCTAGAAAAGCAAGAGTTCATAAATAAAAATGCATTTGCAAGGAGAACCTCGTTTTGGTAGCAAGATGGCGGATCCATGCTAAGGGCGAATACCTACCATAGAGTACATATTTTCCCATGGGTCGTAGTAGATTGTAGCCTTTATTTGTGTCATCTCCACACAGACAGTCCAATACTACATCCACACCTTCAGGGTTTATCCTAGGACACAATAACAAACAATTTGGAAATATTAATAAACTAGAATTTGTGGTTCTCAGCGCTGTTCTCAAAACAATTAGTGATAAAACAAATTATATTTTGAGAGTTTTTTTTTTTTAATAATAAGAATTTGAAAAAAAAAATGCAAATTAGCTCATCATAATAACAAATGTGCAAAATCACCCCCCCCCCAAAAAAGGTTATGTCTTCCATAGGCAGTGTTCGAAATATGCCTCAAAAGGTTACAGGCCAGCCGGGCTTGACCTTAAAAAGTTACCGGCCAGCCGGGCCGGCAACTAGATGCCAGTCAGAAAAGTTACCGGCCAGGCCAAAAAGTTACAGGCCAATGGCCGGATCCCTATTTCGAACGCTGTCCATAGGGGGTCAGGGTTGTAGCTAGCCCAAGTTGAGTGCCGGGCTCCAATTAGAGCTCCAAATGACCATACATAGATTTGCAGCATTTTTAGCCATTTGGTTTGTCAGTGACACTTTTTCCAAAGTCAATTTTGGTATATGGATGGGTCATTTTTCAAAACATGCATTTTGCTTTATGTTATCAAAAATGTTCAAACTTGCCAAAGATTTCTCGGAAAAGTTGTAAAAACTGGTAATTTTGGTTAAATTTGTTGAAAATATGGACTGACTTACTTTTTAACTGCCTCTACATAATCTGTAGTGGCAGTGTCAATGAGATGGTCAAACTTGTCCTTGATAGCTTCATGTTTGCTGGCTGAGGCTGTTCCAAACAGTTTGACACCATCCATCATGTGACACAGCTGAGAGACTGCTAAACCCTGAAAAACAAATCAATATCACATGATCATATTGTATCTAATCGTCACAAAAGTTTACAAACACATAACTTTTTTTGTTGTGACCGTTATTGGCCTGACCTGGCCAGATTTTGTGTATTCCAAAGTTTACCGACCTGGCCACATTTTGAGTATTTCAAAGTTTACCAAAAAGACTATTAAATAGCGGTAATAATTGTATATCCACACCATGGACGAAAAAGATAACAGATCGCGTACAAGGAGTCAAAGTCTTCTCATGAGGGCCGATTGTTCCATGAAATGCGACACAGGCAAAACTGCTATGCACTTACTGCATATTTCTACGGTCTATCGCGAAGGCACGCAAGTACGCAACACTCTATCGCGTGTATACCAAAGGCACGCAACGCTGGCATGATTGTTAGACATGGCACGATGGAACAATCGGCCCTCATGAATATGCAAGAATTCACAGCATACAATTGCACAGGGACTTTGACTGTTGATACATGGTCTGTAGTAGTCTGTGATCCACACAAATTTTTATGGGCACACTTAGTTCCAGTAATTTAAACTCAACATCTTTATCACTGTGTTGTTATTGATGTTGGCGACCGCGATAAAATCTTATAGTTATTAGATAATAGGCCCATAGTCAGAATTAGCAGAATTAGCGCCCACCACCAATTAAGTGTCCCATTAAAATATACATAAAATGTGAATTCTTTGCTCGATTTGAGGCCTTGACCGTTTTATTGTTTCTTTTGAATAATTGGCACCCCTTCTAGTGATGATTATCTTTTTAAAGACTGTGAGGGGTCAGAGCCAAAAGGCCGTAGGTATACATTTTTGGCCAAAATGAGATTTTGGTTCCAAAATAATCCTTACAAGATTAGGTACCTTATGATTTTATAGCCGTAATGAGGCCATAGCCACAGAAACTGTTATCAGCGAAAATGTAAAGCCCTAAGTACAACACTAATGCATGAATGTGTGAGAGCCAGAAGGTCCTGAGTACAAAAATGCCTGTATCGTGGTGTTTTTGTACTTGGGGCCTTTAGGCTTTGACCCCTTGACTGTATCTTGTACACAGTTGCACTTGATTTTACCATGGAGGTTGAAAATAAAGTCTGGATTTTTACAGTTTCATGTCATGGGTATAATAAGATGCTGAAACAAAAAAAATTGTTTTGTTCCTCCTGTTGTTCCTATAATTATTTCTTTTTCCTTACCACTCCACCTCCTGCAGAGTGTACGAGCACCGATTTTCCTGGTTTGATGTTAGCGACATCAAAGATGAGCATAAACGCTGTTGTAAAACTGATTCCAAGAGCTGCACCGTCGTCAAAACTCATGTCCTCTGGCATTTTATAGCAGTACTTGGAAGGCGTGGTGATTACTTCACAGAAGGTGCCATAACGCTTGAAGGCTATCACACGATCTCCAATCTACAGCAGAAGAAGACAACAGA
This sequence comes from Amphiura filiformis, assembly GCF_039555335.1. Lineage (NCBI taxonomy): Eukaryota > Metazoa > Echinodermata > Ophiuroidea > Amphilepidida > Amphiuridae > Amphiura > Amphiura filiformis. The sequence goes on along the minus strand of NC_092629.1, from coordinate 43,889,851 downwards.
GTTTACGGTGAGTTTAAGCAGTATAACAAAGGACATATTTAAGAGGGTACTACACCCCTGCCCAATTTTGTGCCTATTTTTACATTTTTCTCAAAAATAATAACACTGGTAACAAAAGTTATGTATATTATAGGGGCAAGGAATCCAATTACTACACTGAAATTTCAGTGACTCAAGACAAGTGTTTCAGTATATATGATAGGAAATGAGGTACATCTTAGCGGTACCTTATTTCTTATCATAAATAACGAACCGCTTGATGTAAATATCCGAGCGGACCAATTAGGCTCAGATGATAGGATCGAGAAAATTGAGATATTTTGATTATAGATAGCATACATAACCCTATTTGAAATTCACACTGCCTATGTGGAAGATTAAGGCCATACATAGTAAAACTATGTTATCTTTAAGGGGGGTACTACTCCCCTGCCCGATTTTGTGCGTATTTTTGCATTTTTCTCAAAAATTACAGCGCATTGGTGACAAGTAAGATATGTATTTTATAGGGGCAAGGACTACAACTACTGCACTGAAAATGTTATTTCAGCACAGACAACAGTTGTGGAGTTACAGTCAAAAATGAGGGAAAACCAATATTTGATCAATAAATCAATATAAACTACTTGCCTTGAGTTGCTGAATTTTCAGTGCAATAGTTGTAGTCTTTGCCCCTATCATATACATATCTTATCTGTCACCAATGCACTATAATTTATGAGAAAAATGCAAAAATAGGCACAAAATTGACTAGGGGTGTAGTCCCCCTAAAGTAAAAGTGAACACTGATGGCGCATCTTAAATCATGTTTTCATCTTTACAATGGTAGCCACTCTAATGGCATTAAAAGATCAGAAAAAGAGTAACATATAGAATAGTCACCCCCTTCAATTAAATGCCCCCAACAAATGGAAGTTATCCAATTGTATATATTAAACCCATACTCCCTCTGTAGAAAACTTAAAGGAAGTCTCCGGCAATCACAATATTATTCCTTATATGTTAGAAAAATAATTATCAAGCACGAATCACATGGCTTTATTTAAAACAAACTCATAATGACCATAAAAATGAATAAAAACATCCGTTTCTCAACACGCGATATTCAAAATTCCCGGGCGCCGAGTGCAATGACGTCCCAATAATACAATGAAGGCTGACGACAATTGAACACAAATAACCATTACGTCATTGCACTTAGACAATTTCGGCGCGGGAATTTTGAATATCGCGTGTTGAGATCCAACTGTTTTTATTCCTTTTTATGGTCAATATGAGTTTGTTTTAAATAAAACAATGTGATTCGTGCTTGATAATAATTTTTCTAACATATAAGGCATAAGTTATGATTGCCGGAGTCCCCCTTTAAGCTAAATCTTCTACAGGGGGAATATGTATGTGAAATGGAATAGCTCATTGGAACTAATGGGATAGCGGGAAATGGCAAAGAGCATGTCAAGTAGCATAAGAAACATGCGCAAGTAAACATGCACTCTTCTCACTTTGTATGTGTATGCACTTAAGGTTAAGAGGCCAACAGAAGGGCATAGAAAGATGGAAGCACTGTGTGTGTGCACATCATGATGTTATCTTGGGAAGGGTCGACATACCGTATTTCATCAAATAAACGCCCTCGGGGGCATTACATTTTCCCAAGGAGGGGCGTTTATTCAAGGTCAATTTTAGAACGATAATTCCCGTTAAAATCATTAGGTAAACTTAAAACTCATGCTAAAATTACAAACTATGAACTAGAAACACTAGTACTGACTTCTGGTTCACTTCCGGTTTTCCAGTCCAGATTTTCGCCAAAAAGTGACGCTATTATCGACCATGTGGGCAACTTGGAAAGCTTACTACACAAGATAGCATGGAAATATCTGCATTTTTGAAACATCTTGGTTGAAAAAAAGTGGTGGGGGCGTTTATTTGGGGGCGACTATTTGACAAAATACGGTAATTGTATCTGGCAGCCCTGTTGCTTGACACATAATACTCTGCATGCTGGTCCAAGTTTTGAGCTATTTTCTCAAAATATCAACAGCTATCTTAAGAACCACTGAACCAATACTAGGCTTATTTGTACTCATTTTTTGCATTTTTTACGCTAATTCCAACTATGGTCATGAAAATTTACAATTTAGTTGTGAAATTTTTGAATTTTTATATAAAAAATTGAAATTTGTTGTCTGCAGTCAACACTCGAATGGAGAGAGTTAATCAAACCTCATATTGACATCTTCTTGACCTGACCTAACAAAATTATTTATTTAAATAAATGTAAGCAGTTATGTGCATACTATAAAGAAAATCTACTGTAATACCGGTACTAAATTCTTTTCTTCAGTAAAAGCGTAAAATTTTGCGCTTCGCCAATTATGAACTATTTCCATTATTTTAAATTGCGTTTCTATGTTTCCTTACATCAACGTTTGGATAAAATGAATATATTTGTGTGGTGGTGTGTAACGTGAAAAGCGCAAAAATAAATTAAGTGCAAATATTTACTCAGATTTCACAGTAATACCGTAAACGTTCGTAAACGTTCGCCTAATTGGGCTCATTTGCTTTGGAGTAAATTTCATTTACAAATAGAGAGCCCACTCCTCGAAAAATCCCAACAAAAATTAAGGGTATGTACCCTTATTTGCTGGTGGAATTTTTATGGGAGGACAATTTTAGTTTGTGTCGAATATTCCAGTTATGTCAAGGGAGCCCATAGCTCCATTAGGCGAACGTTTACGGTATTGCACTCACAGTTTTAACTTTTGCTCATATCTCAAGACCTATACACTACAAGATTCTTGTTGCAGCTGCCTGCACAGGTACACCATCACCAAGGTACCTGACAGGCGCACACAAATTCTATAGCACCAATGCTGTTACTGCAAAGGACCCACTGTAACATTATTCCATGAATATTGTAACACCCACCAGCAGTGGTACTGCATGCACTGGTACTGCACAGTACCAGCCATACTTCAAGCACATCTTGTGTACCTGTGCTGGCAGCCCCAATAGGAATAGTGTATATCTTCCACAATGGGAGTATTTCAAATGGAATATTTCCAATTGTCAATCCAATTTGAAACCCATACTCCCTTTGTGGAAGACTTTAACTAAATCTTCTACAGGAGGAGTGTAGATTTCAAATGGAACAGCCAAATCTTACCTCAAAATCTGGCACACCTTCTCCAACGGATTCCACAATACCAGAGCATTCATAGCCCATGACTAGGGGAGTTCTAGGAGGGTTGTCAATGGCACCTTGTCGAACCATCACATCAACAAAATTCAGACCACTAGAAATGAAAAACAAGAAAAAAGACAATATATCAATTTATTTGCATGACAATCATTAAACATTAATAACTTATTAGTTTTGGAAGTTGAAGGTTTAAACTCTACCAATATAACTTATTAGTTATTGTAACAGACAGGGACTAGTTAGTTCATGGGTCTTTAACCATAAGAGGTTTGTTAGGTTTGGGACCCAACATGGATGTCCGATGGGTAGTGTTGGTCCGGTCGTAGATGGTTTCATGTGATATAGTATAACCGGGCTTTATGAGGTCTGTTGATGTTGGTCTGGGGAACTAACTCGGGTAGAGACTTGATGTGATATACGATGAAAATACAAAGTTAATATTCCTTTTGCTTGATGTGATATTTATTTGTGATCCTTCTTCTTCAACTTCCAAAACTTAACTAACTCTCAAAACACAATTCTTAACCCACATCACATACATCCAACTTAACCATCCAATCATCATGTAGGAAACCATCACTTTCCTAGAACTCATCTCTATTGTTTTACCATGATACATTAACCTTGCTTGTACTATTAATCTTAAGAAGATGATGGGCGGTAGTTTCCTTTAAGAAATCATGCAAAACCACCTTATGAATGATATACAATTTTGTACTTGGAAAAGGATGAAAGTAACATTTGTTCTCTGGACGTCATCAGGCCGATGGCCTAGATTGTGGTTGTTCATAATCACTTAAAGAATTCCTTAATTACTAAATGAATGTCATAATTATGCCAGGTAAGTCCTGAGAACCAAAGTTGACTGACCATTGTGATTATTACTCATCAATCATCAAGGTTGCAAACATAGGTAAACATATACATTTCTAAACCATGTTAATTAACTATACAAAATAATTAGTAATCATTATCATAACCAATATATAAACAAAACAAAACAAAAGTAATAACAAACAGTTTCTTTGGCCTATGATAATAGCATGATCCTCTTTTGCTTTAGGCATCAGAACCAAATTTGTTCGATCTTCAGGTCGACTGTTGATGCTGCTTCGATGAACTAATTAATCAGAATTATTGGTACATTACATGTACTGATTCATAGGTAGTCACAATAAACAGTCAATTAATTGATTTTTATAAATAATAAGGATGGTTGATCAAAAGATCAAACCGATTTGTTTTGTTTTTTGTTTTTTTAATTTGGATAATATTAATCATTATAGATGTAAATATACATCTTGCGTGCTTCAGAGGTCAATTTATTGAAGTAATGATCACACCAGTTGTGACGAGTTAAAACCTACTTGTTTCCAAGCTTTTGATTGGATATTTACTGTTCTACCTTACCCTTCCTTAAAGCAATAATGTGTGATTTGCATAAAGAATAGATTCTTATTTAAATGTTTGTTTTCACTGATCACATTATCCCCTTTTAATTTCGATCCAAACAAATGAGGTATAACGAAGAAAATTGCTATTTCAATCCAACGCCTACAATACGTGTATTACATGTAACTGCACGGAGCATCGCGCTCGACGTGTGTACATGTATACAAGCTGACATCCATGGTACATGTTAGCAAGCATTCGATCATTGAACTCTGAATAAAACCGGGTCGACCCGGTTTTAATACAAAATGTTAAATTTTACTGTTATTAAAAGCACTTCAGGCTTAGTCTTTTACGTGGTATTTTAGTATACCACTGGGCATTATAATTATGCAAAAAGTAGAAATCTGAGTAAAATTGAGGGCGTCGCTGTGAAGCAAATCACACATTATGGCTTTAAATATATGTGTTATTTTAAACTTTACAATTTAACAGCCAAGTCATTATAATAATTATTTGATTTCTTTTAGTTTACATCCAGTTGTTGTTCAAAGCCTTTGAGGTGTACAAGAGCATTTTCTTTTCTTTTTTCAAAGTCCTGCTATTTTACAATTCAGTTGATAATAATTGTGTAGGCCTATATTATGGTATAAAAGACATATCTAATGTTACCATTGTAAATATGCCTCTAAAGGCTGATTTCAAAATCATTCAAAATTTGAATGGTTTACATGAGCCCTCGCATCTCTTCATACCTGTAGATTTTTAAGATGTTCAAAATTATGCAATGGTAATTCAATCAACAAATGTCAATGCATGTGCTTTCTTGAATTCCTCTGTTCACCTCTCCCATTCCTTCTTTTTATCATATTTTGCATTTGTAGTAAACTCCATGTATGGCCTCATAACTCAGCTCACTCGCAGTTCCATCATTATATCTGAATACCAGGTAAGCTCATACATGCTCACTCATGCAGAAATGATGCAGGAAATTAGCCGTCCAAGTACTATTTTTGTTGAGCGTTAAATTTACACTATTTTTGCTTTGCCAAGGAATCTTTAGAAAAACGTTAGCAAATGCAAGGCTAGTCAAGTGTATATATTGTGCGTTCATATTTTGAAATCGAAGAGAGCTGTGACGAAATATGTCGGTAATATTTTGAGTTTGAATTTTGTACGACTTGAAATTATTCAAATTTGAGGCAAATGGCAAAGTTGAAAGGGAATTTGGTGTTCTAGTTGAGATGCTGTGGATATAATGGGCTATTCCAGTTGAAATCTATACCCCCTGTGCATGCTACGAAAGACATAATTTTAATCTTTCAGACAGGGAGTGTGAATTTCAAATGGGGTTACCTGAATGGGCGATTCCATTTGAAATCTACACCCCCTATGTGGGTGATTTATAAGGTCATGTCAGGGGGGAGTGTGGTTTTCAACTGGAATAGCATAATACATAAGCACTTGAGTATTTGCATTATGGAATACTTGCAAAATGAGTCGGCGATAAACTTGAATTGAACAGAGCATAAAAATATAATATATTACGGTTTTATATTATTTTGGTAGTTTATTGGCCGAGGCAAATTAACAGGTCTACCTGTTTGAAATAAAATATTTATTAAGCCTGCCAGAGACTCTGTCTACATCAGAACATGGTGTAATTTAAAAATGAATGTGTATAAGGCAAAAAAAAAAAGGTTTGTCTCAAAGCTCGCGCGCGCATTTGTAAATTCGTGAGATTTGGAAAAAAAGAAATGCAGAATTTTTTTTATTTCAATTTTTTTTTTTTTTTTTAGTTTTTCCGCAAAAATTAGGCGAAAATCAGATTTTTTCTCCAAATTACCATGAAAAAAGTCGGGAATAAAAAATTTAAAAAATCGCATTTCGCATTTGTTTTCAAACCACTTGTGAGCTTTGAGACAAACCATTATTTTTTTTGGCCTAATCTTTGGATAGCAAATAGTTGCATTCTATGATGACATGTGTTATCTTCAGTAGATAACAAATAGTTGCATTGACATGTGTTATCTTCGGTAGATAGCAAATAGTTGCATTCTATGATGATATGTGTTATCTTAGGTAGATAGCAAATCATTGTAGCTATAATGACATGTGTTATCTTAGGTAGATAGCAAATAGCTGCATTCTATGACATGTGTTATCTTAGGTAGATAGCAAATAGTTGCATTCTATGATGACATGTGTTATCTTTGGTAGATAGCAAATAGTTGCATTCTATAATGACATGTGTTATCTTTGGTAGATAGCAAATAGTTGCATTCTATGATGACATGTGTTATCTTAGGTAGATAACAAATAGTTGCATTCTATGATGACATGTGTTATCTTAGGTAGATAGCAAATAGTTGCATTCTATGATGACATGTGTTATCTTGGGTAGATAGCAAATAGTTGCATTCTACGATGACATGTGTTATCTTAGGTAGATAACAAATAGTTGTATGCTATGATGACATGTGTTATCTTAGGTAGATAGCAAATAGTTGCATTATATGATGACATGTGCTATCTTAGGTAGATAGCAAATAGTTGCATTCTATGATGACATGTGTTATCTTAGGTAGATAGCAAATAGTTGCATTCTATGATGACATGTGCTATCTTAGGTAGATAGCAAATAGTTGCATTCTATGATGACATGTGTTATCTTAGGTAGATAGCAAATAGTTGCATTCTATGATGACATGTGTTATCTTAGGTAGATAGCAAATAGTTGCATTCTATGTTGACATGTGTTATCTTTGGTAGATAGCAAATAGTTGCATTCTATGATGACATGTGTTATCTTAGGTAGATAGCAAATAGTTGCATTCTACGATGACATGTGTTATCTTAGGTAGATAACAAATAGTTGCATGCTATGATGACATGTGTTATCTTAGGTAGATAGCAAATAGTTGCATTATATGATGACATGTGCTATCTTAGGTAGATAGCAAATAGTTGCTTTCTATGATGACATGTGTTATCTTAGGTAGATAGCAAATAGTTGCATTCTATGATGACATGTGCTATCTTAGGTAGATAGCAAATAGTTGCATTCTATGATGACATGTGTTATCTTAGGTAGATAGCAAATAGTTGCATTCTATGATGACATGTGTTATCTTAGGTAGATAGCAAATAGTTGCATTCTATGTTGACATGTGTTATCTTTGGTAGATAGCAAATAGTTGCATTCTATGATGACATGTGTTATCTTCGGTAGATAGCAAATAGTTGCATTCTGGGATATGCTATCTTAGGTAGATAGCAAATAGTTGCATTCTATGTTGACATGTGTTATCTTTGGTAGATAACAAATAGTTGCATTCTGTGATATGCTATCTTAGGTAGATAGCAAATAGTTGCATTCTATGATGTGCTATCTTAGGTAGATAGCAAATAGTTGCATTCTATGTTGACATGTGTTATCTTTGGTAGATAGCAAATAGTTGCATTCTATGATGACATGTGTTATCTTAGGTAGATAGCAAATAGTTGCATTCTACGATGACATGTGTTATCTTAGGTAGATAACAAATAGTTGCATGCTATGATGACATGTGTTATCTTAGGTAGATAGCAAATAGTTGCATTATATGATGACATGTGCTATCTTAGGTAGATAGCAAATAGTTGCATTCTATGATGACATGTGTTATCTTAGGTAGATAGCAAATAGTTGCATTCTATGATGACATGTGCTATCTTAGGTAGATAGCAAATAGTTGCATTCTATGATGACATGTGTTATCTTAGGTAGATAGCAAATAGTTGCATTCTATGATGACATGTGTTATCTTAGGTAGATAGCAAATAGTTGCATTCTATGTTGACATGTGTTATCTTTGGTAGATAGCAAATAGTTGCATTCTATGATGACATGTGTTATCTTCGGTAGATAGCAAATAGTTGCATTCTGGGATATGCTATCTTAGGTAGATAGCAAATAGTTGCATTCTATGTTGACATGTGTTATCTTTGATAGATAACAAATAGTTGCATTCTGTGATATGCTATCTTAGGTAGATAGCAAATAGTTGCATTCTATGATGTGCTATCTTAGGTAGATAGCAAATAGTTGCATTCTATGTTGACATGTGTTATCTTAGGTAGATAGCAAATAGTTGCATTCTATGATGATATGTGTTATCTTAGGTAGATAGCAAATCATTGTAGCTATGATGACATGTGTTATCTTAGGTAGATAGCAAATAGTTGCATTCTATGTTGACATGTGTTATCTTTGGTAGATAACAAATAGTTGCATTCTGTGATATGCTATCTTAGGTAGATAGCAAATAGTTGCATTCTATGATGTGCTATCTTAGGTAGATAGCAAATAGTTGCATTCTATGTTGACATGTGTTATCTTAGGTAGATAGCAAATAGTTGCATTCTATGATGACATGTGTTATCTTTGGTAGATAGCAAATAGTTGCATTCTATGATGACATGTGCTATCTTAGGTAGATAGCAAATAGCTGCATTCTATGATGACATGTGTTATCTTTGGTAGATAGCAAATAGTTGCATTCTATGATGACATGTGCTATCTTAGGTAGATAGCAAATAGTTGCATTCTATGATGATATGTGTTATCTTAGGTAGATAGCAAATAGTTGCATTCTACGATGACATGTGTTATCTTAGGTAGATAGCAAATAGTTGCATTATATGATAACATGTGTTATCTTAGGTAGATAGCAAATAGTTGCATTCTATGATGACATGTGTTATCTTGGGTAGATAGCAAATAGTTGCATTCTATGATGACATGTGTTATCTTAGGTAGATAGCAAATAGTTGCATTATATGATGACATGTGCTATCTTAGGTAGATAGCAAATAGTTGCATTCTATGATGATATGTGTTATCTTAGGTAGATAGCAAATAGTTGCATTATATGATGACATGTGCTATCTTAGGTAGATAGCAAATAGTTGCATTCTATGATGTGCTATCTTAGGTAGATAGCAAATAGTTGCATTCTATGTTGACATGTGTTATCTTAGGTAGATAGCAAATAGTTGCATTCTATGATGACATGTGTTATCTTTGGTAGATAGCAAATAGTTGCATTCTATGATGACATGTGTTATCTTGGGTAGATAGCAAATAGTTGCATTCTATGATGACATGTGTTATCTTAGGTAGATAGCAAATAGTTGCATTATATGATGACATGTGCTATCTTAGGTAGATAGCAAATAGTTGCATTCTATGATGATATGTGTTATCTTAGGTAGATAGCAAATAGTTGCATTATATGATGACATGTGCTATCTTAGGTAGATAGCAAATAGTTGCATTCTATGTTGACATGTGTTATCTTAGGTAGATAGCAAATAATTGCATTCTATGATGACATGTGCTATCTTAGGTAGATAGCAAATAGTTGCATTATATGATGACATGTGCTATCTTAGGTAGATAGCAAATAGTTGCATTCTATGATGACATGTGTTATCTTGGGTAGATAGCAAATAGTTGCATTCTATGATGACATGTGTTATCTTAGGTAGATAGCAAATAGTTGCATTATATGATGACATGTGCTATCTTAGGTAGATAGCAAATAGTTGCATTCTATGATGATATGTGTTATCTTAGGTAGATAGCAAATAGTTGCATTATATGATGACATGTGCTATCTTAGGTAGATAGCAAATAGTTGCATTCTATGATGACATGTGTTATCTTAGGTAGATAGCAAATAGTTGCATTATATGATGACATGTGCTATCTTAGGTAGATAGCAAATAGTTGCATTCTATGATGACATGTGCTATCTTAGGTAGATAGCAAATAGTTGCATTCTATGATGATATGTGTTATCTTAGGTAGATAGCAAATAGTTGCATTCTATGATGACATGTGTTATCTTAGGTAGATAGCAAATAGTTGCATTCTATGATGACATGTGTTATCTTAGGTAGATAGCAAATAGTTGCATTCTATGATGACATGTGTTATCTTAGGTAGATAGCAAATAGTTGCATTCTATGATGATATGTGTTATCTTAGGTAGATAGCAAATCATTGTAGCTATAATGACATGTGTTATCTTAGGTAGATAGCAAATAGTTGCATTCTATGATGACATGTGTTATCTTAGGTAGATAGCAAGTCATTGTAGCTATAATGACATGTGTTATCTTAGGTAGATAGCAAATAGTTGCATTCTATGTTGACATGTGTTATCTTTGGTAGATAACAAATAGTTGCATTCTGTGATATGCTATCTTAGGTAGATAGCAAATAGTTGCATTCTATGATGTGCTATCTTAGGTAGATAGCAAATAGTTGCATTCTATGTTGACATGTGTTATCTTAGGTAGATAGCAAATAGTTGCATTCTATGTTGACATGTGTTATCTTAGGTAGATAGCAAATAGTTGCATTCTATGATGACATGTGTTATCTTAGGTAGATAGCAAATCATTGTAGCTATAATGACATGTGTTATCTTAGGTAGATAGCAAATAGTTGCATTCTATGATGTGCTATCTTAGGTAGATAGCAAATAGTTGCATTCTATGTTGACTTGTGTTATCTTAGGTAGATAGCAAATAGTTGCATTCTATGTTGACATGTGTTATCTTAGGTAGATAGCAAATAGTTGCATTCTACGATGACATGTGTTATCTTAGGTAGATAACAAATAGTTGCATGCTATGATGACATGTGTTATCTTAGGTAGATAGCAAATAGTTGCATTATATGATGACATGTGCTATCTTAGGTAGATAGCAAATAGTTGCATTCTATGATGACATGTGTTATCTTTGGTAGATAGCAAATAGTTGCATTCTATGATGACATGTGTTATCTTAGGTAGATAGCAAATAGTTGCATTCTATGATGACATGTGTTATCTTGGGTAGATAGCAAATAGTTGCATTCTATGATGACATGTGTTATCTTAGGTAGATAGCAAATAGTTGCATTCTATGATGACATGTGTTATCTTTGGTAGATAGCAAATAGTTGCATTCTATGATGACATGTGTTTTCTTAGGTAGATAGCAAATAGTTGCATTCTATGATGACATGTGTTATCTTAGGTAGATAGCAAATAGTTGCATTCTATGATGACATGTGTTATCTTAGGTAGATAGCAAATAGTTGCATTCTACGATGACATGTGTTATCTTAGGTAGATAACAAATAGTTGCATTCTATGATGACATGTGTTATCTTTGGTAGATAGCAAATAGTTGCATTCTATGATGACATGTGTTATCTTAGGTAGATAGCAAATAGTTGCATTCTATGATGACATGTGTTATCTTAGGTAGATAGCAAATAGTTGCATTCTATGATGACATGTGTTATCTTAGGTAGATAGCAAATAGTTGCATTCTATGATGACATGTGTTATCTTAGGTAGATAACAAATAGTTGCATTCTATGATGACATGTGTTATCTTAGGTAGATAGCAAATAGTTGCATTCTATGATGACATGTGTTATCTTAGGTAGATAGCAAATAGTTGCATTCTACGATGACATGTGTTATCTTAGGTAGATAACAAATAGTTGCATGCTATGATGACATGTGTTATCTTAGGTAGATAGCAAATAGTTGCATTATATGATGACATGTGCTATCTTAGGTAGATAGCAAATAGTTGCATTCTGTGATGACATGTGTTATCTTCGGTAGATAGCAAATAGTTGCATTCTGTGATATGCTATCTTAGGTAGATAGCAAATAGTTGCATTCTATGATGTGCTATATTAGGTAGATAGTAAATAGTTGCATTCTATGTTGACATGTGTTATCTTATGTAGATAGCAAATAGTTGCATTCTATGATGACATGTTTTTCTTGGCAGGGAGAAAACACCCAAAACTGAGATATTGATAAATTATTGGTGTGAGAACCACAAGACTTATGGAAATATTAATGCAGTTATTGGCTTCCTTGATCTATTTCCTATATGATCAATGTATTAAGGGTGTACTACACCCCTGGCCAATTTTGTGCCCATTTTTGCATTTTTCTCAAAAATTATGGCGCATTGGTGACAAGTAAGATATGTATATTATAGGGGCAAGAACTACAACTGCTGAACTGAAAATTCAGCAACTCAAGGCAAGTAGTTATTGATTTATTGATCAAATATTGGTTTTCCCTCATTTTTGACTGTAATTCCACAACTGTTGTCTGTGCTGAAATAAAATTTCCAGTGCAGTAGTTGCAGTCCTTGCCCCTATAATATACATATCTTACTTGCCACCAATGCACTATAATTTTTGAGAAAAATGCAAAAATAGGCACAATTGGGCAGGGGTGTAGTACCCCCTTAATATTAAGAATTATTATTTATATCAGGCTTTTGAGCGATACAATAAAACTCTATATTGTACAATATTTGCAAAATACCCAAATGCAATACAATATTTTTTTTATATTGTACGCGTATCTCGTACAAGTCGCGTGTTACCATGGTGACGGCACCAACACGCGTCATGATACAACTGTACAACAATACAGACACCGTAACGCCTAACGGCTCACATGAGATTTCGTACTGTATAAACAAGTAAAATCACAAACTTAATGCGCGGCAATTCTGGATGATGATAGCCTTAGGAAATATAGGCTAATCCACATCTACAAACAATCGGAAATTGTCTTTGGAGAGTAAACCCGGTGGCTAGGTAAGCTTAAATTTTCATTTCACCGCATAGCACAAGCCTGATATAAATAATAATAATAATATTGAATGGCTTATTTTCGTGTGATACAAGAATATATTGCACTCTATAGAAAAATATTCTTGTATCACACTCAAAGCCATTCAATATTATATAAGTATATACATTGCAGCTTTTAAGGGGGTACTACACCCCTGGCCAATTTTGTGCCTATTTTTGCATTTTTCTCAAAAATTATAGCGGATTGGTGACAAGTAAGATATGTATATTATAGAGGCAAGGACTACAACTACTGCACTGAAAATTCAGCAACTCAAGGCAAGTAGTTATTGATTTATTGATCAAATACTGGTTTTCCCTCATTTTTGACTGTAACTCCACAACTGTTATCTGTGCTGAAATAAAAGTTGTAGTCCATGCCCCTATAGTATACATATCTTACTTGTCACCAATGCGCTATGATTTTTTAGAAAAATGTAAAAATAGGCACAAAATTGGAAAGGGGTGTAGTACCCCCTTAATAGTTAATAGCTAAAACTGAACAAATATAGCCCCTGTCATCCCACCCGCCTTAACACGGCATAGACACTTAAACATGGTAAAACCCGTCCCAGATGTAAACAATTACTGCATATATTTGTTATCTTTCTTTTCTTTCCCCCTCTGCATTGAGGCAAACATAAAAATGTCATGGCTAATTAGGGAATCCTATGCTGTTACATATACAGTCTCTAAGGCTTGAATCTTTTCCCATCATGCATTGTGCAATTTTAAAAATGTCATGGCTAATTAGGGAATCCTATGCTGTTACATCTACAGTCTCTAAGGCTTGAATCTTTTCCCATCATGCATTGTGCAATTTTAAAAATGTCATGGCTAATAAGGGAATCATATGATGTTACATTTACAGTATCTGATGCTTGAATCTTTTCCCATCATGCATTGTGGCAATTTTAAAAATGTCATGGCTAATTAGGGAATCATATGCTGTTACATTTACAGTCTCTAAGGCTTGAATCTTTTCCCATCATGCATTGGGCTCTTTCATTTGAAATCTGCTGTTCCCCTGCAGAAGATTTAAGACAAATTTTCCACAGAGGGAGTATCTTTTGCAATAGTATTTGGAATGGAGTTACCCAGTTGTCTGTTCTATTTGAAACCCATACTTCATCTGTGTAACACTGTAGCTAAATCTTCCACAGAGGGAGTGTAGGTTTCAAATGGAATAACATGTTGTCATGATTGTGGAATGACTTCAAATATCATTATATGGTGGTAATTAGTTGTGCAGATGTAAAATAAAATGAACCGCCAAATTTCAACTGTTATGGTGGCCATTCGGTGACCCCAACTTAAATAGGTCAAACTATAGACCACTTGACATCATTGTTTATCAACAAAGGTGAGGGACTGGTATATTGATATGATTGAATGAACCACTGCCCTGTTTAATGGCTTTCTTGTACTATATGAAATGTGGTGGGCGATTTAAGATGCATGTGCCCTGAGCAAACTACGATGCGTACGCACACTGCAGGACAAAGAACAATGGAAATTGCCATAATTCACCGGGCAATGACGTCACATGTCAAGTGGCTATATGTTTGCTGAATCCCTATGATGAGAGGGGGTTAAAATATTGATCAAATCAATCAAAAACATTGGAAATAATAGTCAATCAGAGTGGGTTGATCCACTTTTCCGAGCCAGTACATGAGTGTATAGGCGCTGGTTGGACACACAGTGTATGCTGGCGTTTTTCACATGACATGTGTTATCTTAGGTAAAAAGCAAATAGTTGTATTCTATGATGACATGTGTTATCTTAGGTAGATAGCAAATAGTTGCATTATATGATGACATGTGTTATCTTAGGTAAAAAGCAAATAGCTGCATTTTATGATGACATGTGTTATCTTTGGTAGATAGCAAATAGTTGCATTCTATGATGACGTGTGTTATCTTAAGGTAAGACACTGTAGGAAAGGATTGTGGGTAGAGTGTCTACATCCTGTGCAATTAATAGCATTAGTGTTGCCTATCACACACGCAGGGTGATTTGTTCTGGCTTTAATAGGATTTGGCTGCAAGCAGTTTTCATGGTGTTTTTACCATCTTTGCTTTTTCTATGTAGGTTACAATTCAGAGGTTTTGGGTCGTCCCAATTATCTCTACTGATTTATAGTGCTATACGAGCTAGTATTTGTATCTTAGTTACTCAGGCACTTGGAAAAACTTTGATTAGTCCCAGGTGTGGGCTATTCCATTTAAAATCCACACCACCCCTGTGGAAGATTTTGGAAATATCTTCCACAGAGGAGTATGAATTTCAAATAGAATTAACAAATTAGTCAGCTGCATTTAAATTTCATAAAGCCTCTCAGCTGAGAAAGATTCAACTTGAATCTTCCACAGAGGGAGGAGGAGTTTCAAACAGAGTTGCCTAATGTTTAATTTGAAAGTCATACTCCCCCTGTGGAAGATATTTCTAACATCTTTCGCAGGGTGAGTGTGGATTTTAAATGGAATAGCCTGGTATGTACAGGTGCATGGGCTTAATATCAGGGGACCTGTCAGCTGTTGCTGATTTGCTGACACTTTAAAGCTGCTACTGCTAGATTGCCCAGTAGGAGCTCCTCATAGGATTAATTTGCCCTATCTGTCCCCCTTCCTGCCTATTATCCATCATCCGTCAGATGAGTACAATATAATGTGTGTATCTTGCCAAATGTTCACAAGGCAGCTATTGTACTTACTCACTTCTGGCACTGAGCAGTCAATTTCTAACAGCTTCCAAAGGGGGAGTGTGTTGGAACAAAATAACAAACGGTTTGTTGTATAAGTATAACAACAAGTCACACAAACCCATGTCTGTTCGGGCATGCATGATAATTATATTGGAAATACTATTTTATGTAGCCTGAATGTACATGTATGCATCTTAGTTATTGTCACCTTGTTTTTGTCCTTCTTTTTTTGTCTAATTTTAACATCATTTTTCTCTATTTTCTTCTTCTAAAGGTTTAATATTGTGCCTGTTTGGGGCTGATCAGAGTATAGGATATATGCTCAGCCAATCACATCACACTCAAATCATACCAGGCGTCAAATTGGGACAAGTTCATCTTTTAGGTAGGTACCTGTATTTTTCTATTACCAGATTAACACTTGAATTGAATTGCGCTATTCCAATTGAAATCCATACACCCCCTAAGGAAGACATGACCTTAATCTTATGTAGGGAGTGTGGATGACTCCATTTGAAATCTACACACCCTGTTTGGGAGCTCGGTATGGGAGTGTAAGGTTATGTGTATGTGGATATTGACTGGAATTGCCCAGTTTGTTGTTATACTAGTAATCTAAATAAGGGGGTTGAGTTTGCAATCAGATAGTATTGAAGGTGTCAAGTTTGACCCACTTAATTCTAAAAAGACAATAAATGCATGCAGTAAATAAACAAGTTATCATGTAAATGGTTAAGACCACAGCAGCTGATTGGTGTATCCCATCATGCTCTGCTGTGCCATAGTAGAACTGCACATGCCATAGAAAGTGTACACAAAATCCCTCACTTCAACTTTCAATTACTCACTTTTATCAGGGGAGCATAGACTTTTGTTTGAAAAAATATAATCTGTAAGGTGTTGTGAAACTATCCATAGCTCTCAATATTTAAGCGGCTCTTACTTATGTTTTGTATGTATTTGCTATGGAGCAAACAAATAGACTGCAATGCATGATGGGATACTTCAGCTACTGTGGGGAAACATACTAACTAACAAATAAACAGACATACAGATATTATCACCTGCAAGGGTATGTTCGCACAAACCCATTATCGTTAAAAAAATGCAAAAATCATTTTTAATTTTCTGATTGAGCGAATCGGTGATAGATCCTTAATATTTAATGAACCGAGTGAAAAAAGAAACAAAAACAAATAAAAACAAACAAACAAAAATGCCTGACATGTCAAAACATTTAAAGCCATAATGTATGATCTTATAATATGAAATTGGTTAATTTTTTTTAAACATGATTTTTTGGCATATTTGTAATGTTTACACATGTCCCAACTTGTACCTAAATGGAATCAGCCAAATTTGTTGTCTTCAAGTTTGTAGGTCAACAGAGCAAAGCTCATAAATCATAATTATGAATTATGACTTTATGTCCTCCTATAGAACTACATGTTAAACTGTCAAAATAACCAGTAGGGTTTCTTTCACTTTACCTTGTTATTTCAGCTCAAAAGTGGACAGAAACCCTTATCGACAATTATTATTACTAGTATTATTTTAGCATTTTGAGTATAGACAAACAAATTTAAAATTGGAAGGGAATCATACATTAGGGCTTTAATTACATATTAGCATGGCTGGTGAGAGCCACCCTGTATACAAGATAGTGTGTCAATATTGATATAAAGGTGAAACAACTGCATTGATTTCGGCATATATTTTCTTTCATTGGAGCTCTGCGGTATCAATATTTTACACAGAACCGAATTCAGTCTGACACAAATAGGTTTATGCAGCCTTTGGGACCTGCAATGTTTAGTCAGGGTTGCCAAAAGATTTCAGCCCAAATCGTGGGTCAAATAATCGAAAAGTCACCCAATTTTTCTCTTTACCATTGGTTTCTATGGGGCAGGAAACTATCGGAAGTCGCAGGAGCTAATGTTGAAAAGTCACCCAATTTTTTTCTTAACCATTGGTTTCTATGGGACAGGAAATTGTCAAAAGTCGTGGGAAAAATCTTCAAAAGTCGCCCAATTGGGCTACCAAATTGCGGGTTTGGCAACCCTGTGTTTAGTGCATGTAGAGGAGAGACTAACGTTAACAAATGATGTGTCTGGTCTCTAATCAACACTCACATGCTCATCTATCAAGGCACAGTTCTTCAACCCCAATACATTTGTACATTCATTGAATGACCTTTGCAGATTTGGGTATAAAAACTCATACTCTGCAACTTGAGGTCAAATTTCACACTACGATTGTTTAATAGCAGTTATTGAACTATGCCATTGGGATGAGGCCATTGTGGTCCATAGTGACTTCACATTCTTTATGTGCTGTGATAATGTGGCATGCATTTTGGAGTAGAGGCATTGTAGTTGACACTTTGTGTAGAGAACGGCATAAAGCCAAAAACCGCAAAATCTTTCTTCACTTGTGTGGTATTCTGTACATGTAGGCAACCTAGATGCTTTACATGACCTAATTCACCCTTTTCTATGCCATTAGTCAGTTTTCTTTGCACAATTTGCCTTTTCTTAAACATTTTTCTTAAAGGTGCAATTTCTGAACCCGATGTGATTGTAAACTGTCCTTTTTTGTGTCTTGTTTACAAATTACCAACATTTTATATTCATAAATTTTCAGTTCATTTGATTAAGAAGGAACCGTTTACAAGTGAACAAGACAACAAATAAATGCAAATCCTGACCGGCACACAACCCAACTTGAAAAAAAAAGCAAGGGAATGTTCTTCATTTGATAGTTTGTTCTCATGTTATTCAACCAAGCATGCATTATGTGTGGCAAGCAAATATGATGAGTTTTCATAGTACTCATTGTTAGGCATGTTAGGTGGATACAGCTTTACATAATTTCTCATGAATCAGTGACCTGCATTATACATTCAGTAGCGGCGGAGGAGCAACTGGGGTGAGGCAAGTGTTCTGACTGGGGGCTTTTCCCCTCCCCACACATCCCCCTGGTACTGCTATTGCATACCCGATGTAGTTCAGTGCAAATCTTGCCGTTGTATTTTTCTTTGTATATTTTTGTGCATTTGTTCTCTTCTTTTTGGTTTTGTTTTGTTTCTTTCTTTTGTGCAAATGCGGTTCTTTACTTTCTAGGTCAGTTATACTCGATAAGTTCTATTGACCTGTGTGACTAGTATTTCACCACTCTTGGTATTGTCTTTGTCAGGGAGCCTTCCGGGCTTGAAAAATAAGAAAGATGCGTATGTTCTAAATAATGGTGAGGTATTTGAGGCAGATGAGTATCAGATATCTCCTTGTGATGAGTTCCATTATGAAGTAGTGAGGCCATACATAACATGTATATGACACTAAACCAGGCCTTTCTGGGTTGCTTTATTGGGATATTCCATTTAAAATCCATAACCATTAAGCTATAGGACATTTTTTGTTTTTGCTATAGCCCCCGAATGAAATGTATTTAATTATGTTTGTACTCACTCAGGTAGCATTGTGTGTGAATTTTACATCAAAACTACATGTAAGTGCTATTCTTTTTTATGGTCATTTTAGTGTCTAAAATGGCCCAAAATGAGGCTTTTTCAATATTGCCGTCCATTTCTAATTGTCGCCCCCATAGACTTTATATGTAAAATAAAAAGGCCCATAAAAATTGAATAGCACTTAGTTCGGATGTAAAATTCACCCAAAATGCTTTTTGAGTGATTACAAAGATAATTAAATACTTTTCATTCGGGGGCTATGTGGAATTTATTTTTATTGTATTGCTTGTACAATTACATATTCACAATAAATGCATCTGAAACAAAGGTGACTACCCCTGTGGAAGATTGACCTTACATCTTTAAGAGGGAATATGGGTTTCAAATAGAATAGACAATTGGGTAACTTCCATTTGAAATACTCACCCCAGTTGTGGAAGATATAGGTGAAGCCATAATGCATAGGGAGTATGGGTTTCAAAATGATTAAATAAAATAAATAAATGTAGAAATTTATATAGCGCTTTATGCCGTAAACAGCCTCAGAGCGCTTTACATGTATTCCGCCGTCATTAGAATATGTCGGAACCACGCTTGCAGCCTACAAGTGGCGCAGGGTCCATCAGTACAACGACTGTGACTACCCCTAACAGCTTCCCATTGCACCTGGGTGGGGTGAGGCAAGCGAGGCAAAGCGCCTTGCCCAAGGGCGCAACACGGTGGTGGGACGGGAATCGAACCCACGCACATCAAGCAAGCTCTCAGATTATGAGTCCAAGGCCGTAACCACTGAGCCACCGTGCCCTTAACCCTGACCAATTACATTTGAAAAACATACTCCCCCTGTGGAAGATATTAACAAAATCTTCCACAGGGGTAGTGTGGATTTCAACTGGAATAGCCCATTGCTTTGCATGCTGGGCATAGGCTTCGACATGAAAAGTCTCAAGTTTTTGAGATATTTTCTCAAAATATCAAGAGCTATCTCAAGAACCACTGAACCAATACTAGGGTTGTTTGTACTCATTTTAATGCTTTTTTCATGCTGATACCAAATATGGTCATTCAAATGCTGATACCAAATATGGTCATTCAAATGTACAATTCGGAAATTTTTGAATTAAAAATAATAATTTGGAACTTGTCGTATGCAGTCAATACCTGTGTGGAGAGGGTTAAATACTGTGTGTTGCAACCCCAATATCTGAGGGAGAAAAAGGGTGGTTTTTTTTTTAATTGGGTACCATACTTGTATAAAGGCTTCTAGAAATTAAATGCTGTATAAGCCAATATTTTTGCATACAGATATTTTCGCATATAATAAAACACCATGAAAATTTTATCTTATCCAGTACCCTTTAATTACAAGGAAAATAAAAAGTAAGATACAAAACAAAAATATTCTACTGTTCAGTTACTACAGTATTAACTCTCTCCACGCAGGTGTCGACTGCAGACGACAAGTTTTTTTTATTAATTCAAATATTTCAGAATTGTATATTTGCATGACCATATTTGGAATCAGCATGAAAAATGCATTAAAATGAATACAAACAAACCTGGTATTGGTTCAGTGGTTCTTATAGCTCTTGATATTTTAAGAAAATATCTCAAAACTTGGACTTTTTATGTTGAAGCCTATGGCTAGTGCGCATTTCAGAATTGTAAATTTTCATGACCATATTTGGAATCAACATGAAAAATGCACTTAAAATGAGTACAAATAAGTCTAGTATTGGTTCAGTGGTTCTTAAGATAACTCGTGAAATTTTGAGAAAATATCTCAAAACTTTTGACTTCTTATGTTGTAGCCTATGCCTAAAACACAGAGCATTAATATGTGAGATGTTCTCCATACTGGGCTCCATTTTATCAGACACATCCAAGTTGAAGTTCAATTTTATTCTCACTATTATTGATCCCATCCTGTGCCTCCCATGTCTCGCCATTGTCTGTCTGTCAGCAGCCATCTTGCATATAGCAGGTAGAAGAAAACATCAGTAATAGGCTGTTCCAGTTAAAACCCATATACCCCCTGAAGACTGTCCTTCCACACTGTGAATTTCAAATGGGATTACCTAAATGAGTGATTCCATTTAAAATTCACACCCCCTGCGTGTCAGAGATAAGGTCATGTCTTATGGATTTCAACTTAAAGCCCAATGCAGCAGTGGCGTAGCCAGTGGGGAGGGGGGGGCAGGGGGCGGTGGCCCCCGCCGGCCATGGGCGCCGGTTCATGTAAGGCCGTCGGTAGGCGGAAGGCGTTGTTGAAAAAAAAATTGGGATAACAATATACTATTTTCCATCCAGGGGGACAGAAAAATTAGGAGAATTGTAACGAAAATGATGAAAAATTGACAATTGCACATAAAAAGTATGTGTTTTTATGTTAGTAGCGCCTATTATCCTATTAGCCCCCTCGGTTCCAAAATCCTGGCTACGCCACTGCAATGCAGTCTCTGTCATGACACAACAATTTAGCTGTGACAAGCCCAAAGTTATATGATGCTCTTAATGTCAAAAAAGGCTTGTGTGAATTTATGCAAGCATAATTTCAGACTTTATTGACATGCGTAATTACTAATAAGAAAATACAAATAAGTTTCGCCTATATTATAAGCCAAACAAACTTTAGGAGCAGACTGCACTTTCAATCATACATTATATAATGATAGAAAAATATTGATCCATTTTACATGAAATCATTTGAAATTCTAGAAGATTTTAGAGAGAAACATCCATAGTGGAAAGAATTTGAAGTTGAAGTTCTTGATGGTTGCATATATCTGAGTGAAATAAAATTTCCTTTAGGGAAAATGTGACTCTCATTTAAGGCAAGTCGGAGCTGTGCCTGAGCTAGCATTGTTTGTGCTCAAATTATTGGAAAAAAAATAAAGCCCACACTCGCAGGAAAAGGTATGGGTTCAATGTATGATATCCCAAGGCTCATTGTAATTGTTCTCCCCCATGTGCATGATTTTTCCTGGGAGGGAGGAAATAGCAAAAATTTTGTTGTGGCCAATTATTGGTCATAAGTTGTACTGCAATTATGGAAAAAAATGTGACCAGTGTTTTCCTTGACTCATTAGTATAAGGTCAATGCATTATCCTGCAGAAATAAACTGTACTATTTAAGCAAAAGTACCATAAGGTGATGGGACAATTTTTTTAAATTGTTATATGCATGTAAAATCAATTGATGTTTTGCCAAAAGTGGACAAAGTTAGACAGAAATTATTGCATGCAAGTAAAATCAGCTATTTTATGCAAAAAGTAGATTTATTTGACTGAAAAAATTGCAATTTATTTACAGTTTGGCGAAAACACTTGACTGACCGACCCTACTTGAAAGGTCCGTCCGCCCGTAGAACAGAGTTGTTTTTTCATCACCTAACTGGAAAAATATGGCCTGAAGGCTCTGTCTCACCTTAATATACAAAATACCATGGTTTCATTTGTTTTTGTGTTGAAACCAATCAACTGAGGCTGAAATGGTAAATTGACTTTCTGTCAGGTTGCAGCACTTAACCATCATCAGTTGTAATAAAGCCTCCATGCAAGTATTTATAGAAAATAGTTGATCACTCTACATTCTAAAATAAGGCAGTATCGTAGTTCCTATTGTCAGAATCGTGGATGCACAATGTAGCCGAGATAAAAATTTAGGTTATTTTCGTCTCGGCAATGTACAGCAAATAGACTGAAGCTCTGATTTATGTTCATTTTTTGTCCAAAAAAGTGTAAAAAACCTGATTTTGTGCTCGCTACGCTCGTAAATGATGAAATTTTGGGACTTTTTGTATACTCTTCCCAATGGGGGGTGCGTCGCTGTGTACGGGTCTGTTTATGTGATTGTTTTACTACCATCATTTCCTTTGTGCTGTTGTGGCCTGATCTTCCTTCAGCTGGAGAACAGAAACCATCTTATGCATTGATTTGAAGACGTAACTTCAGTTCATTTGTATAAGGAAATAAAAGTGGATAAAGATGATTTCCAGTGGTGGCACCACCCGTGGGGCAAATTCCCCCAGTCAGAACTCTTCCCCCTGTTGTCCCTTCCAGTAAAACCCAAAAATTATGAAAATTTCCACTTTTTTCAGCAATTTTGCACGAAATTTGTTGATTCCCCACCCCAAATTCACTTTGTTCCCCCCTCCCCCAACATCCCCCTGCAAAAAAATCCTGGCGCCGCCACTGATGATTTCAAACAGTGGTGTTGCGTCTTAGGGCATGAGAGGCATGTGCCCCCCCTAATCGATTGCAAAATTGAGAAAATCCCTAGGAAAATTGCTGAAAAACAGTCTGTGCCCCCCCAATCAGACCCAGTGCCCCCACCCACGCTATGCCATTGATATCAAATTACAGGTGAATGAACACTTGCCCTATATTCTATATCCTGACATTTTGTGTTTCACTTTAATTTTCATCCAACAATTGCCCCATATCGTATTGGGCTATCTCAGTTGAAATCCATACTCCCCTATGGAAGATATGACCTTAATCTCTCATACAGGTAGTGTGAATTTCAAATGGGGTTATCTGAATGGGTGATTCCATTTGTAATCTACATCCCCTGTGTGGGAGATTAAGGTCATGTCTTTCATAGGGGGTGTATGGATTTCAACTGGAATAGTCCATTATGTACTAAGCCTTTTTCCTGAAAATTGAACTAAATTGAGACTCGCAAATAGAGACTTGACCCCGATTTGCTGTTGATGTTTTGCTCGCAGATCGACATCTGTATATAAAATATTCAGTTCCGACTCAATTTTTCACACTCTTCTCAAAAACCTTTTTATTTTCAGTATAAGGCATGATTGTACTTGTTTTTAATATAAAAAAAACATGATTCCATCACGCAAATGATGTATATTTTATTTATTTAAAATCAATCGCAGACGTTTTACATTTGTTGTGGGCAATTGGTATCAGTGAGATTAATGATACTTGGATGTTGTGATTTATAGTGCGCTACGCACAGGCACAACACCTAGACGTTGATCCACAAGCCTCAGCACACTATTAGCTGGCCATTGCCAGGTAAAATAATTCTGAGCTATTCCGTTAATTTTAAAGTCTGCCACTCCTCTGTGGAAGATTTAATACGAAAAGTCCTCCACAGAGGGAGTGTGTTTTCCAAATGGAATTGGCTAGGGTTATTTGTTTTGAAATCCATACTCCCTATGTATATGGCTTTAACTATATCTATATCTTCCACAACTGGAGTGAGTATTTCAAATAGAAGTTACCTACTTGTGTATTCCGTTTGAAACCCATACTCCCTCTTTGGAAGACTTTAGCTAAATCTTCAACAGGGGGAGTGTGGAGTTCAATTGGAATAGCTCAGTTTCAATTAGAGCATGAAATCTTGAAGCATGACGGTTCAAGATTGAAATCAGAGGTTTACTCTTATGTGGAGATTGAGACTTGTGATATAGGAGCAAAAACATGTACACAGAAATGCATGGGTCACAAATATAATGATGAGCAAGACTGACTAGACTCAGGTGCAAGCTAGTTGTTCATCAGCAACAGTGGCGGCACCAGGAATTTTATTCCGGGGGAGGGGCGCATTTAGAAGGGGGCACATTTTTTTGCAGAGCGGCGCCTGCTTTTATGTGATTTTGCAGAGTGGCGTCTGACTTTGTGTGGGCGCCCCCTCTATTGAAAATTCCTGGATCCGCCCCTGGGGGGGGGGGGCATTGTGGGGGCAAAGTGAATTTCAGGGGGTGGGCAAAATCAACAAATTTTGCGCAAAATTACCGCAAAAAGGTTTAAAAGGTCGTAATTTGGGGTTTTTACTGGGGGCAAGAGGTCTGACTGGGGGATCGCCTAATTTACATGATTCTTTTATGAGGAATGTCAGTTAAGGTTCATTCATATACTACGCCGCAATTGCTTTGCGGTGCGGTATTACATCGTGTATCGCAAAAAGTTAAATACATTTTTATTTGAAAATGGGACAAGTTGCATTGAGTTACAGCAAAAAGTTATTGATACATCGGCAAGAGACCGCACCGCAAAGCAATTGTGGTGTACTATGAACAGACCTGACCTTTAATTTAGTCATTGCCTTACAAGAAGATCGGTGATTTCTCTATTGATATCAGCAATAAAACTACAGAATAAAATGACAAAGTTCAGCTACTACCTCAACTGAATTCAACATGTAAACACACACATTTATGAGCAAACTCATTTTAAGAAATCATGCAAAATTGCATGTTTTATGCCTATTTCCCTTCAAATTGCAAAACTACTCAATTTGACTTTTATTGCCAGTTAGAACTAACTAAGGGATTAAGATTGAGCTATGTCCATTTGGGAAAACAGAATAATATCTTTTTAATCCAAACAAAAATAGTTCTGTATTTTTCTGGAATAGGGAGTGAGTAGTACATTGTGCTAATTACAAATGCCGATTTTCACCATGCCATAAAATATATATTTCAACTATATTTTCTGCATGTCAAATTGAAGGTAGTATAGATTTTTTTATGTTTTTATATGATGAAAATGTAAATTAGATAATCCAAAGTATGTAAAATTGGGTCAGGTTATCAAAACTAAGTTCCACATGAGTCTTTGTACTTCAAGTTGTACCACAGATGACACATATTTCCTTCAATTTTTTTACCATGAAACGATTCAGAGCATTGGGCTATTCCAATTGAAATCCATACACCCCCTATTGAAGACATGACCTTCCACTTCCACACAGAGGTTGTGCATTTCAAATGGAATGAACCTGAATGGGTGGCTCCATTTGAAATCTACACCCCCTGTGTGGGATATTAAGGTCTTGTCTTCAATAGAGGGTGTATGGATTTCAGCTGGAATAGCATTGCATGGAAAGAAGTGGTTCAGCTGCAAATTGTGATTTTCATATATATTCCATTTTCTCCTTTCTATTGTCATAAGTGGGTGCTATCACTAGCTATTATTAAATCATAGCCCCAGATTCACACACAAATTTACTGAAGTGATTGAATTTATTGCAAAATAAAGAAAAATAGTATTCTCCCATGATGCACTGCAGCATTGGGCTATACCATTTAAAATCCACACTCCCCATGTGGAAGATTTTGGAAATATCATCCACAGGGGGAGTATGCATTTCAAATGGAATGAACACATTAGGCAGCTCTATTTGAATTTCATACACCCTCTGAGAAAGAATCTTCCACTGAGGGAGGGTGAGTCTCAAATGGAGCTGCCTAATGTGCTAATTCCATTTGAAATTCATACTCCCCCTGTGGCAGTTATTTCCAAAATCTTCAACAGGGGGAGTGTGGATTTTAAATGGAGTAGAACATTACAACAACATCCATGTATTTTTTGGCTCCCTAATGGTTACCTCAAGCTGTTGAACCCGCACTTATTTCTTAAGTAATTTTACCCAAAATAGGGACCTATATCTAAGGATTCTGGTAAAAGCAATGTTATGATTTAGGTCAAATTTTAATTTTGTTATTCTTTGCCAAAAATTATTTATTACATAGTATTAGTAACAACTGTCATGGAGGTTTTCTGATCATTTTAATAACAGTTACACACTCTCTAAATAGCTCTAAATGTACACCGAGTGGAAAGAGTCAGAAGAAAAAAAAGTGAGAGAGTGAAATGGAGGACAACCCCTATTTGAGTGGACAAATTTCACTCTAAAAGGATTGAAAAAAAGTACTAGTCTGTATACTCTCATAAGAGTGAACATTGCCTAATGAAAATGTACTTCCTTTCATTTTAGAGCACTTGTTTTCCACTCAAAAAGGGGCTGTTCTTTGTTCAACTCCTTGAAAGAGTGGAAATTCACTGTTTTACATTTAGAGAGTAACAGCAACAATTCAACATTGATAACTGAAGCTGCTTGCTACAGCAACAATAAACAATATGGCAACAATGACAATATGGCAACATACACAATGAAAAGAACAAATAAAAAAAATTGAAAGAAAAAAGTGACTAATTTTCCTTTTTATTCTTTTATAGATTGAACTTTCTTTTTGACTGTGAAATGGTAATTTTAGATTGTTGAGATTAATTTTCATTCCAATATTATTATACTGGTAATTTGGTGATGTTATTGGAAATAAAATGCCAAATATAGATTTAATCTCATCCATTGAACAGTTAGTGTGTGGGAGGGTAGAGAAATTTACTGTGTATAGGGTGGTTGAAAAGGTGCACTACCGTATGATACGTTTATTATTTATCAATGGCATCATGACATGCCATAATATTGAGCACGGCCAGGGCTTGAACCCAGGACCACAGTGGTGTGGTGAAGATACAACCGCTGCGCTAACTCATTCTCCAATATGTGACACGATCAAGGGAAATGAGTCGCATGTCGCTAATATTGATTTTGAGATATAGAGGTTATCCACTTCACTCATGCGTGACTACTAACAAAAGCCGCTGATTCCCGTAGTATTCCTCATTCAAACCAATTCAATGCACGACCTCGGCGTTACCTGCATGACTTTGGCGGGCTATTTTGAAGCAGTCATGGTTGCACATGCAGGTACTTCTTTTGAAAGTCCTAAACAAGGTATAGCAGTCTCAGATAGGATATGCAACTTATAGAACACGGATAACCTCTATTGGCAAAGAAAGTGTTTGTATTCTTTTGTTTTACGTTGTTTTCAGCGATTGATAAATTGACGTAAAAGAAAGTCGTATCAACATAGGTGTTTCAGTTTCTGAAAGCTCTAAATGTCCTCTTAAGGAATAAATGTAAAACTCATTTTCGACCAGGGTCGACATGTGACTCATTCCCCTTGATCATGTCACATATTTGTTAACCAGTTTGTTTCAATCTATGTTTTCTCTTTGAAGGCAACAAGAACACTTCAGAATCTGAATGAAGCGGATTACATATTTGTAAGTTTATTTTCTTTTATATTTATAAATGTTGAGTTTTTATCATTCTATATTCCGGTTCTCAACTGGGCCCATTGGCCAAACCCACTAATATTTGGTCCATAAACTCTAAAATGTTTAGGAAAACATAAGAAAGGGTATTTTTCATGTATGTTGGAAATGTGTTTGGCCTCTTGTGGTCCTCAAACCCGGGGGGGGGCACTTGTATTTCAAGTAAAAAGTTTTTCAGCATTGGGCAAGTACAGCGCTGTACCTGTTTAGGGTATCAAAAACGCCAAAAATCAGGAAAAAGGGTATAATTTTCCAAGCAAAATACTTGCTTAGGGTACCAAAGTTTAATGGCAAAATAAAAAAGGGTGAAATAGGCTATGTTTGGCTTCTATCAGAACAAATCGTAGGGTAAAACATTAAGAAACATCAAACTACTTATATTAAACAAGAACCTGAACATGAATTTTTACTTTCTTAGTGTTAAAAAATGGCAAAATACTTGTTTAGGGTATGTTTTGAGAGTCCATACATGAGCATGGTGTCCATCACGTAATGTAAGTGCACCCCCCCCCCCCGGGCCTCAAACAAATAAGTTGAGAAACCCTGTTGTATTTGAGACTTGTTCTTACAAAATAAGAGGAAATTAAGTTGCAAATCTTTATTTTTGGATTAATACGGCAAGATTCATAATCTCAGAATCATACGCTTTAAACTGATATAACTTGCCAGGATTGCTCCCTTGCTTTTTGTTCAAAAATCAATATTTCAAAGCAGAATTCTTTTGTTTTCTATTGTTTTTTTGGCATGTTCAATGAACTATATCTCCTTTTCTTCCATGATGAATTTTTGCTCATTTTGTGAGAACAGGTCTCATTTGTTCTGTATGTTATTTGCGTGTTTTTGTGTTATATCATAAATATTCCCGAAAATGCATTAGCTTTTTTTTCTGAACCATCAAACTTAATTTATAATTAGAATTAAACATTTTATGACATTTATGATGAAGAGGCACTTCATACCTGTCCTCCAACTTTAAATTCAAGACGTCATAGTGACAAGAAAGTTTAATAAATCGGTAAATATCATGCATATGTCTTATTACCATTGAGATCATTCACCTCATTTCAAGCAGATATTTTATAATTCAAAGTAAGAATTTTAAGGACTCTTTAATAGTGAACTGTTGCATATTCCTCTCGTTTGAAAAACATAATAAGGAAAATGCTTGTTTTTAATTCATGGGCATTTTTATAACAAGGGTATTTACATCAAGGTTTACATGCAAGTCTATGGAGAGAGTGGTCATCGAGGGCACTATCAACTGATTTTTTTTCATGCAGGTTTATTCGCCATAGAAGCGATGTAACAGGATTAACTACCACAGTAATAGGTTAAAACAATTTTTGAATAAAATAAATAAATAATGTAAATAACCATGATGAGTGAGATGGCCAACCTGGGCAAACAAAGTTTCCAAATTCAGCAACCCACCACAAGCTCTTAATCAGAGCCCTCATGATATGACATCCAGTCTACAGTCTGTCCACATAGAAGTACAAACCAAATATGTGGCATCGGGGGTCGATGCTTTGCATCACACACACTGCGTGTTTAAAAAATGCGACATGAAAAGAGCGTGGGCGCTCGGCAAGTACAAATCTCACAGCAGTTGACGCGCCAAAGAAGCATTAACACACGCATTGCACTAAAATAATTATTCTCATACCTCCCGTTTCCGAGGTCTGTTTACTTTGTACTTCTAGGTGGACAGACTGTAGTGACAAGGGTACATACAAACCATGCACAAACCCTCTGATTACGAAGCTAGTCTCTCTACTAGCATCATGCTCTGATCACCACAGATCCTGAGACTGCATGCCCCTCCCCTCCCCTCTGATCGCAAAATATTTAGTGACCACTGCCAGCTGAGATTCACAGGCACGTCTAGAATAGCTCAGAGACTGTAGGTCATGGTTTCCACATTTGTTTTTAACATGACAACTTTATTGAGGACTAATCTCAAGGCTCATCTCACAGCAGTTGACGCGCCAAAGAAGCATTAACACACGCATTGCACTAAAATAATTATTCTCATACCTCCCGTTTCCGAGGTCTGTTTACTTTGTACTTCTAGGTGGACAGACTGTAGTGACAAGGGTACATACAAACCATGCACAAACCCTCTGATTACGAAGCTAGTCTCTCTAGCATCATGCTCTGATCACCACAGGTCCTGAGACTGCATGCCCCTCCCCTCCCCTCTGATCGCAAAATATTTAGTGACCACTGCCAGCTGAGATTCACAGGCACGTCTAGAATAGCTCAGAGACTGTAGGTCATGGTATCCACATTTTGTTTTTAACATGACAACTTTATTGAGGACTAATCTCAAGGCTCAGAATCTGAGCTACCCTCCACCAGTGTACTCTCTGTGTATATGTTGGAATGGCTGTTACACCATATGGTATTGGTATGAGAGGATGTCATCACTAATACATGTAGGTACAGCACCTTAAACATACACTTAACCATGCAGCAACCTCAGGGAACCCACGCAGAAATTTTTATGTCAAATATATATCAAAAGTATATCAAAAATATGTTAAATGGCATGTTGATACAAATTTGATATATCAAAACTATGTCAAATAGATTTTGACATATATTTGATTGTATCAAATATGTGTCAAAAAAATTGAAGTATGTCAAAACTATGTCAAATTTAACTTAGATTCTCAAATGAAAAGTATGAGGGTCAAATTTGTGTCAAAATTGTGTCAAATCTGTGTCAAATTTGACTTAAAAAAATTTTTGTATGTCAAATTTGTGTAAAATTTACTTAGTCATTTTCCTGATAATTTCAGTGTGTCAAAATTATGTCAAATCCAACTCAGAAAATTTGTTTGTATGTCAAATTGGTGTCAAATTTTACTTAGTCATTTTCATGATAATTTCATTGTGTCAAATTTGTGTCAAATTTTACTTAGCCATTTTGTTGATAATTTCATTGTGTCAAAATTGTGTCAAATCCAACTTATACATTTTACTGACCAAATGCATGTACATTGTAAAATGAAACATTGTTTTATCTTTTTTTAGCATCATTGAATTTTTAGAATCAAACATCATGATCAGTAGAGAATATGAATTTAATGACCGCATAGAATATTTACTGTTTATCATGGTTTATTGAAACTACATATCAAGACATAAGATCAAGATCTGACATGATTATAAGGCTTTGTATAATGTGAAAAGAAACTGAACAAAAAGGTGTTGTTCAACAATGTTTTAATATAAACTAATTCACTGACGTTTCGTACAAAACGTCAGTGAATTATTTTATATTAAAACATCGTTCTTTTATCTTTTTACCATGCGATGTAACGTGGGACTCTTAATGTTTTTTTGTATAAATTAAATTATGTGACCCAGTGTGTGCCCAATGCTTCTGGTGTGTCAGGCCGGGGCACTCAACTTTAGAAGTGATAGTATGTGCCTGTCAATAGGCCCCTCTTTTGAAGTTGACTATACCCGATGACTCCTTTTTTCAAAAAGTCATACCCCTCTTTTTAGGTGCGGCTACCCAATGACCCCTTTTTTAGTTGCGACTACCCAATGACCCCCTTTTTCTAGAATGGTATCACTAAAATGCCACAACATAATGCACCAACTTTCAAATTCTCTTATTTCAGCAAATTTGCATTGAAATTTGGAAAATTTTGAACAAGAAATAGGATTTTGCTCCATTTTTGAGGCAGCCAGATCAAAGTAATTACGATTTTTGGTCATTGCAATTTTGTCCCAGTATTTGAGCCAGATGGAGCAAACTTGTTCCCCTTCCCTCCTGTCCCGGTCAGTATGCTTCTGGTGTGTCCAGGCCGGGGGCACTCAACTTTAGAAGTGACAGTATTATGTGCCTGTCAATTGGCCCCTCTTTTGAAGTCTACTATACCCGATGACCCCTTTTTTGAAAAAGTCATACCCGATGACCCCTCTTTTTGACTACCCAATGACCCCCTTTTTCTAGAATGGTATCACCAAAATGCCACAAAATAATGCAGCAACTTTCAAATTCTCTTATTTCAGCAAATTTGTATTGAAATTTGGAAAATTTTGAACAATGAAATAGAATTTTGCTCAATTTTTTTTTTTTTTTCTAGCCAATAACCCCTTATTTGATATCTATACCCAATGACCCCTGCCCCCAATATTTTGTACCGATAGGCCCCTACTTTGTGATGCCAGTAGGCACATACCTTCACTTATAAAGTTCCCCCCGTCAGGCAGGGACCGTGTAGGGACCAGCTCCAGGAAGTCTCATGAATTAAGTTGCTTTGAGGCATCATCGGAAGAGCTGGCCGGGCCTACTCATTATGATTTAGTACATAATTTTTAAGGATGGCATTACTAGTTTATAGCTATAAGCTTGAGATGAAAAACGGATCATTCCTAAGAGCCGTCTTGCTGAGTGATGTGCTATCAGAATTTTTACAATCTCGTGGTGAAAATTTATATGACCCCCCTTCTGCCCACGCAGACTCAATCCATTGTTTGAACTAAGGGGTGAAGCGTGCAAAAACATTTATAGGTCTAGTACAATGTAAGTGTCAGGAAAGGGAGCGGAACATGGACAAAATTTTGCGCTCTTCATGATAAATATTTTAATTAACTCCTATTTTTGGTGTAAATAAATTATGACCCCCTCCCATTTTGGCATAAACATTATGACCCCCCAGTATTTTCACGACCCCACCCCCATTCGGGGAAAAATGACAGCCCCCTATTACTAACAGGGCATTAATGCACTGGGCTAAATGCAGCTAACCATGCATTAAACCAAGGGAATTTCTTGTTTCGGTGCTCCTACATAAGAGAGGAACTTCCATTCAGAAGAAGAAAAAGAAAATGGCAGCTTGTGGTGGTGGATTTGAATTTTAACGGTTCAATTTTCGTTTTAAAAGCTTAAAGCCAGTCTGTCATGCCAACGGAGGAATGCATCAATATCATCTAGTCATGAACATTATATACAATGTGTGATTCGGTGGACAGGCTTGAGCTATTATATAGTAAACGAATCTTATGACTGCACTGCAGTGTGACGTGAATCATGAATGCATGCAGCATGGTGGGACAAGAATGGAGTAAGATTTTAGTTTTGGCTGTTCATGCTGCTACTGAGTACCAATCAATTTAAGACTAAACTGCATCATCGGATGCTGTATGTACTGGATAAAGCACATGGTAAGTATACAGTCAACATTTTTGAAAATTAAAAATGTATTTTAAGCTTACCTATACTTCTACTTATACACATGACTACAGTACATCACTACATGTATCACTGTAGTCTGTACCAGTTAGGGTGCATCAAGTGCCCCTCATTTCAACCATATTTTTTTGCTCCTAGTGTCAAACTGTACCATTTAACTAGAAAATCATCCCCTCCAAATTTAAATTCAAGCGGAGGTCGGGAAGGGGTCCACGTGAGCTTAAAGTTCGGACAGAGGCAACCGGCAGCTAAAGTCCGGCTGGCAGCTATTGTATTATGTATACAGTTATACACACACATTAATAGCTGCCTTTAGTGAAAGTTTTTATAGTACTTCAAATCTCAGACAATACTCAATAAAATGCAAATCCATTTGAACTAATCACAAAGGCAGCTATTTTCAGACATATTTGACGTTATAATAATAGCTGCCATGTGCATGTTTCTCTATTTACAGCCGTTTCTGCATGGAAAATGGGTCCATCGCGCACTACAAGCTTGAAGTTTGTGCATGGTAGGTGTTTTTAACTTAATGACAAATAAATCAGGCAGCTATTTAGTTTTCATTACGTTATACTGCACATCACCGTGGCTGCCTTATGAATAACAATGTAATAAATGTACTTTTACCATTGCTTTTTATTTAATATCAGTCCATATATGATACAAGTTTGGTAAATTAGGTAGTATCATTCAGTTTACGCTTTCTCAGGTTAGGGGTGGTGCAATAATTATGTGTACCGGGGGTGAATTCTCAAATGGTCTGCCAAAATCGCTTGTTCCCCCTTTGGCTGTGCCAAAAACCTTTGCCCCCCCTTCGACGTGCCAAAAACCTTTGCCCCCCCTTTTGACGTGCCAAAAATCTTTGCCCCCCCCTTACACATACAAGATTTTGGGGACCCCGAATTTAAAACCTTATATTGTCTTAACATATAATGCGAGCGCAGAGAGCTGGAAATTTTGCATATTTGAGCGTGTTCTTAATGTTTTCCTACGCCTTTTTAGGGCGTAATATAGAAACGGTGCCCAAAATATCTGTGCCAAAAATTGCTTGCCCTCCCTTTCGACCTGCCAAAAATGCTTGCCCCCCTTTTGGCCTGCCAAAAATCTTTGCCCCCCCTATAATTCATTTATATCAAAATGTCTTGCAAGTGAGAGCAAGATAGAAAATGGACACCTAATCTGAGAAAGCGTAAACTGAATGACACTATCTAATTTACCAAACTTGTTTCATATGGACTGATAAATATTAATTAGCAATGGTAAGATAAGTACATTTATTGCATTGTTATTCATTGAAGTATTACGGTAAGGTAACGTACGCACCGTACATATTTAAGCAGGTTTCCTTGAAAAATATTTTCTTTTAATTTTCTATGTATACCCGTGCTGTATGTAAAATTTGTATTGTATTTTTGGACCAATTTGGCTGCATGAGTATAGCAAATGTGTTAACTAAGGTTTGCCTATCATACCTTTAATAGAAATAGTTACGGTACTTGAGAACTAGGCATGCTTGAGAGCTTCGAAAATGTATTTTGGGTCAATCTGGGAGAAAAAAATCCCAGGTAATGGATTCTTCCCTGATGGATTCTAATTTCTAAAAAAGTAATGTGGAAATACCTGCCCAACCATATACTCTTGATGATCCTGAATTTCTTGTTGATGACACCAAATATTTTTTCAGTTGTTTCAGAAAACTACCAAATGTGTAAGCTTATTTAATTTGTAACTTTATGTTCAATTTGCTTTCAGATGCTATTGAAAAGGGATCCGAATGCGGCAGGAATAGCAACTCATCAATGGCGACTCATCAAGAAGAAAATGCTGTACATATCAGTTATGCAAAATGAGGAGTTCAGAATTCAGATTTTACGCAAAGAAGAATGTGAAAAAAGAACCTTGCTAATTTTGACTCGGACTGTTAAAGATCATGCAGATCTGGATCATGCACATAAAACTTAACTTTAAAGACCATTTTTCTGATTCATGATTTCAAATGGATCCGTCAAAACTTCGCACTAATTATGTGTCGTACTAATTATTGTTTAGAATACATGAGTGGCAAACTTAAGACTATTTTTCTCACTATTTGGCCCCAAAAAAAGTCAGATTGCTCTTTCCGACCGATCAACAACTTTATGTGAAATAATCTGTATTAAGGTCACAACAACTTTATGTGAAATAATCTGTATTAAGGTCACATGTGTTTGTTTTTACATACCGTATTTGAATTTTAATTTGGTATTAAATTACTCGCAAAATATTTTACAGGTCAAGCTACAAGTTTAAAAATATTGGTTGAGAGGTAGTCGGGTAAATAGTATATCAATAAATATTGGGCGTAAAGCATCCAATTCTGTCATTAATATGTTTTCATCAATATTTTCAGTGATTTTTGGTTTTCATTGGGCAAAACTTAAGCTTAATGGAAAATTAAGCCCCTCCGTGCCCCTCACCTTTGTGGTGCAGCCATGTGATCACATTCTGGCATACTTTTGACATAACCAAGAACTACATGTCAAATATGTATCAAATTTATTTTGACACAAATTTGACATATCAAAAGTACCAGGGTATGTCAAATATGATCCTGTTTGACACAATTTTGCACAAATCTGAATATTTGGTGGCATTTTTTTGCCCTCAAGTGGGATTTCCAATAACTTGGCACTGACTGGAAGCTGAGCATGCACCTGGGCAACAGGGTAGAAAAGGATTCCCTGTGCTGGCTCGATCACCTCAACGGCAGCTCCACCACTGCATTCACATCAGTGTGTCAAATATGATCACGATTTGATACAATTTTAACATAACCAAGTACTATGTCAAATATGTATCAAATATATTTTGACACATATTTGACATATCAAAAGTATGTCAAATATGATCCTGTTTGACATAATTTTGACACAAAATAATATTTGACATGATTTTGACACAAATGTGATTTGACACACTTTTGACATAGAACTATGTCAAAAATATGTCAAATTTTTATACAAATTTGACATATGTCAAATTTATGTCAAATTTGTGTCAAATAAATGTCCCAATTCTTATCGTTTTTGTTTGACATAATTTTGACATATGTCAAAATTGTGTCAAATTTCGGTCAGGGAAGATATATTATACTTCCCATAATGCATTTCTCCCATTTTAATTTCCTGTACTCAGGGTCGGATCCAGGAATTTTTGCTAAAGGGGGCGCCTTTTGGTCGAAAACGAAAAAAATGTGTTAAAGGGGGTTACCCCCTCGAAAACTCAACGGTTTGGGCCCATTGTTTGCTGTTCATGGCTGAATTTGTTCCTTTATTTTTAATTTCTTACAATTTTTGTATTTTTAAGTTACCGGCGCCCTTTGCTAGTCAAAAAATAGAGGGGGCGCGCGCCGGCTGCGCCCCTAAATCCGCCCTTGGTACTGATTTGCTATCTAGCGCAACACAGGTTGATAGTGGGCTGTGTGTCCTGAGCTCACCACCCTTAGCGTTACATGACAAATATTATGAATTTTTACACCAACCGGGTTTCTAATTAGATTATCTCGACAATCATCAACCCTAAACTAGCAAAAGTATACATTTTTGGACAGCTGAAGGCATAAGCAATTCAAATATATACATTTCAACTCATTATACAGGGTGACCTGCAAGTTATACAGGGTGAAATAAAAAAGATTTTGATAAAAAATGGGTCACTCAATGCATTGCTTATTACCAATTTACAGCAATAAACTGGAAGTAAACAACATTCATTTGGTTAGAGGATATGGAGAGCCAACTGACTTTGGAAGAAACCAAAATCACAGCTGTTTGGTAATCTAGGAATATAGGGTGTCCCAAAGTATGTTAGATTTTTTTACAATTCAACATATTTTGAACCTAAACATTTTCCCCCCTAACCGATACAGAAAAAATATGTCCATATTTAGATTCCTCATCAAATTTCCCTTCAGAAAATCTATACTTTGACTATGATATGTTCAGTAATTAAAATTTTACAGTAACTTTTAGATTTTGAAGACATCTGCATTACTTACTACAGTGTTTAATATGACAACGGGTAGTTTATTATGGAAAAGTTTGTATTTTCTAGACTAAACCAATCATAAATTATTAAAAACAATTAGTAGAATTGTTTAGCTGTAAGGCCATGAGTGTTTTAGATGCTAAATAGAGTCCAAATCCAATTTACAGCCTTTACAGAA
Source organism: Amphiura filiformis (assembly GCF_039555335.1). Classification (NCBI taxonomy): domain Eukaryota; kingdom Metazoa; phylum Echinodermata; class Ophiuroidea; order Amphilepidida; family Amphiuridae; genus Amphiura; species Amphiura filiformis. The sequence continues at coordinate 43,852,008 of NC_092629.1, read as the reverse complement.
GCAGATTATGCACTAAGAATATCAATCCCATAGAGTTTGTGTGTACCACATCCCCCACCACCACATCCCCCACCACCGCCACCCTGCCCATTCTGAATTCTATGAAGCACAGTGTCAGTATTAAAAAAAGCTAAAGTATTTCTTTTTACAGGGTTGAAAGTGCATTTTTATTTAGCAATAAAATGAGACCACAAGCATGACAATACCTTCTTGCTTGACAGAGATATCATCATTTGTTTTGAGTCGACTTTGGCAAAATGTAACCGCCACCTTTTTTTTGGTGGCGAGCTCAAGACACACGACCAGTGACGAAGTGTTGATAGTGACGAAATGTATCTTAACGAACAGAGCCCATCCAGATCTTTCCAAATTTGTTTATTTCTTGTCTATCGACCCATGTTTACCAGTCTATTCTCAAAATGAAAACAAGAGGAACTTGTACAAATTAATGGGAGTGTCGTTTGATGAAATTAGCTGATACATCATGTTGCAAAGGATTCTGGGAAGGGTATGATATCTTCTCTGCAGCAACCTGATGTGACACAGAAATGTGTGTAGGAGGGTGACTGTTGTCTAGCCGGATATTTTAGCGGTATTGATATTTTCGCAAATTGAACTGTTTGGAGCAGTCTTGCGGTTTCTAGTGCTCGCGATTACAAACATTTTACACATTAACCCCCTGGACACTACTGGTCATCTACAGCATTTCTGATTGGTTGATAACTTGAAATGATCATTTCAATTGCCAATATTATGACTAGGCTTTAAACTATTTAAGGCCAGACTTGCATTTGCAGATGATCTTATTGATACCCTCCTTGATTGGTTCAAAATTGGACACAATATTCATTTTGGCCAATCAGCAGGTAGTTCTCATAGGGTTAAAGCCTATGGATAACATATATTTTTGTGGGCTTTTGAATTCGCAGTTCTGAAATTAACCGCTTAAAGCGCAAAAATAAAAGCTTGTGAAAATTTCCGCCTAGATACGGTATTGTGATACAGGTGAATTATAAACTACCTCGGGATCATTTAAATATAATGAGTTGAAGTGACATAATTATGGCTAGTGACAGGTAGTGATGGTTTGCCATATGCCATCAATAGCATGTGAATAATGTATCTACTATCACCCTGGCTATCACTGATGTGTTAATGGTCATTTTCATTTGGGTGCTGATGTTGTGTGCCACTAATATAAAGAAGACTATTGCATTCCAAGTTGCATGTCACCCGTATACAATAAAACAAGTAAAAGTAAACCATTTTAAAATCAGCCAGTGAAGAGGAAGGCCTGAAGAAACCCCACCTCTATGGATAGATCAGTTTAAATGCAATTTCTTTCAGTTATGCAAAATGTGTTATAAATGCTGATTGTCTCTAGACTAAGAAGTTGTATAGATCTCATATTATAGAAAATACTGTGTGTTGTAATTTCACATATTGTTATCAGAATATTGTTCAAATGTGTAAAAAAGAAAAAAAATACTCATAATATTGCGAAATTGTTTTCAAACTCGAATTTAGAATATCTTTTTTATAAACGTAAGATTTTACACCTCTCCCACAGCAATAGATATGCTTTACATTTCCTAATCTTTCTTAGATTACTATGCTAATGTTACAATTGTTTTAAAGAAGAAAATTTTATCCAAATGGTTACATCTCAGCACATCACATCAAAGCTCCCATTTGGCGCCCCATTCCCTTTTTAAAGGATTTTTTATTTATATAGGTGCATTTAAAGCATGCTCTATCTGCAAAACAACTCACAATCAATATACTCTTTAATCAATGAAAGATATTGTTTCCGGGTAAGAAAATGAGAAATGCGCATTCAATATTATAATGTACATGCATTGTATGATGTGTCAGTATGTTTCCATTTGCAATGTTTTTGCGTTTTTTGGGAGCAGGGGGTTGCATTCGAGAATCTTTTGCATGTTTACGCTGTAGGAATGCATCATAGCCATATTAAATCTAGTGACATCCAGGTTTTCATTGTAAGTGATGATAAAAGTGCAATGTCAGAGTGTGCAAACAGGGTTGCCAAAAGATTTCAACCCGAATCGCGGGTCAAATAATCCAAAAGTCGCCCAATTTTTCTCTTTACCATGAGGTATGAGGCAAGAAACTACCAGAAGTCGCTGGAGACAATGTTGAAAAGTCGGCCAAATGGCTACCAAATCGCGGGTTTGGCAACCCTGTGTGTAAAATGTCGGTTGTTAATATGTATAAGGTAGGGAGGGACAGGTAGTTTGTGTGGGTGTAAGGCAGTATATGCCTGGCAATGGCAAATTGATTTCTATCTGCTCTATCTACATCATCAAGTATAAAATTATATACAGGGTGATCCAAGTGATGCTTTAAGAAATTTACTTGGTGTGCTGTTAAACTGTGTTCATGCAAAAAGGAACTTCCAATGTAATGACATAACTGTAAAACTGAATCATAATCCTGATGCTATACCTGCATAAGCTGAAGAATAAAATTGTAACCGATAAAAATATCTAAATACCCTATCCATTCAAGCCGTAGCGACGCCAGGAATTTTTTGCAGGGGGGGCTTTGGGGGCAAAATCAATTTTGGGATTTTCGCAATTTTGGGATTTTACTGGGGGGGGGCAAGAGTTCTGACTGGGGGCATTTTCCCCCACATCCCCCTGCCACTGCATTCAAGAGAATGATCCCAGGTTAGACCTGTGGCTAAGCGTGAGTCAGGGGGGCACCAACCATGATGGGGGCACCGGACCTGATTGGGTTGCACAAGCAGCTTTTCAGCAATTTACCTGTGGGATTTTTTATATTTTGAAATCGATTTGGGGGAGGGGGGGCATGTGCCCCCACCCCCACCCGAAAAACCAAACAGTGTTACATTATTTATTTATATCTCATTTAACCTGGGGTGACCAATCAATGCACTGGCACTGTTCTCCCTTGGTTCCCAAAGTCTAGACATGATTAAACCAGCAAAGCTCTTTCCTGAGATGAAAACCCTTCTGTATAATATACACAATATAATACTACCCTTAATACTATCTGATGCCAATAAACCACAATGGCTTACAGCCTTTGAATTAATTCCTAGAAATAGCAAGTAGATACTAAGCTAGGGATATGCATGTATACATAAAGGTGAAGCTCAAGACGATGAAAAAACAACAACCTGTTTTATGGGTGGACGGACTTGCCAAGTTGGGTCGGTCCGATTGGGATTGGTTTTTTTTTGTTTTTTGTTTTTTCAGTTTTCTGGAAAAGGCTTTTTGGGTTTGGTTTAGCAGACCATCACCTTAACAAGAGTCCAATTATCAACTTCTTTACTCAGCAACATGCTTGTCAACAGTTTGTAACACACATAATGGAAAGACAATTAACCTACAACAAAACATCTCACTTGCGAAATAAATAACAATTCGTACAAGCAAGTACATGTATGCAGGATTTTTGAGGGGATATTTTTTCAAAATCTTGAGAACTACTGAACCAATACTAGACTTGCTTGTACTCATTTTAATGCATTTTTCATGCTGATTCCGAATACGGCCATGCAAAGTTACAATTCTGAAATTTTTTTGTTTTTAATTTGTTTTTAAACTTGTCGTCTGCAGTTGACACATGTGTGGAGAGAGTTTATGTTCATCCTGCTCTTGTGTGGGAGCACCCATCAACATCTTATCTGGTAAATACTAGAGTCAGAATTAATATACACACACACTTGAAATTTGTGTTTGAAAATAGACATAGAGAGACAAATAAAATGACTTTGACTTTCTTACATCTTGAGCTGATGCCAGATGAAAATAAAATGACAAGTTTGATCAAAATACGCCTACGCCCACTGTCTGCAATCTACACAATGGGTGGCTCCCACACAAGAGGCCTGGCCCGCATCAATGCGCATTGAGATGGTGATCAAAATACTCCTACTGCCTCTAATCTAGGGGTGATTCCACACAAAAGGCCAGGTCCGCATAAATGCGCATTTCTGAGGTGCGGATCAAATTATGCTTTTCCATTTAAAATCCACACTACCCCTGTGGAAGATTGAGCTTAAGTCTTCCACAGAGGGAGTATGAGTTTCAAATAGAATAGACAATTGGTAACTTCCATTTGAAATACTCACTCCAGTTGTGGAAGATGTAGGTGAACCCATAATACATAGGGTGTATGGGTGTCAAATTGATTAACCCTGACCAATTACATTTGAAAAACATACTCCCCCTGTGGAAGATATTTTCAAAATCTTCCACAGGGGTAGTGTGGATTTCAGCTGAAATAGCCCTATGTGAACTTCTCATGCAGACGGCATCAAGCCCTACGCGCACGCATACTGTAACGCGATCATTTCCCAGATGCAGATCTGAGTGCTGTGTGGACTTTTTTTGCTGTTATTCGCCTTTTGAAATCTACTGATCTGAATTTAGAAGTGTGATATACACAAGGAGGTTGCAGACAGCTTCATGCTTACATCATTTCCACATTTTCAGGTGTGAGGCCCACACAGGGGTACTCAAGCTTGTTTAGCAGACCCATCACTATTCGCCATGGTTGCATGGTTCCGCCATGATTCAAGGAGAGCCTCGAACTGGCATGACATGAAAGGAGGAAGAATTGCATAACTTTACACAATGTTATATGACTGGTTCAATTCCCATTCATGTATCGCTCATTCTACAAAATCCGGTGCCAATAGCCTTTTTTCCATTCTTTGGTCCACAAAAACTTTGTCGAGCATTTAGGACATCAAATATGTTGTTTTTCTGGTAGAACTCAACGAGATCTACACGGACATATATAGTTTTCCATACTTTAAATGCTTTCTTCAGCCTGATTAACCCTTGCAAAGGCTCAAAAATCGCTAAAAATGCGTTTCCACAGCTCAAGTGTCACATCTAACCCTGAATATTTTCTCTGAATAAATGCGATTTCTTTACATATTTGTTTTTTTTTAATTAGATAACGCACCAACATATTGTTTATCAACATTATTTTTTAGTGATTAAAATGTCTTTGTGTAATTCTAAAATAAATTGCACTTTCCACCAAAAGCGCTGTGAGCTACGTTACTCCTTTTTAACACACGTTATTGGAAAGAAGTAAAACAGAGGTATCAATGTAATTTGCGGTTTTTGAAAGGAAACACTTATAGGTTTTTAAAAATCACAGTAAAAATTGTGATGCTGTAGCATTTTTGGCATAGGAATGTTGTAAACATTGAAATTTCAACCGACCATGTTAAGATTGGTGAGCTACGTTACCAGAATTCTATAGTATGCACTTGTATTACATGTACTTCCTAATAATATGTGAAAGCTACCAGTGGCCGAACCCCATTTATATTAGAATTAACCGACATAACGTTCTAACGTTCGCAAATCACATTAAAAACATTAAAAACCCGTGAACTACGTTACTGTGAGCTACGTTACACACTCATTTACGCATCTTCAAAACTTCTATGAAATGGTGAAATCTGTTTTACATTTCACTCAAGTGATCTTTAATTTGCTTTTTATGACCTTGGATTGAGTAAAACCAGCCCATTTTATAGTCAGTAACGTAGCTCACATTACATTGAGTTTTAGTGTTAAAAAACATCATGACTTCCTGAAAGAAAAATATGCAAGTGGTGTTGGCAATTTTTACATCTGAAAGTAGTGATACATTTACTTTTAAAAAACACAAAAAGCAGGTCTTTTTGAACAACTTTTATTTTTTCTATTTTTTTAGTGGATTGGCACCGGATTTTGTAGAATGAGCGGTATGCTGCCAGATCGAGGCTCTCCTTGCACATGATGGAACCATACAGTGGTTGAATACCAAGAGTCCAAATTTACTTATCAACTTCTTTACTTTCAACTTGCTTGACAACAAGTTGTAACACACATTATGGAAAGATAATGCTAACACAAAACATCTTGCTTGAGGGAGGAGCAATTTTGTGAAAAGTGGACCTCCTTCCCAAAAATGTTGATCTTTTTTGACCAAAAAAAGCATAAAAACCCTGATTTGATTTATTGCTACACTCGCAAATTGGGATTTTTGGGAGTTCTTTATACGTTTTGCAAATTTGGAGGGGAGTGCAGACTGCAGCCACATCCCCCTATGTATGAACCTGAATAAATATCAAAAATACTATCTAAAATTTTCTACACATTTAAAATATCACAGGTAAACAAAATTGCAGTACTTGCTAGATCACGTATATCCATCGTAAAGAATATCCCTTCAATGGGCCATCGCAGTTGAAATTCATACACCCCCTATCGGAAGGCATGACCATAATCTCCCACACAGGGAGTGTGCATTACAAATGGGGTTACCTGAATGGGTGACTTCATTTGAAATGAAATCTACACCCCCCCCCCTGTTTGGGAGATTAAGGTCATATATCTTCCACAGGGGGTGTATGGATTTTAACTGGAACAGCCTGATTTACAGGTGTCAGGGGTAATCAAATTTGACAACAGACACTCCTATTTTTGAGTATAAGATGTCATTTTGTGACAGCCATCAAGCGAACGAGGAACTGACACAATTTTCAAAATGGCTGCTAGCGATATCATATAGCAGCACATGAAGCTTTATTTCAATATTTTGATATTGATTTAGAATACATTGGGATTTTATTACAGTTAGGTTGATAAATTGGATTGATTGAGTGTTGCAAGGACTGCCTTCTACTGGAGGTATACAATATACGGGGTACATATACAGTTTCAAATCCAGATTGGATTGGTTGCATGTTACAAGGACTGCCTACTACTGCATGGATACAATGGGGTTACATACACTTTCAAATCCAGATTGATTTACTTTAATCCATATTTACATGATCCTACATCATATGTGCTAATACCGAATTCAGATAAGATCCATTGGCAGGGCCACAGGGGCATGGAGTGTGGCAATCAAAACTCTTGCCCTCCCCCCTCACCCCCTCCCCCCCGAGATGCCTCCAGTAAAAACCAAAAATGACACAAAAAAATTTGGTTTTATCCCTTCTGTAATTCACTTCCCCCTACCCCCTATCTGAGGGCTTCTACAAAATACAAAATTATAAGTTCTTTGGCTTATTGGAATGAAACTGTTACTTCAATGAAGTGATGTTTACACTTGGTTTTATCACAGTATAACCTTTGACCTTCACTAGTAAGAATGAATTTCAATTGAAAATACATTTAAAATGCAGACGACAACTTTCAATTTGTTTTTCCGCAGGCGGATATAATACTGAATTTGTTGGAGATGATGTGACCGTTACTATAGTAAAATATAATTATTTTACACGTAATTGTGACTGTGGAAATTGTTTTTGTGTTTGGTAGCTTTATATGTATAACAAGATTGACTTATGTAAAATTGTTGTTGTATATGCGTTGAGTTTGTGTACGATAATTTGAAGAAAAAAAACACTCATTTTAAAATACTATTTTTAGAAACACACGCTGTCTGGGTTCTTCACTGAGCTAGACGCATGCGTGATGTCAATTTTGTATAGAATTGGGCTCATTTGCATATGCATAAGTTCGTTGATATGGCTGTGGCGTACTTAGTGATAGTAGAGTTCAAGTAAAATGAAGTTGCCCGATTGCGTTTGGTGATATAATGCGTATATATTTAAACTGTTGAAACATTTGTTTTTGTAAATCTGCACAATGTCCAGGCATGTATGGCAAATATTGTATTACGTGTAATAATATGTCCTAGTGTATTGTATTTGTTCGAAAAGTTTAGCCCCGCTATATACCTCGCGCAAGGCATAGTTAAAGTTTGATAACTTAATTCACGATATAGGTAGGGATAGAGATATGACGTCATCGAGAAGTGATTTGGTTTAAGAAATAATGTATGTCAAGTAATAATCTTGCGGGAATTGTTATTATATTGTTGTATTATTTGTTGTCAATGAAAGTGACAGTCAAATTTTGAAAATAATCGTGTATTTATGATGAATTTATGTCATGGAACTTCATGGGACTGTTTGTTATGGTTTTAATGCGGAGGGACATGGAGCTATAAAGGCCAGTAAACGTGAAATGGTCAAACTCACGTGGACAGGCACATGGAGTTGCAGACACATGCAATAAATTATGCATGTCAAGTAATAATAATTGTGGGAAATGTTAAATTGTTTTATTGTCGTATACAATTGTTGTATAGGCCTACTGAAGCTGACAATCAATTCAAAGAAGATAATGAAGAATGATGAGGAAATGTTTGTCATAGGACTATATTTTGCTTTAATCACAGTTCCAGGATAATGACACGTGAATTGAAAAAGTCTTTGTCGGATATTTATTGCGAGTTATCGGCATGGTTCCGGGTTTAGAGTAAACTTATTTTCTCGTTTTCACTGTGATGTAATCGGAAACCAGCGAATAACGGCTGGCGTAACATTTTGTGATGGGGTTAAAGGAGTGGGGTTAAAGTAGAAGGTTACCATGCGAAATGACTTGACCACTGAGGTCAGCACGTCAGTGCATACTGCGAGTTTGTTATGAAGATTTTTTATGAACCCAAGCTCAAGTGCACTAATTGCTTCTTGTAGCATCACCACTGAAGGCAAACATTCGCATGGCCTTGTAAGTTGTGCATGTTCTCTCACACAGTGGACAGTGGACTTGACATGTACGTTCTCTAGTGTATGCTGCTTTCAGCATAATTATAGACCTTTACAGGGTCTTCTTTCAGTTGACAAAAATCTATTACTGTACTTAGTAGCCTATGTCATGTGCATCACCTATTTCTATTACCAGTGCACACATGATCTATAAAGCGCGTTCATCTATGTGAACTGTTAGTATGCACAAAATATTTATGTTTAGTATTATAGTTTCAAGTCATTTACAAACTTATTACTCAGATAAAAAGTATCATAACTCCAAAAATGCTGTTTAAAGAAAACTAAAAACCACATTCTTGTGATTCCATTGAAATTAAGTCATGTGTAGTCCGGGGGGGGGGGGGACACTCAACACAAATGACCATACGGGTATGCTCCCCCGGAAAGACCCCCCTTTTGGGGTTTCGCAGCTCGAAAGACCAAAATAAAGCTCGAAAGACCCTTGATTTTGATAATTTCAGCTCTAAAAGACCCAAAAATTGCTCATTCCTCATATTTCTTGTTTTTTCAGGTGATTTTCAGCCAAAGAGCCAAGAAAGACCCTTGATTTTGACTTTTCGCAGCTCCAAAAGACCCCATTTTACTTGTTCACAGCCGGTTCGCAGCTCCGAAGACCCCCTTTTACAGTGCGCCGTCAGCTCCCAAAGACCCACCACCTCAAAATTCGGGAGCATACCCACCAAAAATGTTGATGTGCCCCCTCCCCGGGTGTGTAGTACTGATTTAAAAGCAACCCTTTGTACCCAATACAAAGTCTGTGGAATTCCAGAAGTTACGTATTAAATATGTGACACAATCTGATCATGCCGAACAAAGGAAGCATTTTTCACAATTCATTTCCCGGGGGCACTCCTATTGTCGCCTGTAAACCATCCGCGATAATCAACTTTTGAAAGCACCCTAAACAAGGATTTAACCCTTGGCAAAAACGACACCCTAAACAGGTAACATGCGCCTGTTTCACACCCTAAACAGGGATTTTATTCCTTGTATCAAATTTCATACCCTAAATATTTCATTTCCGCGTATTAGCAATTGCAATTTTGGTACCTTTCCCCCCAATTTTCATGTTTTTGACACCCGAAACACGAAACGCGAGTATCGCGCCTACCCACAAAAAGCTGTACCCTTTTTACGCGTTTTTATTATTGCGGATGGTGTATACACTGGCCACAATGGGAGTGACCCCTACCGGGCAACCGCCATGCTTGGTTCTAGAGTTCTGATGATTTGTAGTATCCATTTTCTTAAATATTATTTTTGTTGGCCCCTACACCATATTTTTGCCTTGATCTCAATTACGAATTTGCCGGCTTGGGCCCTAAACCAGATATCACACATTGTTACAAAACTAGCAACCTGTTATTTCAATTACTTGTCTTTATATGAATATACCAAAGTGAAGTCAAATAGGCCTACAGCATCTAACTCAATTCATACAAAATCTCAGTTTTGTTAGGCATTGAGTGAGTGTTAATGCTGTGCTGACCTTTCAATTAATATTAATTAACAACATTAACAACATTAACAACATCGCAGTGACAAAAGCATTAAACGGAGACGAATATAACTATTCGTCTCAGATATGATGTTTTCATTCAAAGATTATTTATTCTATACTTCTCTTAATGAGTTAAGTGCTAATTCAGTAATCCCAGCGAAAGTGCAAAGAAATTAAATTGTTTATAAATTATCTAAAAGTGAAGGATGAGTAATAAAATAGTCATTAGGTATTTTTGAAACGAAAAAAACTGTGGCCCCATTCAAATCATGTTTTATTTTGTCTTAAATACATGGCTTTCAGCTGAATTACTATGTTAGCACATCTATGACAATGCAAACGTACAAAATCTGAATTTTGATGACTCACGATCGATCGTTCAAATGAGCAAATCGCTTGAATGGGCCTTTAAAACCTGTTACCTTTAAATCAGTGGCTCCGGAACCGAGGCAAATCCAGCATGTTTCATTTAATCACTGCGTTGTCTTTTTTAAAGACATTTCTTGTTAAGAATTCAAAAATTTACAAATTGTACATATTCATGACCATATTTGAAATCAGCATGAAAAATGCATTAAAATGAGTAAAAACAAGCCTCGTATTTGTTCAGTGGTTCTTGAGATAGCTCTTGGTATTTTGGGAAAACATCTCAAAACTTGCATTTTTATATTGAAGCCTATGGCTAGCATGCAGAGCATTAAAGTCATCTATACTTGCAGGTATTGACACTGCATAAATACACATAGAGAGTAGTGTGTTTATCCACAACACTAAGTATATGTTAAGTACTGTTTAGCTGAAAATTTTCACTACGTTTTTAATTTTGCGTTTTTTCCAACATAAAAAGCCCAAGTTTTCATATATTTTATCAAAATAGCAAAAGCTACCTTAAAAAAATTAAACCAATACTAGGCTTGTTTGTACTCATTTTAATGCATTTTTCATGCTGATTCCAAATATGTGCCCATCCACCACAAACTGGTCGTAAAGTCTGCATTTTCCATTTTGAGATACAATCAAAAACAGTAAATGGATTTCTATGTAAAATATATAGGAATTTGACCTTTGATGAACCATAACTTCACTTCCAGATGTCCGATAAAGCTGGTTGGGGTGTCATTTTAAAGCTGCAAGTGCATTCTTTTTAAATCTGCAATAAACAGAAAATGATCTAGAGGCGACTTTACTACCACTTTGTGGTGGATGGTCACATATGGTCATGAAAATGTACAATTCAGAATTTAATTTAAAAAAAAATTTAAACTTGTCGTCTGCAATCGACACCCGCATGGAGAGAGTTAATTTCAGAATTGTGAATTGAAAGGATGCAAAAATATTTTCTTAACCATAGGCATTCAATACGTTTACTGTTTGTAAATGTTAATACAAGACACCGCAAAACTGTTCCGGACAGTTCAAGTTGCAAAAAATTATACCGCGAATGTATCACGGTTTTACAATATACATTCAGTATTGCCTTCCAGACAATTGAACATAACACGTTAATGGCTTCCAGCCAATTCTCATATTATCCACACTATCACAAATAACCCCAAGAGAATTAGATGTAGCAAATGGGTCTTGCTATCATACACTTTATGCTTGGCCACCCAAACATTGGCTAAATATAGAACTACATCACACTGTTTGCTTTATGCTGAGCATGTTACAATATCACAATATTTTACTGTCTTCTGAAGATATTTGGTCACCCAAACATAGAACTACCTCACTGTTTGTGTTTGCCTTACCAAATGCTAAACATCTTATAATATCACAATATTAAATGCTGATAAATGCTGAGCATGTTACAATATCACAATATTTTACTGTTTATTTTGGTCACCCAAACATAGAACTACCTCACTGTTTGTGTTTGCCTTACCAAATGCTAAACATCTTATAATATCACAATATTAAATGCTGATAAATGCTGAGCATGTTACAATATCACAATATTTTACTGTTTATTTTGGTCACCCAAACATAGAACTACCTCACTGTTTGTGTTTGCCTTACCAAATGCTAAACATCTTATAATATCACAATATTAAATGCTGATAAATGCTGAGCATGTTATAATATCACAATATTTTACTGTTTATTTTGGTCACCCAAACATAGAACTACCTCACTGTTTGTGTTTGCCTTACCAAATGCTAAACATCTTATAATATCACAATATTAAATGCTGATAAATGCTGAGCATGTTACAATATCACAATATTTTACTGTTTATTTTGGTCACCCAAACATAGAACTACCTCACTGTTTGTGTTTGCCTTACCAAATGCTAAACATCTTATAATATCACAATATTAAATGCTGATAAATGCTGAGCATGTTACAATATCACAATATTTTACTGTTTATTTTGGTCACCCAAACATAGAACTACCTCACTGTTTGTGTTTGCCTTACCAAATGCTAAACATCTTATATTATCACAATATTTTACTGTCTACTCATGTACTGAAGATACTTGGCCTCCCAAACATTGGCTAAATATAGAACTACATCACACTTCTTGCTTAAATGCTGAGCATGTTACAATATCACAATATTTTACTGTCTTCTGAAGATACTTGGTCTCCCAAACATTGGTTAAATATAGAACTTCCTCAATGTTTGTGTTTACTTTACCAGATGCTAAACATCTTATAATATCACAATATTTTACTGTCTACTCATGTACTGAAGATACTTGGCCTCCCAAACATTGGCTAAATATAGAACTACATCACACTTCTTGCTTAAATGCTGAGCATGTTACAATATCACAATATTTTACTGTCTTCTGAAGATACTTGGTCTCCCAAACATTGGTTAAATATAGAACTTCCTCAATGTTTGTGTTTACTTTACCAGATGCTAAACATCTTATAATATCACAATATTTTACTGTCTACTCATGTACTGAAGACACTTGGTCTTCCAAACATTGGCTAAATATAGAACTACATCACACTGTTTGCTCTAAAAGCGTGGAACATGTTACAATATTACAATATTCTACTGAAGATACTTGGCCACCAAAACATAGGCTAAATACCGTAAAACCTTGTCTACAAGCATATAGGGTGCTTTTGATGAAAGCTAAATTAATCCAGGCGCCACCCATCAACAAAATTAGAACATTATGGAGTTTAGCAAATAAATTACCGATACAAGTATATACAATCTAGCACTATTGTAAGACCAATCTATTGCATTGGGATATTTATGGCTGCTTCGTTTTAATATAGCCTTCAACAAAATCACTCTATATGCTTGTAGACAAGGTTTTACGGTATAGAACTACATCACATTGTCTGCCTTGCCAAATGCTAGGCATGTTACAATATTACAATATTTTACTGTCTACTGAAGATACTTGACCACCCAAACATTGGCTAAATATAGAACTACATCACACTTTTTGCCTTGCCAAATGCTGAGCATGTTACAATATCACAATATTTTACTGTCTACTGAAGATAGCAGATAACATTTTTGCTATAATTGCTTTTAGTTTTAAGTGATAAATATTAATCAAGTTGTTATTTGAGTTAGTCCTGTACTCTCTTATATTGACCAATTGAAATATTTAAATCTTTTATTGACGAATCAATATAAATAGATTGAAAAAAGATTGAAATGGATTTTTGGATTGAATTTTTCTCTTTTGTAGACTGATTTCACTATCCAATCATGTGTTACTCCTAATAATGAACTACTAAATGGCATATGCTGCATATTTTTGGAATGAGATTTCAAACTTTTTAGAGTGAATATTTTCAATCTTTTTATTTTCAATTTGAAAGGATTTGTGCCTAATTTGAGTCTTCAAAAGATTGAAAAAATAAATAAATAATAAATAAATAAATAAATGTCGGTGTTTTATATAGCACCTTTTCTGGATCTTAGAGGGATCAAAGCGCTGTAATTCCGCTGCCACATCACAATCAGATCGCATCAACTAGGCTGGTTGCAGCCGAACTTGGCGCAAACCGATCCGCACTTAGATTGTAACATCCACCAATTATCTATGCAGCTCCCCAAATTCCATTGGGTGAAGGAAGTTTTTGATAGCCAAACAACTAATCACCGAAAACAATGATAATCAATCTTTTCCACTGAAAATTCAATCAAAAAGGGTTTGCCCCTAACTTAAATCGCTAAAAGATTGAGGCAGTGGCATAGCGTCATAGGGGCACGGGGGCAGGGGGATAACAAAGATTGAAAATTCAAGTCATTTTACAGTTGAAAACAATTTATGTATGTTTGTAACAATTAGTCATCCATGGAAAAAAAAGGATGTTTCTGAGTAGCAATTTAGTTATTAATATCCTTGCAAGAAGCCAAACTAGCTAATATACGGTGAAAATCTTTCAAAAACCCTCTGTATAAGAGCATTTGACCATTTTGAGAGTGTATGAAAATATATCTGATGGATATGATAACCTATGCAAACAAAAACACTTGCGATTGAGAGCCCCTGACTATTTTAATGCTCTGCGTGCTAGCCAGGCTTCATCAAAACATGTTTTGAGATATTTTCTCAAAATATCAAGAGCTATCTCAAGAACCACTGAACCAATACTAGGCTTGTTTGTACTCATTTTAATGCATTTTTCATGCTGATTTCAACTACGGTCATGAAAATTTACATTTTTGAAATTTTTCAATTTTAGTTTAAAAAAATTGAAACTTGTTGTCTATATTCGACAAACACAGGGAGAGGGGTAAGAAGTTGCTATCTACTGAAGATAAATCAACATTAAGTAAATGTTTTCTGGACAACTGCACAGATAACATGTTAATGGCTGCGAGCCATTTCTATTTATTCGTATATTACAAATAAGCCCAAGAGAGCCATAAAAGCTGTTGATGTTATCTAACACTTCAGATGTGAGTGAGTGGACATGAGAACGTCGGCTAAATTTAGAACTACATTAAATTGTGTTTGCATAGTCACTTCATTTGTTGCTCCACAGGTTTTTGTAGCTATACAATACAGATCAATGTGCAAGTGTAGATTACAGGGGCAGCGCAGATCTACATTGGAGAAAATCCAGCATGCATACCCGTACCCCCAAAAGAATCCCCAAAACAGAGAAAAAATCAAGAAAAGTCATGCCAAGTCAGCCCAATTCTAGCCTCTATGACCCCTCCCCCAAATAATTGATAATCCTGGATCTGCCCTGGATTAATGTTTACAGATAGATATAGTTATTGTATTCTGCAATCTACATAGGCCTACCTATGGGTTGGGTCACAATTATATCATTGACCAGTCGTTATTTTATTACCCCCCCTATCTCATGGTCATGACCTAGTCTCCTCCGCAGCCAGTTAGGTTACGCTCCCTCCACACAAACAGTCTGCCAATGATAATGAACTGGTCCTTTTTGATTGGCTAATGGTTTTCTGATGATGTCATCCAGCTTGACGTCAAACAAGGCTTTCAATTGGTCGATCGGCTAGACGGCTACTTCATTATTCATGAGCAATTTGTAAGTAAGCAAGCAAGCAAGCAAGTAAGCTGTTGAAAATACAATTGTTTCAGAGTGAAAGCCATGTTAGTGATACTGTTGTGTTTGAATGGTATCTAAATTTAGTGAGACAAGATGTGTATCATCAATCCAGATTGACTTAGTTTAAAAAGCAATATGCACCAATGTTTCAGAGTGAACGCCATGTTAGTGAAACCTTATATGTATGTGGTGGTGTCTAAATTTAGTGAGACAAAATGTGTATCAATCCAGATTTACTTAGTTTAAAAAGCTATCTAAATGCTTCAATGTTTCGGAGTGATCCCCATATGTCAATGATACCTATTATGTGTGTTTGAATGGTGTACAAATTTAGTGAAACCAAATGTATATCAATCCAGATTGACTTAGCTTCTTGTTTCAGAATGAACACCATGCATGTTAGTGACACCTTATATTATATGACTGTGTGTTTGAATGGTGTGTAAACTTGTAGAATAATATTTGCGTTGGGATATTGTCTTTAACATTACCAGACGACGGTGGACTACATTATTCACTGTGGCAACAGCCAATATCGTAAACAAAACAGACAATATGACGGCAACACTGCCTGGACATTGGACGCCCCGTGTCGAGTTGTTTTTTTTAGCTCTATTGGCCCGTTACAGGAAAAAAATGCACAAAATATATTTCTCAGTGAATGTATAAATTTTCACATAAAAATAAATATTTTGGGATTCAAAATGAATGTGAAAAAAAAAAAAAAATTATAGCCGGGAGTTAGCGGGACTCGATCTCGGGACCCTATGCACCGCAGGCGACAACGTTTACCATTACACTACGCTAACCGTGACACACAATGGGGGAAATTTTAGGTATATATCATAAACATACCGTGTGTTATTCATACAAAACATTCAAAAAACAGTACTTACAATGAGGTTCACTGGCGAACCTCAACGGATTTAGACTGATAAAATAGTGCTTAATAACATACGTACAGTTTTGGAATAATTTGAGACATTTTTGTGTTTACGTTTAAAACCAATGACGACATCAAAATTCAGCCAATCTTGGCCGGTCCCCCCTGAACATTACTATAGCACTATACAGTGATTGGAAGATCTATGAAAGATATAATGACCTTAATCTCCCACACAGGGAGTGTGGTTTTCAAGCGGGGTTTACCTGAATGGGTGGCTAGGCTCCATTTGAAATCTACACTCCCTGTGTAGAAGATTACGGTCATGTCTTCCACAGGGGGTGTATGTATATCAACTGGAATAGCCCAATATGTCTGTACAAAATAATGTACATTGTAAGGAACACTAGATTGGCAAGGCAAATCCTCAAATGTTTGTATACTGCGCCAAGAAAGTATCCTTACATTTTCCAAGTGTAAGGATACTTTCTTTGTGCAGTATATGTTCTTGTGTGCTGCACTTCTGAGTCAGATTTGACATGGATCAGAATCTTCATTTTCATTCTTTTATCTTGATATATTTCTCAGAAATATGAAAAATATAAATGATATTTTCGATAATTGGTTTTTTTTCATAATCCTACATCCAGGAAATACTTTGCAATGGAAGTGGTAAAGCAGTTGAAGAAAAGAACAACTGTAGGTATATGCGACAAGGAAAGACCCTGTTGCACAGGATCAACCAACACAGATTTCATATTTTTGGGGAAAAGAGCCGATTTGGATTGATTTTGACTGACATGTTTTGGAAAAAATTCAGAAAATTGTCAAAATATGTTTGCACAAAAAATTGGGGTTTTTTTTCAGATTTTTCAAGCTTTTAGTGATTTATTAGGGTAATTTAGCTTCTTCTAAAAAGAAAAATATCCAGACCGAACGATCCTGTACATGGCAAGTCCATCTGCCTGTAGAACAAGGTTGGGGTTTTTTTTCATCACCTAGTGTATGATATGTGAGTGGCCATTTAATGTATTCCTAATTGATCTTGTCATTCTAAAGAAAATTATACTTAAAAGATAAATTTGACTTTCATGAGTGCTATTCCATTTAAAATACACACTCCCCCTGTGGAAGATTTAGCTAAAGCCTTCCACAGAGGGAATATGAGTCTTGAATAGAATATACAATTGGGTAACTTCCATCTGAAATACTCACACCAGTTGTGAAAGATATAGGTAAAGTCATAATACAGAGGCGTATGGGTTTCATAATGATTAACTCTGATCAATTACATTTGAAAAATATACTCCCCCTGTGGAAGACAGGGTGGTGTGGATTTCAACTGGAATAGCCCAATGGGTCACTGAACTTGCCGGTCATTGGCCATTGCTTCCTTGAGATTCAGTTTCAGATTTAATTTTGTTTCAAATTGCACATGGTATCCATAGTGATAGTAACATACAAAAATATAATTTAATGATAAATGAATTAAAAGAGCATTTCGTGATCCACAGCCTCATCCCCCCCCCCCACTTTTTTTTTAAAAAGTTGAGATTTTTATTCCACTGGAAACCTCTGGCTACATAATGTTAAATGTTCCAAAAATTTCTTGCAGATTAATTTGTTTAGCAAAAATATCGTCAAATTTAAATTACCAGAACGAAATTACAACAGTGGCCTATGGAGCAGTGTAATACACATAATCATGCATAACTTTCAAACACAAAATCGGAATCAACTGACATTTTGGGAATAAGTTTTTTTGTGGATATCTACTAAAATATGCCATAAAAAGAGGATGCTAGAAATCCTGTACTTGAATATGTACAACCAGGCAAGATGTACATGGTATAATTGACTTTAATAAAGCCATATTATATTATAACATTTGCTGAGGAGGACGCCCTCAGTGTTTTTCAAACCTCAGGTCTTCACAGTTGTAAAGTACTTGAATAAACTAACATACATAATACCTTTTCAAAAATCAAGGCTTTAGGTGTTATATTTGTAACACAATCAGGTATTTTAATCAAAATATGTATCCCATTGTTTTATGCATACAATCCAAATATCAGTCAAATGCATATGCGATATGTTCCTAACCCTCTATACTATGATCAGCTCATAATAGGGGAGAACTAATCGTTATTGTTAGTGTGCAAGTCAAGTTCAATCTTCCACACAGGGATAGTGTGAATTTCAAATCTGGCTTGTGACTCCATTTGAAATATATACACTCCCTGTGTGGGAGGTTAATGTCATGTCTTCCATAGGGGGTGTATGGATTTCAACTGGAATAACCAAAAGTTTGAGTGGTTGAGCCATGTACCAAAGGGCCCCAATAATTTTGGCCACATATGGATGGGCTCCCAATATTTAAAATCTTCCCGATCAATCCGATCATGATAAACATATCCTGCAGATGAAGAATTCTACGGCTGTATGTATATCTCATTAAGCTTTTTTCAATGCATACACCACCATGCGTGATTACTTGTGCTAGCAAGTGCTAGTTGCTATTATTATGTGTCACGTACATGCAGTAAACTAGATACTCCGTTTAATGAGAATAAGAGCTTACCCTTCAAGCTACATAAAAACTGTGTGCAGGTACATCGCTTGTGATTGTGAAACCACATTAATATGGTCCACCTGCATCACTAAGGACCACAATGGCCTCATCCCAGGGGCATAGTTCAATAACCTGAATTAAACAATCATAGTGCAAATTTGATCTCAAGTTTCAGAGTATGAGTTTTTGTACCGAAATTTTCAAAGGTCATTCAATGAATGTGCAAATGTATTGGGGTTAAAGAACCGTGCCTTGATAGATGAGCATGTTGTAGATCCTAGTGCATGCAGCAAGATCAAATCTAGACTATGCCATAGTCGAATTTTATTAAAAATATGTTATTATTAGTCATGATGAACCCATTTCGTTGAACTCAAAATTATACTGATGTTTATTAAAATTAAAGTATTCAATAGTAAAATGGTCATAAAGAGTTAAAAATATCAGACGATTAGTGACAATAAAAGTAATTGAATGCAACATTATCTTGCATAATTATAACGGCTCACTTTAATACTGAACAATTCTGATTTTGGAATCTACCAGTTTATTGATAGCGAACCCCAAATTTCGACTATGAACTTTGAATTGTAAGCAGAACTTTACCCCTGGACTTTGCTCTCTAAAAACACACTGTCAAGCATACTTGTTTATCAGTCCATTAACCACAAGTACTAAGCATGGACGCTAGATGTTTGATGAGAGATTAACTTTCAACAACACAAAAGCGCCGCAAATACCACAGACAGTTGTTTACGGTGTAGTTAGTGGTAATGGCGCGGGCCCGGGCGCGGGCCCAGACGATTTAAACCATAGCGAGGTATGGGCGACCAATCACAAGGCAGATCCATTTAAAGATGCATTACATCATGGACAATTTTAGTTAGGCCAGAAATTGGCCTAACTCTCCATAGAGTCCCGTGTTAAAAATCTTAACCGCAAGGCAATGTCAGTAGTCCACTTGGGAAGCTAACAAACAGAGGGAGTAGGGTGACTGATCAGATGTGAAAATCTATCAATTGTGCACACATTAATTAAATCAGAGTTTTAAGCTTAAATACAATATCCAGAGTATACACAATGGGCAAGTGGACTACGGGGTAGTCTAGATCAAATCAACAGTTTAATACAAAGATGATATTTTCGTTTGATTGTGAATGAATTCTAGCAAAGATTCAGTGTGATCTGGATTTGATTGCATGGTGGAGACAATGCTATGCCCTGGGTCCTATGCGGAAATTTACATAATGGGGAATTACTTCCCATCAAAGGACACAACCTCACAACTAAGTAATTGTGATATGATATCACATAACAAGTGGAATTTTAATTTGTGAGCCTATAGATGAGTAGCTCGTTCACATAGCAGTTCCGTTGTCCCACTGGCCTACTACATTGATTGCATGGCGATCGGAGTGTTATCGTCAGAGCACCTCCGACTAATAGATGAGGTGACTTCTGACGTCAGTGCCTGGCAGAATGAGCATGCATATCACAATTCCCATTGTTTTTTGCCTGGCAGTATGTGCGCGCATCATATTTTGTTCAGGGGTCGTGTTTTTAAAACTCCTGCCACATCACAATAAGGCTATTGAACAGTGTAGTGGTTGCATGGGTTCACTCAAGCATATCGATATACCAGTCCGTTGCCTTTGTTGATAAACATTGAGGTCAACTCATCTATACAACTCATTTTACTGAACCTAGCGCTATTATGAAAATGGCACACATTGACTTTTTTTCTTTCTCTCTTTCAATTTCCTGACTTCATTTTCTCTACAGTACTTTATAGAAAAATTATAGAAAAAACTCCCAAAATGTAACTCTTTAGTTCAAGTTTGATATGAAATTGGATGGTTTGAACCCAATACACAAATTTATTGGTTGAGCTATGAGTTTTAAAATATTGAATGAGACGTAGTCGAGTTTTTTGGTCAAAAATGTGATTTTTGGTCAAAAATATGACTTTTGGTATGAGTTTTAGTCAAAAATGAGTTTTGGTCAAAAAATTGTGACAAACAAAATTGGGGGATGAGCCTATCCAACACAGTCAGAGTATTGAGTCCAAGTGTTGATTATATTGGACTCTTCAACTCTGTACAACAAAGTATAGACAAATCCAATTTCAGGCTTCCTACACCTCAATGGCAGCCAAAGCTGGGTCCCCGTCATGTCCATCCCACCCGAAAAGTGAAATGATGCAGCCTTTGCAGGGTTTTTAAACTGCATTCCATCCCCAGTGTTACACATAGACAATAGAATGATGAAAGTTTACAATACAATATAATATAACATCAATTTTAAAGCGTTTTTTATCCACCCAATTGGGCAGTCATAACACCAGTTTGGTGCGGCGGGGACCCAGTAATGGCCGAATGAATTCTGACCATCACTTGGCTCTTTGGATTCGTCTAGATTCTGAAAACATAATAATGGGGAAAATTGTGCTTTATTGTAGTTTGGCCCAATTTTAGTTCACTAGATGCCAAAAAAACATGTTGGAATGCTCTTGACATCCCCCCCCCCATGGCACCAATATTATTAGGGGGAGAGAAAAGTGAAATCTGGAATTATGAAAATTGTAGTTAAATGGCTGAAACTGGAACAACATGGCTCCTGCCATTCCACTATTATCTAGTTTTCAGAGCCTGAGTACCCACAGAGCAACATGCATTAAATTATTAACAGCATAAATCTAGTCAAAATGTTAATATGATTCTATTCTATCCATCAGTAAGTCATATAAAACAATATAATGGATTCATAGCGTCAGTTGGAATGAAAGAGGCTTACAGAGACAACAAATCTCGTGAAATTTGTTTCCATGATGGGCATGATTACTGTATTCAATTATGTAGGGTAACTGGGGGTTTTGTAAGCTAGCTTTCCAATTCTGACTCTTTTTTTTTTGTTCTTGTAATTTTAGGCTTTAAGTGAAAAAAAAAAACCAATGTAAGCCTATTTCTCGTCCAGAATTTTATTTTAAATCCTCATCCCGATTTTTGTAATCAGTGAAAGAGGCCCTTATTGTTTGTTTTTTTTGTGGGTTTTTTTTGTTTGTTTTTTTGTTTTTTTGGTATTTTTTCAAGATGGCTGCCATGTATAAAATGGATGCTAAGACATTTTATTGATCATCTTTATGTATATAGTATTTATTTTTCATAGTGCATTTCATTTCATTTCTATTGATAAATAGTTGAAAATGATGGATACACAAATAAAAAAAAAAAAGGTATGATACATTTATTTAGAATTTTTCTCCTGGATTTTTTACTCTATTTTTGAAAATAACAAATGACAACAAATGGTGTGGACGGGAACGAGATACATATTTTTTTTTACTTGGCCTTATTTTAATACAAATATCGTAATCCACCTAATTAGTGCCCCATCGCTAATAAAGGCCCCATAGACATGATAGAGAATATTCTGAGTGACGGCTGTCTGAGCCTCCAAAGACATTGCAATTTCCATTATTTTTGGAGAAGACTATAATACATTTTAAGCTATTTTATGCCATTTCATCAAATAAAGCTTATTGTCATAAATATATTTCTTCAAAATGTGCAATTTAGAATTCAGTCTCCTTGTAAAACGGGCCAAACTGTGCATTCATGTGCCAGAATAATAATAAAATATCTCAGATATGCAAAATTTTATTTACACAATATTTGACAAATTGGAGAAAATTGTTCACAGGATTACATGTATAAGCAATCAGTTTTGCAATATTAGTGTGAATATATGATTTTAGTCAACTTTTAATTTGGTTTAATATTCATTGTCAAGTATTATAAAAAAAATTATTAGTTCCAACTGCCAACTTGTGCTGTTGATGTTGTCCTAAAAACACACTGAATTTGACTGAATCCAATTAGGTGTAAGTTGGGATAATGTGCATACATTACAAATGTCAAAAAATCAGGTTTGAAAAAAAAAATCATTTTATAAGATCGTACATTATGGCTGTAATTGATACTCATTTCATCAGATTTACATTAAACATGCACATATTTTGGGGGAGGGGCGGCCAAAACGAAGGGGCGGCAGAAGAAGAAGGGGGCAGCAAATGAAGGGGCGGCGGAAGAAGAAGGGGTGGGAAAAAGAATTAGTAAAGAAAAAAATTGTGAAAAAATTGTACTATACATCAAAATGTGTTGCTAGTGCTTATAATCCTTTTTTTTTTTTTTTTTTTTTTGCTCTTCACTTTTTCGAACCACCGAAGAAAAAAAATTGGTTCAACCCCGGGGTCAACCTTTTGGGCTGTTGAGGAAGGGCGGCAAAATTGAATTTCCTTTACCCCCCCCGGGTAGGAGCGGCCACGGTACGCCACTGTTAAACTCATAAGTTTTTAGAGATATAGCTGCATAATGATGTTTACACAAATGTATAATATAATTTTGCTATGTACTAGAATGCAGATGTAGAATGAAGAAAAAAACAGCAAATCTTTTGCATAACTAGATGCATATTTGGCTGACTATAATAATGCTCACTTTCCAACCCCAGGACTGCCTCATTGCATCACACATTCAATTATTCAGCCCATGAACTGGTTCTCTCTTACCCAGGCTCCCTTATCATGTTAACATACTGATATAAAGGGTATAGTAGAATATATGTGCCAATATATGGTAATATGAGCTGGGATGTAAGATGCTCAGATCAACTGCTTCTATTCAAAACCATGCATTGTTTGCATATGTGACCGTCCAGGTCGAAACGCTTGTAAAGTTGGCCCCTGGTCAAATTTGTTTTCTTCCGTGTTTAGAAAATAAATATCATAAGCTTTACAATGATATATGATTTGACTTCAAACGATATCCAGAAGCGGAGTTATAACTTGTTAAACTTTGCTCCTTCAGTAAAAGGGTACATTATTTTGGCACTACATTATTTCTCTTTTTCCACGTTGCTGGTATTAAATATCAAATGGTCATAATTGGCGGTCACTTCAAATCATCCCCAACTCAACAAGGTTCAGGAATGTCGTCTCATTGTTAATTGTTGGTTAACCCACCACTTGAACAGGATTTAGCCAAAGCAAACAAAGACTTAAGCTTTTTACTAATTCTACATAAGTATAAGCTTATTATCCTCTTCAACAATAGGATTAAAGATTGGTGTTTGACTGGACTAAAATGAGAAACATGTAGGACAAACATTAGGGACATATGAATACAAGCTCTATGCACATTTTGCACTGTAACTCGAAATACAATTTGCCGACTTTACGAGCGGTTTGAGATGGACGGTCACATATTTCTAAACACTACTCCCCATTACAGAAAAATACAGCACTGTTTTTTTGGGATTAAAAATTTATTAACAACTTCTGCCGAATGAAATATAGCTCAATCCTAATCATTCATTTAGTCCTAATTGGCAATAGAAGTTAAATTTCACTATTTGGTCAAATTTATGAATTAAGAGCCAAAAACATGCATTTTTAGGGTGTTTTTCACATGTTGTGACAATGAAGTCTAAAGACTTGTACAAAGTCTAATTTCAATTTAGACATGACATGTTTCATTCTTATAACCAATCATTTAATTTTAAAATTAACACAAAAAAGTGAAAATTTGAGCAAAATTTTGACATTATAATCAAGATTTTGAATATTTAGACCTGTTCCAAGTCTTTGATTTTTGTGACCAGATTGATGATCAGAAAACATGCCAAAAACTCATGTTTTGGCTCTTTTTTCAAGAAATTAGTAAAATAGTGAACTTTTTCTCTTCTATCTCCAGGTAGTATTGAATAAATGATTAGTAGTGAGCTATGTTACACTTTGCAGAACTTGCTAATATTTTTTTAATCCCAAAAATATGGTCCACATCTCTGGAATTCACTTCCCACTCCCCATATCACACCAGACAGGCCCCGTCACTTCAGATCTTTAAAAGGCATCTTAAAACCCACCTTTTTGATTTATTGTAATTTTATTTATTTTTCTTTGTACTGTGAAGCGCTTTGAACTGTGAAAAAAGCGCTATAGAAATATCTTATGTATATGTGTATGTATATATGTATATGTATGTACACCTTGTGTAATATGCTATGGTAAATGTACCATAGAGCTTGTGTAACGCTATGGTAAATTCACCATTTCAGTTCATCACTCACAGAGGGCAAAGAGTGCACCTCCTGAGTTTATCAGCAAGAGCCCGAAATTAAAATGATAAGCGTGAGCATTACAATGGTTTGCGCACACAGCGCTTAACACTGCGCAAACAGCATCACACTTTGAATTGTTACCGGGAGCATAGGGAAATTATCTGGAGGTGCACTGTTTGCCCTCCATGTGTGATATACAATTTACATACATGCACATATTTTGGGGCGCGAGCCCCTCGGGTAAAAGCAGGGGCGGCCAAAAGCGAAGGGGTGGCAAAAGGGGGCAGCAGAAGAAAAAAGGGCAGAAAAATGTGAAAAAGGATAAAAAAATAGTGAAAAAATGGTACTATACATCAAAATATGTTGCTTTTAGGGCGAAGTGCTCTTCACTTTTTCAAACCACGAAAAAAACAATATTCGGGTTGTTGAGGAAGGGGTGGCAAAAATTGAATTTTCTTCAGTCCCCCGGGGTAGGAGCGGCCATGGTACGCCACTGACATACATGGGTGAGTCTGTACTGTTTTCATGTATGATGTGTGCTTTGTTTTTTATTCCAGTAAATTTTTCAGATAAGGTGAGTGGAGCAGTTATGGTCATATTATGCTATGTTTATGCATTTAAAAGTATTGTCTAATACTTAATTGTTATTTGGCATTATTTTATAATGCTGTTCCTGTCCTTTGTTTGAATATTTGATGCAACATTCCAGTTTTTTTTAGTTTTTTTGTTATTATTATTTGAACATTCGATGCAACATTTCATAGTTTTATTTTGTTATTTGAATATTGATGCAACATTCCATAGTTTAATTTTGTTATTTGAATATTTTAACATCGCGTTTCTCATTTTTGTTTTCCGCGCTCGCAGACGTTCTCTATTTTCTCACTTTGAAAAAGTACTTTTGTACGAAACGTCAGTGTATAATTTTATATTAAAACATCGTTGAACAACACCATTTTGTTCAATTACTTTTCACCTTTTACCATACGTGGGACTCTTAACTTTTTTCTGCATAGTTTTATTTTTTGTTTGAATATTTGATGCAACATTCCATAGTTTTATTTTGTTGTTTGAATATTTGATGCAACATTCCATAGTTTTATTTTGTTGTTTGAATATTTGATGCAACATTCCATAGTTTTATTTTGTTATTTGAATATTTGATGCAACATTCCTTAGTTTTATTTTGTTATTTGAATATTTGATGCAACATTCCTTAGTTTTATTTTGTTGTTTGAATATTTGATGCAACATTCCATAGTTTTATTTTGTTGTTTGAATATTTGATGCAACATTCCATAGTTTTATTTTGTTATTTGAATATTTGATGCAACATACCATAGTTTTATTTTGTTGTTTGAATATTTGATGCAACATTCCATAGTTTTATTTTGTTGTTTGAATATTTGATGCAACATTCCATAGTTTTATTTTGTTGTTTGAATATTTGATGCAACATTCCATAGTTTTATTTTGTTATTTGAATATTTGATGCAACATACCATAGTTTTATTTTGTTGTTTGAATATTTGATGCAACATTCCATAGTTTTATTTTATTTGAATATTTGATGCAACATTCCTTACTTTTATTTTGTTATTTGAATATTTGATGCAACATTCCATAGTTTTATTTTGTTGTTTGAATATTTGATGCAACATTCCATAGTTTTATTTTATTTGAATATTTGATGCAACATTCCGTACTTTTATTTTGTTATTTGAATATTTGATGCAACATTCCATAGTTTTATTTTGTTGTTTGAATATTTGATGCAACATTCCTTAGTTTTATTTTGTTGTTTGAATATTTGATGCAACATTCCAGAGTTTCATTTTGTTTGAATATTTGATGCAACATTCCATAGTTTTATTTTGTTGTTTGAATATTTGATGCAACATTCCATAGTTTTATTTTGTTGTTTGAATATTTGATGCAACATTCCATAGTTTTATTTTGTTGTTTGAATATTTGATGCAACATTCCATAGTTTTATTTTGTTGTTTGAATATTTGATGCAACATTCCATAGTTTTATTTTGTTGTTTGAATATTTGATGCAACATTCCTTAGTTTTATTTTGTTGTTTGAATATTTGATGCAACATTCCATAGTTTTATTTTGTTGTTTGAATATTTGATGCAACATTCCATAGTTTTATTTTGTTGTTTGAATATTTGATGCAACATTTCATAGTTTTATTTTGTTATTTGAATATTTGATGCAACATTCCTTAGTTTTATTTTGTTGTTTGAATATTTGATGCAACATTCCATAGTTTTATTTTGTTGTTTGAATATTTGATGCAACATTCCATAGTTTTATTTTGTTGTTTGAATATTTGATGCAACATTCCTTAGTTTTATTTTGTTGTTTGAATATTTGATGCAACATTCCAGAGTTTCATTTTGTTTGAATATTTGATGCAACATTCCATAGTTTTATTTTGTTGTTTGAATATTTGATGTAACATTCTATAGTTTTATTTTGTTGTTTGAATATTTCATGTAACATTCCATAGTTTTATTTTGTTATTTGAATATTTGATGCAACATTCCATAGTTTTATTTTGTTGTTTGAATATTTGATGCAACATTCCATAGTTTTATTTTGTTGTTTGAATATTTGATGCAACATTCCTTAGTTTTATTTTGTTGTTTGAATATTTGATGCAACATTCCATAGTATTATTTTGTTGTTTGAATATTTGATGCAACATTCCAGAGTTTCATTTTGGTATTTGAATATTTGATGCAACATTCCATAGTTTTATTAAGTTGTTTGAATATTTGATGCAACATTCCATAGTTTTATTTTGTTGTTTGAATATTTGATGCAACATTCCTTAGTTTTATTTTGTTGTTTGAATATTTGATGCAACATTCCAGAGTTTCATTTTGTTATTTGAATATTTGATGCAACATTCCAGTTTTATTTTTTGTTTGAATATTCGATGCAATATTCCTGCTTCTTGGTATAACTTTGAGAATTTCATAAAACTGGTTTTGAGATGGCGTAAATTTTCCCACAAAACTAGAAAATTGCAGGTTGGTCATTGTTTATTTACTTTATTAGCAAAATTGTCCGGAATTGGGCAACAGAAATAGTGAATAGGTCTCAATTTTTGTCAACTTCGGTATATTTTTGGGCTATGTTTTTGGATTCCCTTTACACAATTTTGCCACATTGGCATACACACAGCCCAAGGTATTCAAGGTCTTTCTGAATGATGAGCATTATTGTAATATAAACCTGCAAACAAATGACTAATACTATAGAAAAGTACACAGTCTGTAAAATTCAAGAAAAAATACATTAATAACGAAATCTGCATTTACATTGCAATCGATCAATTGCCAATGTTTTATTCCATTATTGAATTGCTGCTGTAGAATGTGCTGTCAACATGATTCATTAAAACATTAAAGCAATAACGTAAAATTTTGTATATAAGCATATATGCCTATTAACAAGTTGCTCAGACAAGAACACATTTTTATGGTAGCTTGTTCAACTTTTAAATTTCTTTAGGGGGGAATTGTAAAACAAAGACAATTTGGGTTCAATGTGGCCAAAAATGTTGACATTTGGTATATCGATGGGTCCAAATTTCTTGAAATATTGGTATAGTGATTAGCACACCCCTATCAAAACCAAACTTGAGTACCACCTGGGCATCTGCCGCCCCATGTGAGAAGCCTTGCTCCCCTTCCCTCCCTATATTTATGATTTTTAGGCCTTCTCTGTACTTTTTATCCCATAAGATTTTCATCCATTTTTAATGTTTGCCTCACTTGAAATTTGCCTTTTGACATTATTGCAATATATGGCACAGGATTAAATTGCCAAGAAGTCTCGCAAGGAAGCATTGGTATGGGTAGGCTTATTGGTCTATTCCTGTTGAAGTCCATACACCCCCTATGGAATACATGACCTTAATCTCCCACACAGGGAGTATGAATTTTAAATGGGGTTACCTGAATGGGTGACTCCATTTGAAATCTACACCCCTGTGTGGGAGATTAAGGTCATGTCTTGCATAGGGGGTGGATGGATTTCAACTGGAATAGCCTATTTCTTTAATCTAATTGGGCATGACAAATATATGTCTCGCCTTAACACCTATGATCAGCCTTGTTTATGCAAAGGAAATTGAGCAGTGAAAATATATCTTATGGAAGGCTCATGACACTAGGATCCAAAACATTCTCATCTATCAACGCACAGTTCTTTAACCCCAATACATTTGTACATTCATTGAATGACCTTTGACAATTTGGTTACAAAAACTTGTACTCTGCAACTTGAGGTCAAATTTTGCACTATGATTGTTTAATTGAGGTTATTAGACTATGCCATTGGGATGAGGCCATTGTGGTCCATAGTGTGAGGTGCTGTTTGCATGCTTCATTACCATTAACATCATGTTTCATCATTTGTTTAGATGATAATAACTGCGCTTTATCTGTTTTAGGTCATTGCATGAAATTGGAGCGGTTTGTTTTGGGCCAACAAAAACCCAACAATTTCATATAATGGCCACAAAAGTTATTAATGTCAGCCATTACTGCCATTTTGTATTTTAATTTTTTTTTTTCATGAAAATAACATTTTTTTTTGTTTAAAGACTATTGGAAATGTATCTTCCATGGACCGTTTAAATGCTCTTTTAATACTCGATGCACAATACAGGCAGGCGCTTACTTGCATTAAATACATTCCGCGTGCTTGCTTGCGCATTAAGAAATGATATGCAAACACAGGTTGTTTATGTGCAAGATTGGAACAATTAAATATATTTTGCGATCAATTGTGAGATATTCATGACCTGCATTTGCATCTGTGTGATTACAAATAATAACATATGATTGGATGACATGCATCACATCTATTCATGAGGTTATTAAAGTCTTTTTGTCATGTTGTAGGTATGTACATGATAATCAAAAGAAGTACGTAGCTTACACATAATTGATAGCACAGTTAACCCTAACACGGCTAGTTACCAGTGGCGTAGCATCATAGGTGTACGGGGAACATGTGTCCCCCCCCCCATCAATTGCAAAATTTAGACCCAGTGCTCCCAATCATGGTCAGTGCCCTCCCCCAAATATGATGATGACCCATGCTACAATGATTTGTGTGAAATTATGCACTTTTCAATTTTCTTTGGGATGACAACTCCCTCCGTATTCAGGCCTTGAAATAAGAAAAGAAATTTCAAGTGTCCTCGCCAGTTTTCAAGGGTCCGACCCCGGACCCTTGCCTTTGAAATTTCAAGGGTCATCACTAATTTTCAAGAAAATTGAAAACCTGAGTTGAAAACTTGATGGGAAACTAAAATGAAAGTGTACCCAGGGAGCTGGACGTATTATGTGAACCAGATTTTCCAGTGGAACAACTAAACTAAATTTTCTGCTCTTTGCTTGGTTCAATTTTTACGGGTCACGCAGACCCGTACCGTAGGAAATTTGCGGGTCCGCGCCTACTTTCACAGGTATTTGACGCAAGGATGCGCCTTATTTCAAACGCTGTTCGTATTATTATATTCTTCTTCATCCATGTTCAATTGAGTGCACCGATTTTATGCTACCTGTAATTATCTGTGCATTGTTACCATTGTATTATGTGAATCCTCGCATATTCATGAGGGCCAATCATTTGATTGTGTGTGTCTGTTAATAACGCCAGCATTGCATGCCTTTGTGTATATGCCTTTCAACGTTGCATGCCTTTGCGTTGATGTAAAAGACTGTATAAATATGCGGTATGTGTGTAGCAGTTTCGTCTGTCACACTTCATATGGAACGATTAGCCCTCATTATCAGGTGATGCTGGGAATAGTCTGTAGTAGTCTGTGGACCCACATAAGCATCCTAGGGAGTGCTGTGCAATAATTATGAGCCCTGGTGGAAGGGTAAAATGGGGGAGACATTTTTGGTGACCCGAAAGGGGGGAAAGGAATTTTTGGCAAGTCGAGCCTGGGGGGGCAAGTGATAATTGGCACATATTCATGGCGCACCTTTGTGCGAAGGGGGGGGCAACGATTTTTTGGCAGGCCGAGAGGGGGAAAGCAATTTTTGGTGGGCCGAGACAGGTGGCAAGTGATTTTTGGCAGGCCGTTTGGAAATTTTACCCCCCCCCTGCCTCATTATTGCAGCTCCCTTAATGATAAGGAAGGTATGAGGATGTGTAGCAACTTAAAGTGAAAATTCAGGCTTTTTGGTATTCATAAAACTTCATTGTTTTTTAGGAATTTTTTTACATTTTTCCAGAATTGGGCAAATTCACTGTAATTTTGAATGTAAATAATCAAAAAATAATATATATGTTTTGGGGTCTTTTTTTCATCAAATTTGTTATATTTAGGAGTAAGTTTTCAGAATCTGAGCTGCACATCCCTTACCCAATACAAAGTGAAGCACACATCTCTTTTAGATAATTCATATTATCACACAAATCCTATGCTTTCTGTGTGTTGCTCATAGGATTGATTAAAGTACTGTTTCTTTGTCGCCTGAAGCCTATTAAATATTAACAGTACCATGCATCTCTCTCTCGACACACACACGATGCTGTCTTTGCTGCCTAGTCACATTTTCTTCAATAATTATCAAATATTTATTCCTTGTGATTTGAACCATGTATTAATGGAAAGGGATGAGTATGGGATGAACAAGTGAATAATATAATGAATAAAATTCAAATTTAAAAAGAATACTAAAGTAGAAGCAAACCTTTATTTAACTTAGGGATCGGTCACTATTTACACTGGGGAAATGGTGGAATTCAGACTTTTTTTTACCTTCCGTTCAAAAATTTGGCATTCCCGTTATTTTATGAGATTTCAAAATTTAAAATTTCACATTCCCCCCTCCTGGAAAAATTTCTTGGATTGCCCCCTCTTGCTCACAAAAAATTTCACATTCCCCTAAAATCCCACATTTCCCCAAGTGTAAATAATGGCCACTTGGCTTACTTGATGTTCTGTAAACAAAACCCAAAATTACGAAAATGTTCACTTTTTGTGGTAATTTTGCGCAAAATTTGTTGATTTTGCCCATTCCCCCTGTAATTCACTTTGCCCCCCTAATAACCAAAAAAAAACATTCCTGGCACTGCTACTATCTGTAAATTGTGTGACCTGTTTTTAAAATCTGTTTCATTTTGTTTTGGTATTAATTCCACAGATTATTAAAGAAACAGATCCCTCGCCAACGGGCAAAGTCCCCTTTCTTTGTATGGAATGAGGGTTCTTGCATATTTTCATGAGGTACGATCGTTCTACTGCTTCTGTCGAACAATCACACACAGTATTTTGCGTGCCTTTGTGAAAGATATCAAGAATGCGCTTTGAATTGTACCCTGTAGCAGGTGAAAAGTGGATGGCCAGAGAAAATGTCTTACACTTCCCATAATGCATTTCTCCCATTTTTATTTCCTGTACTGATTTGCTATCTAGTGCAACATGGAAATGTATTTCAATACCTTAATGTACGTAAAGTCATAATAAAAATGACTTTATATCGAACTTTGCTCTGTTAACCTACAAAGACAACAAATTTGGTCGATTCCATTTAGGTGCAAGATGGGATTCGTGTAAACATTACAAGTATGCCAAAAAAAATCAGGTATGAAAAAATGAACCATATTATATGATCGTACATTATGGCTTTTGAACAGAGCACATCCAGATCTTACAAAATGTGTTTATTTTTTTTCTGGGACTGTCGGTTCATTCACACAATTGAAGTACAAATATTACCGTAATTGTTTTATACCAAAACAAATTTCCTTCTAAATATTTTTCAGAATTTCATGATATTATGGCAAAAAAATTAATTAAAAAAGGAAAGGCAATTGATAACAACAGACAAAGTCATGGAATGGATACCGTTCCTACCACATGTAACAAATACCTTTGGTAATTTTGCTCAGTACCAAAAGTGGGTTTTACAAGAGCAATCAATAGCTGCATTGTAAACATTTGGCAATTGACACATAATATATTGTACTCATCTACACATGGCAGCTACACATCGCAGCTATTGCACTTACCCACTTCTGCCACTGAGCAGTCGATTTTGGCCTCTAATTCCAAGACATAGCATCTCAGTAATTAGAAATGCCAGCTAGGACACAGAGCGAGATTAGGTTGAATCAAAAATGAAATAGCGTCTTTGCGCGAGCAACAACTTATCACACACACTGGTCAATCCAATTGCACCTCGTCAGCCACAGAAGATACCTTACCCTTCCCAGAATCCTTTGCAACATGATACATCCCCTTATTTCATCAAATGACGCTCCCATTTACTTTGAACAGGTTTCCTTTGTTTTCATTTTGAGAATAGACTGGCTAAACATGAGTTGATAATCAAGAAGTAAACAAATTTGGAAAGATCTTGATGTGCTCTGTTCGCTGAGGTATATTTCGTCACTATCGACTCACCTTGCGCTACATAGCAAATCAATATGGAAAATTGAAATGGAAGAAATGCATTATGGGAAGTGTAAGATATTTTCTCTGCTCATCGGCCATGCTATCTATCTACATCTAATCTCAACATCATGAAGGGCAAGGCGGATTGGGCTATTCCAGTTGAAATCCATACACCCCCTATGGAAGACATGGCCTTAATCTCCCACACAGGGGTGTGAATTTCAAATGGGGTTTCATGAATGGGTGACTCCATTTGAAATCTACATACCCTGTGTGGGAGAGTAAGTTCATGTCTGCTACAGGGGGTGTATGGATTTCAACTGAAATAGCACATTTACAATTATCTATGGTAGAGACAAGTTATGATATCCTTCCTGGAGGAACTCAAATATGAACCAACTTATAAAACATAGACTGGCTAATTATAATTATTGCATTGTTCACTTTGCTTAAGGTAAAACAAGAACTGTCTTTAAAAAAGACAACGTCATGGATGAAGATCATGTTTCATAATTTTGCATTGACGTTCTTGGAATGCTAGTAATTTTGTGTGTGTGGCAAAACTAACCGGGTGGGAAATATCTGTATTTATTGGTAAATACCACCAATGACATACCAGGAAATACCCAAGAATTTTCATGTTGAAAGCAGAATTGAAAAATGTGTGCTAAGTAGGTCTACATTTAATTCACACTTGTAACAAAGGCCTCAATGGAAATCACATCCACCGAGTTTCACAACAGTCCAACAACTTGACAAGTGGGATGACAGAAGTTTTGCAGTTTTAGCCATTTAACTAAAAAAAAATGCAGTGTACTTCAATATTTCCCAGGCCCGTAACCAGGATTTATTGGGGGCTGATTTTGACAGAGTGGACTTGGACGGAGGCGGATTTTGAAAAAATTGACTTTTTTTTCAAAATGTTGACCTTTTTTGACCAAAAAGACATTAAAAACCTCAATTTGTTCATTCGCTGCACTCGCAAATGCGACTTTTGGGTCAAAAAGGATATTTCCATAGGTTAGCATGGTTAGTATGATTTTGTGTGGCCAAAATAGTTAAAAATTAATCCTATATGTGATTAAATTGTGTACTTATAAATAATGAATGTATAATTATATTTTGTTGCAAGCATAATGCTGAGTACTTTGGCCAAGTGGCCATTAATATACAAATCAATGTGGCCATGCCGTGCCTCATTGAAAATATAAAATCCTGCTGTAGGCAAGGTGTTTGTCAATAAGGTCAAGAACTAGAGTTACCGTAATACATAATGTGAAATGAAGTGCACGTAATAAATAGAGCACTAGAGGATGAATTTTGAAAAATTTGTGCTTAGAGATTATTTTATTGAAAATATCGGCAAATATTATGTATTATGCTGTATTTTACCAAGTTATGTTTTAGGTGAAAATGCAAAGAGGAATGCAAACTGAATATCAAAACATTATTCTCTACAATATGGTGAGTTCAATGTGAAATGCATGAATAAAATGCTTTATTGGTATGACAATCATCACTGCCTACGCAAAGCTCTATCAAATACCTAGTGCAATGTTTGTTCTATTGTATTTGACATGCAATTTTACCCTATACATGCGAACATACTTGAAAATGACTTACTCAGACAAGATTTTTTTATCAATTTAAGTTTTTTTGTATGACTTAAATGTATAATTGAATGAAATATGACCAGAATTGAATGTTTTATGAATTAATAAAATGGGTATTCTAAATTCTAATCTAAATTCCATACTCTCCCTGTGGAAGATCTTGGAAATATCTTCCACAGGGGGAGTATGAATTTCAAACATATTATATGCAGCTCCATTTGAATTTGATACACCCTCTGGGAAAGTTTCAACCTGCATCTTCTGCTGAGGGAGGGGGAATTACAAATGAGTTGGTTAATGTGCTACTTTCATTTGAAATTCATATGACCCATATGGAAGATATTTCCGAAATCTTCTGGGAGGAGTGTGGACTTTAAAGGCCCATTCACTTTCAGTGATTTGCTGATCCGGACGATCGTAAAAATCATCAAAATTCAGATTTTGGTACTTTTGTCATTGTCATAAATGTGTTAACATAGCCTGTTAGTGGTTCAGCCGAAAGCGGTGTATTTAAGACAAAAATAAGGAATTTATATGGATCTGTAATTTAGATACTGACAGTATCTAAATTAAGTACATGTATTTGAATGGGGCTTCAACTTCGTCAATACTGTTGTTTACTTTGTTTTTTGCCAAATATTTCATTTCAAAAATATCAAATGACAATTTCAATGACTTATCCTTCACTTTTAAGCAATATATGAACAATTTTAATTTATTACACTTTCGCTGGGATCACTGAATGGGTCTTTAAATGGATTATCCTTATAAGAAGAATGCAACAACTTAGGCAATCGCAGTCTTCGCAGACAAGCAATGGGCTATTCCATTTAAAATCCACACTACCCCGTGGAAGATTTTGGAAATATATTTCACAGGGGAGTATGAATTTCAAATGGAATGAACCGTTAGGCAGCTCCATTTGAAAGTCACCCTCCCTCTGTGGAAGATTCAGGTTGAATCTTTCTCAGAGGGTGTATTGTATTCAAATGGAGCTGCCTAATATGCTCATTCCAATTGAAATTCATACTCCCCTTGTGGAAGATATTTCCTAAATCTTCCACATGGGTAGTATAGTGTGAAGTTTAAATGGAATTGAGGCAATCACAGTCTTTGCAGACAAGCAATAAACGTTGGCACCAGTAGCTCTTACATGGTCAATGTTAAAATGTAACTTTTGAGAAAAGATCATTTCACCCCTCTTTCATGGTAAATAACTGAAAAGTGTGGCTGCAAGCAAGGCATTTGGCAAGTACTAGTATGTCAAGTGCTTGAGTAAATATGCGATAGAAAATGAACGGCAGATTACTATATGCGAGGTATGTTTATGAATATGTCATCATTTTTACCATAACACTTACCCAGCAGTGATATTGCATGTAGTGTAAATTTCAAAGAACATAATGCATGTCAACATAGTGATATTGCATGTAGTGTGAATTTTCAAAGAGCATATATGGATGTCAACATGAACCACCTACATTCTCTGCAAGATTGAATGTGCTACGCCAAAGCTTGGAAAATGCTTTATAGGACATGGAATTTGGCTCTGGGGGAGGGGCCACTTGTATTCCGAGGTAGATATCATGCTCATGTATGGATTTTCAAAATGTACTCTATTTTTCCAGGCTTCCATGATACCCTAAACACATATTTTGGTTATGTTTACTACCCTAAAAGAAAAAAAAAAACACTGATGCTATATGTTCGAGGTCCTATCAAACATGCCTTTTTCTGATTTTTTAAATGTTTTTGACCCCCAAAACTGATGTCGGTCCTGTCAAACATGCCCTTTTTCTGATGTTTTTATAAACATTACAAACTAGCGCACAAGATCAAATCAGTGCTGCTTAATCATAATTCTTAAAAATCAATGTACAGGGGAGAGAAGAACCACATGCACACACAAGTACATCATAGAATACTATGATAGGTACAAAGGCAATGAGGTTTTTTGAATAAGTGATTACCGAACACCACCTGCTTGCTATTGTTGAAAAGTGCTGCTGCAAGCAAGGGGTTTCTCAAATAGGGTCAAGTGCTTAGATGTTTGATATTGAATGAATTGAATAATAAATAGATCATTGTGAATCGATGAATATCGGGCTATTCCAGTTGAAATCCATACACCCCATGGAAGACGTGCATCTTAATTAATCTCCCACACATAAATTTCAAATGGGGTTACCTGAATGGGTGACTCTATTTGCAACCTAAACTCCTTGTGTGGGAGAATAAGATCATGTTTTATATAGGGGGAGTAAGGATTTCAACTGGAATAGTGCATTATACTGATGGATTATAAGATCTATGATTTGATGGAAGATATTTTGTAATGTCATCAATATGCCACACTCCCCCACCCATTCTGTGACATACATGTCAAATACAGTGTGGAAGTCAAAAGGTATATAATATGCAGCACATGCCTGTACTTTTATTTGACTGTTCTGTTCTGTTACACAGCTTGAAAATGTTTTACAGGACGTGGAATTCATTGTGAATGCTCTGAAGGTTTCACTATCCATTTCTTTATTTGAATGTTCAGTTACACTGCTTACAGTACGTGGAATTCATTGGGAATGTTCAGAAGGTATACTGCTACTGTTCAGCCGGCATGCAGGCTTGACCTAACATTTGAACATGAAAATTACAGCCAATGTTCAGACCCAATATATCGGCATCAAAAGGCTGCTTTGCATGATTCTTATTATCATTGTTGATATTTCATATGAATGCTAGAGTTATGCACTATGGGCAAGTGGAAGAAGTCGACCTAATATTTGAACACAAGACTTCCTCCAATTCAATTGTTGTTCCCCAATTTAACATTAACTCTGGTAAGAGATTGTTTCAGGTAAGAGCAGCAAATCTGTGGAATAGTTCTGTTGATGTTGACACTCGCAATAATTATATTTCCTTGAGCCCAATTGAATTTAAATCAAGAGCTCTCACAAACCCCACTGTTCATTGATTTTCACTTTTATATAATTTTTTCATGATTCTTGTTATTTAAGAAATAAAGGGTAATGCATGATCCTTTACACAAAAATAATGTGTCGAGGCAGTAAAACGTAAATAATGGGTGAGGCGCAGCCGAACCCATTATTTAAACGTTTTACTGCCGAGGACACATTATTTATGCGTAAAGGATAATACTGCACCCTTTATTTCTATTATTTTGTGGTAATAGTTCTTTATAATGGTTTTGTATGTTTTCTTGTAATATTGTGTAATATTTAATTAAATTACACCCTGTATGTCACAGGGCCTCCAAGAATAACAGTGCTCTTACACTGAAGGAGCTACCCTGTATAAAGTAAGTTGGAAATAAATAAATAAAATAAAATCAGACCTAACATATGTTAATGTATGTTATATTGTATTTAGCATGCAATAAACCGTATGAGAGAATTTTTGAAATTAAAAGTGGCTGTGCATCCTGGAAGAGGAAAGCCTACTTTGCTGACACATTTGAATACAGCGTGAATGCTAGACTTATGCACGATGGCAAGTGAAAGAAGTCAACCTAATATTTGAACATAAGAATGCAGCCAATGATCAGACCCAACATGTGTGTTATTGTTTTGAACATGCAATAAACCCTATCTAGCATTTATTGAAATTTGAAGTGGCTGTGTATCCTGGAAGAGGAAACCCTACTTTGCTGACACATTTGAATACAATAGAGTTATGCACGATGGGGCAAGTGGAAGAAGTCGACCTAATATTTGAACATTAGAATGTGTATGTTATTGTATTTGACATGCAATAAACCCTATGAGAGAATTTTTGAAATTAAAAGTGCAGCTGGCTGTGCATCCTGGAAGAGGAAAGCCTACTTTGCTGACACATTTGAATACAATGTGAATGGTAAAATTTCATTTGTAATGCAAAACTGTCTCCATGTGGTGTCGACTGCAGACAACAAGTTTCAAATTATTAAAAATTCAGCAATTTTCAGAATTGTACATTTTCATGACCATATTTGGAATCAGTATTAAAAATGCATCAAAATGAGTACAAACAAGCCTAGTATTGTTTTAGTGATTCTTGAGATAGCTCTTGATATTTTGAGGCTCAAAATGTGGCTCTTTATGTTGAAGCCTATATGGCCAGAACGTACAGCATTAAAAAACGGACAGATCTCTTTAATTTTTTTTTTTTTTGCCCCGTTTGTATACTGTAAAAGTGGACATTTTTGCACTACATTTATTTTAACACGTTTTGCGTTCCAAGCAACTACCACAAATATAACAATGTGCAAATAAAGTCTGCACAAAAAGTAAATATTTGTATGACGAATCCGATATGTTATGGTATCATGCGAAATAAGCCATCCAATATTATCATTATTAGGTTTTCTTAACTCCTAATAACCCTGAAAACATAATAATGAACAAAATTGGACAAATGGGGTATCAAAATGCGCGTAAATAAATCATCCTTCTTTTTATGTTAAAATATTGTGAAAACAATTATTAGTTCTGAATCTATAGGCGTATTTATAACAGCTGAGTTACTTTTTGTGCAGACTTTAGATTCCTTTAGTGTATAGGTCAATGTAAGGAAAGCTAGAATCGCAAATTTAAAAACAAGTAAAATAGTTCGGTATTGGCAAAGTGTGAAAATTTAATTGCACAAAAATGTCCACTTTCACAGTATTGAAAGAGCATGAGAATCCAGGAAATGGAAAACCCACTTTAGTCACACATTTGCATTCAATATTCATCTCTTTCACACATTATACCTGATACTATTACGAGGTGTATTTGTACTGCTCTAAAAAAGGTGACGAATTTGATCAATTTTTGCTGTATTGTAATCTTCAATTTGCAAATTTGGCTATACCAGTTGAAATCCATACACCTGGAACATGTGACCTTAATCTCCCACACAAGGGGTGTTGATTTGAAATGGAGTCACCCATTCAGGTAACCCCATTTGAAATTTATACTCCCTGTGTGGAAGATTAAGGTCATGTCTTCCGTAGGGGATGTGTGGATTTCAACTGGTATAGCGCAATACTGGAAAGATATCATCGTTGGGCAGGAAAAACCTATGTGCTTGTGGCCCCCGAACATGTTTAAAACAAAACTGCCAACAGGTTACATAAGCAGTTTTGCTTTAGACATGTTCAGGGGCCAATGACAGGAGGTTTTTCCTGCCATTGATGCACTCGGCAAAGGATATTTATATTCATAACATGTAATGTTATTGTGAAATTTGTCAAATTCTTGTTGGAAACTTGATCATATTTTCTTTATCAGCATACAAAGCATATAAGCTGCCAAGAGAAAATCTTAAGGAAATAAACAAATCGTGTGTCCCATTCAGTAGGCTACTTGTACTCCATAACAAAAGGCACTGTATTGCGATTTTATATTTATTCCAAAATATTTTTACCTTGATGCATCTTCAAGCACTAAATACATAGATGCTGGGTTTGTCCTCCGCAATTCCTTCCCACAATACATTATGCATAGGAGATGGATTACCACCCCGAAATTTCTGTACAAGCTAACTTCCAGTAGGGAAACCCAGGATCCACATACCAAGGGTTTAGGACAGGGGCATAGCTAAGATTTATTTTTTGTGGATGGATTTTGAAAAAGTGGATTTTTCCCCCAAAGTGGGCCTTTTTCAAAAATTTCGGACTTTTTTGACCAAGAAAGCATAAGAATGTAAATATTTCACTCGCTGCACTTGTAGATTGATATATTTGGACCTTTTTGGACTGAAAGAAAAAAGCATTAAAAATGGTGTGTGTTTACACCCCACAACGCTCATAAACAGGGGAATGAAAGTTTCTCTTTTCAGCTGATTTCCTCTTTTTTGGTTGCCAAAATTTATTTGTTTTCTTTTATTTGCAGCCCATATTTGGCATTTTTACCCCGATTTAAAGCTATTTTTCACAGTTTTTAGTCATTTTCCTTGTTTTTGGTCTGTGGCCTCTCACACCCCTGGTAAAGTGGACCTTATTGGCCTTTGGCAATGGGATGGTCGCTGCCCTCCAGTGGCTATGCCCCTGGTTTACGACCAGAAGGGACCGGAGAAGGCCCTATCTGCAATAGCTGCCCCATACATATTTTGATAATCTCTCTATTCAATATTGTAAACATCTAAAATATGACACCTGGCAGCTATTGAAGGGAGGGTTTTTGTGCCCTAAATCCTACCACTGATGTGCAAATGGAAAGATTGGAAAACCCACTTTCCAATACGAAATCTCGTTCTTTACCCAGTCCATGTTTTTCCATTGTGGAGATCATTATATTGTATTACTGTGACTGAGATATGATGTTGTGATGTGATCACTATTTGGACATTCCAGTTGAAATCCATACACCCCCCTATGGGAGACATGACCTTGATCTTCCACACAGGGAGTGTGAATTTCAAATGGAATTGCCTGAATAGATGACTCCATTTGAAATCTACACCCCCTGTGTGGAATATTAAGGGCGTGTCTTCTACAGGGGGTGTATGGGTTTTAACTGGAATAGCCTATTTTGTATGCCTTTCTAGAAAGCATTGGGTTTTTGTGAAACATGAAGCCTACATTCTGCTCATATTTGTATGTATTCTATGTATATTCTTGACTTCCATTGAAGGAAAAAGTCATTTTCTGTCTGAGCATACAAAGAGTGTAAGGTACAAAGGCAAAGTCTCCTCTCTTTACTTGCTCAATACAATATCCATTTCCTGACTTACGTTAAGGCAGGTTGAAGGTTTGAGCTGAATAAAGCTGACACACAAGAGGAATGGTATTGGTTCTATAAAGAAGATCCCAAGGCTTGATGTAAGGGGTGTCATTTCCGCCTGATGTGAATGATTTTTCTCGGGAGGGGGAAAACGCCCGCGCCCAAAACTTTCGTTTTTTATATATTATTGGCCTAAACTCAAGAACTGCAAAACTTTTGGAAATATAAAAGTGATTATTGGCTTCCTTGACTTATTTCCAATAAGATCAATGTATTAATATCAACAACTACGCCGCAGTTAAGTGGCTAAAACTTGAAAACAATATGGCTCATGCTATCTTAAAAATACATTTCGTAGCATTGCCGTATAACCTTTAAAATGCATTTTTGTACAATGGAATTGCAGTGTGTGAATCCTGGCTATGGAAAACTCACTTTCCTGACATATTTGAATGCAATATTAATCTCATTGTATAAACATTGCACGTTGATTTTGTTGCACTGCTGTATTATTATTGTTTTGAAATTAATTTTGATAAGATGACATAATTTCCTTTTGAATATAAGAAGATATACACTTCCCACAATACACGTACACTTCCCACGTACACTTCCCACAATGCACTGCATCTGATTTGTTATCCAGTACAACCTGGTTCGATAGTGACGAAAGGTATAGGCCTACCCGATGAACAAACCACATCCAGATCTTGTAAATTATCTGGATGTAGGCTAATGTTTCTGATGATTACAAAATTTATTTTCAAACTCTTTTCTCAATCTGTTACAAAATGTCTGTAAAGATGATATAAAGGAGTATTTCGTGATTCTATCATCCTCTTTTTATGACATTTGTCAGTAGATATCCACGAAAACAGCTTATTCCCAAATTTTCAGCTGATTCCGATTTTGCGTTTGCGAGTTATGCATGATTGTGTATTACACTGCTCCATTACACTGCTCCATGATAGACAATGTGTTGTAATTTCGTTCTGGTATACCAGAACGAAATTCAAATTTCACCATGATCTTATAGCTAAACAAATTCATCTGCAAGAATTTTTTTGTACATAAACATTATGTAGCCAGAGGTTTCCAGTGATATAATGATCTCAACTTTTTTTGATAAAAGTGTGGGATGATGCTGTGGATCACGAAATGCCCTTTTACGCATTAACCCCTGTTTTGACCAAGTCTTGCATCAACAATATGGTAATAATGAAATACAGTTTTGTTGAATTATGAAAGAGTCAGTCACCTCATCACTCGACAAAACTGTGACGGAAACTTAACATCAAATATCATTAGCCTAATCTTCATGTGCCCTGTTTATTAACTTCAATTTATCATGCCAAGTACACTCAAAATTACAAGGATTTAAAATTAAATCCTTAAGGATTGTAATTAGGGACCAATCAATTTTAGATTTAAGATTAACCTTATAGATTTGAATTTTAAATTTTAAAGATTTAATTTTAAATCTGTAGGATTTAATTTTAAATCTGTATGATTTAATTTTAAATCTAATAATTAATTAGTCCCTAATCACAATCCTTTTGGATTTATTTTAAATCCTTGAAATTTAGAGTGTAAATTATAATGTACTTGTTTACTCATAAATATCGCAAATTTCACCAGTCAAATTCAAGGACATGATACTGTAAAATTCGTTATGAAAACGTAGATAACAGGTATAAGCTAGGCCTAATAGTAATATATATATTGACCCTATAGGCCTATATAAAGTTTCTTACACCGTGTGTTTATTATGAAATGCATTGAATGTACTTTGTGAACGTCATCTTTTATGCATGCTAATCAGAATATGTGTTTGAAGCGAGAATCTTGAGTTACTTAGTTGTCGCATTTCGTTTTGCTCTAGTATTGTTTGAGTTATATCCCAACAGACATTGTGAATAATTTATCAGCAGTGTCGATGTCGTTGTACTTTTACTTGTGTGGTTATATATATATATATATATATATATATATATATGGCCTTGTTTGATGTCAAATAGCCTACTCTGTTCGCTATTGTAATCACACTGTTGACTAAGGCTAGCTTCAGACTCCGCATTGTACGTACAATATTGTATGTACAATACTTTTCGTGACGTCAAAAAGTATTACACGTGCAATAAATATACGTGCCACGACTAGTTGAATCAGATTAAATCCCGCGCTATAACCCTGACGGTTCATTGTTTGCTAAATCCAAGCGAGGACACCAGAAAATCTATGCAAGATAAATTTCTACTGCTGCTGATGAAAAATCCTAGAGTGCGTTTTGAGGTTTTTTCTGCACTTTACCAGTAGGCCTAATAAATTCATAAAGAAATAAAAATCAAATAAAGATTTAGGGCGAATGCTTTTACTCACTGCTCATCTGATCCACTTTCCCAGGAAACTAAATACCGATGCTGCTTAGTTTTTCCCTGACTTTCCAGACATAATTATGAGTAAACATCAAATTTAATGTTTACAAAACAATCAAATATATATACATTCGTTTGCATTTTGTACATAAATATTAATATTAATAATGTACAAACATTAAAAAAGGGGGGGCCTAAGAGTATGTCTATCTTTAATCAT
This sequence comes from Amphiura filiformis, assembly GCF_039555335.1. NCBI lineage: Eukaryota > Metazoa > Echinodermata > Ophiuroidea > Amphilepidida > Amphiuridae > Amphiura > Amphiura filiformis. Next base: position 43,807,439 of record NC_092629.1, on the reverse strand, counting down.
ATACTAATTCCGCCATGCCCAAACATATTTTATATATATGAAATCGTGTAATGGCACCCAAATTCCAATAAAAAATAAAAACAAATTTGTTATCAAATACACTAGGCCTATACATTGTATTACAGGAATTTAATAGATGGTGTATTTTAATAAATAAATAGATTAACACGGGTAATGGGCGATAAAGATTTACCACAGAGCCAGTGGACAAAGAAATTAATTACAATTAAAACAAATTAAATGAGAAAATGAAAGCAAGGACATTTGGTGTTCAAAGTATTGTTTTAGAATGCGAAGGAGTCCTAAATGTTATCCTGGCCCAGGACACCGATTAATGTAAATTCGACCCATAGTTATTTTCCCGGGGGGCACTTCCATAGTGGATACGCATCATGTGCCTCGGGAATGACCCCCTTTTTTGTACCCAATGTTTTTTGTGTTATGGTCCTACCTATTACCCAATGACCCCCTTTAAAAAATCCATGTACTCAATGACCCCCTTTTTCTATTTCCTGCTATACCCAATGACCCCCCCTTTTAATTCCCAAATTTAGGTGGTATTTGTGTTCTCCTCCAGAAATAATGAGATTATTTTCACATTTCCAAGGTGGCCAAGTTGTTTTTACGCAGTTTGGCACTTATTTATGTGTACTTAATGATACTCTTTTGGCAATCCTGTACTCAATGACTCCCATTTTACTTTTTGTTACCCCAATGACCATCCTTTTTCAAAGTTTCATACCGAATGACCCCATTTTTATTCAGGTTGTGTACTGAATGACCCCATATTTTGTAATTGTACATTTGACCTGAATGCCCCCTACTTTTAACATGGCCGAGGCACATCCCTGCCATTTCAGATAGGGAGTGCCCCCCCCGGGGTTATTTTATCTACTTTTGCCAGCATTCAACCTGTTTTCAATGTGATTTGTGCCTATTTTTGACACAATTCCGAAATCTGACGTATCAATGTTGTATCGTCCACAAACTATGATCCGAGACTATTTCATTTGACACGGTTGTATGGATTTCAAAAGATCGGTCCTATAATAGATATAGATTAGAGAATTACAGCAAGAGGCTTTGAGGATGCCGTAATCCTCTTGACAATCAACCAATCAGAGAGACATATTTCAGAATCATGTTCGTAGTTGAAACTCTTTCAACTCTGAAATATATATTTCAAGTAATCTCGTTTCACATTAACACGTTTATGGATGTATTGGGATGATCATAAGTAGGTCTATAACATACACCATCATAACATGCCTCAACGATATCAACATGTAAAAAGTTGTTGCAAATTCATAACACAACGTGTTATAATGTATAATGTTATATGCCAAAACTTTAAAAAACAATAAAAATGTCAGTATCAATCAAATCAAAACCAGAATAAATGCATAGGCCTACAAATATTACTTAAGAAACTGACTAAATCAATATATGACTAAATGTCAGTATAAATGAATCGCTAAATCAATTAATCAATCAGTTATCAATAAATAAATAAATAAATAAATAAATAAATAAATAAACAAATAAATAAAATAAACAAATAGGCCTAAATAAATAAATCTATAGATAAATAAATAAGAAATGAATGTGCCATTTATATTATTATTACAATTTTAATATTATTAATATCGTTAGTATTAATAGGCATTTTAATATTAATATCAATCAATCAACCAATCAATCAATAAATAAATAAACAAATAAATAAATAAACAAATAGGCCTAAATAAATAAATCTATAAATAAATAAATAAGAACTGAATGCGCCATTTATATTATTATTACAATTTTAATATTATTAATATCGTTAGTATTAATAGGCCTTTTAATATTAATATCAATCAATCAACCAATCAATCAATAAATAAATAAACAAATAAATAAATAAACAAATAGGCCTAAATAAATAAATCTATAAATAAATAAATAAGAACTGAATGCGCCATTTATATTATTATTACAATTTTAATATTATTAATATCGTTAGTATTAATAGGCCTTTTAATATTAAGTACAGTTGAATACAAAAAGACATAAAAAGATGTTCATCATTCCGTGCACGAACACTCACTAAATTTACCACTCTTAGAAATTTGGCAACTACGTATCAATTAAGCAACCAACGATTGTAGCACAATATATATTTTCCCGGTACATACTATTTATTGCACGTGCAATACTTTTTGACGTCACGAAAAGTATTGTACATACAATATTGTACGTACAATATGGAGTCTGAAGCGCGCTTAAGAGCGCATCCTAACCTACCGAGGTTGTTTCTCAATTTTCAATACAAAAATGTATAGAATAAAACACATCCACAGGCAGCGATATTTGCTATCAAAGCGAAGTATAGGAACCTCATAGTCCGAGGCAATGTTCGTTATTGCCTGGCATTATTGATTGAAGGTTTTAATATACGCAATATAATTTATTAATAATCGATTTATTTTGTAATCATGCAATATATAAAGTATAATGCAAACGCCTTTCTTCCAGAACGACTCATGAGATTGTGCGTTCGAATCCTGGTAGAATCTTTCTTAAAATCTTTTTGTCAAGAAGAAGTAAATCAAGCGTAAGGAAGCGTTCTTGTTTTGCATTAAGCCATCAGTTATCATGAGTCTGAATTCGTTCTCAAATATCTAACCAACACGATCTCTTATGCATTTGAAATCACCTTACAGTCCCTCTCAACAGGTGCCACATTACCACATAATACTTGCAATTTATTCACAACACACACAGACCTAGATTTTATACGAACCCCTAATTATATTATAGGTCGTCGCTACGGTAGATTTTCAATTAATAAACTACATCTATCGCTTCAGACATTCACTAGCTTTCTGAAGATGATAATTTGATATGGAAATTATAACGAATACGGTAACCAATTTAATAAGATAGGAAGAAGGCGTTATATGAAAGTCAGTTGAATCAGAGAAATATGACGCACTATACATTACGTTTCACTACCTGGAGAGAATTGATCAAAAATTGAATTCCCTCCTGAGGTTCGTATCTATCAATGAGTTGACCAGATCACAAGGGTGTCATTATAGCTAGAGGCAGTATATAACACAAATGGGTCAATGATTTACATAAAAATGACCTTGTGTGGTATTTGGTTCCCAGGAAGTGAGTTTTGGGGGAGGAGTCGGCGACCTTCACGTGGTCTCCCCTGTTAACTCGCTAAAACGAGAACGAACGTCGACAATGAGTCAAGGAAGAAAGCGACATATCGCTAGTCAACGCAGTGTTACCCAGGAGCAGCGCCGTGACCCTGAGCCCTGCTTCGCGTCCTTCTCAGGACGGACAGCTACTGCTGTCGAAGGTTACGGTGTAACGACGTTGCAACTGAACGTAGAAGGCCTCACCTCTGCCAAGATGAACATCATTGAGCAGCTGGCAGTCAACAACAAAGCCATTGTGATCCTTCTCCAAGAAACACACCGTGAAACCAATGAAAAGCTAACTCTACCTAACTTCTCACTGGCAGGCTACATCCCAAGCAAACACCATGGACTAGCAACCTTCATCAGCCAAGACACAGATGACTGGTCTCTTGAGGCCCAGTCCTCACCCGACTCTGATACTGAATGGATCGCAGTGAAAGTGCTTGGCATCAACATCATCAATGTGTACAAACCACCTCCAGTACGCCTGACCAACACATCTCTACCTTATTATCCAGCACCATGTGTATACGCAGGAGACTTTAACTGCCAGCACACTGACTGGGGCTACTCTCGCTGCAATAGTGATGGGACTTGCCTCGCGGAATGGGCTTCTACCAACAACCTGACCCTCTTGTTCAATCCTAAGGAACCTGACAGCTTCTTCTCAGGACGGTGGAATACTGGCACCAACCCAGACCTGGCTTTTGCTGAACCCAGCCAAGGAAACCAACTCCCTGTGCGTAAAATCCTGGACAAGTTCCCAAGATCTCAGCACCGACCATCTCTGATAACCCAACCTGCTCTGGTGTCTCCAACAGCTAGCAAACCAGTAAAGCGGTGGAACTTCCGGAAAGCAAAGTGGGACAAGTTCTCTGCCGAGGTCGACCAGCGTGTTACCAAACTACCACCACCAGAGAGTGATGATATTAACACCACATACTCAGCCTACTGTAACTTGCTCATAGATGCAGCCAAGTTGTCGATCCCAAGGGGATACCAGAAGAGCTACATCCCATGCTGGGACGATGAGTGCCAAGCTCTGTATGAAGACTTTACCTCGGCTCCATCGAAGGAAGAATCTGACTCCTGCGCTTCCACTCTCCTCACAAGACTGGATGAGAAACGCAAAGAACGCTGGATCGAGACTGTGGAATCAATCGACTTCACCTACTCAAGCAGAAGGGCCTGGCAAACTGTCAACCGCCTGACAGGCAGATCAACACCAAATGCCGGAAAGTGTCCAGTAACTGCGAACGCCATCGCCAGCGTACTTGTGAACAACGGCCGCTTCACCAACCCTGACCGTGATCACTCCAGGCGGGTCAAGAAGGAAGTGTCCAATCTTTGGAAGATGCCATCCACCTCCGATCTCTGCAGCGATTACACCATGCAGGAAGTAGAAGATGCTTTGAAACTACTCAAAGCAGGTAAGGCACCTGGACCAGACAGTATCCACCCAGAATTCCTCCATCATGCTGGCTCTGCTGCAACCAACTGGCTATGCAAGTTCCTGTCATCCTGTATGAAACGATGCAAGATACCAAAGATTTGGCGCAAGGCAACTGTCATCGCACTGCCCAAACCTAATAAGCCAAAGGATGACCCTAAGAGCTACCGTCCAATCTCTCTTCTCTGCATCCCCTACAAGCTACTGGAGCGCCTGATCCATAGCCGTATCAACCCGATTGTAGACCCACAGCTTCCTCACGAGCAGGCCGGTTTTCGTCGGGGCAGATCAACAGTGGACCAGGTCACCCTCCTCACCCAAGACATCGAAGACAGCTTTGAAGGGAACCAGAAGACTGGTGCTGTATTTGTAGATCTGACAGCAGCATACGACACCGTTTGGCATAGAGGCCTGATATGCAAACTCCTCAAGCTCATACCAGACAGACGGATGGTGTCCTTCATCGTGCAGCTAATCTCGAACCGCAACTTCATTCTTAAGACCAGCGACGGCCAAGCTAGTAGACCACGCAGTCTGAGGAACGGTGTGCCACAGGGCTCCGTCCTAGCACCCTCTTATTCAACATCTACATCCATGACCTGCCCAATACCATTGCTAAGAAGTATGGATACGCAGATGACCTGGCAATCCTGAAGTCGAGCAACTCTTGGGACACAATTGAGAGAGCGCTCAGCCTAGATATGGATACCCTAGATACTTACCTCTACCAATGGCGGCTCAAGCTGAGTGTTGCTAAGACTGTCTCCTCTGCCTTCCATCTCAACAACAGGGAAGCCAACCGAGAACTCAATGTAACCATCAAGTCAAAGCGACTGAACTTTGAGGCTTGCCCCACATACCTAGGAGTGAAACTGGACAGAGCCCTCACCTACCGGCAGCACTTGGTTAATCTAAGGGACAAGGTCACAGCAAGATGCGCATTGATTCGTCACCTAGCCGGCACCAGCTGGGGAGCAAGCGCCAAGACCCTCAGAACATCAACCCTGGCCTTGGTATACGCACCAGCAGAATACTGTGCACCAGTATGGAGCAGGAGCCACCACACCCACCAGGTAGACACTGGTCTAAATGAAGCAATGCGCACTGTGTCAGGATGTCTGCGACCAACTCCAACCGAACAGCTTCCGGTTTTAGCAGGAATCCCTCCGCCGGACATCAGAAGGAAAGCAGCCTCCGTAGCTATAGCACTCCGATCTGAAGAACCAGGACACCTCCTTCATGACACCCTGTCAAGAGCTAGGAACAGTGAGGGGGAAAGCAGGAGATTGGTATCCAGGAAGCCGTTTGCTCAGCAAGCAATAGTCTTGATGAAGACGACACAGCCAAACCAGACAGCCAAGGACTGGACAGCTAAGGCATGGAAAGACCAATGGCTTCATTCTTCCTCACCACTCCAGCGCTTTGTCACAGACCCAACAGACACCATCCCAGGCTTCAATCTACCCAGGTCTGCTTGGACAAAATTAAACCGCCTGAGAAGTGGAGTTGGACGCTTCAATGCCAACCTGTTCCAATGGGGCTTAAAGGAAAGCCCAGCTTGCGAGTGCGGTAGTGAGGAACAAACAGCCGACCACATCATCTCATCCTGTCACCTCCATAGACCACCGAATGGTATCTCCGGCCTGATTGAAGTCGATGAAGCCACCAGGGACTGGTTGATGCGTACTGGGCTTGAAATTTAATGAAATTTATGTTTTGGCTTTTATATCTTGTTTCTTCCTGACATACGCAAGAAGAAGAAGAAGTTTTGCCTGAGGCAATGTGTGGTTAATTGTTGATCCCTCAATACAACAAGAGTTATTACCGTCGATTTGGTTTAAAAAGGAGATGAGACATGATCAAATCTCTTCAGGCAACATAACGTAATGACCTGTCTGTATCTAACGACATTGTGATTGGTATTTTGTGTAGCACCAATCCTTACTGATAATGCATAGGCCCTAATTTATAAGTAAGAAAAGTAGGTTACAGACATTACAGTACTCGTTTTCGATAATTTTGAGTCCGCAACAAGTGTTTTGTTTTGGGATGGGTTTTTTAAACAATGGGTCATATATTGGAATGTGTAAAACTTCATATTCGTATCACAATGTGTAGACACATTCTTCATGGAAAAGGTAAAACTGGTACATGTAGAAAATATTTCAAGGGTTGAGAAGCAGAAATCTTTAACTCAATTTTTCGCCATTTTAAGATTTTGGTACCAAAATAATAACCAACACCAACAGATTCTTGAAACCATCAAGCTTTAATCGAATCAAACTTCATATCGCAGCACAATTCTTCTTAGCCACATCCCAACAGAGCATACGGTATTGCAGTTAGCCAGAAAGCCTCAACTCTGAGTTGACATTTCTTGAGTTTAAGGGCGTACTACACCCATATATTGGTTTGATTAGTCTAAAAAATATTTTTCATTTATAGATAGGCGATATGACCATGGATCATGTGAAATAAAAAAAATAAAATAAATAAAATAAAAAAAAAAGGTGCTTTTAAACCATTGTATAGTAAGTCATTTTAGCCCTATATATTTTTTGTTTACATGTATCCTAGTAACTCAGATGCGTGTTTCATAACAAACCATAATTTATTCTTTTCAACATGTTCAAGTAGGGTACATGAATAGAATACATTAAATCCTTTGTTATACCATCTATAGAAATGTACTCACTGATTATAACACTGAATAAATTAAATAGGCCTAATCTCTTCCACATAGACAATTTAATACTACACCATGTATTTATCTTCTATAATGTGGTGTTAGGAAAAGAGATTAAAAAAGGCTATAAGGTCATCAAAGGTCACGTTATAGGTCAATTGGTTCAGGTCAAATTCAGGCATCAATTTTGAATACATGTGATAGTCTGTGATATCATACATGTCATAATGAGGCATCAATTTTGATATTTTGTCTGTTACTGGATATATAATGGAAATGTATGAGGTGGATATACTAAAATACCTTGGGATGTAAATGGTGAGTACAATTTAGATTGCCTAGTTGAGGTGGATTGGGCAAATAAATATAAAATAGTTACCAAAATCACAAAAATGAAGCTTACGGAAAACTACCTAATATGGTGGTATAGGTGACAAAAAATACAATTTTTTCAACATTGCTGTAGTGTGGTTGTGGTAACCTGTTACCTATGGCTTAATTAAGTTTCAGTGAAATAGTGTCGCAAGTTCAAAATACAAAATATAGCTCAACATTGAAAATAGAAGCATTTTAACCGGTTCGTTTTTGATAGTTGTGGAGCACCAAGTTCATGAAGTCATAAAAGAAATCAGGGACCACTTATTCCCATTTTACATATCAACATTATTTCCCTAATGTGTTAGCAACACATATCCAAAATTTTAACGAAATCCGTTGATAGTAAGCTTTCCAAAATGAAGTGAATTTAAAACATCAGTGATGTACCACCTTTTGGCTTATATCATTAGAAGCATGTGCGCTTCATTGATACTGATGCCACCAATTGAACGAGAAGATTTGCCTCTTCATTTTGCATACCACTTTGTCCAATTTCTTTTTCTCATTTCTTCACAAAATGCAAAAAAAATGCAATGGGTGTAGTACCCCCTTAAGGGTCTGTAGCTTTACTCTCAACCATCGATTTATTCTGCGTTAAGCAGTATGCAGACTTTTTATTAGACGTACAGGTACAATATTGTATGTAACATATCTACGTTATTTAATCTATTGGCATTCTATTTCCAGTAATGTTTAAGTTCTAACGAATGTTTGATGACGTAAAATCGATAATATATTTCTACCAGATATTATACGTAACATATTATCGATTTTACGTCATCAAACATTCGTTAGAACTTAAACATTACTGGAAATAGAATGGCAATAGATTAAATAACGTAGATATGTTACATACAATATTGTACGTCTAAATACTCGGAGTCTGCATATACTGCTTAATTCAGTGGATGGACCAAGGTCACGATACGACGATCATCGCTCAATAAAATAAAAAAAGTGCAGGCGATCATAAAGCTTGAAATATTTGTTTAAAAAAACTGAAAATGATGTTTACTGTCGATTCATATTTTTGACATTTGAAAACAAATGTATTATGTATAATGTTGTTAATACAAATGTAAGCAATATATAATTAGAGTTTTAACCAAAGTTGTTCAGCGCTAAATCAGAGCGCTAAATATGCATGGTTTAACGCTTCTCTTAATGTCCGTATTCATAGCAAAGCTTTTTTTAAATTCTCTGTGCTTGGGACTCATGGAGAGAGAAAAGATTTTAGTAACGAATATTAATAGATTATATCAAACAATGTAATATGATTGTATAATATGAATAGAAAATGAACACAGGCTGTTTTAGTATTATCTCTTAAATTGGCCGATTGAAATATGTCAATCTTATAACGATTGATGATAGGAATCAATCTAAATAGATTGAAAAATAGATTGAAATGTGTTTTTTTTTTTTTTCACTCTAACCCTCTTTGTAGACTGATTTCACTAAAATCAAGTGTTACTCCTAATGTACTGCCAAATGACATGTGTTGCATATGTTTGGAATGAGATTTCATTTTGTTTTAGAGTGAGCATTTTCAATCTTTTTTCAACTGGAAAGGACTTGACCCTAATTTGGGACGGCTAAAGATTGAAAAACAATGAAAATCAATCCTTTCTACTATACTGAAAATTCAATCGATTCAAAGATTTGCCCCTAACTTTAATCGCTAAAAGACTGAGAATCACTCCTTTTGATTGAAAAAAAAACCAGTTTGAAAATTCAAATCACCCTACTGAATATGCAGTCGAAAACGATTTGTCCCTAATTCGGGACGGCGAGATTGAAAATTCAATCTTTTTGATTGAATATTCAATCGGGCAATTAAAGAGAAACAATATTGCAAACCACATATCCTGTTTCAAACTGACATATGTGTGTATCGTTATTGGTGATTATTGATCATGTTGATCTAGTTTAAATATATGACTCTCGAACCAAATGTAATGTGAGCACCAAATGAGTAAAAACTGTTTTAGTCATCAACGATATGAGTAATGTCTTATTGCAAACTGACATAATTATGTGTGTATCGTTATTTGGTATAGTTTAAATATAGTTGATATTGGTATCATTACTGGCATGATATTATGACAATAACAGCTGAACAGTATTGACCATGACTGCATAAATTGTCATCACTGTGCAATGGATATTAGGCCAAATAAAAAATAAACATGTTTCACGTCCCCTCCCGCTTCCTTTTTGGAGGTTTCTTCAATATTATTTTTTATTTTTTGAAATTCAGTTATAACTTTTCATAATATATGTCTAGGAAGTAGAGATGCATTATACAGCCTTGCTAATATACAAGAAACATTTTTGGAAGGTTTTGAGATAATTAGAGGGGGCCTACATGTACCTCTCAGAACAACAAATAAAAAGAGGCCTCCTCCTGTTTCCAGGCATTATTGTGTATGCTAAAACAGCTCTAATTATGGGTATTTACACCGATTTTGAGATAAAAAATAAAAAGCCCCCTCCTCCTCCTTTTTTTTTTCAAAAATCCGGACGTGAAACATGTTTTTTATTTTACTTGGCCTTACTCTATAGTAGCATAAGAAATATAAACCAGGAATCTCGGCAAGGAATTTTGTAAGAATCTGATTAAATGCTGTTGTTGCGTATGGTTCATGCCCTATTATACCTGTGAATTATATAATGTTACCAATTTAATGAATTACCAATGCGAGTATATTAAGTAAATATAAACAGTGATGCATTAAAATATTTAACCCATCAACCACTAAGACTTGGCGCAAATAGTTTATCAAAGGATAAAGAAAAAAAAACAGTAAATTTTAATAATTTCTATTACATTTGTCAATCAAAATTGGGAAAACAGAGCCAGTGCATTAAAAGGTTTACAAGTTTAAATAAGAATGGTTAAATAAGTAAACGAAATGTAGATTCTTAGTCCGCTGTTTCCGAGATATTATTTCTGCTGTATTTCATGCCATTATTTTAGTCCCCTTTGTTACGTTAATGCCGAGTGCGTTTTAAGACTTGCGTAGAACAAGAAGGAGTCGTTGCTATTAATACACGTATATTTATTATAGATTCCAAAAATGTGAATTTACGGTAAATTAATAGAGGAAATAATACAATGTAAAGATATAATCTAAAGATAGATATATGAATCTTTTATAGGTAACAGAAAATCTGTTAAGCATTAAATCAAATTTTGAAAAAATAAATGTAGATATTTATATGGTCAATTCCAGCCAAAGCGGGCCAAAATTCTCTCTGGGGGCCATTTTGAAAATGTTTTCCTTTTCAATTCTAGACTTATCAAATGAGACGATCATGTCTAGTGAATCATCAGGTGGAAGTGCCATCGGATTGAAAAATAACTTTTCTTGCTAGACCAAATAAAGTGTTAAATGCGCATATGCATGTTACCCACGAATTCAAGCATTTTTCACCTGTTGTACGCCATAAAATTTCACTTTCTTTAATATCTTTCAATATTTTATGTGTGACTCATATACACTAGAAATCGGTGAAGACTTTGAACGTAAAATAGAATTTTATTACATATATCTATACAGAAATATTTTGGTTATTACAAATTTTAAGAAAGAACCAGGTGTACAGTTAAGATTGTGTCAATTCTTCGAACTCTTTCCAAAGTGGCTGTCATTTAACATTACTGTATTATTTCGAAAGATTAGAATAAATGCTTTATATAAATATAAAGTTAGATTTTGTATCTCGTCGCAGGATGAGGATCTCGGATGGATTCGTGGGTAACAGCGTCTGAAAATAGCAATTCCTATTAAGTTTTTTTAATAAAATAAAAATACTTTTCCGTATGTCAATAATTCAGGCTGCAATGGCACTAAAATGAATTTTAATCAAAATACAGACTACATGGAATATTTAGAATGGATCATTATGGCATTTTGGGTATAAAAATTTTGAGAATAATAAAGTTGCCGAATTCAAATAGACAGAGCAAACAGTTTTATATTATTATTTTAGTAAAATCATTCCATATTTTCATGCAGCAATATTCTATTAACTCGTGTTTGACAGTTCCTATGAACTAAAACACTATCAATACATTGTTAACTATAATTTAAGTAGGGATTCGTGGGTAACCAAAATGTTCGTGGGTAACACATATTTGAAGGTATGTATTGGTAAGCGGCAAAATAGAAAATATTACAGAAGGTTGGAAACCACCATGCGGTTATTCCTCCATTGTGTTTCAATGATTCCCGTTTCTCTAACCAATTGCATTTACCCAAAAAATGGTAATTTAGGATAATCAATCAAAACTTCATGATGCAGCTTCAATATTCACTTAACATTTTTCAGAACGATCATTTTATTTTTGATACGCGGGTAACAAAATTATTAGCCAAATTGACTTAATGGCCTCTAGAGTCCACAAACTTAGGTGGAATTCAATCGTTTTACATATGATGAGAGATCATGCAAACGTCTTTCTAACGGTAATAATTTCATTTTGATTGAAGGACATTCAATGACATATATGGTGCTTTATCTTTGAATTCGTGGGTAACGCCAATTCATTTAAGCTATCATAACTTGTCCCCTGGTATGACTTGCTAGTAAAGGCCTATATGCACAAAGAGACCACATTGGACGTGACATGATATGCTCCATCAATAACGTGATTTCCTTTATTAATGACATTTTAAAGTGGAAAGTTAACATAGAGAGAATTTTGTCCCGCTTTCGCTGGAATTGACCATATACGCTTTATGCCGTAAACAGCCTCAAAGCGCTTTAGATTTATTCCGACGTCATTAGAATATGTCGGAACCACGTTTGCTGCCTACAAATGGCGCAGGGTTCATTAGTACAACGACTGTGACCACCCCTAACAGCTTCCCATTGTACCTGGGTGGGGTTAGGCAATGGAGGTTAAGCGCCTTGCCAAAGGGCGCAACACGGCGGTGGGACGGGGATTCGAACCACGCACGTCGAGCAAGCTATCAGATTATGAGTCCAAGACCGTAACATACTGAGCCACCGTGAATCATCACAGCTATCCTATTGACATTTGTTTTGTCACTCTTATGATTGGTCATGTGATTTTTGAGTATGTCGAAAATGTTCTTTCCCATTTTATGATACGCGTTTTCTTTTGACTCTCTGCTATTATCAGATCCATCTATTTCTTCATACTTTACTGGTTTCAGTTTATTTCACCTTACAAAGTAAAGCAAAGTCATATGGTAGGAGACCAAACAGAGCAGAGCTCGTCCATTTTTTGGCCACCCTTTACAATATTAAGTAAACATTCAGGACGAAACACACTGGTGTAACTTATGAGCAAATATATAAATAGCCAAGCTTCAAAAAATGACGGGACTTCTTGGCGATACTTTTATGATGAATGTGCCTTTCCAATTGAAATCCGTTCACCCCTATGGAAGACCAGAGAAGATGAGAAAGACATCTTCTCTGTGAAGATATTACCTTAATTGCCCACACAATGGTGTAGAATTCAAATTGGGTCACCTATTCAGGTATAAACCCCATTTGAATTCACACTCCCTGTGTGGAAGATTAAGGTTATGTCTTCCACAGGGGTGTATGGATTTCAACTGGAATAGCGCCATGTAGTTGAAGATACGCGTAATTCAGGAAGCCTTTGATATTAATACAGAAGGCAAGGTATTATGTTATACTGGCTATGTAATATTATCCTATACGATGCTGCAATAATAGTGTGATTTTCTTGACGCTACTGAATCTTCTGTAACACCTGTTTCATATCGTAGTTATCTTTAACTCCATGAGAACTACCTGCTGATTGGCCAAAATGAATAGTGTGTCTAGCTTTGAACCAATCAAGGAGGGTATTAATGAGATTATTTGCAAATGCAAGTTTGAACATAAATAGTTTAAAGCCTAGTCATAATTGGCAATTAAAATGAGCATTTCAAGTTATCAAGCAATCAGAAATGCTGTTAGATGACCAGTAATATGCAGGGGGTTAATAGTACATCCTTGACACAATAACTCTGTGGCAAAAGCTCACAAACATGCATTTTTTGATATATGTTTAGACATGGTTAATTACCGATTTTACTGTTTCAGTGTTCAATATTCTCCGATTTCTATGACGTCAAGCAAGTGAGTTTGGACATCGTAAAGAGGTTAAGGTAATTTAATAGACGCTTGTTATCCACTGAACCTAACGGATAGTTCAAATGTTTTCGCAAATTCCGTTTCAATGGAGCACCGTGTGCTGGTAAGCTTACGCTATTCTAAGATTGCAACTACGAGTACCAGTGCATAAAAGACAATAGAAAACGTGCATGTTGCATACAAGGGTACGCACACGTACATCTAAACACCATCTCCATACAAACTCTCACCGACAGTACACACACACCCCACCCCGCTCACAACCCAACTTATCACGGAACCTCAAAGAAGCAAATTCCAGGAGCACCAAGTCATGGTAAACGTACGCTATTACTCACTTTGAATGCATAAAATGTATGCAATATAAAAGACGCGATGGACTAATGTTGTACATACGTACAAATGCTACCACTACACCCTTACGCACAAACAAATACACACACCCACGCACCCCAACGAAGTACATATACAAGCAATCGATCGTGAAAACCAACCAAAGCGTTACAAACAAACAAAACATAAAACCAACTGTCCATTTATGAATTTATGAATTATGAAAGAGATACGCAAAATGTCACTTTTCGAAATTAATTACCGTCTGTAATTACGAATATTCCACTTGGCTACACTCGAGTGGTTTATTCTCCATTGATTTATTCAATACAATATAGGTCTAGGTAGATATTTTCCATAGCAACGAGTCACTGATAAGACTGGCACATTTAAATCATGAAATCTCATATCTGCGCGGAAATCCAGTGCAGTCAACAGCGAAAAAAATAATAAATTAAAATATATCAGAATGTTTTGTTCTTAAGGGATCTAAAATGAGCGTTTATTGCGTTTCGACAGTATTTTTGTGGGACATGAGAGCACCTCAGACCTATCGAATTGCATTCTGAATACGAAGCATGTCTTTCTGATATCAAATAATTTTCATTTTTGAAAATCACAATATAATACAAATTTTATAACAAATTATAAAAATTTGATATTTTTCATATTTTTGATATATAACAGTCCTCGAAGTAAATTATATAAATCTAATGACATATTCTAAAAGTGTATGTAGCAGGAAAAGCCGATTGTCAATTGAAAATTTTGACCTTTCATATTGAAGATATGGATTTTTTTCCCAAAAGACCTAATTTTTTTGGTGTTTTGGGAAAAAATCCATATCTTCAATACGAAAGGTCAAAATTTTCAATTGATCGTCGGCTTTTCATCCCACCTACATACACTTTAAGTATAAATCATCAGATTTATAAAGTTTACTTCAAGTACTGTTAAATATCAAAATATCAATTTTAATGATTTGCCATAAAATGTGTATTAAATTGCGAATTTCAAAAATCAAAATTATTTGATATCAGAATGACATTCTTCGTATTCAGAATGCAATTCGATATGTCTGATGTGCTCTAATGTCCCACAATAAATACTGTCCAAACGTTCATACCCCAGCCCTTAACATCGTATTGGAGTCGTTCTTGAAAAGTACAACCCAATGAATGCAAAGTTCCAACAAGCCTACGCTACACTCCCACCTTGTCTCGTCTTTCTCGTTTGTAATCTTGTCCCATAATTTCTTGCTTTAAGGGGTACCAATTCTTTTCGAGCTTTGCATGTAATTATTCATTTCTCTTTTATTGTACTTGTACAAAAACATGGTGAAATAAATGAAACTGATGCAGTAGATCGTCTTTGAATTCAATGATAGATGTCATTTCAGTTGTTATGGCAAAGTCTGTAGTACAGCAGCGTGTAATGCATTATAAATTGACCTTTAGCGTATCCTCTTGAAATCACCTGCTATATGTCCGACCAGTAGAGATGTATTACAGCAAACAGGTAGCCTCAAATGCTAGCTTGCTGCTTATGCTTGTTGGTTTTATTGTTTATATATATATATATATATATGTTTGAATTTATCGTATTTTATTTTGACCTGGTTATTATCAATACAGGTTTGACACAACATAGTATTATAGGCTGTCTGTTTCAGTTGTATACCCAACATTGATGTATCAACGAAACGGTCTAATTTTTGTGTAAATTATCAATACGATTTTCTTACGTCATAAGTTACAATATTGTTAATGTTAACGTTTAATACGTGAATTGTCAGAGCAGTTTTGAAGAATATAGATACTTCATCAAAATTGATCCAAGCGCAAAAAAGCCTATAATATTGCATTTTTTTATTAATAATAGTTTCATTTTATGTATTTCTGATGTTAGTAGAAAATGCTCTTATATGCCATTATGTAAAACGTGAGAATTGTCAATTACAACATGGAAAAGGCTTCATGCAAGTGGGAACCCTTCACTTTGGTCTGTAATACATTCCCATATGTTTGTATGATTTACTTATTGATATGTGCGCGTAATAAAATGTTACTGTGTTAATGGCCTCGAAATAATAGTATTTTGTTTCTATGTTACCACGCATTGTTAGTAATACATTGACTTAAGCACGCGGTATATATATATACGTACAAATATATATATGGTCGAATCCAACCAAAAGTGTCCACGGGCCAAAAATAAAACTCCGAAATAAAAATGTCTCCACAATTTTTTCCTTTTGCCCATTGATTGATGACATATTGGCCTTATAGGAACCAAAAGTGCCATTACTAATCTTG
This sequence comes from Amphiura filiformis, assembly GCF_039555335.1. NCBI lineage: Eukaryota > Metazoa > Echinodermata > Ophiuroidea > Amphilepidida > Amphiuridae > Amphiura > Amphiura filiformis. Next base: position 43,790,939 of record NC_092629.1, on the reverse strand, counting down.
AAAAATAAATCCAGGACGTGTGATAGTAAATGTGATATCAAAACCCAATGTTACCTACGAATACCACTAGGATGCTTTCACTATCGCAATACTAATCAACCTAAAACAAATGGAATATTCCCATTAACGCTTTTTTCGTGTAATGTAGACCACAGGGTGTCAGGAAAATGCTAACTCAACCAGAAAATATTTGTTTTATTTTTATAACGCGATCAATATGATCTTAGTCAATTTATGCTAGTTTATTTTTGAAAATGAAGTTTAGGTCAGTTTCTGTATTTTATTTATCAAATGAGTATGAATCAATTTACACATTGTATAAGAACGAGTATGATATATGTTTTCAAGAATATTAGGAATTATACGCATACACCTAACGCTTTATACAATGAAAATGTGAAGAAACCCTGGTATTCGTAGGTAACATGAGCGATTTAACAATATCTATATTGAGTTTATAGGTTTAAATTTTGCTATTATGGTAATGAATTAATAAAATGGTAGTTTTTAGATCTCTTTCAGATGGTACGTCCAAATGAATAAATCCTATTACCTTAGATCAAAATTTTTTGATGCTTTTAGCAAGATTTTGACCACTTCATTTTGATATACAAGTAGTTAATCAGCAATTTTACATAATAAATAATTGTTGAATGAATCCGTATATGGGTAATAATAGTGTCCTGGGTACCGCTTAAAGTTTTTGACACTTAATTTCCATTGGTAGGGACACTTCATTACACATGTCATGTATTATGCTGTATTCGTAAGTAACATTTCAGTATTTGTAGGTAAGAATTAGACTTTTGGTGGATATCACAATCAAACCTTCATTTTATAAAGCACTTTGAATGTATTATTTTCTTTATGTGCATTTATTGATACTTTAGACCCTATCATGTATTAATAATGTCGGTTCACAGCGGTTGAAAGAGGATTGAAGTAAGAAACAAAGGCACTAAAGTGACTTTAATTTGCTTAATTGCACACAAATCGCTTAAAACCGTTATTGCAGACTTGTGAAGTCCATCTTGGAGTCAGTTACGTCCTGTGGCCTTTGGTTTGAGGGCAACTACAATTAGCTTTATACCAGGGTCCATCAATGTGTTGTCTAGATCATGAGACAATGAGAACAGTCGTTTTTTCCATGGTATTCGTAGGTAACCTTAGCGAAAACGTCAAAAGTTACCTTCGAATAAATCAATTTGGACACAAATTACTCAGAAACCAGAAGGTTGGTAAACATTTAAAATGAAGCACACATGACAGCTGACAAATCCAAGTATTTATCCCTTCTAATCTTCTTTGAATCTGATTTTTCTTTCAAATGAGCAGACCGTCGTCTATTTCAGTACATATTTTTCACCAATTAAGCCGTATTCAGTTTTGCATGGTGGGCATGTATGTGAATTCGCAACTTTCATTGACATATGATTTGATAGCAAACATACAGGCCTTCGTTATGTACCAATATGGGCATTGGCATGAATGGCGGTGTTTCACAATACTGTCATGATGTCAAAGTGTATACGTAGGTAACATTCGGTTACAGAAATTTACCTACAAATACTTGCTTTTATTATAGACATCTCAGAAATATTTAAACGCAGGTTATTGAAACTTGGTAGAAATAAAGAGTGTATTACCCTGCACCTATTGCTTAACTATTGTTTACTATTCTCTCACTTTGTGGAAATGGCACAGCTTTTAACATGTATTCGGAGGTAATGCATATTTTTTACCAAACCTACCTTTGTGCCATTTAGAATTTATGGCAGCTAAACACAATAATAAAGATGTCCGAATGCAATGCATTTCAGTATTGGACATATCAAAGCTTGTATCAATTGCGCATTTAGTAGTGATTTCCATTTTTTAAAGATAAATCTAGTGCTATGAAAAATTGTATTCGTAGGTAATGTAAAAAAATACCACTCAAAAAATTATCACAAAAAATTCATAATTATGTACAAATATGTGAAAAATTGAACAGGCAATCTTTGAATACACACCTTTCAGGAAATCAATTTAGATACAATCCAATGACTGCTTTTCATAACTGATTTAGATGTTTTTAAAAATACGTTAAGAAATATTTTGAAAAAATGGGTAAAATAGCATGTTTTGGGGTCTCTGTGTCTAAGTTTTTCACAGAAGGGGTCTTATTATATATGGCGCGAAGCGTATGATCAAGGCGAATAAACACAATACAAAAACGAATGCCAATTGATTAATACTTTTAAGTTATGGCCCTGAACATGCCGTGTACACTTTTCGTTGATTCGACCATATACGTGCGGTACTATGCGTGCACATATTGTTAGCTGAGGTATGTCATGCAAGTGCCATATGCTTACATTCTTAACGATATTGTCAGTACGTTACCTTAATTATTTCAGTTCGTACGGTTAATTTATGGGGTTTGCAAGTAATCAGTAAGGGCATTGGCGAAATCGATGTTTATTATTAAAAGCCGTATCATTCCTTCTCGTAAGTGATAGGAGCGTGTGTATGATCACTCTGCTGGTGATGTTATCGGTATGATTATGAGCATTGCGGAAATCTGGAGCTATGTTATAAAATACGTGGATTTTTGATGTATATAAGTTTGAGGCAGTAATTATTATTATTATTATTATTATTATTATAATTATTATTATTATTATCAGTAGAAGCAGCTGCTACTGCATCATTATTATTTAAACTATTAAATATTTTGCTGCACAACTTATAAGAATATTTCTTTGCCCAATTCAATTGATATCTATTTTATTTTGTTTATTAATTCAATTGCTTTATCGTGTTCTTATGCATCTTTTTGTTTTATATGCACTGCTTCGATTTGTTTATATATATTCTGTACTTTTGTTTAATGTTGTACATTATACTTAAGTTGTTGCTTTGGATGCATACTTTATATATATTGCAATCACTCACCATGATTTGACTCGAATAAGGACCTCTCCCTCCTCCGGCGTCGGCACATGTCTTTTCATGACCTTAATCCTATTTATCCCACCAAAAGCCGTCAACACAACAGCCCTCATCTCTTGAGGCTCAGGAAGGTGTTTCTCCTCAATTTCCCCAGGGGCCTGGTTCTCGGCCCCTGGCCCTGGGGTTGCCCCAGAGGTTGCGGATGACTGCTCCGTCGGCATGCTGGCCTTGGAATAAGAGTAATAGGTACTATATATCCGATACGCCGTCTTCCACAGTGATTAACAGGTCGCTAGTACTCCAGATAATCCAGGTTTTGATGCGCTACTATAGCATGTGTGCTATAGAGTAACACCGTTAAATGTACAGCACAATGCCTTTTCCTTATAAGGATATTCCAAGGGACTTTCCTTTACGAACCTCAATATGTTTTAATATATCTCCAGCAGCGCAAGATATTCCACAGATTGCAATGCAGATGACGGATAATATCGCTGCGAAACACGTTTTTTCCTTGCAAGGAAAAGGCACAAAACAGCTGCTTTCTTGCAGAATATATTTGTGCTTTCTTATAAATACCGACTAGCTCTATCCCAGGGTACGTGTGCACTCATACAGCAAGACAGCTGTTTATGGACACAACACAGTTCCTACGCTACCTATAATCCACTCTATACTACTGAACTCTGTGTACGCGGTTCTTCCTTACAAGGAAGAATCCAGGGACTAGTAGAGAGAAAACAGCTGCCGAGGTGAGTTGTGAACGGTGTCTTGTACGATGCTACCTGTGTGCGTTACGTTAGAACGTATTCCTGTATAAATCGCTAGTGGGAGCTGTACTGCTGTGCATATAATAAGTGGTTTTCAATGTAATAGTAGCTAAAAGCTCAAGCAGATGATGTGGGAGAGACTAGGGTTCTTAAGGTTAGTGTATATAACGTTATTTCATACAAGCGGTGGGTTTCTACGTTTAGGTTTGTTTTAAGATTGCAAACAGCATGTGCTGGAGGTTAAGGTTTTAAGGGAAGCGTGAATACAAATGTGGGAATTTGTACGGGAGACTAACAGTTACCCTTAGGATATAGCGGTAGTATTATCACAGCTTTTTACATGTTTCTGATATTTTTCCATTTATAGAGCAGAGTAAGCTATTGGAGCTATGAAAACTGTTTTGTAAAATGAAACAATGTGTGATACCGCGTAATTGTGCCTCTGGAACACCAAGAATGTAGCGTTGCATGCAAGTATGAAAGCATAGGTACCTTAGCGTTTTCAGGTAACATGCAAGATGAATGCGATCAAATATTGCAATTTGACTTTAATTGCCAGTTAGGTTCCGCAACAAAAATAATTAGGTTTGACCTATATTTCATTTGACAAAACGGGATCATGTTTTTTATAGAATCGGGAGTAGATGCGGTGCAATTGTACCTTAATGGAAAGTATGGTTAAATACAAGTATGAAAGCATAGTAAGCTTACCGTTTACAGCATACACATGCATGATGAATTTGTTTTTATGTGAGGAGGGGAAATGATGTACCTTAATGGCCACAATAACAATACTATCATTATTAATAAACGGGGTTTTAAGGGACAAACCTCGACCCCTTCCAGCGTACAGATGCACCATGAAATATATGTGATAAAATAAGAAACTTAAAATTTATTCTCCAATATGTAGATTTGCTTTAAATTATATTGCATTTGTGATAACTGTTTGGTAAGATGAAACAACATCCGCGTAATTGTGCCTACATGGAGTAACAACAGGAATGTAGCGTTGAATACAAGTATGAAAGCATAGTTTACAGTGTACACATGCACGATTAATTTGTTTTTGATTTTTTGAATATGAGGAGGGGAAATGGTGCATCAATAGTGTCCAAAAGTACAAAACATAGTACTATTTAAAAGAAACATTTTGTTACGGTAAAAACAAAGTGAACTTAATCTTTCCCAGCATACAGATGCACGATGAAATCTGCTTCGTTACACTACATTGCGCCTCGTAGTCAGAGTAATAAATACTATGTAGCGTTTGAATACAAGTATGGAAGCATAGGAAGCTTACCGTTTGCAGCGTACACATGCACGGCCAATTTGTTTTAAAATTTGTAGAAGCAAAATATCTAAATTGATCAAATTTTACAATTTTCCTTTTTTTTGTCAATTATGTTCAACAAACGAGTTAGGATTGAAGTATGTTTCATTTGGCAAAACGGGATCATGTTTTTTTTTAATCTCCAAAACATATCTACTTCTGGAATCAGGATTAGATGCCGTGTATAAATTATGGAGTAACAATAAGAATGAAGTCTTGAATACAAATATGAAAACATAGTAAGCTTACCGTATACAGCGTTCACATGCATGATGAATTTGTTTTTATATGAGGAGGGGAAATGACGCGTCTTTTTGGCCACAATAACAAACAATATCGTTATTATTAAACGGGGTTTTAAGGGGAAACCTCGACCCCTTCCAGCGTACAGATGCACGATGATATCTACGTGATAGGAAACTTAAGTTTATTCTCCAATATGTAGATTTGCTTCAAAGAAAACAGAAATTATTTTCTGTTTGGTAAGATGAAACAACATGTGATGCCGCGTAATTGTGCCCCTGTGAAGTAACAACAAGAATGTGGCGTTGAATACAAATATGAAAGCATAGTTATCTTACCGTTTGCAGGGTACACATGCACAATGAATTTGTTTTAAAATTTGTTAGAAGGAAACTGAATTTAAATGACCACAAGCACAGTGTGTTTTACCCATACGAAAAATCATTCCGTACGGACCGTACCGTGCATGCACAGATCACTGACAGTAACGCAATCAACCAATCAGCAGTTGGAAAATCGTTAACCCAATGACGTCATCGCTGCATTTCCATTGATAAAATTCAAAATCGTTCAAAAACACGAGTTTTTAATTGCAGATATTTAATTTGTGTAATTATGAATGTCAATGCCTATCTCAAATTAACATTGTGTATTATCGTAGCGTTGAATGCGCTGAAGCTTGTGAGGCGGATCCGTCGCAAATTTGGCGGATCTTTTGTTTTTTGTGACATTAAAAATCCATCTTTCGCATGGCCGCTGTGTGTGTGTGTGTGTGGGAACGGGGTCAGCTATGCACGGAAGGATTCTATTAATAGCGACCTGCATGCATAAACACTAGTACTGCTGACTGAGTGTACCAATCGTAGCAGGGTGTAAAATATAAAACAAAGTCAATGTTTAATATCAAATACGTTATGGGGTAAATATAAGCATTTGAATAATTTAACAATAATTTGAACCTGAAAAATAAATGAACATGAAAGTTCATGAGTGATTTTTCAACATATTTGACTGTTGGATAAATATGGGTGCTGCAGCTTTGGAGCTAAGGCAATATGGCGCATTGAAGTTGGTATTGGGTAAATTACACTGTGACAAGCATGACAAGTACAAACTTGCATCTTTTCAAGATGATTGTTTGTTTTTGGTTTGTTACTGATGGGATTTAATATAACTGCGAAAGTAGGCCCCTCGTGGTTGTTTGATATAGCCATTTATTAATTTTTCTAACAAAACATATAATGTTCAATTCTAGGCAGATATCACACTAATATACACATATATATTTTTAGCATCGATTTTCGCTTTATCAAATTATACATCTTTTTCTGCCTTTTTGTGGTAATTTTTATACAATTAACTTTATTGTACATTTGTGTTGAAATTGAGGGCGCTATTTACATATATTTTAAATTAAAATTAGCCAAATAATATGACTTATTCCTTAAGGGAAGGGGTATGAACGTTTAGACCGTATTTATTGTGGGACATTAGAGTACATCAGACATATCGAATTGCATTCTGAATACGAAGAATGTCCTTCTGATATCAAATAATTTTGATTTTTGAAATTCGCAATGTAATACACATTTTATGGCAAATCATTAAAATTGATATTTTTGATATTTAACAGTACTTGAAGTAAACTTTATAAATCTGATGATTTATACTTAAAGTGTATGTAGGTGGGATGAAAAATGCCGACGATCAATTGAAAATTTTGACCTTTCGTGTTGAAGATATGGATTTTTTTCCCAAAACACACAAAAAAATAGGTCTTTTGGGGGAAAAAATCCATATCTTCAATGTAAAAGGTCAAAATTTTCAATTGATCGTCGGCTTTTCCTCCCAGCTACATACACTTTAAGAATATATCATTAGATTTATCAAATTTATTTCGAGGACTGTTATATATCAAAAATTTGAAAAATATCAAATTTTAATAATTTGTCATAAAATTTGTATTATATCGTGAATTTCAAAAATGAAAATTATTTGATATCAGAAAGACATGCTTCGTATTCAGAATGCAATTCGATACCTCTGAGGTGCTCTCATGTCCCACAAAAAATACCGTCGAAACGCCATAAACGCTCATTCTAGATCCCTTAAATTTCGTGATAAAAAGGTTTTTTATTAATTTCCTTGCCATTTGTTAGTTTTTTTTATGATGTTCTAATATCATTATACAAGTGCCTAACCCTATTAAAGATGCACACAAGATTTAAGATAAATAGCGCCATCATTGTTCAACTTTACTTAAATTAAAAATTACTATAGATTTACATGCCAACCGTGGCCCTACTTTTGTTCTATCTTCATTTTGATGTCAGGTTTTGTCTAACAGATTGCTTTAATGTTTGCCAAATGCGTGCTTCAGTAGTACATTGATGAATATAATTCTATCATGTCTATGTCCCCCTAATTTGAAACCTAAACTAAAGCTGAAATAAATGTATTTATTTTAATGTAATACCTGTGTTGTTACCATGGGTGTCAATCCCAGGGGACGTGTCCTCCACCCCCAGCTTTCGGCAAAATTACCCTTTTTTTGGGGGGGGGGGTCTTTTCAGCCATTTTTTTGACAATCTTGGCCGACCCCCCCTTTTTTTTTAAAGCCGGATTGGCGCTCATGGTTGTTGCATATGTTTGAGCTAACTTATATTCCCAGTGATTTCTTCGTTTTCAGGTACTCGACGTGACCCACAATAGGGGGTGGATGCATTTGCCTGAAGTTATACCATATATAGAAACAAATCCCCATTAATATTTCAACGTTGTTTACCGGATGGATCTTCCTCCTATAGCCGGTACTGTCATATGATCCTTCGTCTGTTCACCATCCTATTGTGTATAAAACACAATTTAAATGTATGGCACACATTTAACGCCTCCGAGTTCCTCAGTGCTTATATCCTTCATCTTTTAAGCTGAATTTATACTACTTCGCCGAGCGATAGCGATTGGTTTTTAGAAAATGAAGTAGAGCGCTTTTTGTTGCTTTGGGAAAAGCACGCTACCTTATTGGTCAAAGACAAAATCGCTCGTCGCTCAGCGATGGAGTATGTCGAGGCTATCACTATATAAAAACACGCTGCTATCTTTATAGTATACACGGTGTTCCAAGAAAACTCACTTTATATAGATCTCAGAGAGGAAATAACATTTTCGAGCAGAATGCAGACGCTACAACAACGAATGACATTGATCTTTTGAATTCATGCATGTATTGGTAGAAAAAGGAGAGACCGGAGGAGAGACATCCTCTATAGAAACAATAAAATGTGATAACAAATATTAAACTGCACAGATTTCTTCTTTTCTGTTTTTATTTATCTATTTGTAGGTACATCTCCCCCAGATGCCACCGAAATCTAAATCCAGACGGCCAGCTCAGGAATTCAGTCAATGAAGTGGCTATCTATAGAAAAACACCTTCATGATTAAAAGTGATATTGAGGATTAAAAGTGATATTGAGGATTAAATGTGATATTGAGGATTAAATGTGATATTGAGGATTAAATGTGATATTGAGGATTAAATGTGATATTGAGGATTAAAAGTGAAACTGATTGATTGATTGACTAACTGACAATGGATGGCTTGTCAAAGACACTAGTATCCATCAACATCATTCTCGTCATCTTGCTTGCCTTGTTCTGGCATAGATGCAATGAGATACACCTGAATTCAGATAAATGGCTACAATGCCATGACAACAATCACCATGGAAACCGTTGCCATGGAGATACGTTGTTACCTCACGACCCAGCAGTAACAGATACAACAGTTCTACAAGGAGGATCTTCTGTGTGGTGTAAAGGAGACAATAACACGGATAGAAATTGTCATTTTCATAATCTGTGTTTCGCGCCATCAAGTAATAGTTTTCTTTTCCTCCATGGTGCTGATACAATTATTACCGGAGTTCCAGATGACAGATACTCCCCCGCATTACTTGATCTATCGTCAGTTCCAAATCACAACACACAGTACTTTCACTATACAGACGTACCTGTCGATGGACTGAACCATTTTAAAAAGGTAGTAACATATCGAGGGGTGCACTTTGTGTTCAATAGATTCAATCCTAGCAACCTTATGCATGTTCTTCATGACGACCTGTTGCCAGTTTTTCATACTCTACTTCAGCTGGGGTTGTTTAATTTAGAGACTCAAAAGTCTTCAGCAAGATTGGTGTTTCTTGAAGGATGGCATGAGGGTGAATACTTTGATATGTACGAATGGATGTCTAGAGAACGCCCTTTACTGAAGGATGCTCTAATGGAGCATGCCGATGATGTATTAGTCTGTTTTGAAGATGTGTTTTTAGGACTTTCAAAACAGACAACATGGTATCAGTATGGCTTTGATCGGCCACAGGGTCCTCTTGCCAATTCAAAAGTAACAGCTACCGAAATACGAGTATTCACTAATGCATTCTTAGAGTCTTTGAATATGTCAAATGGAAATCAAGAGGATCATCAGTTACGAGGTCAGGCCCAAATACCAAAGGGTCAAAGTAAGGTTAAAGGTCAGAATCAAGCGTGCTTGTTTACAAGAGAAAGCAACCGGTTAATTCTGAACGAAGCAGATGTCATTTCAACCATAGCGCAGGTGTCGGACTGACCACTGTGAAAATAAGTCTGGATGATTTGCTCAGTACGCTCTATCCAAATATGGAAGGTACAAATCCAAATATGGAAGAAGCAAATCCAAATATGGAAGAAGCAAATCCTAATATGGAAGAGGTCAATCCAAATTTGGATAAAACAAAACCAAATATGGGTGATCCGCATTTTGATACAGAGTTGAGCAGCAACCTGTACAAGAACAGTTTGAGTATGTTACTACAAAATATCCAGAAGTGCAAATTAGTTGTAGGAATGCATGGCTCTCTTCTTGCACTGATTATGTTCTTACTGCCAGGATCTGCTGTGATAGAATTATACCCATACGCCGTGAACCCTGATCATTATACACCATACAAAACATTAGCAAATCTACCCGGAATGCAAATAACATATAAAGCATGGCGTAACAACATACCAGAAAACACCGTAACACACCCGTATGCTTCGCCTGAAAAGGGTGGGATACTACACTTGAGTTTACAAGAACAGCAAAGAATTATGGGTAGTAATGAAGTACCTCAACATTTGTGTTGTTCAGATCCTGAATGGTTATATAGGATTTATCAGGACACGATTGTAGATATCCCATCATTCCATGCAACATTGTTGTCTGCTATAGAAATTCAAAATAACTTCGACAATATTCAAAGTGGTAGTTTTAAAATAAAAGCAATACCAGGTGCTGTACAGAATTCACAATGTAAAAGAACTATTATAAACGATGTTTTTGGCATTAAATTGTCATGGCAACCACCGTGGAATTTACAATTTTTCACGAATATAGATCAGAAGTATGAGGTTTGGATACAGGTAATTGGACATGGTGATTATAAGGCTTGGATATTGGAAATGACCGAGTATGTCTTTACCGAGGGGTTAGATGGGAAGAGTAATTATAGGGTATGGGTAAGGTGTTTGGTTGGAGATAAAGTAGGTCCATTTACATCTGTACATCCATGTTGAATTATACAATAACATCCGAGAAAGAAAGAAAAATACGCCAAAGTCGTATAGCGTTTCCTCTAATTTGTCCCTACCTGCCGTTGATGGCGTTTTGGGTCGGCTAACACCAAACAGTCCGGAATCAGCGAAGCGAAAAAACGAAAGCGAGACTGATTTTGTATGCGTACGTATTACCCTTCACCAGGCTTGGTAGGTGACACTTGAGGGCTCAGAACAGCACTGCCTCATCTTCACAATGATTTCGAACGAAAATTAAATTTTGGTACCAAATTTTGTCAGAAACTAATGGTTTTCTTTTCCGTGACCACAAACAACTACGTCCATTTACAATCCTAATAAAATACTCTAATAAAGGCACATGCCAGCGAAACATAAGAGCCTTATAAGCACTACGAAGGCGTATATGATGGGGAGGATTCCTGAACGCAATATTTTCTCAAAATTGAGATTTGGCAGTGTTGCGATGAACCTTCGATATGATCGGATCCAATCTGACCAACAATCCTGCGCGAAAAGCTTGGAACACTCTCCAGCAATTTGTGTGTTACAAGTAAGAGCTCTGGTTACAAGTCCTAGACTTGGGTTGTTCTTTCATACATACTGGATTTCAGTGAATGTGTTACAAGTCTCAAGTCCTGGACTTAGGTTGTTCTTTCATACATACTGGATTTCAGTGAATGTGTTACAAGTCTCAAGTCCTGGACTTAGGTTGTTCTTTTATACATACTGGATTTCAGTGAATGTGTTACAAGTCTCAAGTCCTGGACTTAGGTTGTTCTTTTATACATACTGGATTTCAGTGAATGTGTTACAAATCTCAAGTCCTGGACTTATGTTGTTCTTTCATACATACTGGATTTCAGTGAATGTGTTACAAGTCTCAAGTCCTGGACTTGGGTTGTTCTTTCATACATACTGGATTTCAGTGAATGTGTTACAAGTCTCAAGTCCTGGACTTGGGTTGTTCTTTCATACATGTTGGATTTCAGTGAATGTGTTACAAGTCTCAAGTCCTAGACTTAGGTTGTTCTTTCATACATGTTGGATTTTACATGCTCAATAGCCGCACGAAGAGGGTGAATTTGAGTTGTTCTTTTATTTATATATGTGACGTGTCATGTCAAAAGCAGACACTTCAGGTTATCAATTTTGAGGTTTTTACATATCTTAAATATAGAGATATTATGCCCAACGCTGTTTTCCCCAATGAAATTGGACATTCCTAAGCGAAGATATTGAGTTTGTAAGTTATGGTATTATAAAATTCGAAATTGAGCTATCGGCCTTAAAATATATTATTGACAATGTTGAGAGTAGGAATTACCTTGAAAAATGTCTCAAAAAATACAAGATGCCAGTTATATTCTGGTCTGAAACTATCAGACAATATTTTTAACATTAATAACATCACAAATTTGCAACAAACCCAAAGTGTCTGCTTTTGACATAACACGTCACATTATGATAAGCAACAATTTCCATGCTTTAACTCAATTTGGACTTGGGTGGGTTTTGTATTCAGGTATTCAATTAAACCCCTCATCCCGATCTGAAGATTTGCCCTGCCTTGCATTCTTCTGTTTCTTCTAGTAGTCTTGGGTATCTTCGTTTAGCAATACCTTAAATGGGATGTTAATTGAAGTGGAACATTTTTTGAGGAATGCCTATCAAAAAACGCTGATATATTTTGCCATACTATGAATATGATGTCATCCCAGCAAGCCAAATCGGCATTGACATTTGCAATGCATTGTGGGACAGTTTTTTACAGTTTTGGGACACTTTTCCCTCTGACCTATCGGGAAAATTGGTTTTTGTGCGTACTAAATATTTTTTTATTCATCATCAACAAAACAAGCAAACCATTATAATGTCGCACGGTGTGCGTCGAAAAAGAGGAAAAAATAAAATATTTAATTAAGAACTTATTTTCTAGATCAATGGTCCATTATTTTGAAATGAAGACTCTGCTTATTTTTCTTTTCACCTCTTTCTTTATATAAAAAAAAGAGAAATTATGCCCTGATCTTTAGAACATTCTCAAGTGTTTGCAAACTTGCCTCTCTAATCTGCTGTATAGCTATCGTGTGAGCAATTGAATTCGTTCACCAAGCATACCAGCAAGTTTCTTCATTCGAGCAGAAGAGAAGTCAGTGAAAGTCAGCTTAGAAATGGCGCTAATATGTGCCTCTATTGGGATATTCCAGCTCATATCCAGGGTAAAGGAAGCTAATGACTATGATAATGACCCAGATATCTTGTTGAGTGAGGTTGAAGAAGCCATAAAGAAACTCAGGAATGGCAAATCACCTGGGACTGATAATATACAGGCAGAATTGCTCAAAGAGAGTGATATAGGAGTTACCATGGTTACCTTCATCCATAGATTATGTAATACGATCTAGAGAAGCAAGGAATGGCCAAGATTGGAAAACAGCAGTGTTTCTCTCTTAAAATAAGAAAGGTGATACCAGAGAATGTGCAAACAATACAATATCTCTCATCTCCCATTCCAGCAAGGTATTGCTTCCAGGCCCGTACGCGGGGGGGTGCAGGGGTGCGTCGCAAATTTGCCAAAGTGTACAAAAAGTCCCAAAAGTTCAGAATTTGCGAGCGTAGCGATCAAAAAAATCAGGTTTTTTACGGGTTTTCGTCAAAAAATGTCCAAATTTTGGTTAGAAAGTCCACTTTTTACAAAATTGCCCCCTCCCCTTGGGAAAAAGGTCCACTTTTTCAAAAGCAGCACCCCCCCCCCCAACAAAATCCTGCGTACGGGCCTGATTGCTTCATATCATTGCAGAACGAATTCGAAATCATCTAGAAAGAGGGTTACCACCAGAACAGGTAGGTTTCAGGAAAGGAAGAGAAATCAAATCGGCAACCTTGGGATCCTAATGGAGAAAAACATGGAGTTCCAGCAACCTGTGTTTTTCTGCTTCATAGACTACTCTACGAAGGCCTTTGATTGTGTCCAGCATGGAAAGTCATGGCGCATCATGAAGGAAATAGGATTCTCTGCACACGTGGCGGACCTGATAAAATCTTTGTACCAAGGACAGAAAGCCACAGTAAGAACTGTGAAGACTCAGACTGGTTTACAATTGGCCAAGGAGTACGCCAGGGATGTATTTTATCACCCTATCTTTTTAACATTTATGTAGAGTACATTATAAGATTTGCACTTGATGGATACTACGGATCAATCGGGGTAGACGAATAAATAACCTTAGGTACGCTGATGACACCACATTCATTGCAAGAACAGCAACTGAACTGAAGACCTAATAAACAGGGTAAATGAAGCTATAGTGAGGAGTATGCACTGTTACTTAATGTCAAAACAGCAAAAAAGACAAAGGTCATGATTTGTGGAGGGAAAGCAGACCAGCAGTTTAAAGCTGGTGGAGAAGACATATATAGTCACTTATTGTTGACGAAGGAGGCAGCGGTCAAGAAATCAAAATTTTTACGCCTGGCCATGGCAAGAACATCTGCTATTGTCCTTACCGACATTTGGAAAGACAGTTTTTAGAGCATCCAAAATAAGCATCATGAATACCCAGATTGATATATATATGGTTCTGAAACATGGGCTGTCGGAAGGGCGTACAGATCCAGGATTCAAACCTGTGAAATGTGGTCCTGTCGAAAGATGCTGCGAATTTCATGAAAAGATCACAAAACAAATGAATTTGTCAGAAGTCAACATGGCCGGTGAGCATGTCAAATGTTCAGTGTGCCAGAAGATTGATCGCAACAAATTGCAGTACTTTGGTTACATCTCAAGAAGACATGTTGACAACTTGGGGTACAAGGTCAAGTTGAAGGATTTCGCAGAAGAGGCAGACAGAAGCTCTGTTGGACAGATGGAATCAAAGAATCCACTGGACTATCCCTTACGAATGCTTACCGTCTTGCATTGGACAGGCAGAGTTGGAACAACATTATCAAAAGGGTCACAACCGGTCAGTCATGACCCATAGGACGGCGGCGACGAATGGGTGGACCCATTTGAATGTTGAAGACACTGTATTAACTCCATTAATAGCACCGGCCCCAGCTTTCGGTTCGCTCGCCGTAATTTTTCATCCGACTGGGAGCATTTCCACCGACGGACTGACGAAAGTTGAGGACCATGGCCCCCTCTTGCGTTCACCACTTACCACTACTGCACCACTCATAGGCTCCATCCACCTTCAATTGTTCTGTATTAGGCCTACTCAAAGTTATAGGGCACTGCATCATTGTCATTTCTTCAAAGCAGAAGCTGGCAGATATACGCCGCCATTCGGCTTGTTCAAGCCAGGAATGTGGACAACTGGTAGTTCTGGATTTACGTGTACTTTTCCCTATACCATAAGCGTGGTAGCAACAGGCCAATCGCACTTTTTCAGACAATTTGGGCTCCTTCGACCGAGGTAGTACATATAGGAACTTGATGTAAAGGGTAGCACTGAGCGTCTTTTGAATACATTTTCAGTGCTTGATAGCCGCAGTGAATTTTCAGCAACACCGATGCCACAGACAAAATGCTAGCCGACACCCTCTGAGGCAACATGAAATGCAGCGTCATTGAGGTCGAGGGTAGGGTATTGTAGGCCTACAAGGAATATACTAACCGGTTTATAGGAGACACTCTTTGGCCTCACGCCCGGCACCATGTACCATCTACCCCAACCAGAAAAAAATTGAAGGAATGTTAGCAAACAGATAATAGAACTGATAATCATTGGCAAAAAATGAAGTTGGGTCAGTCCATGTCGAAACAGATTGAGTGTACACCCACCCTCCATTTTGCTCTCCTTTGGCTCAGGGTACCTTTCATGGATCCCTAGGTGAGGTCACAAGAAAAAAATTCAAATTCCATTTCGTTTGCGAATGGCGGGCAATCAAAGTTTGGCGACCTCGATCAAAATTGTGAGTGACCACATTCAAAAAAGGGTCACAACTGATTTAATTAAGAAGAAAATGCCTCTCAAAGAGAGCGCTTTGTCATTTGGACACCTTAAATTCCCAATTTTGGTCAAGGTCGCCAAACTTAGATGGCCCGCCATTCGGAAACGAAATTGAATTTGAATTTTTTCTTGTGACCTCACCTAGGGGTCCATGAAAGGTACCCCTGAGCCAAAGGAGAGCATAATCCAAGAGGGTGGGTGTACACTCAGTCTGTTTTGACATGGACTGACCCAGTTACGAAACCACGGGCATGATGCATGATGACAAATATAGGACTGAGGGTCATTTGCTCTGGGCCTTGTCCGCACAACTTCCCACACATGATAATACAAACACATGGGGTCGGGATGTACGGGTGTCAATCCGTAGGTGTGGGGGCAGTAAGGATTGACACCCATACACTGACACCACACCGGGCCATGTATGCCCACATTAGTGACACGGCCAACAGAATGGGGGAAATAAACCCATGATACAGTGCTTACAGATAGGCCTATGAGATATTTGCCAGTGAAGTGATGCCTACAAAATTTCAGTGTTGTTTGTTTTGATTGCTTCATTTGTTCTGCCGCTCCTCATTTTTTCTTCTTCTTCATTCAGATGACGAGCAGAAGATAAGAAATTGACCACATAACGATTGCTCAATTGTTATTAATATAGTGGAGAATAACATTTCATTTTGTCTCAGAGGGTGTCGGCTGGCGTTCTTATTGTAAAGCAGTGAAAACGTATTCCAATGCCGCTCATTGCTTCCCGTAACTGTAAGTTTACTTACTACAATAGCAACCTCAGTCAAAGTAGCCCAAATTGTCAGGAAACGTCACGATTGGCCTGTTAGTGCTACCACGTTTATGGTTCGGTTTTGGTATAGGGAAAAGTGCGCCGTGTAAATGCAATTTAAATAACCGTTGTCCGTATTCCTGGCTTGAACAATCCGAATGGCGGCGTATCTGTGGCCCGACAGTAATGATATGAAAGGGGTGTCCATAACTATGATGTGGCGTACGCGTAAGTCCGACGGCAAATTGCATCCGGATAAAAACGTTTCCAGGTCATATCGGGACGGAAATGCTCCGGTGAATTGAAATAATGCAATAACGGGAACGGGAACTTGGGGGGAGGGGGAAGTCACTAAAATATTTTTTTAATCTATGGGCACCAGGGACAAACAGCCTCCTCCGAAGCAGTTTTGGGTTGTTTTACAATCAGGGTACACAGATTGTCTCACTGGGCCGGGTGAAAAATAAAGTGTCTAGTTTAACCTCAATTTATTTGTTTTTGTGTTGTGGATGGGTCAAATAGGAAATCTGTGAAATTTTTAGGCGTCAAGTGTTCAGATTTTTAAGTTATTCCAGAAGCATGTCTATGATGTACATGTTTCTGTATGTCCAATTTTTCGGAGAGGACACATTTTGACGGAAACCTGACTTCCAACTTTCAAACATGTGATACATGGAAACTAAGTGTAAGTGGACTAAGTGTGTATTATGAGTTTGTAGGATATATATTAGTCTTGGGTCAATTTTAACTATGGATTATGAGCTTGAATTCGTAGAGGAAATTTTTTGACGGAATTTTCAACATAAATTTGAAGAAATGGTACAATTAATGAAACAGTCGCAATCTTACATGGTTCTCAATTTTGAACAATTATCATGTTTCAAACATTACTTATGAACTGTCAAAATATGTTTTTATGTTATTGCTGGCAGTGATATATCACTTCCAAAGTTCACAAAGGTCAAATTAGACAGCTATTTTGTCCCAAATTCATGCAGAAATGTATATTTTCATCATTTGCTAAGCAATTCAAACAGTTTCTTTGTGGCTGCATGGAAATAGTAGATGTTGGCTGTAGGTGGAACTAATAGGGGGCCAATAATTAGGCATGGCAACTTTTAATCGTAAGTTAATCTAATTTGAAACAGGGCACAATATGGTGCTCAGCCCAAATGTACCCCAATTGTAAAACAACCCTTTTAGGTAATGATCACGATTGATAGATATGATGAAAACTGAGTTGGATGTCATACAAGACTAGACGCTACGGAGCCACCAGTTTTGTTTTGTTTATTAACATGTCCATTATCGTCCAATCCCCCACCCAGCCCTGAAAGCCCCCTTCCCCTTTTTTGGTAGTAATAACAGAAGGGGCATAATTACTTCAAAACTGATAATACCAATGCATTACATTCATCTACCTGTCTCGTGAAAATGAGTCGCGTGGGAGTTTCTGGAAAAGATAATTTCTTGGTCAAAAGGAGTCATTGGCAGAAAATGCCAGTTATGTGTTTGTTTGTTAGTTTGTCATTTCTTTAACCTGGGACACTCAATCAGTTGAAATTCATCATCTGTTCTAGGCCCAGGATATTTGGCTGTGTTTTATTAAATGAACTTTTTTTAAATATTTTCAACCTGAGACTAGTATACCTCAACCAAGATTTTTGGTCACTAACATTTAAACCCCTCATCATCAGAGCAAGTAGGCTGAGAATAGGGGATGTATACTGACTGCAAAAGAGACTAACATAACATTGGTAGTGGTGTTTTTGGTATTTGTACGATCCTTGTGGGGTTCGTAATACTAATCTCATGGTGGCTTTTTAAAAACTCTGCACTTTTCCGAGTATATCATCACACACTATAGTTACGGATATGAAAACGATAACACAAAAAACAACTGTTGTATTGGTTCTGATATTATTTCCACTTTATATACTCCTCTGGAGAATTAATTAACAAATCCTTTATTGCCCAGGCACTTTTCTTGGTGGGTCTCTGGCTAGATTAGAATTAGTGAATATTAAGGGGTTTCATAGTGACCTTTTTCAGGTTAGCCCTTATTATACCGGAGCCTTTTTTTTCAAAATGTCCCCTTTTTAGCCCCTACACCCCTCAAAATCCACTTAGCACACCAAAAATTCTAATTTAGCATGCTCACAAACTAAAATTTGGCGTTTTAAAGAACATATCTATTGAGGGGATAGTGGGTCAAAATTGACCAAGATTTGCAATTGCCCCACTTTTTGACACATCATTTTGGGTCATTTTCAGCACTAAAACTGCATGCATTTGTGCCAGTACTATGGAACAGTTTTGCAAATTTTGGATCTTACACCAATTCAGTAAACATGATCAAATTTGAATTCATGATCGATGATTGGGTTATTTCAAGTGAAAACCATACACCCCCTATGGAAGACAAAACTTCAATCTCTCACACAGGGGTGTAGATTTCAAATCGAGTCATCCATTCAGGTAACCCCATTTGAAATCCGCACCCCTTGTGTGGAAGAATAAAGTCACATCTTTCGATTTATCCTTCGTGTAAGACTGCATGGAATTAGCCTAGCACAAATCTTCTATTGAAGGATTATACAATTGAATATATGAATACAAAACCCACCCAAGTCCATACGTTGGCTAAATTGAGTTAAGAATGGGAAAATGTTGCTATACATAGGCCTGTCATATGTATGAAAGAACAACTCAAATTCATTCTCTGTGTCTATTGAGCATGTGAAAAATAGCATGTATGAAAGAACCACCCAATTCCATGATTTGAGTCTTGTAACACATTAATTGAAATCCAGTATGTTTAAAAGTCCACTTGTAACACATTCATTGCTAGAGAGTGACTTTTGAAAAAAATGGGTTTAATAAAGGAAAGTGTGTGGTTTATATTACATGGCAGAATGCTTATCAACATTATACATACCTGTGTGCTTTATTTTGTATTATCTTACTAGTGGTAATCTCATTCTAACATTGTCTTTGTATACGATTCAAAAAACCACCCAAGTCCAAAATTTAAAATGAACCCCACTAAGTCCCTGAAATGCTAATCGTCATACCTAATACAGGTTAATCCACTCATTTGCACGTAAAACTTACCATATTGACCAGGTAAATCTAACTGAAGGAATTAGATACACAGGTTTTTCTCTCAAAATCACTTCCCATGGACTTGGGTGGGTTTTGTATTCATGTATTCTTCTTTATAGTAGTCTAAATCATGAATATCTTGCACCAAGGATACACCCATCTTCCAGAGGGGTATATGTGACGTGTCAAAAGGGGACACTTTTGGGCAGGTTATCAATTTTGAGGTTTTTACATAACTTAAATATAGAAATATTTTGCTCCACAACGCCGATTTCCCCCAATGAAATCGGACATTCCTAAGAGAAGATATTAAGTTCGTAACTGATGGTAATATAAAATTGGAAATTGAGATATCGGCCTTTAAAAATATTATTGACAATGTTGACTTGAGAGTAGGAATTACCTTGAAAAATGTCTCAAAAAATACAAAATGCCAGTTATATTCCAATCTGAAACTATTAGAAAATATTCTTAATTATCACAAATTCGCAACAAACCCAAATTGTGAAAAAAATCACCACAGGCAGATTTTTGGCTATTTCTCCATTTACGATCCTGCTCAAAAGTGTCTCCATTTGACATGACACGTCACATATGGATTCATCTGGCAAAGCCAACTAACTCATTTTCTAATGATTTCAATATGACACAAACAAGACATTTAAAATTCAGTTAAGATGAAAAACATGGTTTAGTTATGATAAAATATGAGGTTTTAATAAACAATACCTTATTTTACAATTTACAAAGAAAAGCAACTTCTTTTTGTTCATTAATTACAAGAAATATACATAGTGAATATCACTAAGGGACCTCCTCATGGGTTCATCTAAAAAGATTTTGTGGCTCAAAATTGCGCAAAGATGTGTCAGGGCCACAGAATTAGAGAAGGAGAACCAGGACTTGATACAGGCATGGCGCAAAAATTGGGGGTATTCGGTTTCCCTCCTAATGCGCTCGAGGCAATCGTTGTCAATTTCATGCAAGCGTGACATGGATGATGGGCGTATTTGACAAATGCCACCTGCACGCAATACAAAGATGCTTCAGATGGGACGCAGAATTGTCTCCGCGCACCGTCGGCAAGGACCCGAATACCCCCTATTTTCTACCCATAGGTGACGGCGCTATTGTATGTGGCGGTACAGGGAGTCCAGGTTCTCCTTAATTCTGTGGCCAGGGCATATACCTATTGAAAAAATCTATTGACAAGTGCATATCGTTGTTGTGGGCTGGAAAAACATGTGTTATTGGCCCCTGAACATGTGTAAAGCAAAACATCCTAAGTAACCTCTTGTTTTAAACATGTTCAAGGGCCACAAGTACATTTTTCCTGCCCATCAACGATATTGAACTTAAAAGGTGTCCTCTTGGAGGGCCCCGAAATCTTTGGGTATTTACAAGTTTTGTGCATAAAGGTTGACATGGGATGGGGCATACGGGAGATAATTTCAGATAAAATGTCAATTTTTGGCCTTATAAAGTTACCCTTTGGGTTCATAATTTTTTTATACAATTCCATACGCAGAGGTTAAAAACAAACAAACGTTTTCTTCACAAGATTTGCATAATGGATTTAAGGCTCAAAATAAATATCGACCACACAGTGACAGAGGCCGATTTTTGTTGCAGTTGTAAGGCACAATGTCTAATTTGGTCTCATAGTGCTATCAGTGCCCCGATAGGTACCGGTGGCTATTCATCATACCCTGAACACAGTGCTTTTGATTTTTATTTACACGAAAAACACTATGCAAATGTTAATTAATATGCTTGATACAATTTATTACATCACCAGGGTATGACAGAAAGAGTCTAGAGGAAGCCCCATCAGAGCAGTTCTTCAGGGGTGAACCAAACCTGCCTGGTTATCAAATTAATCAGTGACAAGGATGTTTCTGAATTTAACAGCTGCTAATTGATGCAAATATATTAAAACATCATTTAGCACCTGTCAAATTCAGAGATAACCTTGTCACTGATTAATTTTATACCCAGGCAGGTTTGGTTCACCCCAGAGTAACTAACTGCTCTAATGGGGCTTCCTCTTTGATACCTAACTGGGCACCGATAGCGATATAGGACTAAATTCCATGTGGTACAGGAGCAACAAACAAGGTACTCCTGCCAAATTACCAAAATTATTAAATCCACCATCTTTGACATGAATCGGATCTTGCTTGTACTGAAGTGTTAATGTAAAAGTTCAAAATGACCTCTGTATCGTCTCACAGTTATGTTGAGCCCTGTATGGAAGTTGAAAAAAAATGTGAAATCACCTACTTCAAAATCTAAATTACATGTAGCAAAGACTATTACAGCATTGAAGGAAAAACCTTATGCATAAACTTCTCCATGATAGTCACACACACACAATATCTTAGGGACCGTTCAGAAACACTTGTAAGGGTGGGCCAAATTTTCAGGGCCCCCCTTTTGAGATCTCAAAAATTTCAAGGCCCCCCCTTTTTGATATGAAAATTATCGGTCAACCCCATAGAAAAGTATACAAACTCAAATTTTTCCAGGAAGTTTTTTTTCAGGGCCCCCTGAGGAGGGTCAAAACATTTCAGGCCCCCCCCCCCCTTTTTGCATCAGGCCCCCCTAACAAGTGTTTGTGAACGGTCCCTTATACCAAGAAAATATTTGCATCTAATTCTTTCGGAGCATGTCAACTTCACTACTCAGCTGCAGCATATTATCTCTAGTCTAAAAAATATTCTGAAAATTCGGCATATTTCAGCAACTCTTTAATTCACATGATGAATGTTCATATGTACACACTTCAAAATTTCACTGTATGTCACATGATCTATTTGGAAATATAGTGAAAAATATCTTCCACAGGGGGAGTACAAATTTCAAATGAAATTCGCACATTTACAAATTCTAAATTGGGACCTTGCCCTCCCTTTGTGGAAGCTACATGTTGAATCGTTCTCAGAAGCTGTATGGAATTCAAATGGGAGCTGTATAATGTGCTCATTCCATTTGAAATTCATACTCCCCTGTGAAAACTATTTCTAACATCTTCCACAGGGGTAGTGGGGATTTTAAATGGAATAGCCCAATTAGCTGCAGTGTAAAAATGCTTTGGAAAATTCAACAAATTCCTTGACAAAATTTGTGAGAATTCATTCAATTTGTCACAATCCTAGCATCATCTTACCATAAAACTTACACTGTATACCACATGCATATTCATGATACAAATCCTCATGCATATTCATGAGATACAAATGATCTAAATACCCCATGCATATTCATGAGACAAATGATCCATATTCATGAATGTTCATATTCATTCTTTTGACTGCTAATACACCTACATTCAAAAAATTGCTATACAAAATAGATTCCTCAAATTGCTATAAAAATATCCTTGCTGGATAGAAAATACTATAACGAATCTAAATCAGTGATTTAGGAACAAGCATTTTATCTTGTTAACGAGCTAGTTTAATTTAA
Source organism: Amphiura filiformis (assembly GCF_039555335.1). NCBI lineage: Eukaryota > Metazoa > Echinodermata > Ophiuroidea > Amphilepidida > Amphiuridae > Amphiura > Amphiura filiformis. The sequence continues at coordinate 43,767,752 of NC_092629.1, read as the reverse complement.
CGAGCTAATTGTATGTTACTTCATGATCTGACAACTTTTCTATTCTCATGAATATTCATTTTTGACTTTGATTAAAAATTGTTGTGGCTTTTGTATACAGATTAACAGCTACTAGGCTATTCCAGTTAGAATCCATATGCCCCTACGGAAGACATGACCTCAATCTTCCAAAATAGTGTAACAGAATGTGTGACTCCATTTAAAAAACTAAACCCCCTGTGTAGGTCATGTCTTCCATAGGGAGAATGGATTTCAACTTGAATAGCCAATTTATCATATGTGAAATCTCTTAACCTGGGTCGAGAAAATGCGTCCCCAGCGGTGGAAAACGCAATCCTGATATAGCATGGTATTGATTTCACTTTAAAATGTTTTTCCAGTCAGAACTCCACTGGTTACGCTAAAATTTGACTTAGACGCAACAATGCGTGAACATGAACACCTCAGCAGTGCTGCTACAAACATCAACAATACCGCTAACACAACATCTCAACAGAATCATCACTTTAAAACACCAAACAAAATATCATCACAAAACTTCTACTTTTTCAAAGAGCGCATAAGTTACATTATTTGTTACTTTCACTGAATGCAATCATGATTAATAATAACACAGGTTTTTCAAAGTTAAAATTAATCAACAGTAAAAGTCTGAAGTATGTAAACATAATTTTACCTTCATAAGGGAATCCAATTGAAAATTATTAGACATAATATTTGACAATGATTGCTTGCGTTCCATGATTGAGCACTTTCAAAAATTTAAACAATATTTCTACCCAGAGAACATATCTTACACTTCCCACAATGCATTTCTTCCATTTCAATTTTCTGTACTGATCTGTTATCCAGGGTTGAGAGTGACAAAACATAGTACCTGAATGAACAGAGCACACCAAGAACTTGAAAACTATGTTGTGACTATAGAGGTAGTCATTGTGACGTCAACGCAGCCATCTTGTGGGTATGGAGCGCCTTGTTGCTAAGATCGCCGCGTTGATGCTTAACTAAAGAGGTGCGTCACACGCTGCGACTTCCGCGTAATCGGGGCGTAATGTCTAACGCACGACATGCAGAACGGCAGTACCCACAAGATGGCGTATCCCGCGGAAAAGGCTGACAGCCTCTATCGACCCATGTTTAGCCAGTCTATTCTCAACATGAAAACAAAGTAATAATAGAAGTGTCATTTGATGTAAAGAAGCGATGCATCATGTTGCAAAGGATTCTGGGAAGGGTACCATATCTTCTCAGATTTCTACCACTTTCCAAACTAACCTCTAAAATATGAACTTTTGAGAAATCTACACAACAATGATTGTTAAAATGACTTAATAACCAAACTATTTCCTTGGTTAATGCTTAAAAAATAAATAATACCACAAAATTGTAAAAGAAACAAAACATTTAGACTAATCCAGTTGAAATCCATACACCCCTAAAACATAACCAAAATCTTCCCACACACAGTGCAAATTTCAAATAGTTGACCTGAATGGGTAACTCCATTTGAAAAATACACCCCTTGTGTGTGAGATTAAGGTCATGTCTTCCATAAGATGTGCCCAGATTTCAACTGTAATAGCCAAATTTGATAAACAACAAGCAAAGATTTAGCACCAATTTTTGATTAATTTCTAGAATTTTCATTTCTAAATTACACATGACGATAAAAGGGATAAAAAAACTGCCCTGCAGCCAGCCAGACCACTGAATGGACTTACATTACTATCAGATAACATTTAAAATGTAAAGCGGCTTAAAATGATTAAAAACCAAGGAGGTAGAACCAAAGAGTACCAACTCCAAAATGTTTCCATGTCGCTCATGAAGGGTAAATAGTGTAGCTATTGGTTTATTGCTATGTTCCTGGCAAACTTGCATTCTGCATGTAACATGCCAAAAATGTATGCCGAATGTGATAGCTCTAAAACAGATAATTTTAAGGTTATATGAACTTGAGACTAATTTAGAGTGACATGTAAAGGCCAAATCAGGACATATTTGACCCTAGTGACCCTTCCATGGGTATAGACAAGTTGTTTTATATTTGAGGGTCAAATTTTGGTGTCTGCTTGGACGGGTGGTTTCTGATTTCTGGCTAAGACTCTGCTTAGAGACGTACATTATCGTTTACTTTCGGGCTTTTGTCTGAAAACGCCAGAGGTACGCTTATTTGCCTACCCTCCATGAGCGACAAATCAAAACGGTGGATTTACCGTAGCGTTACACACTATACGATTTTTGAGTTGATACTCTTTGGGTAAAATCTCTTTATTAAAAACCAGGTCAAACCTTACGAGTATTACACTTGCAGCATATAATTAATCAAACCCTTGCTTTGATGCTTTGAAAAGACCAAATGCATCACATGCAACGTTTCTGTCAGTCGGTTTACCACATACACTTGGGATTTCTTCTACATATATATGTAACTTTTCAAACCTATGTACAAGTACTTGTGTATTAATTTACCGAGCATCTGAAGTTTGGTGAAAAGATTTTCCCCCATAGCCTATTTAATGACTGACGATTGTGCTTTGAATGTTGCTGACAAAGCAACTCAAATCTGGCTTGATTTTCAGTAACCACTCGTATGCTTTAGTTCGTTTGGCTTCCTCCAGAGAGTGCGACGCCTTTGATCACCCATGCAAACACGCCAGTTCTTCAGAGTCGACATGTGCGGTTTAACACTACACGCATCGAATCACGTACTGATGTAACCATCTTGAGGAAGCCAAACAGACTTTTATATAGCACATATGTGACGTGTCCTGTCAAAAGGAGACACTTTTGGGCAGGTTATCAATTTTGAGGTTTTTACATATCTTAAATATAGGGATATTTTGCTCCACAACGCCGTTTCTCACAATGAAATCGGACATTCCTAAGCGAAGATACAGAGTTCGTAAGTTACGGTATTATAAAATTGGAAATTGAGTTATCGGCCTTTGAAAATATTATTGACAATGTTGAGAGTAGGAATTACCTTGAAAAATGTCTCAAAATACCAGATGCCAGTTACATTCCGGTCTGAAACAATATTTTAAACATTAATAACATCACAAATTCGCAACAAACCCAAATTGTGAAAAAATGACCCCGGGCAGATTTGTGGCTATTTCTCCATTAACGATCAGGCCCAAAGTGTCTCCTTTTGACATGAAACGTCACATATTACATCTAGGCTGCACACTAGCATGCATTTGAAATGGTAAATCAAACACTGCTGTCAATGGTCATCCCAGATTTGAACCCAGAACCTTTGCTTTTTCACTCCCAAAGCTCTAGCAACTGAGCTGAGAGACAGCACTGAATACACATGCTCAGTTTAATCCCAACTACTGTAGAAGTATAAATTTTCGCGTGCACATATTTTTGCAATTTGCAACCATTTTGAACTTCAGTACAGACCTACACACAAAATAAAAAATTCCTGTTTTAAATTTTCCGCAAGCTTAAGAGGTGCACGAAAAGCGCAAAAATTATTGTCGCACAAAAATTTTCCACTTCTACACTACCTTACTGAAGAATTATTTTTATTGACATTATCTCACGCATCCCCGTTTGCGACTTTGCGAGCAGCCTGGATTTGTTGAAGACGAAGCTCCAAGCTGGTGGCGCCCGTTTCACCGAGTTTAAATCTTTTGATGGGTGGATTATCCATGCCTCCATCCATGGACAATGCTCTTTTGTTTCTGTCTCCAGTCTTGATCATGTTGTTGATGTCCTTGAGTGACTGTAAACAAAGAAGAAAAAAATTCTTATATTTAAAGTGTCACATTCTTTTTACAGGGTTCCCAGCATTTCCCAAAAACAAAATTTTTCCCTGATATATCGAGGGTTGCTGGTTTTCATTGTGAGTTAAGGTTTTCTGGTCCTCAACCCTATATATCTATTTATTCAGAGATGCCAGTCAGTGTGTTGTCAAAAAATCCTGAAATGGCAAGAAATTTCCTGAAAAATGTACTTTGCTTAAATACATTTGTACAGGATCATCGGAGTAAAATTTCCTGAAATCAGTAAATTTCTTGAAGACTGGCAACACTATTTATTGCTAATAGATTATACCCAAAAAGTACCGACGCACAATTGCCCCATGCATAACGCTATGGTAAATCAGCCATTTTGTTTTGTTGCTCATACAGGGCAAACAGTGTACCTCCGGTGATTTTAGGCCAAGAGCCCGAAAGCTTGAGCACTACAGGTTTGAACAATCATCATGTACTTTTGGCACAATGCATTAAACGCACAATGCAAACCACAAATAACAAAGCAAAGCTAGGTACATTACACAAACATGGCCGAGTCAGTACTCTTTGGTTCATTGAAACCATACCCCTATGGAAGACATCACCTTATTCTCACACACAAGGAGTAAGAATTTCAAATGAGCTTACCTGAATGGGCAATTCCATCTGAAATCTACACCCCCTGTGTGGGAGATTAAGATCAAGATTTCAACTGGAGTAGCCCATTACTAAGGTGCTTTTCCAAAGACCATTTGCACTCCCCGATTTTGCGCCATTTATAGCGTAAACAAGAAACTGTGTGAGGTTCTGATTGGCTCATTGAATCATGTCATCGTCACAACGGCACCTCATGCGCTAACGAAGTTGTGCAACATCGCGTGGCGCATATGTGACCTTGTTCTTTTTACACGATGCGGTCGGCCACTGCGATAAGTTCTTTACAAAGATACTGTAGCGTACTACTCGGGTCAAATACAATCCATCAATTCTCAAAATTCTATGATGTAATAATAACTTACCTTGGCAGGACTCTTCTGAATATAGTACATCATGTTTCCCTTAGTAGGACTATGCACCGTACTATCACTATGTGACGATATGTACACCTTGTGTTTACTCGATACCTTCCTTGGAGACGTCTGATGAGGTCTGACGACTGGCATGGGGGAGAGGGTGGGGGCGCTAGAGAGGTCTGTGGAACCATCACTTGGTGGGGAAAAGCGCAATGCAAAACCTTGCATCTTCTTCACATACACCTGTTGGGGAAAATTTACACAAAATGTTAATCGTTGACAAAACTTGAATTTGGAATCAATCACCGCAAAAAAATCATCAAAGTGAACTGGTAAATGTGATTACATTTTTTCAACCAATGCTATAAATGAATGTAGCAAGCATAGTATGTTTCCAAAACTGAAAAGTTCCAACAATTTTGTTCTGAAAAAAAAAAAAAAAAGATGGCTTTTTTGCACTTTTTACTCACCCTGTATAGGTCAGGGATTCTCAATTATATTTGTTCACTGGCAACAGCGGATCAAACTCATTTGAAATATTGACTGCTCAGTGTCAGAAGTGGGTAAGTGCCCTGGGAACATTTTGCAGTTTACACAGTATTGTAGCTAAACATGACAGCTATTGCATTTACCTACTTCTGGCACTGAGCAGTTCATATTTGTGTTTGCGACAGGGTTTTAAAACTTGGGGTTTGTTTTTTTACCCTTTTATTGTGAATATTTTTCCTCTGAAGGAGTAACACATTGCCCAGAGGATATTTTTCTATTTAACAACGTACGTCTCTTTTTCACTGAATTGTTGACCCTAATTTTTTGCCACAACGCAAAAGAATCTAAAAATTGGGAAACCCTCCCCCCTCCCCTTTCACAAAGGGTCAGCAACAATACCTCCACCTTGGTGCGCATCATTTTAAAAGGGGCAGAACGTAATTCAGGACCCAAGTACCAAAATGTTGGTCACTGTCTTACTGGGCATGTTTTAGGGTTGGTTGGCGATTTAAAAAAAATAGATTTATATGATTGAAATCAGATTTTCTTGATTAAAAATGTTTTTAAATTGCTACTCACCAAGTTATAGAACATGATGAGGTCACCCCTGTCTTCATCCTCAAATGTTGAGCAGGTCCCTGCCATTTTAGTTGGCGTTGGTGGACAACTATTGGACAGGTTTCCTGGTAAAGTGCTAGCAGAACGGATCTGATGAGGGTTACGATTGGCCTCTGTAAAGGGAAAAAAGTAAATTTACATAAAATTATAAACAGTGCAGAATGGATGTTATGGGAACCAATGCAGACTATCAGAGCATGATATTGCATCAAAACTCTACATCAAAACTTTTTTGGGGGGAAGGGTATTTCCAAGAACTGATATACCCCATGATAAAGTCAAAAGACATGTGCACAATCCTATCAGGTATTTACAAAAAAATTTAAATATGTTTTTACATGCGAAAATTTCGAAGAAACAATTTGGTAAAATCATGAGAAAAAACCTGTTGAATTCTGCACCTGGAAGATGACTTTTTAGCAATAGATAAAATAACATCATAGAGGTATTTTAATTGTATCCAAGGTTGCAGTACTAGAAGCATTATGAAGTAAAACAGTCAATTTAAGAAAGAAATGAACTTACATTTATCAAATATGGTAAAAAATTAAAAAGTTGATTTAAATCTCTGATTTAAAAAAAATAATCATTCGATTTAAATCATCGTGCCAACGACAGTGGGTGAGGCTGATGACGGCAAATACAAATCTTTTTGCATTTTTTCAGCTGGAATAGCCCAAAGGCAAATGAAAACCAAATCAACTTTGTCTTTCAAACTCTCACCTTTTTTCTCTAGATCAGGTGATCCTGCCTGGCTATTCTGCGAACTATCCGAGCTCTCATCTGAGCTGTGACGCTTACGACTTCTCAGCAAAACACTCCTATACACATGACTCTTGGCTTGAGGTTGTCTGCGGTAACATTTCATGATTTCCTGGAACTGTTGATCTTTCTTTGTGACCTGCAAGATATAGGTTGAAATGGGATGAAATAATGAATTAGCCACCACTGGTGATTCATTTCATATGTAGGTGCCAAGTTAATTCAATGGTATAGCGATGGGGGGGGGGGTTATCATATGATTTTTTGCGAAATCTATCAGAGACCCTTAAAATATGCACAAAGAATCAATCATTTTTGATCTACCGTATTAAACTGTCAAAAGACATTTACCACGTCATCGAGTAAAACAATATAAACTGAGCTCAAAAAGAAATTTTTCACAACGCGCGAATCACAAGGTCATATCTTAAAATACTGTCAATCAAAATGAACCAAAATTACACACAGGATTACTTTAATACTCTACTCAAAACACATGTCAGTAACCAAGTAGTTGTCCAACTGACACAACAGCAAAATGCACTGTCATGGGACAGCTTCCTGGACTTCCTCCACTTTTACAGCCCAACATTTGGCACCTAGCACAAAAAATCTGTGAGAATGCACACAAGATCCTTGCACAAATGATAAAACGGTGCTGCTTTCTGCTTTTCATACACTTTTTTCATGAAACAGGGCTGGGCTGTGAATGTGTTCCAGGAAGCTGTTCCATGTCAGTGCATTTTGCTGTTGTGTCAGTTGGATAACTGCTTGGTTACTGACATGTGTTAAGAGTAGAGTATTGAAGTAAACCTGTGTGTAATTTTGGTAGAATTTGATAGACAGGATTTCAAGATATGACCTTGTGAAAAATTATAAGTTTCTTTTTGAGCTCAGTTTACCTTGTGACGTCACGCTGGACAAATTCCATTCATGTCAGAGGTGGTTTGTATGTGTGAATGCAATAACCAATAGAGCATTAAATCTGTGATCAATACAGCCTTGATATGCTTAGAATTGAACAGGGCACCTGTCTCATCAAATCACTCAAATACCTCTTTGAAAGTGACAGGTGTCAAAGTTGGAACAGAATATGGGCTATTCCAGTTGAAATACACACTACCCCTGTAGAAGATTTTGGAAATATCTTCCACAGGAGAGCATGTTTTTCAAATGTAATTTGTCAGAGTTAATCATTTTGAAACCCACACTCCCCCTGTATTATGACTTTGCCTATATCTTCCACAACTGAAGTATTTCAAATGGACATTACCCAATTGTGTATTATATTCAAAATTGATACTCCCTCTGTGGTAGAATTTAGCGCAACCTACCACAGGGGTAGTGTGCATTTTAAATGGAATAGCCCAATAAGCATGTTTGTACTCACCTTGCAGACCACATAAATTGCACACATTATCAGCTGATCTAAATGTCTATCCTTCATCAACTCGACATGTTTGACTATTGAATGCTCCATACAGGTCCATATCTTACGCCTCAGGGATTCCTCTATGTTCAGCCTTGTACACAAGTCTAGTAGACGCACATTGATAAGGTGATAGACCTGGGATAAAGATGGGAGATAAATAAGAATATATTAGGCAACGAAAAAACTCTATTCTACAGGCTGATCGCCAAATAAATTTGCAGAGAAAATTAACCAACTTTTCACCCACAACTGCTGCTTTTTTTTTGACATTGGTAACTTGAAACAGATGCTCTTGTTGGCGCTGGCATCATGTTCACCTGATAATTTTATTTATTTTTTTGTCAAATACAAAAAATGAAAAAAATAATAATAATAATAATAACTATGCACAATCTATTTTGAGTTCATTGTGTAATTTGGGTTTGGGCCTCGGTATTTTTCCACAGGAGCTGCCACTTGCACGTTAAAATACCTCGGCCCAAAACAAAACCCTCTGATTTCAAACAATGAACTAAAAATAGATGATGCACAGTACGTCGGCAGTATCACATTCTGTCCCATCTCTTAAGGTTGCCTTGAGTGATTTTTTTTATTATGTCACCCAACACTACCATCCCATATCTATTAAATGAAAGAAAGAAAGCATGCCGAAATATAAAATAAAATATGAAATACAATGATGATAAAATTATCACACATGGCAGCCTTTTGAGATCAAACAGTATGTGATGCAGACGACAAAATGAAATACACCTGCTACAGAGACGATTAATCATTCACCTACCTTTCTGAAAAACAGTCCCAATGATCCCGTCTTCTTTGCTTTCGGGGCTGGAGGTGGTGCATGCGTTTCCCCACTACCACTAGCTCCTGATGACGCTCCTTGGTCAGTGGTCAGCTTGAGTTTAACTGGTGATCCTTTGTTTGGAGATACGACTGTTGTGTAGATTTTGACTGTCTTCACTGGACTTGCAATATATCGGACAGTGCCATCTTTGTCCTTGACACCTGTGCAAAGGATGAAATACACAATGGTTAACACCATGAGAACTACCTGCCGATTGGCCATAATGGAATATTGTGTCCAATTTTGAACCAATCAAGGAAGGTATTAATAAGATCATCTACAAATGCAAGTTTGACCATAAATAGTTTAAAGCCTAGTCACAATTGGCAATTAAAATGAGCATTTCAAGTTATCAACCAATTAGAAATGCTGTTAGTGTCTAGAGGGTTAATTTGGGATGTGAAGGGGTACATTATACGGCAAGGAATGAGTTTGAAAATTATGAAAAAATAATCTTGTTTTACGGTCATTGGGCGAAATCTGGGGCAACTTCCTGTGAGAGTTTGAACTCCAAGGAGAACAAAAAGCCCGGGCATATCTGAATTTGATGAAATGATGCCACAATGGATGTCTTTTTTGAAAATGTGTGCAAGCAATGAGATTTGCACAGCATGAAATGATAAGCAGTCAAACAACTGAAAATGTTGTTTTGAAAAAGTAATTTGAAAAAGTAATTTTACTTCGCTTTTTAAAGTATCTTACCAAAATTTGTAAACTAACATTAAAAAAAAAAAATCAATACACAGGGACAAGAAAGCATACTCACTCTGAACAGCCACAGTAATTCTTTGTGTAGGGACATTGCTCCTCTGTGACACTGTCGCTAGACGGATCTGGGGTGGTTTTCCTGATGTGCTACTAGTTGATGTTGGAGGTGCCGCCGCTGATACAGCAGCACTTGCACTAGCCTGCTCTGCCACTGCTTTGAGGGCCGCTGATGCTGAACTCTCACTAGGTTTACTGGCCTCACCTGAGTCGGGGGTACCTATGGTAATAATTGAGTATTTCACAAATCATTCAGTGCTTTGTGGTGTAGTACCATACTAATTCAGTTCTTCTTTTCAAGGACTGTTTCAAATCGAAAAATCTGGCCAAATACGACCTTGTTTTTTTCTTTTTGTTTTAAATGTAACAAGTTTTCCATAGGAAAAGCACAAAATGGTATCACACAATGAAGGAGCGCAGGGTTTTAGAAGCGCTAAATGCTTTTGACAATGACCATGTGGCAAATTGATTTGATTTGAATTGTAAAAAATTAACTACCAATTCCAATGATTTTTATGATAAATTGCAAGTTTTTTTTCATGAATGTTTGCCCGTTTAATTCCCTTCAACAAATCAACTCAACATATTAGTTATATACCCCATCTCAAAATGGTATAGTCACATGAGAAAGAATGGTGTTTAGGAGGCTGGTCGAGTGCAGATCCGTCGGAACACGCTTTTCAATACGGAATAAATGCTAACCTCATCGTGACATCATCCATGCAGCAAAGTTCATTTCCCATTGAAAATGCGTTATCCGACAGATCTGCAGTCTACAATTCTGTTAGTCGGTGATGACCGAAATAAAAATGATGTCATGATACTGCTCAGTTGATAGTTGACTCCCAATGCATTATGGGGGATGGCTTCTAAGCTGCTGTACCTCCCACCCATCTTAAACACATGCAATTGTATACAAATATTCACTGCTATGAGGGGCATGGTTAAAATTACCATGCTATAACCCGAAGCGCAGCATAGCATGGTTTCAAGATCACTGCGGGCCTATAATTTTAACCATGTTCCGAATATATAGCAGTCAATATTTGTTGTTATGTTCCGAATAGATGTATGTGGATGTTGCGATTGCGCAGTGTGATCGGATATGCATGTGACTGGTCAATAGTTGCATTTCCATGACCGATCAATAGTTCATTTTGTTGAAATTCTCTCAAATACAAGGCAGTTAAAACAATGCCCCCACTTTTAACCAATCAGATGACAGGATTCTATATATATAAAGCTTAGTTTATACTTAATCGCTGAGCGACAAGCGATTGGTATTTGACCAATGAGCTAGCGCGCTCTTCCCAACGCAACAAAAATCGCTCCACCTCATTGGCGTAATAACCAATCGCTATCGCTGTAGCGATCTAGTTTACTATGTTATTTTTTACTTCATGTATCTTGAAATGTACTATTGTTGATTGCATTTGTTCCTTGTTTCCATTTTTCCTGCTGGTATATTTTGTTTTGCTCTGTAGTGTATGCGCCACGAGCGTTTATTGCGGATCTGCGCGCTTTACAAGTGTACATATTATTATTATTATTATTATTAATTTCAGCTTAATACAGGATATGGATATGGAATGCAAGAGATTTATCCTGCCGCTATTCCTCACCTGAGCTGGCTTCATTTGCTTCTGCAGGAGTGTGTGAGAAAAGTCTCCTCTTGGCACCACTTCCTGGGGATGGGGAACTGAAACGATCTCCAGCTGATGTAGGTGATTGCAATAGCTCATCTGAAAACACAATTTCAAGTATTATATTAGTCAATAAGGTTTACATAGCATATGAATTAGACAGGGATAATGGGCTATTTTCTACTCCAGTTGAAATCCATACACCCCCTATGGAAAACATGACCTTAATCTCCCACACAGGGGGTGTGAGTTTCACCTGGGATTACCTCAATGGGTGACTCCATTTGAAATCTATACACCCTGTGGGGAAGAATAAGGTCATGCCTTCCATAGGAAATACAAAAAATAAAAATTTGGACACCAGAAACCTTAATTAAGATTGAATGCATATAAAAGTGCCAATAGTTAATCCTTGATCATACAGTTCATCAAATAAAATCTTTTGTGTAAAATGGATCGCTGTGGAGAAAAACGCATAACTTGCTTTGTACAGTAATTTATTGTAAGGTATCGCTCATTCTACAAAATCCGGTGCCAATCCACTATAAAAATTGAAAAAATAAAAGTTGTTCAAAAAGACCTGTTTTTGTGTTTTTAAGAGTAAATGTATCACTACTTTCAGATGTAAAAAATTGCCAACACCACTTGCATATTTTTCTTTCAGGAAGTCATGATGTTTTTAACACTAAAACTCAATGTAATGTGAGCTACGTTACAGACTACAAAATGGGCTGGTTTTACTCAATCCAAGGTCATAAAAAGCAAACTAAAGATCACTTGAGTGAAATGTAAAACAGATTTCACCATTTCATAGAAGTTTTGAAGATGCGTAAATGAGTGTGTAACGTAGCTCACAGTAACGTAGTTCACTGGTTTTAATGTTTTTAATGTGATTTGCGAACGTTAGAACGTTATGTCGGTTAATTCTAATATAAATGGGGTTCGACCACTGGTAGCTTTCACATATTATTAGGAAGTACATGTAATACAAGTGCATACTATAAAATCCTGGTAACGTAGCTCACCAATCTTAACATGGTCGGTCGAAATTTCAATGTTTACAACATTTCTATGCCAAAAATGCTACAGCATCACAATTTTTATTGTGATTTAAAAAAACCTATGAGTGTTTCCTTTCAAAAACCGCAAATTACATTGATACCTCTGTTTTACTTCTTTCCAATAACGTGTGTTAAAAAGGGGTAACGTAGCTCACAGCGTTTTAGTGGAAAGTGCAATTTATTTTAGAATTACACAAAGACGTTTTAATCACTAAAAAATAATGTTGATAAACAATATGATGGTGCGTTATCTAATTAAAAAAAAACAAATATGTAAAGAAATCGCATTTATTCAAAGAAAATATTCAGGGTTAGATGTGACACTTGAGCATTGGAAACGCATTTCTAGCGATTTTTGAGCCTTTGCAAGGGTTAATCAGGCTGAAGAAAGCATTTAAAGTATGGAAAACTATATATGTCCGTGTAGATCTTGTTGAGTTCTACCAGAAAAACAACATATTTGATGCCTTAAATGCTCGACAAAGTGTTTGTTGACCAAAGAATGGAAAAAAGGCTATTGGCACCGGATTTTGTAGAATGAGCGGTATAATGATGGCCACAGATTTTGCCCACAATTTTGCTAATTTTTGCCCTACAGACATGGTTGATGCCTCATTTTTTAATTAAGTTAAATAAACACCTAGTTTTAGACATTATTATGTTTTGATGAGTCCAAGTGTGTTAAAATATTGGATCCAAAATATAATAATGATAAAATTGAATGCGTTACGCCCAATATTTATTGGTCTCGTTATGAATTTTAAAATATTGGACTCGACTACGTCTTGTTCAATATTTTAAAACTTGTAGCTCGAACAATAAATATGGGCTTAATCGATCCAATTTTATATCAAAATAATTTCCATGTGAAATATGCTATGATCATCTGTATCTTGGCATATTTTTGTGACAGTGATTTGTGAACATTCATACCTTTTTTGGATACTTTTGGCTCCCCTGCCGTAGTCACAAGCTGCCTCACCCGTGGATGCAATGGTAAGGGTGATGACGCCATGCGAGATAACATCATACTCCCTGGTTTATCTGTCTGGTGAGGCAATGACACATCTTCACAAGATGGACCGCCATGACCGTCTTCCTTGAGAACATCCCATAATGGCGATTCATGACGCCAAGCATACTCCTGGAGAACGTCTTCTTCAACCTGAATAGAGGTTAAAGGGTGGACACAGATGAGAAACCAGCTCTACAATCATTGCACATCATATTTTACCAATTTAATAACATAGATTCACTGCTGCTGGCATATGTTCACATGCATTTACACAGTTGTTCGATGGCATGTAGAACTGTATTCATTTTTTAAAAGCAAACTTGAACACTGATGGCGCTATTTATCTTAAATCTTGTTTGCATCTTTACAAGGGGTAGACACTTGTATAATGACATTAAAACATTACAAAAATGAGTATGAAATAGCAAGGAAATTTTCTGAAATTTTTTTATCATGAAATGAAAGGAATAACTCATGTTATTTAAATTAAACTAAAATTATGTATAAATTGCGCCCTCAATTTGCACACAAATGTACACTTTATAGAATAGAAATTGCCACAAAAAGGCAGAAAAAGATGAAAAGGATGATAAAGAAAGGAATATCTATGTTAAAAATAGCTAAAAATATAGGTATATATCAGTATGATAGCTGTTGGTATTGTTCAGGTTTAGAAATGAATATTTTATGTTGTTTTGCAAGAAAGATAAATAAATGATCAAATCAAAGAACCGTTTTCTCATTTGTGCGTAAACTTACATGGTTCAGGTGTTTCACAATGTCCCTCGATAGACCTTCTTCTGCCCTCAGTAAAAGTTCAATGACCTTGTAGTAGTGGAATGCTGGGATATCGAAGCATTCTATTACCCAAGGAAATGTCCTGAAAAAAATCAAACAAAGAAATAGTACACAATTAAAATAAAATCTCTCTAATTAACGTCCTGAAGAGATGCAACAATGATTTTTACAATGTATGTAAGCAATGAGGTTTGCACTGCATGAAATGATAAGCAGCCAAACAAGCGGTATCGTTTACATCAATTACTATACCTGCATTATAATATATACTACCAAGCTATGGAATAGCAAGCAGCATCCAGGATGTTTACAGGTTGAATGAAGATATTAAGCTGATCCATTTACCACTGTTAATTATTTAAGCCTTGGACAGTATTAGACAGAGAACCGCGCACAGAGGTATGTGAAATTGGATTTGTCACATAGCCCTACGCCATCACTTTTTTTTAAATTGTCAACGAAAAACAACCACATAGCAACTTTTTCCCCCAAAATAAATTTTAAAAAATTCATAGCACATAGCTTTCTGTTTCTGAGATAAAACTTTTTTTTTACCTTGGTGTTTATGTCTTACAATCTCAAAAATAAAATCCATACACCACCCTATGGAAAGCATGACCTCAATATCCCACACAGGGGGTGTATATTTCAAATGGAATCACTCATAAGGTAAACCTATTTGAAATGAACACTCCCTGAGTGGAAGATTAAGATCATGTCTTCCACAGGGTTTGGGTTGATTTCTCTCCCATTTAACTACTGTATAAACCTAATAATATGCGACCTGCTCCCATGAAATGAGTGTAAACTCCAAAACTGAATCGTTTCCAGACCCCTGGCTGCTGAATTGATATTCTTTTTTTGATGCGCACCTTTACATGCCAGAAGTTTGTCTTTGTTAATGTGGCATTCTGTATGCCATTAATATGTTCTTTGTGAATGGGGCACAACATGCACAATAGGGCATTCACAAACGACATACTCCTGGCTTGTACATGTGTGCATCAACCAAAATAACATCCAACCTAGCAGCCAGAGGCCTCGGAACTACCAAAATGCAACGTTCGCTCATTTTGCGACTTAACGCACATTTTGTATTAGCATATATTTACGAGAAACTTAAGGTTACTCCCACACAAGTGAGCTACTTATATCAAATACTTGTTGACAACAAAAGTTTGCAAGCTCTGGTGCATCTGATTTTGATGAAATGATGCAACAACAGATGACTTTTACAATGTATGTAAGCAATGAGGTTTGCACAGCATGAATTGATAAGCAGTCAAACAAGCGGTATCGTTTACATCGATTACTATACCTGCATTATAATATATACTACCAAGCTATGGAATAGCAAGCAGCATCCAGGATGTTTACAGGATGAATGAAGATATTAAGCTGATCCATTTACCACTGTTAATTATTTAAGTCTTAGGCAGTATTAGACAGAGAACCGCGCGCAGAGGTATGTGAAATTGGATTTGTCACTCACATAGCCCTACACGATACCTTTTTTAATTGTCAAAGAAAAACAACCACATGGCAGTACATAGCTTTTTCCCAAAATAAATGTTTTGTTTCTTGATGTTTTTTTCCTACAAATACAATCTCAAAAATAAAATCCACACACCCCCTGTGGAAAGCATGACCTTAATCTCCCAAACAGGGGGTGTATATTTCAAATGGAGTCACTCATACGGGAAACCTATTTGAAATGAACACTCACTGAGTGTAAGATTAAGGTCATGTCTTCCACAGGGGGGGTGTTGATTTCTCTCCCATTAACTACTAGTCGTTTCGAGACCCCTGGCTGCTGAATTGATGTTCTTTTTTTGATGCGCACCTTTACATGCCAAAAGTTTGTCTTTGTTAATGTGGCATTCTGTATGCCAGTAATATGTCCTTTGTGAATGGGGCACAACATGCACAATATGGCATTCACAAACGACATACTCCTGGCTTGTACATGTGTGCATCAACCAAAAAAACATAAACTCAGCGGCCAGAGGTCTCGAAAATTACCAAAATGCAACTTTACGCTCATTTTGTGGGAGCAGGTCTCATATGTTTACGAGAAGTAAGGTTACTCCCACACAAGTAAGCTACTTTTATCAAATACTTGTTGACAACAAAAGTTTGCAAGCTCTGGTGCATCTGATTTTGATGAAATGATGCAACAACAGATGACTTTTACAATGTATGTAAGCAATGAGGTTTGCACAGCATGAATTGATAAGCAGTCAAACAAGCGGTATCGTTTACATCGATTACTATACCTGTATTATAATATATACTACCAAGCTATGGAATAGCAAGCAGCATCCAGGATGTTTACAGGATGAATGAAGATATTAAGCTGATCCATTTACCACCGTTAATTATTTAAGCCTTAGGCAGTATTAGACAGAGAACCGCGCGCAGAGGTATGTGAAATTGGATTTGCCACATAGCCCTACATGATCCCTTTTTTTTTAAATTGTCAACAAAAAACAACCACATAGCACATAATTTTTTCCCAAAATATATTTTTTTAAATGCATCGCACATAGCTTTCTGTTTCTGAGATAAACTTTTTTTTTTTGGCCTTGGTGGTTTTTGTCCTACAATCTAAAAATAAAATCCATACACCCCTTGGAAAGCATGACCTCAATCCCCATACAGGGGGTGTCGATTTTACCCATAAGGTAAATGTAACCCTATTTGAAATGAACACTCTCTGGGTGGAAGATTATGTTCTTTTTTTTTGATGCGCACATGTACATGCCAAAAGTATGTCTTTATGAATGTGGCATTCTGTATGCCAGTAATATGTCCTTTGTGAATGGGGCACAACATGCACAATATGGCATTCACAAAGGACATACTTCTGGCTTGTACATGTGTGCATCAACCAAAATAACATCAAACTTAGCGGCCAGAGGCAACTTTACGCTCATTTTGTGGGAGCAGGTGACAAATATTTCCGAGCAGGTTACTCCGACACAAGTAGCTACTTTTATATCAAATACTTGTTGACAACAAAAAGTTTGTAAGCTCTGGCACATCTGATTTTGATGACACGATGCAACAACAGATGATTTTTCCAATGTATGTAAACAATGAGGTTTGCACAGCATGAATTGATAAGCAGTCAAACAAGCGGTATCGTTTACATAGATTACTATACCTGCATTGTAATATATACTACCAAGCTATGGAATAGCAAGTAGCATCCAGGATGTTTACAGGATGAATGAAGATATTAAGCTGATCAATTTACCACTGTTAATTATTCTTCTTCGAAAGTATTAGACAGAGAACCATGCCCAAAGGTATGTGAAATTGGATTTGTCGCATAGCCCGACACAATCTCTTAGTATTAGTGCTATTATAAAAACACCCAAATGTCCGATTTACATTTACATAGCAGATGCACAAAACTACACTACAACATTCCTATTGGGGCCGCTTGTACAGGTACACATTGGCTGGTACTATGCAGTACCAGCTGAGTATCTGTGTAGTTAGTGCCAGTGCAGTACCACTGCTGGTGGATCCTGTGCAGTAACAGCATTGGTACATGTACTGCGAAGGTACTCTGTGTGTACCAGTCAGGTACCTGGGCGATTGTGTAAATGTGCAGGCGGCTACAAAAGGAATCTTGTAGTGTATTTGTGTCGCAATAACCAGAGGAATAATCATTGGTCCAAATTCTTACCTTTGTGAGTTATAGGCAAATATGATGACCTCCAAACAACAAGCAAAGAGTGATTTGTGAAACATGTCATGGTCCAGAAGGCAGGCCAAGTCCACTTTTCCTTGTTTTCTCTTCTTCTCGGACTTCATAATACTCTCCATACACTTGTAATACAGGCTAGCTGCTAATGTAAGTCTTCGCTTAGCAAAATCCACATGTGAACCCGACTCATCACCAGAGGGCTGGAATATTCAAACAAGAGACCAATTAAAATACTATACTGTTATTTTTCGCAAGGGTTTGATTTTCACGAATTTCGCGAGTGGACGTCAAGCGCTAAAATAACAACACACGAAAACACAGTTTTTAAATAAAGTTACATTACTCAAATCCACAAAATAAAAAAACTCACACAATTTCCCCAAAATCCCAAAATTGCAAAAAATTCTGCATACATCTTCTGACGTTTGCATATCACATGTATAGAGGAAGGACATGGTATAGTCACATAATCACATTCACAATGCACCCAGCCATGATCACAAGATTTGTATTGACAATAGTTAGTCATAGTCCTACATTGGTAAATATTGTATTGACAATAGTTAGTCATAGTCCTACATTGGTAAATATTGTTACGTCTACATGGACTTTTTAACTACTTGTCACTTAGGCAAAATTAATGCCTAAAGTGTTCTTTAGTGCGTTCAGGATGCAGAAACACGGCTCAGAGCAAATCCTGAGTAAGATCACGCAATATTACACATCTTGTTAGCGAATGAGGTGTCAATGTTTCATAGCTTTTCATGGTGTAATTCAATCAGCCAATTCAAACTCCACTTCTGTGTTTATGCAAAAGCGATTATCATTATGCAAAATATACCCCTTGCTCACCTGTGTATATTTCTGCACAAACACCTCTCCCATCTCCTTGACTCGCTTAGAAATTGACTCCACCGGATTCTCCTTACACTCCCCAAAGATGACCAATAGCTCCTCGCTCGGACCCATCTTGCGTCCGGTCAGTAACGCCTGCAGTCGACTTACTGTCTGCGTTGCTGTGGAAACTGGAGTGACACTTGGGTCCTTTTCTTTGAGGTATCTCCTGTTGGTAAGTGGTGTGGAAGGGGCTAGGCTCTTAGGCTGCAGAATTGGGAGAAAAGATAATACCGGGAATAAATGGTTTTGCGCGCATGATTGGGGAGTCCTGGCGTGGACTCGTAACCCGCGCGACTATGACTACGCGAGGTCAAGCAGCAAGTCTGATATTACAAATATTATAATCTATTTGTTTGGTAAGTTTAAACTTAAATGTAAACAATAACATCAGTAATAATTTTATCCTTCATGGTATCTAGATAAATAAAAGGTGGTCCGAAAAAGTTTTGTGTGACTACTCCTCCAAGACCACACTATTATGCAACTTTAAAATTAGAAAACTTTCTCATCTTGATATGAACATCGCGTATGTTTTAATAACAAATATCAGATTACAAAATGTTCAGTAATAAACACAAAATGTTCAGTTATAAACACAAAATGTTCAGTAATAAACACAAAATGTTCAGTTATAAACACAAAATGTTCAGTAATAAACACAAAATGTTCAGTAATAAACACAAAATGTTCAGTAATAAACACAAAATGTTCAGTAATAAACACAAAATGTTCAGTAATTAGTTACACATTGTGTTTGAAAAACATAACTAGAACATTTTCAGATGTTTACAAAATATTTTGGAACCCATAAATTAAGAGAATAAACGTAATGAAAGGAGCTATACATATACGTTTCTTCTACCAAGTAAAAGGTTAGCAGTAAAATAAAAGTGATGCAAGATACTCAGTATAAGCACACTGATAGACATGTCAGGTAGAATAAATACAAGTGTTAACATGACAGAAGCTAAACATGATTAGCATCTCCACGTTTACTAACCGCTTCTTTTTTTTTATAAATTGCTAGAGTGAACTTGTGTCATTATAGACCACTTGACATCACTGTTTATCAACAAAGGCGAGGGACTCGTCTATCGATATGCCTGAACGAGCCGCTACACTGTTCAATGGCTTTCTTGTAGTATGAAATGTGGCGGGCGATTTAAAATGCACGTGCCCTTAGCAAACTACGATGCGTACGCACACTGCAGGGCAAAGAACAATGGAAATTGCCATAATGCGCGCACATACTGCCGGGCAATGACGTCACATGCCAAGTGGTCTATAGCACATGAGGAGTGACACAAGTCAAGAACCTATAGTGCCAAGAAGGCACTATAAAAGACAACCACATTGGTTCACAGCAGCTTAGAGTGAAAGGGTTAAGACACATGAAATAAGATGCTTATGCACTCTGCTCTTGAAGGATGGTGCGCCATTGTCAGTTACTTCTCCGACTACTCCATTCTGTTCACTCAACTGGCGGGATACCCACTAGCAATATTAATAAGTTATAGACCAGCATACCTTGTTTAGCTCCTGCTGTAATGTATTCCTCTTTGCTTGCATCTTGTCTGTGATGGATCCGGCGTCCAAGGCGATGTTTTCTAATTTATGCGGAGTTCCGATCTCTTCATCAGCATCTTGACCTAAAAAGATGCGCTCATCGAAGTCTCCCCTCGTCAACACATACTCCTCATAGTCATAATTGATACTCTTGCTGTTATGCAAAAAACGGAACAAGAATTTTGTCAAATTTTGACCAAAATATTTCATTTTTACATGGATTATTTTTGCATCATGACAAGTTTATCAATTTCTTTGATAGGTTCAGATAACATATATTTTGCACATTATAAAATGGTAAGTTTTGGCTACCAACAATTGTGGGTTATTCTTGAATTTTATTACGTCAAACATACATGTATTGCTATAAAAATTACATGAAATAAGTACAACAGCCAAAGTAGAAAACGCAAAAGCGGACAACACTATGTGATTACAGATCTCCTTATCGGATAAATATTTGAGTCGACCTACTTGTTTACATAGTTGTAACGAGTCACAAAAATTTAGCTCAAGTCATTTAGTACATCAAGTCAAGTCACTGTACAAAGTCGATGGGATCAAGTCAGCTGAATATCACTCGAGTCAGTCGCCTCATTTGACCTTGAGTCACAAGTCATGACTTGCTACAATTCTGAATCCTTATTTCCTCAACATTTTGTATTTTTAATGCTCTGCGTGTTGGCAATAGGCTTTAACATAAAAAAGTCAAGGTTTTGAAATATTTTCTCAAAATATCAAGAGCTATCTTAAGAACAACTGAACCAATACTAGGCTTGTTTGTACTCATTTTAATGCATTTTTCACGCCGATTCCAAATATGGTCAGTTAGGAAATTTTGGGAATTTTTAGAACAAAATTGGAACTTGTCGTCTACAGTCGATACCCGTGTGAAGATAGTTAAGAACCACTGAACCAATTACAAGGCTTGCTTGACCTCATTTTAATGCATTTGTCATGCTGATTCCAAATATGGTCACCTGCTTGGAGAGTGTTAATATCCTAATTATCCTTACATGTACTTGACCCTGTCTGGTTTACCACATTATATCTTGCTCATTCTTTCCATTTTTTACATAATCAAGGATTCCTTTGTATTCATTTTTTAACCTTGATTTGTATTGTATCCTTGTTTGCCATCACCTACTTTGTTGCATTTCCAAAACTGGCACACCATAAATAATTTGACTTCTCAGTGCCAAAAGTGGGTAAGTGCAATAGCTGCCATGTGTAGACAAGAACAATATATTATGTGTAAATTGCCAAAGGTTAACAGGGCAGCTATTGCACTTACCCACTTCTGGCACTGAGCAGTTATGTTGAATTTCAATACAAGGTTATAGTTACCTATTGACTTCAAAATTCTGCACATCAAGAAGTCCACTCAACTTTTCAATGGTGCCTCTTATGGTCTGCAAATATAAACAAATCATACTTACGTAAACAATCATTGTACGCTTGCAACATTAATCTCTACTAGAACTAGCCCCGTTCCACAAACCGCGACGCCTCTCGAATAGCGACCGAAGGGAGCACCCAGCGTAATGCGAGGAACTAGTATATTCCACTGTTCATTTTATTACCCCTCAGAACAGCAGGATTTACACTCCCCATCAAGCAATTTGTCAATCACTTATCACATACCCAAATATCATGAGCCTGGAAATCACCTACTGTGATTGGTATGCAACATTAATTAATACAATACACCATAGGCTATACCCATAAAGTTTCTAACCACTTTCAGTACCAAGATAATATGCTTTCAGTGTTGGAAAAATTATGTGTTTTAAAGTTCATGTTATTTAATGGTGAAATAGCTTTTGATCATTCAAAAAAGATCTATCAAAAATCACAAACACACACTGGTCTCTCTATTGTCTGACCAGTAGCCTATATTATAAAGTGATCCACATTGTCATTTCGTGATCCACAGCCTCATTTCCTAACTTTATATCTCCAAAAAAATTGATATTTTTATACCACTGGAAACCCCTGGCTACATAATGTTTATGTACAAAAATTTCTTGTAGATTAAATTTTTTGCAATAATCGTGCACAACTTGCAAGCACAACAACTGCAATTTTGGGAATGAGTTTTTTTGGTGGATATCTAATGAAAAATGTCTTAAAAAGAGGATCCTAGGATCACGAAATACACCTTTAAATGGTGATGCAATAGAATATATATAAATAGAAAATATTATAGGTTTCTGATTATCTGGTATGACTTTCCATTTGAATGCAGTAGGCCTAGTGTATAGTTTTGTTTTAATTAGCTTTGATTTCTCTACCGTTATAGACTACGTCATGCATGGCCATCTTTTATCAAATGAAATAAAATGGAAGTGGAACAATGGCATAGCTTCCGGGGGCTCGGGCAAAAATGCATATCCCCCTCCACCTGCCAGTACAGGAACAAACAAGAAAAATGTGGGAGAGAGATGAAAAGATAGAGGGGGATGAGCGGGAGAGAGAAAAGGAGAGAAAGAGGGGGGAATCCAGTAAGGCGCAATTCCATGAGATTTATCTTATCATTACTCGTAGATCCAAGGATGGTGATTTTGGATGACAATATTTTAAGGAGCTTAAAGGGCTATCATTTTAGGGAGGTCATGGGGTTATAAATTTTGAAAAGAAAAATTGGGGGGGTGTCATAACATTTTTAATGACCAAAATGTAGAGTCACAAGATGACCACATATAGTGTGACCACAGATAGTATGTTTATTTTATTGAAAAAGACTGATTTCAATACAATTTTAGCCTGTTTAGGGGGCAAGGTGTATCAGTGGTGGGGGGGGGGTCATAGAATTTTTGTTGACAAAATGGGGGGGTGCAATTTTATTGACAGCGACTTTTTGTAAATTGGGACCACCCTTCTTGTAAGGCAAACAATAATTAATGATTCTTTCATTTCTTTGCCCCCTCAAAAAAGTGCGTAACATCTACCGTACACAAACAGGCCTGTAGGCCTACATGACAGGATGTTTTTGCAAGGAAGAAGTGCAGAATTTTCTACTTCATCTTACTTCATCTAAGAATGTACTTTTGTTGGATATTTTGAACAGCTCAAGTTAGCATGAAAAGTGGTCCCCCGGGGTGGTCCCTTTGTGAAATCTTCTTTTTACTTGGCACCACGACCCCCATACCACCCCTTTTTGGTGGATTTGGGCCCCCGTCCTACACAGGCTAACCCCTCTAGCAAAAATCTCGGCTATGCTATTGAATTGTTGTTCAATTATACCCATAACTTATTCTCCTTGTCTCTGACTACTGGATATCGTAATTTCTCTATCACATTTCCATACATGCAAATTAAATTTCACCAAAGATCTCAATACTTCTAAAATTCTTCTCCCAATGTAAACTTAATGAAGATAGTTTGTGGAGTGCACATTTCACTGCGCATGTGTTTAAATTAAGTTAAGCTTTTTGAAAAAATTTCCCATACATATTTTGACAACAGACCATGCAATACACAGTGTAAATTGAATCTGTCATCACTGATCAGCAGGTAGGCCTTGCCTAAGGAAAGGGCTACTTGGCTGCTTTGAGATCTGATAGCCCCTCTTGTGGAACTACCAGTGCTGAACTATCAGCTACTATCCTACAGTTGGAAAATCATCATACAGGTATCAGAGTACAGCACAGAAGCCAGTGCTAATCTCTACCTATTTGAAAGCATAAATTCTAAACAATTGATACTTAAGTTTCAAACAAGAGAGAAATATTTGTGGGCATAAAAAATTTCAATCCATGCCTGCAAAGTTTTCTAAATTGTGCATTTTGTACAATAAATATAAACTTCTTCGCTCATGTCTTCCAATTGGTCATAAGGGGGGTCCTAGGAAATTACATGGGCATTTCATGATTTTAGAGAAATTACAAATATTGAGAAAAAAGGCAGTAAGGTACTATCTAGAAATACTTTCGCTAAAATTCAAGATGGCAGTCGCCAGCGTGATTGACCACTGTACACCACTAAACAAAGCAAAATAATCCCTAATTATGTTGGCAAAATATTAGGTAAAAGATGGCACTGCATTTTAGGCTATTCCATTTAAATCCACACTACCCCTGTAGAAGATTTTGGAAATATCTTCCAGTATAAATTTCAAATGGAATGACATACGGCAGTTCCATTGTAACTCAACCTCCCTCTGTGGAAAATTCTGATTGAATCTCTCTCAGTGGGTGTATGAAATTCAAATGGAGCTGCCTAATGTGTTCATTACATTTGAAATACATACCTCCCCTGTGGAAGATATTGCCAAAATCTTCCACAGGGGGAGTGTGAATTTGATCTGGAATAGCCCAGTATCATAGTACATATACTGTCACATGCTAAAAGTTACAGGAATGTTAAAAAAGATGACATTCCAATATATGCCTTTAAGTAAATTTCATTTTTCTAGACCTGTGTCTTCTTGCATTTCCTTTTTAGCTTCTTTCTTTCTTTTCAGTTTCTTCTACATGGGCCTATTCCACCCCCTTTTTTTTAAATATATTTGCTGCTTAGCTTGTAATTTTCTGTTTCCATGTTATTTATTTACATGTATTTAACCCCGTTCCCATTTTTTTATTTAATCTTTTTTTTCCCTTTTAGAATTTTTTTATTTGCTGCTTAGCTTGTGAATTTCCGTTTTCATGTTATTTATTTATTTATCCATTATTTTATAGTTCTTCCTTAATTATTTTTGCTTCCTTCCTCCTCCCGTACCCTTACGATATTTATAGTCTTCGTAGGCCTAATCCCGTATCCCATGTCCCGTACCATAAACCATAACCCCGTACGCAAGTTGGCTATGCGCGTCAAGTGGCGTGTACGCCGGCTCGGCTACCTACAGCGCGATTTTCCGCTAGACAAGTGGGCGCGTTGGTTGGTACGGCGCGTTGGTTGGTACAGCCTGTAAACAAATTTGCCCGAAAAACTTATTTTTTTACTGATTTTGAGGCCAATTCTTGACCGTTTTCAACCAAATAACTTTTAAACACATCCCCGTATATTCCTCGATCTCCCGTATGAATTTGGCGACATGTGGATCGAAACTGACGGCGCTGGTTCGTTCCCATACATACACACAAACATACAACATTCCCCCATTTATAGTAAGATACATAAAATAGGACATACGAGGTTTTTCACACCCAGTTGTTCGATGCCTGAGTTACATGGCATTTTCCTTACCTTTCTTTCAAATAATTTCTTGACATGTGGTTTCCACCAGTGCTGTTTGATTCCCTTGGCTTCTATGACCAGGCCATCATGTAATTCACACAGTTTCTCTATGGAGCACGGAGCCTCGTGGGGGACACGATAATCACGACTGGTGAAGTTTTCGGGAAGACCTGTAATTTAGTACAGACAAAATATAAACATTGAATTAATGTAATGAATGGCGCCGGGGTACTCAGTACAAATGACCATACGAGGGGCGTGCACAAAACATGGGTAGCATTTTCAGCCTTCTGGTATATCAATGACCTCTTTTTGTCAAAGCCTATTTTGGTAATTTTCTCAATTTTTTCGGAAAACAGCCCAAATTTTCCTTAATCTAGCCAAAATTTTCCCAAAATTTTGGGAAAATTTGTAAAAACTAAGACAATTTTGGGTAAATTCGGCCAAAAATTTTGACTTTTGGTATATCAATGGGTCCAAATTTCTTGAAAAATTGGTATATTTATGGGTCTACTTCCAAAATCTCAGCGGCACGTCCCTACCAAAACCAAACTTGAGTACCCCCCCGGGGAATGGCGTTACCAATAGATTATAACTGAATTGAAGATTATAGGCATCAGAATGATCATCCATGAAAAAACCTGAAAGTTTGAAAAAGCCTGAAAAAGCGTATGAATTTAGGCTAGTAAAAAGGCCAAAAACAGGCTGAAATTAAAAGAAATTTGGACCACAAAAAAGCCGAATTCAGGCTTAAACCTGAAAATTCTCTTGCCTGAGATTATGTTGCTTTAAAATACATTTTTAATCAACATTTATGCAACAGAAGATCATTATATTTGATGGGCCTTCATTTTACATTAACCCAAAAACCCATTTTCAACTAAAAAAAACCCTGAATAGCGCTTATGGATTTTAGGCCAAAGAAAGCTACGACAAACCTTTTGTTTTTCACCCAAATCTACCATTTTGTTTGCCGATATATAGTCAACAAGTTGATGAGTTCATGTGTGAATCTCATTTGAATACAATTTGTGGAAAAAATTTAGACTAAAACCCACACTTTTTTCTTTAACCTAATCTATCAACTTGTTTGTTGAGTTATAGTCAACTGTCGTGGTTGAGTTCATGTGTATAGACAATCTAATTTGAATACAATTTGTGGAAACAAAATTAAAACCCTTAAATTTTCCTTTTTTTTTACAAAACTATCAAGTCACTGACAAAACTTTTTCCAAATCCTCTACCGTAAAATTCTCAGGGAGGTTTTTTTAATGGAAAAGATGAAATTTGAAAGGCAGACAAACTCCACAAAAAAAAATAGATTGGTCTCACAATCAGCTGCTATATGACAGTATCAGTAATATATAGTTGCTCAAACTCCAAAACAATGGATGTCAGCCTTTCGTCTCTTACGTCAAAAAAATATCATGCTTGTAGACGGAATTCTATGTTATAATATTTCCAAGCGACGTTTCAAGCTTACCTGGAAAGTTGAAATTGAGTAGATCTTTTTTGTTGGCAAGTATCGCATTTGCAAAGACTAAATCCAGACAACACAGCAGTAAATGGTAGGAATTCACCAGATCATCACTGATTGCTGGAAAATTACCTGCATGGAATAAGGAAAGATATAAAGAAAATAGATATTAATTTATTTTGGCGGTATCTTTTTTTAATGCAATTTTACGCAACAAGACACACAAAAGTTTCAAATAATAAAAAGTTTTAAACAATAAAAAGTTTCAAATAATAAAAAGTTTTAAATACTTGCATACTAATCTTTACTTGTTCCTGTTGTTGCTCGAACGAAAAAATTTATACCAAGAAGGAAAAGTTAACAGTTAATCTGTGACATTCAACTTCTATGGGTCAGACCTGAAACTAGTATGGATCCACTTTCAGGACATGTAACTATTTTGTGCAACAAACAAATAAAAAAGGTTAATTTTTCCAACTCATCTAGCAGGATCTTTATTAAATTAAATTATTTCACTTATATTCTCTTATCTAATAACTTCATACATGAACTTATCCGAAACATGATCAATTATACAGACTTTTTATGCTGGGTATGAACTAAATGTTCCAGTCATATACCAGCATGTCCCAACACGCTATCCCAGTCCAAGAGTCACAAACATCATTTGCATATGAATAGAGTCTACAATCAAACAACGGATCACTGACCTAAGGCAACAGTATTTTTCAAGCCATGAAATTTTCACTTAAGTTTTACCTAGTGTATTAAATTGACATTTTCAAAAGTTTGGCAATCATATTTAATATTTCATGACATCAAAAAAAATATAATGAAACTATTCTCACCATTTAGTTTCGATCTTGTTGCTTACATATTCATTTAAATAAATATACAGGTACAAAATTTTACCGCAGACACAAAATACTATAAGGGAGATCAAGTGTGATTAGAAAAAAAAGACCATGATAAATGAACTTTACACTTGATTATCTGTCTGATACCATAGCAACAAGAATTTGGCAGTAACAATTTGAAAAAAAAACTTTATGAAAATGATTGAGATACAGTATTCCTGAATTCATGGCAAAGCATACACACATTTCAAACTAAACCAAAAGTCACAAAATGTTACATCATTTAAAAAAAAAAAAGGTTAAACCAAAAATCTGCTGCAATGTTTCTATTATATTTTGGCTTTCCTTTATGCCAAAATAATTTCCGCTCTCAACCCCATGTGCTTAAGTATGTGAAAGCCATCCTAACACATAGACCTATGCCCTGCCGTTGTGCCTTTAGTTTTTTTAGTTGTAAAGTGGCCAAATAGCGGCAAACAAAAAACAAGAAAAAGTGGGCCAAGAATAACAAAATGATGTTTTTCAATAGTAGAGTCATTAGTCATTACACATGCATGAAAATGATTTTAATTTAATATTTATTTGTTACTCGAGGCCTCGCCCATGTGGGAGGCAACCGTCACTCAGAAGACCCACCATTCAGAAAAACCATCACCCAGAAGATCCGCTATTCAGAATTCTGAATAACAGACTTGTTTTCATTTAAAATGACCTGCTAACCAGAAGACCCGCTAATCAGAAAATCTGACGAGTTGTCAGAAATGCAATTCTAATAACCATGGCAAAATAAATCAATACTGCTGTATCATATACAACTATATATGTTGCCAATTCAAATATAAGTATCGTAGAATATCAATAAACAATAAATTAACTATCAATGAAGTATATATTTTTACAAAGTAAATAAGTAGGGGAAGAAAATGGTGATTTTGGTAAAATAGCTGGAGAAATAGAAGCCCTCAACGTGTACATATGTCTGAAAAGAAAGATATTTGCGTCCTTGCAAAAATAGTTGCAGTGCCGGCTT
The DNA here is from genome assembly GCF_039555335.1 of Amphiura filiformis. Taxonomy (NCBI): domain Eukaryota; kingdom Metazoa; phylum Echinodermata; class Ophiuroidea; order Amphilepidida; family Amphiuridae; genus Amphiura; species Amphiura filiformis. The sequence continues at coordinate 43,738,831 of NC_092629.1, read as the reverse complement.
CACTTCGCACACAGACGTTGGTGGTCAGATAGTAGTTTTGTCTGAGTGCATGATGCGATAATACTTCTTGCACACACGGAAAATACAAAATGCAGCCATATAAAACAATTTTAATTTTTGTACACCTTCGCTGGGATTACTGAATAGGCCTTTAAAACAAATCATTACCTTGCTCCATCGTTTGCAAATTGCAACATAGCTTCATCACTCTCCTCAACATGTGTCAAGTGAACTGTAGGCGAATGATTTTATTATTACACCAAATGTAGGCGAGTGATAAAAAACTCTCCTCAGCTTCATTTTAGGCGAGTGATCACTCTCGCTCGCCTCAAAGGACAAGGCCTGAGAATCCCCATTTACTTCGAGCAACAAGCCTGCAAATAGTTTCATTTTAGAAGCTAAAAATCGCCCCTTAATATAATTTTGGCATGGGGGGAGGGGGAATCACCACTGTCTATTTTGTGTGCTGGATGTAACTTTATGGGTACTCCATGTAATTATACACAAAATTAGGGTTAGGGTTAATGTTAAGGTTAGTTTAGGGTTAGGATTAGGGTTAGGCTTAGGATTAGCTTAGGCAAAATAATTACATGAAGCAGTGTTCGAAATAAGTGCTTATCCTCTTGTCCTCTTGTCCAAAAATCACTGGGGACAACCAAATTGAGCTATGTACTTATCCCCTGGACAACCTTTATTTGGATTCTTTGTACTCAAAAACATGACATTTATATTTTGGGGACAACCAAAATATTTTGAGGACAAGCAGAATTCATGCTTTAGTTGTCCTCGGGACAACCTCCATATTTTCCTTATTTCGGACACTGACATGAAGGATCTACCAATTTTATGGGATCACCATCCACCAGATTTGCAGGATCAAAGTTTGGCTAGATTTAACCCCCTGAGCACTGTACCTGCCGATCTAACATTGCCTCTGATTGGTCAATTACATAATATTTTCACTTCAATCACCAATCAGAATGGAGCTTTGCAAATAATTCACCCCAATTTTTTGTATGGTGAAATTATTCTAACAATGTTGCTGATTGGTCCAATTGATAATGAAAACTTCTTTTTGACCAATCGGCAGGTAGTTCTTCATGGGGTTATATAGAAACTTACCTTTGACAGACACAAAGAGCGTCCAACAAAACTTGAAAACATCTGAACATGTGCAAGGGAGTCTCCTGGAAAAAATAAAATAAACAAGTTTAGATTTTAATTCACCCAAAAACAGTACCGGTATGGTACAAATTAAGTTTGATGAATGAATTGCTAAAAAAAAGGGAACCTTCAAAAATGGTTTTGTGCACATGAAAGAATGATCCATATTTTCCATCATCCTAAGCTTCTTGTGCCTGCCATATGGTCACATTTGCTCGAGCTCAGACGGTGAGCGGCTTGATGAGCGGAGAGAGACAGCAAAACAGCTTAGCCATATAGCATTTTCCATACACTCGGTTAGTTTTGTGGGGTTCATTATCGAACCCCAACGGTTTTAGCTTGATATTATTTATTTTAAACATAGGCCTACTTGATTGTGATATTTTAAGCATTTTCAAATTTCAAAATAATCCCATTCAATTACACGGTTGACAACGGAAATTTACTGAATTTGTGGTGCTCACCACCTGCATTTGCTCATTAGTAATAACCAGAAACCATGCCCAGCCATCACCCTATTGGACATTGCCAGTTGAAATCCATTTCACTGTGTTCAAGATGAAGAATTTTATTGGGATTTATGACTTGTATATAATTTGATTACTTCCGTGGTCCAGGTACCTGCTGGTAAAAGTGGCGAGGTCTCCTCCCATTCTACGCGCCGACGACCACTGGGTCAACCGTCTTGCTGTCAAGACTGCTGTCCAGCCAATCAGCGTGATTGTTTATCACTTCTGTGTTTACGTTCCGCGCACAACACAGACCACAGATACAATGTATAATGATAAATTAACTTAAGGCTATTTTTTCGTCTGACGATGTCAGATGTGAGATTTTTGTATGGTGGATTTTTAAACAAAATTTACTCCAGCAGGAATAACAACATGCAAAAACGGGCAATTTTACTAATGCGTGGGTGCCTTTGAAACAAACTATTATTAAAATCGCTGTTAAGTTCTTTTCGAGAACAAACCAAAAGGCCAACAACGTCCTATAAACTAAACTAGTTTCGTTACGGGGGAGGGGGGTTAAAATGTTGGTAAGCTTCTCCTGTACTCTTATAAACATAGATGATGTTTTGGGGGCAGCTTTGAAATTAAACTAGTGACAAGTTTACATTGCATCACAGATTTTTTGGTTTGCCAAAAGTTAAAAGCTGTAACAGCAAAACATGTTGACAAAAAGTTGGTCGAGTTTACCTTTGTTTGCGTCCACGTGGCACCTTGGGTATCTCATCTGTCACACTTTTGAAAATATCCAAGAAAATGGGTTTGTATTTCTTGAAAATGACCGTGGAGACTGCAAAATTTCTCTCTAGACGATCTACTTTGTCTCGGAATTGCTGTGGCAAGTTGGCCATGTCGGACCATTTTTTCATCTTGTTGAAAAACTGAATAACACTGAAAAGAACAATACAACGAATATAAAATTATACAATAAACTCTGCATAAATCACTTAAAGCGTCATTAGCACCATGACAGTGATGTTGAAGAATTAATAGACCCAACCTTGTTCGAGAAGTCTAGCCACAAATTTGCACACCGACGAGCTTCACATTCGAGGCTAGAAACCATTGCATTCAAAATCTATTCGCTGAAGCATGACACCGTGTAAAGCGATGGAAGTTCAGAAGTAAACACAGCCGATCACATCAAAAATGTTGCTAAATTTGCAATTCAACAAATTTTGGACTGTTCAAATAGGCAATCTTTACTCAAAAATACAGTTGACTCATCAAAATAACTTTCATTCAAATGTCAACATTAATAGAATAAATAACATTGGTTTCAAAAAATGTTAATGTTGACCGATCGACCGAAAAAACGATAGCAACATCTAGCATCGAATGCATAACTATCGTGTGTAAATTCAAAGCTAGAGTTCTTGAGTAAACACAACCATGACCGTGTGACCGGCCAAACAATTTGGAAAATGGCATGCGTCAATCAAGTCCAAGTTATACATTTCTCCATCTCTGATGCATGCGCAAATGCATGACTTTGGGCTGCAACTTACACAAGAAGTATCTAGCTTCAAATTTGCATCATATTCAAGGCTAGAGTCACAAGCGAAAAAACTCTAGTAAAACTTGAGGAAGCAAGACACCTTGCTCAAGATGTCTAGCCACGAATTTGCTCACCTGTGAGCTTCACTTAGATGGAGAGTGTGACGTCCCCTGAGTAATTTAATTTAATTTTGAATCGTTTTTAATTTTGGATAATTGCACTTCAACTTAAATTAGTTCATTCATAAAATTAAGTCTCAGGCCAGACTGTATGTGGCCATCACATGTTTGTTAGGATCGACGAGCATCAGAACGACACAAACTGACTGTGAAGGAAGAGTACGGAAGAAATATTCATTAACCGGACTGAAGCATGTGGCCATTTCTAAACTGAGAAACTGAGCTCAAAAAGAATTTAGAAACTTATAATTTTTTACAACTTGTGAATCACAAGGTCATCTTAAAATACTGTCAATCAAAATGAACCAAAATTACACACAGGATTACTTTAATACTCTACTCAAAACACATGTCAGTAACCAAGCAGTTGTCCAACTGACACAACAGCAAAATGCACTGTCATGGGACAGCTCCCTGGAGTTCCTCCACTTTCACAGCCCAACATTTAGCACCCAGCACAAAAAAATCTGTGAGAATGCACACAAGATCCTTGCTCTGATGATAAAACGGTGCTGCTTTCTGCTTTTCATACACTTTTTTCATGAAACAGGGCTGGGCTGTGAATGTGGTCCAGGAAGCTGTTCCATGTCAGTGCATTTTGCTGTTGTGTCAGTTGGATAACTGTTTGGTTACTGACATGTGTTAAGATAGAAACATTGAAGTAAACCTGTGTGTAATTTTGGTAGAATTTGATAGATAGGATTTCAAGATATGACGTTGTGAAAAATTATAAGTTTCTTTTTGAGCTCAGTTTATGTTTGTACCGGGCATTTTTCGACATGGAGACTTCAACAAATTCATCCAAAGGTAAGGCCCTTCGCACTTGATTATTAGTTTCCTGTTTACCGCCCGCGTCCAAAATTGAAAATCTCAAAATAATTAATTATTTTATTTTTATTTCTAATTTTCTCCTTTAAAATAACTTTCAACTACTTCTCCTTGCCATTTTCTGACTCTAATAATATCAACAATAATGATGAATGAACAAAGAGTACAACTCTACCCTCAAATATTGTTGTGAAATAATTAAATGCCCGCTCTAGTCAAAACGAGTCAATAGTTGCTTGTAATAGTTCAAACTAAATAAAGAAAATAAAAGATAATTAATAATTAATAATTAAAAGTCACCTCGTCCCTCTTTCAAAATCTTCAACAGGAAACTAATAATCAAGTGCGAAGGGCCTAAGCAAAGGGTTGGGGATCGCATTTTTAATTATCACTAAAATGTTTCGGAGTTGAGATCCGCTAAAAGTAGAGCATTTCGGGGTCTGTATTTGGTGTACATGTCACATTTTGAAGAAAGTATGTACTCAGTCATAGTCTAGCCAAGAATTTGCTCACCGATAGCTTCACATTCTAGGCTAGAGACCATTGCATTCAAAATCTAGTTGGATTTGCTGAAGCATGACACCGTGTAAAGCAATGGAAGTTCAGAAGTAAACACAGCCGATCACGACAGACGAATGCATCAAATATGTTGCTAAAATTACACAGAATTACACAAAATTTACAGAATAAATAACCTCCGGTGCAAAAAATGTCACCGCTGTCCGACCGAAAAACTATAGCAACGCACTCGAACATCGAATGCGTAACTATCACGTGCAACTGCAAATTTGAAGCTAGTTCTCGAATAACATATGGGCCTGGGGTGTTTTCAAAGTTCCCCGACGAGTATGAGCCAACCGAAAAACAATAGCAATGGACTCTAGCATCGAATGCATGACTACTGTGTGCAAAATTCGTGAGTAATGCTTCCGTCAATTGCAAGCCTGGCTACCAGGGACCCGGGCACAGCGGGGGAGATTACCAAAGGCAATTGTAATAATCCCCGCTATGCCCCGGGACGACTGATTGTACATCCCGGGTACAGTCCCGGGTACCGGGGACGTACTTTCTGGTAATTTCAGGGTGACAGTCCCGGGTATTGTGTCTACAGTGCCCGGGTCCCTGGTAGCCGGGCTTGCAATTGACGGAAGCATAAAATCCCCAAAATGAAGACCAGACGACCGGCGAAGATGATGTACTTGGAAATTTATTTTAAGCTTACTCAAACTGTCCCATGTCCTGATGCAGAATTCTCTAGGCTGTCTACATGTACACATATGTGAATTCAAATAATCAATTCAAGTATCAATCCCATTTAATATGTACCATGTGTGATGATCCATATCCATCGATCAACAAAACAAGCATTTAAAATTTAAATGCCCTGAATGTAAACATGTCACGAGATCATCACATGAACAAATCATGTTCATTTTTCCATCGATTTCTGCAGTAAAAAAATCTCAAATTATTTAAGAAAAAAGAAGGGTCATGCTTGGTTATTTTCTTACCTGAGTTTTGCGGTTCTGAGCAGGACTGTAAGGGAAATACAGTTCCCTTCCACTGTTCCATTTCCGACTGTTGGCAGTACCCTTTCGCGACATGCTACGTAGAGTGCACAGGCCAACCAATGTAAATCATCGCCCTACATGTAAAAATCACCAAAATTAAAGGAGATATTGTGAATAAATACGATAAATTTATAATCGGAAAGATTGTTGAGGTATTGAGGATATACCATGGCTTACGATTGTTGATGATCGCAAGGGTTTGTTTGCGGAAGTGAGTAAAAACAACATCGAACAATTAAACCGATCCAAAACGCAAACATGATCAGATTCAAAACATGGGAGTGTGCAACTCGTAGTGAATTCCCTCAATGAGGGCTGAATACTCACCTCAAGTGTATAATTTACTGAGATCCGCTCGTAATTACGCCAAGCTTCTTCACCAGTTGATGCGTCTAAATTAAGAATGGAGCAAAATTCATTAAATCTTTCCCTTTTCTGGCGGTTTTCTGCCAGTTCCTTGGACGCCATGATTGCCCAATTATCGACACATGAAATCTGCAGACGCTCGATAAATTCGTCGATCACCAATAATTCAGCATCCCGGGTCACTACAAGCCGAAAATGGCGGGAATTTAGGCTTGCTCACTACCAGTGTATCCCTACGCAATGAAGATAATTAGATCTACATGTTTTGCAACAAATATGGATTCTTGCACGATATTTCACTCAAAAAGGTGTGAATATTGTTCAATTGCATGATTTTAAATAAATTATTGAGATTTAAAACAGGTAAATGTTTACATATTTAATTTTCAATGTGTTTACTTCAACTTTGTAAACAAAGAGGCGGAAGACTTTCTGTAAATAAACGAATAGCGATGTGTCAAGTGGGCGGAGCACGCTTTCACCGGCGCGCAATTGGCCAATCACCTGTTACCGGATATACCAAATCCACGGGTGTGGCCAGGTCATTGCTATAGAAACGAAGGTTTTATTTCCGGGACACGTGCTATTTTCGCGCCATTTGTACACAGGTAGTTCAACGTGTTTAAAATTTAAATGCCCCGAATGTAAACACGTCACAAGATCATCACAAGGCATCACATGGACTGGCATGAACAAACCATGTTCAATTTTGGACCCTGGATGCCTTTTGGCAGCTTTCAGTCTATTTTCTTGTACAATCTAAGATAGGATCATAGTTCCATATTAACTTTCTCATCTGGATTTATATTTTTGAACTTTTTGTTGGCCCAATCATATTGTTGTTTCACATCGAATCGCCAATTAGGCCTAGCCTACACAGAAATTATTAAAGAGGTGTTTATTGCTCGATGAGAGGTCTTGCTTCCAACTCCTTCAGGGTAGGCCTACACTTGACTGGAATTCTTTACCTATTCTCATCAGGTCTCATTCGTGATTTCGTTCACATCAAACTTACTTCATTTCGTCCCCTCAATTGTGGTTCTGTTTTGACACCCTGCACACCCCACATAAACATGATAAAGTTGGCATATTTTAGTTAACTTTAGGCCCTATGGGTCACTATGGCTCATTGACTTGGTTGTGTGTTTCTTGTGTGACGATGCTTTCGTATTATTGTACTGTTGACAAATAGTAGGAATAAATTAAATTTTTCAAATAATTAAACTTTGTTCAGGCCTTTTTATAATAAATAAAAATCAAAGACACATGATAATAAAAAAATTGTCAAACAATCTAATAAACATTTTAGGCTTAGGCCTATTAGTATTTTTTTTAATGTGATAAACCTATTAAAACTTTCATACTCGTGAAAGTATCCTGCATCAATTTTACATTTGTAGGATTTTTCTTTCCATATACAAAGTCTGTTTTAACAGAATATATTTTTAACAGAAAATATTTTTTTATTTATTTATTTATTTATTTATTTATTTATTTATTTATTTATTTATTTATTTATTTATTTATTTTTTATTTAGGCCTATTTATTTATTTATTTATTTATTTATTTATTTATTTATTTATTTATTTATTTATTTATTTATTTATTTATTTATTTATTTATTTATTTATTTATTTATTTATTTATTTAATATAATAAAACAGGGGAGCTTTTGGAGCAATGAACAGTCAAGATAAGGGCCTTTTTTTTGGTTTTCTTTAAAAAAAATGTGAGAAATGAGCGATTTAGGTGTCTTTTAAAGCTGACATTATCAAACTTGTCTTTTGGACCCAAATTGTGGTCAAATTTAGGAGGTCTTCGGAGCTGTGAAACTAAAGGGGGTATTTCCGAGGGAACATAGCCGTATAATACCCATAATACCCCCAGGATGGGGCAGGCAGATCAATGATGAATGAATAGTAGAACAAAAGAGAACTGTCAAAAAAGATGGACAGGAAGTGTCAAGTCACATGATTGACAGAAAGTACATTGAGTGATGTGACTCCATGTAATGAATTACATTTTAATATGTTAAAAAAATATTTAAAAACCCTAAGCATAAAGAAGATTAGGCCTGTACTCTGGACATGTCAAAGTAATGGACAGGAAGTATCTTGTAAGATTTTTTAATTAAAATTTGCAGTAGACAGCAGCTTTAGAATGCCGTTAAAAGTCGCCCCAAAAGCCCAAATATTGTTCAAACTCGTTTTCCCAGATATTGACTCTCTGAAACCGAAAAAAAAAAAAATGGGTAGGCCTATATGATAAAATAATGAATAGACCTACTGAAATATTAGACTACCAACCGTTAGGTCAATATCAACAGTCTACATTTAAAAAATAAAAGGCAAAAAATACGCCATGCATGTTACGCAATATTGCAAATTTTAACCAAATTTTTGCCAAATTTTCCCAGTGATTTTGAAGGGGCGCCGCGTTCGACAGTTTTTTTTATACTCTTTCATTTTGTTGTATATACCATTACAGACTCATTGTTGTATATTTGTATAGGCGCCATAATTTATACTGAATTAAATGTCAACATGTTAAAAAAGTAACAAAAAACCCTAAATAAACAAGATGTTGGACCTTATGCATACACACACAATAGAGAACTATCAAAAAAGATGGACAGGAAGTGTCAAGTCACATGATTGACAGAAAGTACATTGAGTGACGTGTGACTCCATGTAATGAAATAAATTTCAGTATGTTAAAAAAAAAAAAAAACCTATAAGCCTATAAAGAAGATATTAGGCCTGTACACTAGGATAACTATATATGAAAAAGACATGCCAAAGTAATGGATAGGAAGTATCTTGGAAGATTTTAATTTGTCTGCTATATCTTCAGTAGACAGCAGCTTTCCAAACGGATTGGCAAAAGGTGTGAAAATACCAAAATGAACTTTCTTGTTCACATCCCCTTTCATTTTTTGGATAAATTGAAACAACACACAAATGACCTGATCTCAGTGTGTCTAGTCCAACTTCGAGAAATCGAAAATGGGTCTTTTCCCTTTTATAGGAACTTTATTCATTTCAAAAATCGAAAATGAACTTTTGCTTTTGTATATAAGGGAGCTTTATTCATTTTAATAAAACATAATGAAGTTTAAAATATTTATTCCATATAACGGAATAAAGTGTATTCTTATTCCGATACTAAGTCTGTAGTGTACAGGGTGTAGCCTAACAATAAAATTTGTACAATTGCATTTTGACTTCTCAGGAAAAAACTAAAAGAGTAAGGGCACAAATGTTATATGCAATAGAATCAGTAATATCTTGGCTAAAAGAAGACGTTTAGTTGGTTTCTTTACTAGCTTTGGTTCAAAAGTTATGTCCGATTAATTAAATCGTCCAGAAAACGTGTTGGGCCACTTTTGCCATGTTAGTGTATATCAAGTTTGACTGAACCGCGTAGATTGTGCTTATCGTGCATTGAACATCAAAGAACTGACACAAAAGAATTATAAGTGGCGTTTCGTCATATAATTAACATGAACTTAATAATAATATGATATTTCTTTAAAATCTATAAATAAAGTCATGAAATTTCTTTCAAATTATCTTATAAATAAAGAAATTTCTCATAACCCTGAGATATCATTGGTAAAACTGAGAACAGTTTTTGCACCCATAAGTAAAACAATAAAATTTTGACATAAAGTTCAGCTGGGCATCTAGCTGTTCTGGGGCAACCACTATTGCCAGCATTTCTGTTAACAAATTTTACATACTTCTCATAGTTATTATGTAATTGTGTGCCTTGAAGGAAGACGTGAGTTTAGAAAATGAGCTATAAACAATCTTATGGTTTCTGCTTGAATCCATGTGCTACCGAATGTCACAACCATAAAAATACGCTCTTCCAGTGTGAATTAGGGCAACCACTATATTGCCAGCATTTCTGTTAACAAATTTTACATACTTCTCATAGTTATTATGTAATTGTGTGCCTTGAAGGAAGACGTGAGTTTGGAAAATGAGCTATAAACAATCTTATGGTTTCTGCTTGAATCCATGTGCTACCGAATGTCACAACCATAAAAATACGCTCTTCCAGTGTGAATTGGGGCTGAAGGTGTTGAGCTGCAGCCACGATTTCTAGTAAATGAGATTGTTATGCCAGTGCTTAGTTGTGACTTTCAAAAGCTCAAGAGATATTCTATTATGTAATCATTTCTACCACTTCGAATACCCCATTGTTTAAATCGACCTATCATAAGAGCACCCGGGTAAGAGCACCGTCCAACTGGTCCATTCAACTCTATTCAGTCACTTTTGTAACACTTAGGCAAAAGTGGCCCAAGCGGTTTTAAGACTAGGTTACATAATTGGCTATATCTTCACTTGCATACCTACGATTTTAATGGAACAAAGCTTATCTGGTGGCTAAAGAATAAAACAATTGTATAAGAGAATTTATAATAAATTAGCATTTTGTATATAAAATATACAAAATGCCCAAAAGACTCTATTCCCGGGATAATAGCAGGTTCTGTTCATTTCCATCTCTCTTTCTATAGATGAATCCAACGAGCCAAGTGATGGTCAGAATTCATTCGGCCATTATTGGGTCCCCTCCGCACCAAACTGGTGTTGTGACTGTCCAATTGGGTGGATTAAAACCGCTTAATCGATGTTATATTGTATTGTTTTACGTTCATCACTCTTTTGTCTACGTGCAACACAGGTGATGGAATACAGTTTAAAATCCCCGCTAAGGCCGCGCTTCATTTCACATTTTAGGTGGGATGGAGCCAGCGTGTACCCAGCTATGGCTGACATTGAGGAGTAGGAATGATATAAAATTGGATCGGTTGAGCCCATATTTATTGGTCGAGCTATGAGTTTTAAAATATTGGACGAGACGTAGTCGAGTCCAATATTTTACAACTCATAGCGAGACCAATAAATATTGGGCGTAAAGCATCCAATTTTATCATTATTATGTTTTGGATCCAATATTATCACAACTTGGATCCATCAAAACATAATGTGTGAAATTGGATTCGTCTAAAAGATATTAAATGGGCCTTATACTTAGTATAGAGGTTATCCGTGTTCTGTAAGCTGCATGTGCTGTCTCTTTGTTTCGCTTGTTGGAATCTTTTTGGGCCTTGTATAGGCCAGTTTGTCACTTTTAAAACTGGACCTTCGTCTATTCAATTGCTTGTAACTTTACTTCTTGAGATCACATTGGATTCAATATGGTGTCATAATATGCATGATTAAATAGTGCATTAAAAAAACAAATTTACCCCATTATTGTTCAGTTTTGAAATTGTGATTATTTTTCCAAGTGTAAGGATACTTTATTGGCGCAGTATAGTTCTGTTGCACGTTGCACCACGACCGAAATGATCGCAACACAAAGTCTATGACATGTACTACAAATGTCAAATAGTGCGTGATCCAGTTGCCAATTAAGGAGTTATGTAACCACTTCGCTGGCGAATTGGACTTCCTGTGTGGAGAACAATAGGTTACAAATAACTAGGTCACGAGTCTTTTGAATCATTCAGGAGCAGGGGCGTAGCAAGAGCCTCGGGGGCCCATGGACAAGAAACAGTGCGGGGCCCTTTTAGCAGGGCTAGATTTACAATTGGGCCTGTGCATGTTCATCACCATGTTTTGGACCAAAATGTGGTAAAATTGCAAAATTTTGCGCGATTTGCGCATATAATTCTAACCCTTCACATAGCAGAATTTACCTAAAATTGGGCTAAAATGGTCTGAAATTTTGTATATTTAATATGCTTATCTTGCTTATCCATGCTTATCTGGAATTTCTACCACCACTGTCGATCTTATAGTAGGCCCCCAATTTGTAAACCAAACTTGGCCTCTTTTGCCTTCCTCATGGTGAGTTTGGGGCCTCCAAATTTTGGCCGGGCCCGGGTAAATTCGGCCCTGCCTTTTAGCATCGCCTTAATCCGCGCTTATTTCATGTTCTCTTTTGCTTGGGGTCCCTGAACTGTCGCGCTATTAAAAAAAGGGACAAAAAGAGGTAAAAATAGAGAAACAGGCAGATGCGGAAAGTGATGAGTCTGTAATATCGCTTTAAACTTTCTAATCGGGACTGATGTATTACTATTAGAAAGAAAAAAATTCGCCGCTACATGATGAAGTAAAAATTTAGAGAAAATAATGTTAAAAATTACTTCTAGAGTAGAAAGATACAATGAATCGGGATGAGATTCTAAATACTATCGTCAGTAGATATAGCGACAAAATCCTAAAACTCGCACGGTTACTCTGCGCGAATTAAATTATTATTTTTTACATTTTTTACTTGCTATCTTCTGATCAGCTTCGTCATTTTAACATTTCTTTATAGCTTTGCATTCGGCCTAATCCCGATTTTTCTCTAAGCGCGCAGCCCCGGTCAATGCAGTTTTGCCGTTTCGTGCCGTACTGAATCATCATCTACAACGTGTGTTAGGCAATGTTTGTTTTTTTATTTGTTTTTTTGAATGTTATTATTTTTCATGTTTTTTGCTTGCTATCATCTGAAGATAGCAATTTTGGTCAGCATCATCATTTTAACATTTCTTTATAGCTTTGCATTCGACCTAATGCCGATTTTTCTCTAAGCGCGCAGCCTCGGTCAATGCAGTTTTGCCATTTCGCGCCGTACTGAATCATCATCTACAACGCGTGTTAGGCAATGTCTTTTTTTGATGTTATTATTTTTTTTATTTATTGCTTGCTTGCTACAATGCGTGTTAGGCAATGTTTGTTTGTTTATTTGGGTTTTTTTTAATATTACAATTTTTCATGTTTTTTGCTTGCTATCTTCTGAAGATAGCAATTTTTGTCAGCATCGTCATTTTAATATTTCTTTACAGCTTTGCATTTGGCCTAATGCCAATTTTTCTCTAAGCGAGCAGGCCCGGTCAATCATCATCTACAACGCGTGTTAGGCAATTTTTTTTTTAATATAATTATTTTTTATGTTTTTTGCTTGCTATATCTTCTGAAGATAGCAATTTTTGTCAGCTTCGTCATTTTAACATTTCCTTGTAGCTTTGCATTCGGCCTAATGGTGATTTTTCTCTAAGAGCGCAGCCCCCGTCAATGTTTGTTTGTTTATTTGGTTTTTTTAATATTATTATTTTTCATGTTTTATGCTTGCTATCTTCTGAAGATAGCAATTTTGGTCAGCATCGTCATTTTAACATTTCTTTACAGCTTTGCATTAGGCCTAATGCCGATTTTCCTCTAAACGAGCAGCCCCGGTCAATGCAGTTTTGCCATTTCGCGCCGATTATTCTCTCATAGCTATGTATAGCCATGCATAGCTATGTATAGCCATGGATAGCTATGTATAGCCATGGATAGCTATGTATGGTCATGTATAGCCATGTAACCATGTCATGGCCATGTATAGCCATGAATAGCTATGTATACAGGGCTGCCAACTTTGAAAAACACATTTCAGTATTCTCAAAATCACCATAGTGCTGTGATCAAGCACAAATCAGCATTTTGATAATATACTTACGGTTCTCAAGATATTTATTTATTCAAGGCATTTATTTATTTGTACCTTTTGCTTGTCGAGTATCCTTTGATTTTATTTTGTTTAATACAGTTTTGTTTGTATATTTAATGTCTTGGATGCACCATCGGATAGATGAGTGCCACTGATGTAAAAGCAATTTCCAAATAAAAACTTGAAACTTAAAAACTACAACACTTTCATGGTAAATGGCATGCATAGCTATGTATAGCCATGCATAGTTATGTATAGTCATGCATAGCTATGTATAGCCATGCATAGCTTTGTATAGCCATGCATAGTTATGTATAGTCATGCATAGCTATGTATAGCCATGCATAGCTATGTATAGCCATGCATAGCTATGTATAGCTATGGATAGCTATGTATGGCCATGTATAGCCATGCATAGCTATGTATAGCCATATGTAACCATGTCATAGCCATGTATAGCCATGTATAGCTATGTATAGCCATGTATAACTATGTATACAGGGCTGCCAACTTTGAAAAACACATTTCAGTATTCTCAAACCTCAAAATCACCATAGTGCTGTGATCAAGCACAAATCAGCATTTTGAAAATATACTTGCAGTTCTCAAGATATTTATTTATTCAAGGCATTTATTTATTTGTACCTTTTGCTTGTCGAGTATCCTTTGATTTGATTTTGTTTAATACAGTTTTGTTTGTATATTTAATGTCTAGGATGCACCATCGGATAGATGAGTGCCACTGATGTAAAAGCAATTTCCAAATAAAAACTTGAAACTTAAAAACTACAACACTTTCATGGTAAATGAAATAAATAAATAAATAAAATTTTGCACACACATCTAATTTTCCTGACTTCATATTTCAAACAAGTGCTCCTTCAATCTTCAGAACAGGGAAAGGCCACTAGCCTAGTGTTTACCCCAGCACTTCCCTGTTCAGACTTTCTGTTTGTCTGTTTTGTAATGTCAGAGAGGGGTTGTCATGGTCCCATATACTGATATACTAGGCCAGTGCCAGTCAAAAGCAACACTGAAAAGCAGACATTGTAGCTGCACTGAAACAGTAAAGTTCAACAATCTCTTTTACAAATTTGCACGATCAAGGAGTTTGTACAGTGTTTGTAATATGAAAAGCACCACAAACAGTCTACATAGGAGACTATTCCATGAAATTTGGTAGAACTTTTCGTAAGAAAATGCTCCAAAAATGATACTTTCTGTCCGAATTTTTTTAGCTAAATAAGTAACAATCATGAACCATCATACAAAGATCGCCGCCTCAAATTACCAGATCCATTGCTCAAACGATGTAGCAAGAGAAAGAAACTAGAATTTCGCGGTTCTCGACCTGCGCGGTTCTCGACGCAAAGCGTCGGCCGCAATGCCTCCACCTTGACGCCCCTTCATTTTAACCAGTGCAATGACCTTAACATTATTTGCCTCACTAAGGTGGCCGTTCCCACCAAATTTCATGAACCTACAGCAGTCTATGGCGATTTGACCCCAGATGACCTCGAATGACCCTGACATTTTGCCTTGTTTCAGTGGTCGTCCCCACAGAATTTCATGAACCTGCGACAATCTATGGCGATTTGACCTCGGATGACCTTGGATGACCCCAAAATGACCTTGACATTTTTTTCTTCTTACAGTAGTCGTTCCCACCAAATTTCATGAATGTGCAACAATATATGGCGATTTGACCCCGGATGACCTCAAATGACCTCACAATGACCTTGCGATTAGCAAATTTTTCGCTGAAAAGCAAATCAGGTCAAGAACCTCTGGCTGTGCTACTGTCCGCCAAGTTTCATCACTGTAACTCGTACAGATCTCCAGATAATCTATGCACAAGGTTATATTGCTTGATATGCATAAATTATGCAAATTAGGTACTTAATTACCATATTTTGCGACAAAAACCTGCTAAAATTTGGAGACCACCAATTGCCACCCCTCCACCAAATTGCATCACAATACGCATAACCAGTTCCGAGAAATTGCACTCGCAAGCTCGGATGGACGGACGGACAACCAGGAAACATAATACCTCCGGTGGAGGCATAAAAAACATACAGAAATATGGACTATGCCTATAGTGCATTGCGTTTACGCAATGAGCTAAAAAACAAACACAAACACATCAAAAACAAACTTTCCCAACAGATGTTTTCTAAATTTGTGAAATATTTTCTGTTGTTTTATTAGGCCCGCAATGCTATCTTCAGAAGATAGCCGTTTGCTCGCGCGTTCCGAGAAAATTATGTAGATCGTAAATGATACACGCCGTAAGTGGGCTCGCTCGTGTTCACAGAAAGAAGATGATGCATGTCGCAACGGGTGATTTGCAAATCGCACCGTAAATGGTAAATAGCTTGCAAAATCTTTTAACGTCAGTGGTGTGCCTCATATTTAATTTAAAAATCGGCATTCACGATTCATTACACCTTTCTACTCTAGAAGTAAAATTTTACATTATTTTCTCTAAATTTTCACTTCATCATATAGCGGCGAATTTTTTCTGTCTAATACATCAGTCCCGATCAGAAAATTTAAAGCGATATTACAGACTCATCACTTTCCGCATCTGCCTGTTTCTCTTGAAGATATCTGGGCGATGACACTGTGTGGTATACAAGGAATGACTTGTAATGAAACACAACTCTTACGTTTCATTTGATCCATCATCCAGGTCACACTTGGAAAACTGAAAGTTTGCAACTCCGATATTAGGACCTCGTTACCAAAATCGTGGAAAATGGGGTCGATTTGAGGAAATGTCCGCGGACAAAATTGTCTGCGAAATTAGAGGTAAAACTTGTCCTCGAAATGGAGAAAAAGATGTAGCGAATTCACTTGATTGTTACCACATGCATATAGAAAAGGTTAACAATGTAATTCAGGGAGTTTGTTATAAAGCATTTGTACTTTAGGTACTCACTCATTGATAGATATAAAGGCATAAACTTTTATGATTCTGTTACACCTTATTATGTTGTTCCACTACGGAAGACAAATGTGCGAATGTAACGTGTTGTCAAACACATTAAACAAGAAACTATTTGATCCAATACTTGCATAAGATTCTCAAAAGTACCAGTTAGTCTAAATTATGAAAGATGTATAATTAGATTACTTATTCCACATTTTCTGTATTCAAATTCACACTCACTCCAGGATACCAATGGTAAGGGGGAGAATAAGTCTTTTGGGTTGAAAGAAGCAAGTTTAAACATTCATTTCAAATAGTGAAAAAAGATCATTAGTAATACACTTCCCTCCCTGACAAAAACACTGCTGAATTTTACGAACCATATAGTAACGTATGTTACAGCAGTAAATTTCGCTAGTTTACTTGCAAGTGTCATGGGATACCAATAGTAAGGGTGAAATAAGTCTTTTGGGTTGAAAGAAGCAAGTTCAAACATCCATTTCAAATAGGGAAAAGCAATTGAATATATGAATACAAAAGCCACCTAAGTCCATACTTTGGCCAAATTGAGCATAGGCGTAGATCCTGGGGGATGGGGGATTTATCCCCCAATATTGCCAGGGGGATGCTCCATACAATCATCCCCCCAATGTTGACACCTGAATATAGTTTTCTGACCAAATTGACCTCATATTTGCCCACTTTAGCCCCAAAAGTGCAAATTTTCACGCGCTTCGCGCGCATTTATTCCACTTTTGCACCATATTTCATCACTTTAGCCTCAAAATAGCCACATTTTTCGTGCGCTTTGCGCGCATTTTGTAACATAAACTTATTTTGTCGCTAAAAGGTGCCGAATTCACTAAACTTCAAGATTTTTTTTCCAACTCCATCCCCCCAATGTCAAAAAGAAATCTACGCCACTGAAATTGAGTTAAGCATGGGAAATTGTTGCTATACATAGGCCTGTCATATGCATGAAAGAACAACTCAAATTCATTCTCTGTGTCTATTGGGCATGTGAAAAATAGCATGTATGAAAGAATCACCCAATTCCATGATTTGAGTCTTGTAACACATTGATTGAAATCCAGTATGTATAAAAGTCCACTTGTAACACATTCATTGCTAGAGAATGACTTTTGAACAAAAAATGGGTTTAATAAAGGAAAGTGTGTGGTTTATATTACATGGCAGAATGCTTATCAACATTATACATACCTGTGTGCTTTATTTTGTATTATCTTACTAGTGGTAATCTCATTCTAACATTGTTGTCTTTGTATATGATTCAAAAAACCACCTAAGTCCAAAATTTAAAATGAACCCCACGAAGTCCCAGAAATGCTAATCGTCATACCTAATACAGGTTAATCCACTCATTTGCACGTAAAACTTACCATATTGACCAGGTAAATCTAACTGAAGGAATTAAAATGATACACTGGTTTCTCTCTCAAAATAACTTCGCATGGACTTAGGTGGCTTTTGTATTCATGTATTCAATTATTAGCAATGCGCTTCCCTCCCTGACAAAAACACTGCTGAGTTTTACCAACCATAGTAACGTGTGTTACAGCAGTAAATTTCACTAGTTTCCTTGTAAGTGCCATGAATTAAAAAAATCACAATATTACGTGCTCATATTTGTCTGGGTCAAAGTCCGAAATGTTATCTTTGATTTTATATGTGTAAATTTTTGGAAATCCGAATTGCTCGTTTTTAGTGGTTTTGACCCTGAAGCCTTATCCTTGATGTTAAAATAGGGGCAAATGTGCAAAAGTGTCCTTGGATTGTAATAATAGGGGCATTTGACAGTACCATTTTATCCCTCTTTGGGGGTAAAAAAAGGGGGTAAAATTTCATGGAATGTCCTTGTAATTAACTATTTCAAGCTTTTGGTAATGGTCATGTGCGTCACCCTCCACAGGGAAGTGACCCACCGGGATTAGGACCTGGTTGACCTGGGTGGTAAACAAGGGTAAAAATTAGAGAGCTTGAACCAGGGGCACTTTGGAAAAAAAGTAGCCCCTGGTTTACCAAGATTGGGAGGAACCAGGGGCCATTTCAAATTACCAAGGGGCCAAAAAAAATAAAGATGTGCTGGATGAGTTAAATAAGCACAAGTTGCTTTGAATTTGATATTTTTGGTTTATTATCCAGGGGGCCAGTTTTGTGAGAAAAGTGTCCCCTGGTCAACTGCTATTGAGATGGAACCAGGGGCCATTTCAGGGTTTCTGGGGACCAAACGGCTCCCGTCTCCCACTTAATTTCACCCTTGGTGGTAAATGATGCTGAATGATGAGGAGAGCGACATTTTCACATATTTTTGCGGGACCTGAGAGCATTTTGAATACGAGGAATGTCCTTCTGATATCAAATAATTTTGATTTTTTTTTTAATTAGCGATATAATACACATTTTATGGCAAATGATTAAAATTGATATTTTTGAAATGTAACCGTCCTCAGAGTAAATTGCATAAATCTAACAATATGTACTTAAAGTATATAATATATTAATAGCTGGAATGAAAAGCCATCCATCATATGAACATTTTGACCTTACATATATATGGTAGATATAACTTACGCTACAAAATTAATATGTACAATGATTAAATCATGTGGCCGAAATAAGAATAAATGAAATTTAATTGAACGGAATCAATAAATCAGATAATAATACTCAAAAGTACAATAATAAAAAAAAATCCCCTCAAAACACCCAAAAATGTAGGTCTTTACTACATACACTTTAAGTACATATCATTACATTTATAAAGCTCACTTTGAGAACTGTTAAATTTGTATTATATCGCGAATTTCAAAAAATCAAAATTATTTGATATCAGAAGGACATTATTCCTCATATACCCACAAAAATAGCACACGTTGCTATCCGATTCCTTTACAGTGTAAACAAAATGTGTGATCAAAATTGACAATTACCTTGACCTTCAAAGCTATTTGGTTTCAATATAAAATGGCCTGGAACAATAAGAAATTGCTTACACTAAGAAACGATATAAAAACATATACTACGACTCTAAAATATAATGTATATGTCACCATGTTTATACAGCATATAATGGTTTATGTTTATAGCCGGGTTTATAGAGGGTGCCGTGTCTAGATAAAAAAAAAATTGTATTGTCAAGACAAACATGACATTAATTTTTCAATGTCAAATTTTGAAAAGGTGTTTGGGTTTTTTAAAGACAATTTTCTTACATATCTATTGTCTGTAAAATATTATATTATTTATTTGTGTAAATTTCAAAATAAGAAGCCCTCTTTTATTGCTTGTAAAGTATATATTAAAAATAACAGGGAAACCGAGTATTACATTGCTAAAAAAAAGGGTTAACTTCCTGCTCATTATAAAAAGTGGAGATTTAAATCAGTCCGTATTCCATAGTGGCGTATAGTGGGCGCCCTTGAATAAACAACTTTTCGAGAAAATCGGGTTTGAAGAAATGCCAATTTAAAATCGAGTTGTGTAAATCAGACATTCATTATATTTTGTAAATGATGTGAAATTTCTGTAGTAAACTAAATAGATTTTATTGTTATATATTTTTCAAAAGAAATAAATACATACTTTTGCTGGCAAACTGACAATAAAACTATACGTCACTATGGAAAAGCGAACAAAAGCATAATACCTAACCTTTTTCAGTATTCCATAGTGGCGTATCGACTATACGCCACTTTTATACACATTTTATAATTATGAAATATCGGCAAAATGAAAAACATCGTATTCCATAGTGGCGTATAGGTCCGATACGCGTGCACGCCACTATGACATACGATGTTTTTCATTTTGCCGATATTTCATAATTATAAAATGTGTATAAAAAGTGGCGTATGGTCGATACGCCACTATGGAATACTGAAAAATGTCACTTTGTAACTATCATACATTTAATTAATCAATTACTAATTAATTAGCTAATTATGACTGATGAGACTTAGAAAAAATGAAAGAGAACATCATTAAAGACATATGTGCCAATTTTCAAAAAAATGACCAAAAATCACTATACGCCACTATGGAATACAGCCGACGATTTGACCTTTAATATTGTTTTTGTGTATGTACTGGGCTGTGTTGAAGACAGTGTTAAATTACATGTATTTGGTAAAGTAGACTTTTATATGATGTAACATTTTTATATTGATGCTGCATTTGTGATTTTTCTTGTGGAAAGATAAAAAAACCAAATTGTATTGCATTTTCATCACAGTTCGTAAGACTTTGCAAAAAAGTAAAAAACTCGGTAACGTAAATGAATTTCCCATAGGCCAATAGATAGACTTGCTGCAAGTCCTTGGGGTCCATGAAATATTGCATATCAACGTTCACCCTATTCAAGTCAAAGCAGACACTGCACTGCCCGTGCCAGATATTACTATTACTGCAATAGTTGACAATACTCTGGTAGGGTTTCTCTTTAGTGTGAGTTCTGATGTGTATTTTGAGTGCTTTTGATTCTGCAAAACATTTCTGACAATACTCACTGATATGGTGTCTTCTTTAGTGTGCGTGCGACGTCTGATATGTATTTTGAGACCAACAAACATGTTGGACAAAGCATTTCTGACTCGACAATACACTGATTATGGTTTCTCTTTAGTGCGAGTTCTGTGAGGTGTCTGATGAGATCACTAATTTGCGCAAATTACTCAGACTGATAGGGTTTCTCTTTAGTGTGAGTTCTTATGTGTTAATATTGAGTGCCATTGATTCTGCAAAACATTTCTGACAATACTCACACTGCATGGTTTAGTGTGAGGTTTGATGGGTCTTACGAGACCCACATTTTGCCGTAAAGCACTTCTGGCAATACTCACACTGATAGTGTTTTTCAGTATGAGTTCTGATGTGGTTGTTAAGGCTATAAGAGCGTGCAAAGCATTTCTGACAATACTCACACTGATAGGGGTTCTCTTTTGTGTGCACGAGTTCTGATGTGTTTGTTAAGATCACTACTTTGCACAAAGCATTTCTGACAATACTCACACTGATAGGGGTTCTCTTTTGTGTGCACGAGTTCTGATGTGTTTGTTAAGATCACTACTTTGCACAAAGCATTTCTGACAATACTCACACTGATAGGGTTTCTCATTAGTGTGAGTTCTGATATGTCTGATGAGATCACCCTTTTGAACGAAGCATTTCTGACAAAACTCACACTGATACGGTTTCTCGTTAGTGTGAGTTTTGATGTGGTATTTGAGAGCACTATATTGTGCAAAACATTTTTGACAGTATTCACACCGATAGGGTTTCTCTTTAGTGTGAGTTCTGATGTGGCATTTGAGAGCACTAGAATGTGCAAAACATTTTTGACAATATTCACACCGATATGGTTTCTCTGTAGTGTGAGTTCTGGTGTGTCGTTTGAGGACACCAATAT
Source organism: Amphiura filiformis (assembly GCF_039555335.1). NCBI lineage: Eukaryota > Metazoa > Echinodermata > Ophiuroidea > Amphilepidida > Amphiuridae > Amphiura > Amphiura filiformis. The sequence goes on along the minus strand of NC_092629.1, from coordinate 43,716,852 downwards.
CTGAAAAACATTTCTGGCAATACTCACACTGATAGTGTTTTTCATTATTAGTATGAGTTCTGATGTGGTTTTCAAAGCTATAAGAGCATGCAAAGCCTTTCTGACAATACTCACATTGATAGGGTTTCTCTTTAGTGCGAGTTTCGGTGTGAATTAGGATGTGTCTCCTGAGATGACTAGCTCTTCCAAAGAATTTCTGACAGTACTCACACTGATATGGTTTCTCTTTAGTGTGAGTTCTGATATGTCGTTTGAGGTCACCATTAGCTGCAAAACATTTCTGACAATACTCACACTGATAAGGTTTCTCTTTAGTGCGAGTTTCGGTGTGAATTAGGATGTGTCTTCTGAGATGACTAACTCGTCCAAAGCATTTCTGACAGTACTCACACTGATATGGTTTCTCTTTCATATGAGTTGGGATATGCATCCTGAGATAACTAGGAAATGCAAAGCATTTCTGACAATATTCGCACTGATAAGGCTTCTCTTTCATGTGAGTTTTGGTGTACTCCTGTTCATTTAGATTGACAGACATCTGAAGATATTTACACCGAAAAAGTGTCTCTCTAGTCTTTTTGATTCTACTAGCTTTAACATATTTGGTCATATGTCTGTCAACGTGACCTTTCAACCTATTCAAAGAATAGAGGTAGATTCCACAAAATCTACAAGTGAATGGATTTAAAAGTCTTACATTCATTTTAAATGTGTTCAGCATTGTGTCCTGTGGTAGATTTAAATAGCATTCTATATTCAGCATGGACCAAGTCAGTCTAAGAATCGGACAAATCGAATCAGAGTTGGTGCCCAACTGTATCCTGGTGGTGTTAATAGAATTGTACTGCAGATTGACGAATAATCACAGCAGCTGAAAGATAAAGAATATAAAGGATATTAATTATCTTCGTGAATAGCCACACAGGGGTGGCTTTTGGCTTCCCCAAAATGACCTGGGTCCCGACATTTAAGTAGTACAGTATCTATACCAGGAGGGGTTCTTCCTGGTTGGTATACTGGGATGTGTCACGGTTTTGGGGTACCTTTTCAGCGATTTTGGTATATCGATGGGTGGGTTTTCAGTGGAGACCAATACGCACAATTTGCCCAATTGGGCGCATTCGGGCAAAAGTGCCCTTAAAGCGCCCAATTATGGCAAATTTGGGTGCTTTTTGGATGATTTTTCTTGAAAATTGGTATAACTGATGGGTAGCAAAAACAGCAAAAAGTAGGTATAGAGAAAGGCAGCATTGGAAAGTCTGCGTGGCACACCCCTGTAAAATTTTTTTGAAGAACCCCGGATCTATAGGGTGATTTTTTTGTTGGGTTGATCACCATAGACATTTTACATTGAAAATACATGTCACCCATGCACCACGCAATTGAATAGCAGAGCGGCACTGCACAGTGCCGCTGGTTACCAGTTCTCGTCTATAGTAGGCCTAATCGGCAATCGAAGCCTACAAAACTTGGCGCACATATCATGATATCGGGAACTGACTCAAATTTTACAGTAAAATCAGTCATACCTAGAAAGGATAAAATTCAAATTGAGAAAATATTCTAGGTATGACTTGTTGTAGGCCTACTAACATTTAACCCTTTGAAGCTGCCAACTTTTAATATCCTCTTGATCAAATTTTATGTCCAACCATCATGATGTAGCTAGAAACGTCAAGGCTAGTTGTTCGTTCCCCCGGGTTCCTTCCTCACCGTGCGGTGAATTCAGTGGAAATCGTAGTGACGGAGGTGTGATTGTGAGCATGGTGAGTAGGCCCCCGGGGGGTCACTCGCATACCGAAGTGGTACGCATGCTCGTCCCCAAAAACATCGAAAAAGGGTTGATTTTTGGCCTTGTGGCGGCGTCAACGTTTTTAGAAAAAAAAGGGTGCTCGAGGTAAAGTTTCGATGTTTAGGGTATATTTTTTCAACTTCAGTGGGTTTGTTTTAGAATTTACGCCATTTAGGGGTCCATTTTAGTTTCTTACCCTGAATTACGCCATATTTTAGGGGTGAGATTTACAGAGCTTACGCCAATAAGGGGTGAAAATTTTCCACACTGATCTTACGCCATTTAGGGTCCATTTTAGAGGTGCTGGGACGAGCATGCATATCACTTTAAGGCGATTTAATACCCCGATTTTCATCAGTACCCATCTTCTTTTTTTTTTTTTTAATTTATAAAGTATATAAATATGTTCATCATCTCATGTCCTGAACTTATAAAATATCTCTACATAAAAAGTGGTTTTAAACCATTTTAGAAAATCATTTTAGCCCTATATATTTTTTTGTTTACTGTATCCTGGTAACTGAGATGTGTGTTTCATAACAAACCATATTTTATTCTATTGAACATGTCCAAGTAGAATACATGAATAGAATACATTAAATCCTTTGTTATACTATCTATAGAAATATACTCACTGATTATAAGGCCATATAAAATTAATGTTTTGGTTCTCGTCCCCTCCCTCCTCAATTTCTGTGATTTGTCAGATTTTTTTTTTTTTATAGATTTTTCAATTATTTTAGACTTTGGAATGATCTATGAATTTTTCATTCATATAAATAAGTTTATTAGAGAACAAGGATCACTTCCAAGTCTTTTTGTGGTACTCTAGGGGTTTATCCTCAGAATCTCACATTTGAAAAAAAAAAAAAAGTGCCTCATCGTTCTTCAAGCACTGTTGGAAAAGACCGAAAACTACTGAAAATGGTGATTTTGCATTGGAAAAAAATAAAAAATAAATAAAACCTCCCTCCCTCATCAATTCATGAAAATCCTCTGGACGAGAACCAAAATATTAATTTTATACGGCCTAACACTGAATAAATTAAATAGGCCTAAATAATCTCTTCCACATAGACAATTTAATACTACCCCATGTATGTATCTTCTATAATTTGTAGTTAGGAAAAGAGATTAAAAAAGGCTATAAGGTCATCAAAGGTCAGGTTATAGGTCAATTGGTTCAGGTTAAATTCAGGCATCAATTTGGAATACATGTGATAGTCTGTGATATCATACATGTCATAATGAGGCATCAATTTTGATATTTTGTCTGTTACTGGATATATAATGGAAATGTGTGAGGTGGATATACTAAAATACCTTGGGATGTATTAAATGGTGAGTACAATTTAGATTGCCTAGTTGAGTTGGATTGGGCAAATAAATATAAAATAGTTACCAAAATCACAAAAATGAAGCTTACGGAAAACTACTTAATATGGTGGTATAGGTGACAAAAAATACAATCTTTTTCAACATTGCTGTATTGTGGTTGTGGTAACCTGTTACCTATGGCTTAATTAAGTTTCAGTGACATAGTGTTGCAAGTTCAAAATACAAAATATAGCTCGACATTGAAAATAGAAGCATTTTAACCGGTTCGTTTTTTGATAGTTGTGGAGCACCAAGTTCATGAAGTCATAAAAGAAATCAGGGACCACTTATTCCCATTTTACATATCAACATTATTTCCCTAATGTGTTAGCAACACATATCCAAAATTTTAACGAAATCCGTTGATAGTAAGCTTTCCAAAATGAAGTGAATTTAAATCATCAGTGATGTACCTCCTTTTGGCTTCTATCTTCAAAAGCATGTAAGCTACATTGATACCGATGCCACCAATAAAACGAGAAGATTTGCCCCTTCATTTTGCATACCACTTTGTCCAATTTTTTTTTGTAATTTCTTCACAAAATGCAAAAAAATGCAAAAAAAAATCAATGGGTGTAGTACCCCCTTAACTCATGTCTTCATGTCATGATCAACTGATCAAATACATAATTTATTATCACTTTACCTGCCTCAGGCCCAGCCGTATAAATGAAGAAAAGATTATCACACCTTCAGGTTGACGCCCGGTTGACGAAAGTCAAAAGATGAGGTCGGAATTTCTTACAAATTAAAGCAAATAGGTACAAATATTATTGCTTGACAGACAAACACGTTCACCTTTGGGTGCGCTTTGGGTTGGCGTCGTTTAAAGACAGCTCGTCTACCATAAGGGCGTACACCACGTAAACCTTGTTTGCTCTTTATTAAAGGGGCATTTCGTGATCCACAGCCTCATCCCCCCACTTTTCTCAAAAAAAGTTGCGATTTTTATATCGCTGGAAACCTCTGGCTACATAATGTTTATGTACAAAATATCTCTTGCAGATTGATTCGTTTAGCTAAGATATCGTGAAATTTGAATTTCGTTCTGGTGCACCAGAACGAAATTACAATGCATTGTCTATGGAGCAGTGTAATACACATAATCATGCATAACTCGCAAACGCAAAATCGGAATCAACTGAAATTTTCGGAATAGGGTTTTTTCGTTGATATGTACTGAAACATGTCATAAAAAGAGGATGCTAGGATCACGAAATCCTCCTTTAAGGGGGCTGGCATTTTCTTCGGAAGGGGGGGTCACAAAAATACTGGGGGGTCATAGAATTTTCAGACCCAAAATAGGGGGGTTATAATTTTTTTTAACACCCAAAATAGGGGGTTATAGAATTATTTAGGGCTGGTGACTTAAAATTTTTACAAGCGCCATGGCCATTCTTCTTTAACCTCGCAGTCGAAATGTGCATACAATCTATACAATTTTTCACGCGCCTTCTTTACACTTACAATAAAAATTTTACGCGCTCACACACTTTCCTCACTTTTAAGTGAAGAAAGGGCTCAGCATATAGTTCGACAATGAATAATTTTTCTTGAGTCTGTGTAGTTGGAAGGGGGGTCATAAAATTTTCGACCCGCGTGATAGGGGGTCGTAAAAATTTTTCGGTCACCGACATATTTGTGACCCCCCTTCCGAAGAAAATGCCGGCCCCCTAAACATGTTAAAGTTTGAATAGAGCACAGTGTCGACACCCTGTAATATAAAGATTTTTCCCTGCAACTTAATACTCCGTTGGTGAGCGACGGGCGAGTTGGTATTTCACCGAACCCAAAAAAAGGAGTCCTATCTGATTGGCTAGGAATCGATCGCTAGATCGCTCAGTGCTGATAAACTATCAGAGGACAAACTCCATAGACGCAGTCAACTTTATAATAGACCACTCATGCATGGTATTTTTAGTATAGGGAAATTGTACATAGCATATGTTTTTGTCAACTCATCAGAGCTCCACAAGCAAAGTTGTGCAAAAAAACGTGGATTTCAAAAATCTGTAATGCCTCCTCAACAACCATACAACATTTTATAGAAAAACTGAACTTTTTACCATGTACCACCGTACCTAGCCATTTTCTGTTTATATATATATCACACTTTACTTGATCGAATGCTCCGTTTACTACACTGAGGTCACACACTAATGACCATAGACTTTTCATCGATCCTATTCCGAGGTTGCACAAACCATGGAGCTATTAAGAATGGAGAGGCAATAGATTATGTAACGCATTGTACACTTGTGCCGATTTGAAATCTGACAAGCTATTCAGCTCTTTTGTGAGAGGTCTTGGGAGGGGATGAGGGAGGAAGAGGTGGAGGAGGGGACATGAAGAATGAGAGGGGGGCTGGAGGAAGAGAGAAAGAGGGACAAAAAGTATGAGGGGATGGAGAAGGGAAGGGAGATAAGAAGAGGAGAGATACTTTAGCAAGGAAAGAATAAGTACAGAGAAAGGAAAAGAAAGGAATGACAAATAAATGTAGGCCTTATAATAATTATTATAGAAACTAAACACAGCCCCCCCCCCCCCACACACACACACACATAGGCCTAACACTAACAGCACTATAGGCATCCATTCGATGATGCCAATGCCTTTATGCGTTACGTATTTAAAACGCCCAGTCAGGTGTATTTTACACCTGCCAAGCACAAATCACCCAATTTCGAAAATTGGACGTTGAATGTACACTCTCATGAATATTGATTGGCAACATTTTCCAATATGTCAGCGCTCAAATCGGACACAATAGAACAATAGACCATTCAGTGCGCTGGCACAAACCCTGGATGTGTGGATTATTTTGTTATTCAGCTATACGATGTTCATTCATAAAAAAAAAACCTGGTTCTACTATTTCAGTCGACCATCTCCTATTTTCGAGCTTAATGTCGGTATCATTAACAACATTTTACCTACCGTACGCGTACCAACGCACTGAAGAGTCTATTGTTCTATTGTGTCCGATTTGAGCGCTGACATATTGGAAAATGTTGCCAATCAATATTAATGAAGTCGTGCGATCGACACCTACAACTGTTCAATTGGGCGACTTTATTGTTAGATGCTTTTATTCATACATTGGGCGTATCGAGCTGTAGCTGTATCGGTTGGTCCGCAATTATATTTAATATAGTATTATAGGCCTACAAGTATGATTTGCTTTGCTTTATTGATTGATTCAGAAATAGTATGGCTATATGCTTCTCGAGTTATCAGCAAATATATCACATTTGAGGTCCAGGGTAGACTCCTATATACGCGATGCTCATGTAAAATACTATGGTAGGCCTATACAATATAAAACACGATGTGGACCGCGGCTAATGTCCTTAAAAATACTACAGTAGGAGTGATATCATAATTACTTCAAATCCTTATATGTAGACCTATTGGCAAACAATGTAGACAACTTACTTGTGTAGATTCTTATATCCGCCACACAGAGCGCACACTTTGCCTATGCTGCTGAACTGTCCGTAGCGAAATGGTAGAGCAAAGCATGTTCACTGAGTATAATCAAATGAGCGCCCAAACCAATTTGGGCGCTGCAATAGGTTTGTATTGTAGGTGAACCTCTGTTTTGTGTGCATGCGACAACTCACGCACACCCTTGGGATGGACTAGTACAAAAGGTACCTCTCGTTCGTATAGGCGCTTTTACATGACTTTCGTTTCATCACTTATTGACAGTAGCCTGCCTATTATAGCGTTAATACGCTGGTCAGGTCAGTTACCGATTTAATGGCGGAAGCCCTTTGTCTCGAACAAAAGGTACCTCTCGATGAATAGCGTGTCGGTGAACTGCAATTGGCACAAAGGAACAATAAGCGTTACATAATCTATTTCCTATCCTTCCTATATAAACTCCTCGTACCGTACCGGATACCCATCCAATATTCATAAATTTTGACCGATCTGCAAGTTGATCGAAATATCGAGCCAAAATCAGTTAACAATACAATGCTTTACAATAGCCACTTGACCAGTCAAGTGAATCGATCAGTGAGTGTCTGCATGATACATACACAGGGTTTATTCTTATTGGCTGAATGCTCTATTGAGCCATGACATCATACCTAATTATCAAATGTCCTCATTGCAATAGAGATAGTTTGTAACAAACTCAAAATGTAGAGATGTATTGAGTGACGTAATGAACCAAATTCCAATCTACCTCGTCAACAACATCAAGAAATTCAATCCATTTAGACTCAGTATATTCTGTTGAAGAGGTTTCCCTAAGAATGGAATAAATATATCTTGGAACTTTAACAGCTTCAAGAAGAGCAACACAAATATTACCAAACCAATTCTCTTGAATATTCTTAGGGATTTGAAACCAGTCAAAAGTTTGGTACTTTGAATTTTTATTACGGTAGCATTGGCTTAGGAAGATTTATTGGGGGCTGTAATTTGAAATATTTTTGGTGGGCAACCTGGGGGATGCCCGAGTCAGAAAACTTAGCAAAATATCAATTTGTAAGCGGTCTTTGGCAAAGTCATAGTTCATTGAATTTACAAGTGTATGACAAAACAGGCGAAAATAGTAACTTTTTTGCACAAGATTTGAAATTTAAAGAGAATTGGCCATTGCTCATTCTAGTGACGCTAGTATATGGACAATATAAGTGTGCTTTTTCATTTAATGACATAAAATTTGACAAATATTGTAAGGAACACTTGAGGTTTTGACTTTTAAAACCTACATTTTGGTCAAAAAATGTGCCTGGATAGGTAGTTTTCAACAAATTTTCCACATTCGCCTTGCTATAACATTGAATTGCGTTATCTGTTGACCTAGTGACGAAAAGTGTTTTAGGGGAAGAGTGTTAGCTTTCGTTTGATGTAAAAAACAAGAGCGATAACCGCACCATAGCTGAACCATGTGGCTTCGGCAGTATATTGTGGTAGGCCTATACCACTGTCATCATTGCATTTAAATTTCAGCTCAATTGAAGCATTTTGAAAACTTGACATTTGACCCCTTTATTGCCCTTAATGACCTGAAATGAATTTTAAAATATTATAAACATGTTTAGAATGTCATAAGGATCATTGCATTTAAATTTCAGCTCAATCGGAGCATTTTGGAAAACTTGACCTTTGACCCCTTTATGACCCCTTAATGACCTTAAATGAATCTTAAAATGTTTTTAAAATGTTTAGAATGTCATAAGGATCATTTGCATATAAATTTCAGCTCGATTGGAGCATTTTGAGAAACTTGACCTTTGACCCCTTTATGACCCCTTAATGACCTTAAATGAATTTTAAAATATTTTTTAAATGTTCACAATGTCATAAGGATCATTGCATTTAAATTTCAGCTCAATTGGAGCATTTTGAAAACCTTGACCTTTGACCCCTTTATGACCCCTTAATGACCTGAAATAAATGTTTAAATGTTTTAAACATGCTTAGAATGTCATAAGGATCATTGCATTTAAATTTGAGCTCAATCGGAGCATTTTCGGTTAAAATGACCTTTTTTGACCCCTGTGACCCCAGGATGACCTGTGACGTTTGGAAATATTTTTATTATATTCTTTATGTTTTCCTCTTTCATATGACACCACTCATGGGGTCATACCTTCGTGGCATTTAGAGATATGTCCATTTCAGACCAAATGGTTAGTCAGTTAGTAACCTAGTAAGTAAGTAAGCTAGTAAGTAAGTAAGCTAGTAAGCTAGTAAGTAAGTAAGCTAGTAACATTCACTCATATAGGCTGATACCATTTCATGGTTCAGCAAAAATACAGAAATGTAGTTATCAATGAGCTGAGCTGTAAAGTGTGCTGAGGCTTGTGGATCAACGTCTAGGCATTGTGCCTGTACGTAGCGCACTATAAATCACTGCGCTTTTTTGCTGAACCATGAAATGGTATCAGCCTATAACTGTGTATGTTACTAGGTTACTAGGTTACTAAGTTACTAGGTCCCTAACTAACCATTTGGTCTGAAATGGACATATATCTAAATGCCATGAAGGTATGACCCCACGAGTGGTGTCATATGAAAGAGAAAAACATAAAGAATATAATTAAAATATTTCCAAACGTCAGAGGTCATCCAGGGGTCACATGGGTCAAAAAAGGGCATTTTAACTTATAATGCTCCGAAGCTTAAATTTAAATGCAATGATCCTTATGACATTCTAAACATGTTTAAAACATTTTAAAATTCATTTAAGGTCATTAAGGGGTCCTAAAGGGGTCAAAGGTCAAGTTGTTCAAAATGCTCCAATTGAGCTGAAATTTAAACGCAATGATCCTTATGACATTCTAAAAATGTTGCAAATATTTTAAAATTCATTCAAGGTCATTCAGGGGGTAATAAAGGGGTCAAAGGTCAAGTTTTTCAAAATGCTCCAATTGAGCTGAAATTTATATGCAATGATCCTTATGACATGCTTAACATTTTTAAAATATTTTAAAATTCATTTAAGGTCATTAAGGGGTCATAAAGGGGTCAAATGTCAAGTTTTTCAAAATGCTCCGATTGAGCTGAAATTTAAACGCAATGATTCTTATGACATTCTAAACATGTTGTAAATATTTTAAAATTCATTTAAGGTCATTAAGGGGCAATAAAGGGGTCAAAGGTCAAGTTTTCAAAATGCTTCAATTGTAGGTAATGGCCTACCACAATATACTGCCGCAGCCACATGGTTCAGCTATGGTGCGGTTATCGCTCTAGTTTTATAATTTTTGCTGAACCATGAAATGGTATCAGCCTACAAGAGTGAATGTTACTAACTTACTAGCTTACTAACTAACCATTTGGTCTGAAATGGACATATCTCTAAATGCCACAAAGGTATGACCCTATGAGTGGTGTCATATGAAAGAGAAAAACATAAAGAATATAATAAAAATATTTCCAAACGTTGGAGGTCATCCAGGGGTCACAGGGGTCAAAAAAGGTCATTTTAACTGAAAATGCTCCGATTGAGCTTAAATTTAAATGCAATGATCCTTGTGACATTCTAAACTTGTTTAAAACATTAAAAAATTTATTTAAGGTCATTAAGGGGTCAAAGGTCAAGGTTCTCAAAATGCCCCAATTGAGCTGAAATTTAAATGCAATGATCCTTATGACATTCTAAACATGTTGAAAATATTACATGAAATTCATTTAAGGTCATTAAGGGGCAATAAAGGGGTCAAAGGTCAAGTTTTCAAAATGCTTCAAGTGAGCTGAAATTTAAATGCAATGATCCTTATGACATTCTTAACATGTTTTAAATATTTTAAAATTCATTTAAGGTCATTAAGGGGGTCATACAGTGGTCAAAAGTCAAGTTTTCAAAATGCCAGCTTCTCACGATCAATGTATATTAAAACGGCAATTAATAAAACAGTCTTATTAAAATTAATACTATCCTGCACAGTATTGCTGCTTGATCAGATCGTCACAGTCATCCGCCTAACATACCTCGTACCCTTGCAAAGGGCACAGTTGCTCTAGTTTATTTTATATTCTTTACTTATCCTCTTTCATTAACACCACTCGGGCGGTCATACCTATGTAGCATTTCGAGATTATGTCCATTACAGACTCCGTGTGACAGTGGTATAGGCCTACCACAATATACTGCCGAAGCCACATGGTTCAGCTATGGTGCGGTTATCGCTCTAGTTTTTTATCCAAACATGATACAAAACAAAATGCAATATTGTTCAGCTCAAATACAAAAACTTAGACTTAAATTTTTTAATTTACCCAAACTGATTGATAAAATTGATGAAGTTGGAAGCTGTTCTACATGTATACAACTGAACATCTATAATATGAGGCAACGAAAAAACTAGAGCGATAACCGCACCATAGCTGAACCATGTGGCTTCGGCAGTATATTGTGGTAGGCCTATACCACTGTCACCCTGAGTCTGTAATGGACATAATCTCGAAATGCTACGAAGGTATGAACGCCCGAGTGGTGTTAATGAAAGAGGAAAAGTAAAGAATATAAAATAAACTAGAGTAACTGTGCCCTTTGCAAGGGCATGAGGTAAGTTAGGCGGATGACTGTGACGATCTGATCAAGCAGCAATACTGTGCAGGATAGTATTAATTTTAATAAGACTGTTTCATTATTTGCCGTTTTAATATACTTTGATCGTGAGAAGCTGGCATTTTGAAAACTTGACTTTTGACCTCTGTATGACCCCTTAATGACCTTAAATGAATTTTAAAATATTTAAAACATGTTAAGAATGTCATAAGGATCATTGCATTTAAATTTCAGCTGAATTGAAGCATTTTGAAAACTTGACCTTTGACCCCTTTATTGCCCCTTAATGACCTTCAATGAATTTTAAAATATTTTCAACATGTTGAGAATGTCACAAGGATCATTGCGTTTCAATTTCAGCTCAATCGGAGGATTTTTGGAAAACTTGAACTTTGACCCCTTTATGACCCCTTAATGAACTTTAATGAATCTTAAAATGTTTTTAAAATGTTTAGAATATCATAAGGATCATTGCATATAAATTTCAGCTCAATTGGAGCATTTTGAAAAACTTGACCTTTGACCCCTTTATGACCCTTTAATGACCTTAAATGAATTTTAAAATATTTTTTAGATGTTTAGAATGTCTTAAGGATCATTGCATTTAAATTTAAGCTCAATCGGACCATTTTCGGTTAAAATGACCTTTTTTGACCCCCGTGACCCCTGGATGACCTTCGACGTTTGGAAATATTTTTATTATATTCTTTATGTTTTCCTCTTTCATATGACACCACTCATGGGGTCATACCTTCGTGGCATTTAGAGATATGTCCATTTCAGACCAAATGGTTAGTCAGTTAGTAAGACCTTTGACCCCCGTGACCCCTGGATGACCTTCGACGTTTGGAAATATTTTTATTATATTCTTTATGTTTTCTCTTTCATATGACACCCCTCATGGGATCATACCTTCGTGGCAATTAGAGATATGTCCATTTCAGACCAAATGGTTAGTCAGTTAGTAAGTAAGCTAGTAAGTAAGCTAAGTTAGTAAGACCTTTTTTGACCCCCGTGACCCCTGGATGACCTTCGACGTTTGGAAATATTTTTATTATATTCTTTATGTTTTTCTCTTTCATATGACACCCCTCATGGGATCATACCTTCGTGGCAATTAGAGATATGTCCATTTCAGACCAAATGGTTAGTCAGTTAGTAAGTAAGCTAGTAAGTAAGCTAGTAAGTAACATTCACTCCTATAGGCTGATACCATTTCATGGTTCAGCAAAAATCTGATTGGATGAAGCGAACACTTGAGGTTTCGACAAAAACCAATTAAAGAGCGATGAAGAGGCCCACGACAAAGACTGTATGGAAAATATGTGCTCAGGTGTATCGAGGTGGAAACTGTGCGCATGATGGTTTATATTAGAGAATCGTTTTGAAACCTTTCCATATATCACAAACACCCATTGTCCCGCACCAAAATTATTGAGGGGGCTAAGCCCCCACCCCCCGGTTCCTAAGCCTATGGGTAGCAAAATTCAATATTTTCAAATTTGTCAGGGTTAGCAGAAGCCAATTTTAGGGCGGTTTTAGGGGGGTCTGGTATCTTGCTCAGGGGGGATATGAGAATTTTTCATCACCATTTTCATGAATACTTTAGGGAACCTAATGCAACTTCAAAATATGAGTAAAAAATGCTGACCCCTCTTTTCCTAGATTTTGTTATATTGTACTGTTTTCTGAGATATGTAGTGTTAATCTCGAGATATGCTTACTTAACAACGAAATGGTAAAATCACAATTGTGCCACTTTTACTAGGGAAGACGGCTGTACATGTAAATCAATGATAGCATCAAGTTTATCAAGAGTTCCTTCGTGAAATCAAAATAATGCATCAATTACACAACAATACAAAATTATTTTTACTGTTTTTACTGTGCAGGTATAATGATTCTCTTTTTAAACTTACGACAAATTAAAAGATAAATAAATATTTCACATTCTGCTGTAAAATTAAATACATGTGCATGTCAATGATTTTAGCACACTATTCTCTTTGTCACCATGGTCACTCAAGACATGTTAAAAGACAAACAAATATTGCATACTTATATAGGTTAATGAACTTAGACAAGTTCATGAAATTTGACAAAATAATGAAATTAGACAAAATAATGCACACGCGCTGATGTTGATGCATCTAATGCACGAGCCCCGAAGGGGGGGGTGCATTAGACGCATCAACACCAGCTATCATTGATTTACATGTACAGCCCTATTCCCTAGTAAAAGTGGCACAAATGTGATTTTACCCTTTCGTTGTTAACTAAACATATCTCGAGATTTAAAAAAGCAAATTGAACAGAACAAACGGTATTTGAGACCTAAGACAGTGCCCTTAAGGTTGATGTAATCATGATGTCACAGCGGTATTTTCTAATTGCCTACGAGGGCGCTTTTCACTTGCACAATTATTTTTGAGACAGGCTGTATACGTCAATTTCCATTAGTTGCCCATTTCTATAATATAAATAGGTTCGCTCACGTAGTAGTGGTACAATGAGCCTCACGCCATTTTAGCTTGTTTTGATAGCATTTACGATTATTGCAAAAAAATAATAACCTTAAGATTCCACCTTTCTTCCTTTGAAGATGTTTAACGCCACTGAGCAAATATTTAATTTTGACCCATATATGGAATCTGACCGTTTTTACTAGTATCTCTAATTACCCAGTCTTGACCAAGAGCAAGTAAAGTTCTTTTTCAAATCGGTTCTCATTTGGAAGCAGAATCCATCAACAACAAAAAATGTTGAAATATGCCAAAACAAGCTATACAATATGGAAAATTACCTTGGGCAAGTGAACAAAATGGGTTAACAATGCATGATTCAAAATTTACGCCTGTTGATCTTATCATTCTTATGCCCAGGTGTTGTTGTTTGTTTTTTGTTTGTTTTTTATTTCATGCGGCCTAATTGGTTGTATGTTATAAAATGTCGTACCCATCGATCATGGACCGATATATCACGGTTGTTTGATGGCATGTAAAACTGAGTCATTTTTAAGAAAAGTTGAACAATGATGGCGCTATTTATCTTTTAAGATAAATAGCGCCATCATTGTTATCTTGTTTGCTGTTTGCATCTTTACAATGGTACACACTTATTATAATGGTATTAAAACATCAAAAGAAAGACTTACAAATGGCAAGGAATTTTTTCAAAAACTTTTCATTATGAAATGTAAGGAATAAATCTTATTATTTTGCTAATTCAAATTTCAAATATAATATATGTAAATAGCGCCCTCAATTTGCACACAAATGCACAGTTTATAGAATAAAATTACCACAAAAAACATAAAAAGATTGATAATTTGATATAGAAACGAAAAAATAGCACTTTAAGAATATATCATTAGATTTATCAAATTTACTTCGAGGACTGTTTATATATCAAAAATGTGAAAAATATCATATTTTAATAATTTGTCATAAAATTTGTATTAAATCGTGAATTTCAAAAAATTATAATTATTTGATATCAGAAAGACATTATTCGTATTCAGAATGCAATTCGATATGTCTGATGTGCTCTCATGTCCCACAAAAAAATACTGTCGAAACGCTCAAAACGCTCATTCATTCCAGATCCCTTAAGATGAATGATAAAGTTGTACCATTCACGTTTGCTATCCTCTCCTAAATGTTAAGAAGCGAAAAAAGATTGAACGAGTGACAAAATAAAGAAAGATTGCAAACGTAATATCTCTATTGTGAAATAACAAGAGTAAGAATTACTAAATCTAACTTCGGAAAGAGTGCAATTCTTTCTCGAAGAGTGATATTTAACATGGAAGGAAAAGAATTCACTCTGAATTGAAAAGTGAACAAGGAATAGAATGTACTCTCGAATTATCCCTAGTGGAGTGATCATGTAGGCAATCCATAATAAAGTGAATATTCACTATTTTATTGAGAGAGTAGGTTTGATTTACTATTTTACTCAAATCATGGCAAGGTCTAACAAATTCTTTTTCATTTCAGTGTCATCAGTCTTGTGGATTGACTGCTGCCGTTTTACACAATTTTAAAAATACGTTACGAAATGCTTGACGATATTGCGGGTTGGACGCTCCATATAGGAGCGGATTTATCGAGGAATTTGTAGTAGCCAAACAAAAGAATATCAAGTATATTGTGAAATTACCTGCTTGAATGTTGATTCCAATGAGGCTAAGAATAACTAATATTTGAAATGGACCAAGGCACAAAAAGTACACTAAACAATTAAGTAATAACATTATGGTAATTCTGTTTGTCACGTGATCAGGTCTTTTTCTCGCACGTCCTCCTTGATTTGCAGCTCTGGCACGGGAATATAACGAGCGAATTATCATACAGCAAAAGATACAATTCACCGTCAAAATGACACAAAATATGAAAAATGGTATGAGCACGCGAAGACTATGAAATAATGGATACAGCGGACTGCAAAACTTCAGTATGACAGGGTTGCCTTCGTATCTTTCACGTGGTGGCCAAATGATACATGCCTGCTTAATTAGTGATGAACTAGGAATCAAGATGGCCGCCAAAATACCACTGAATAGCCATGCTACAAATACTAGTATATTACTTGATTTGACGCTATTCATAAGTCGGTGTTTCACAGGAAAACATATGGCTAGAAAGCGCTCGAAGGTGACGAGAGTAACAAGCCATGAAGATGCAACGTTAAAACATATCAAAGTGGGTAACTTCGATACGCATTCCAGAAGAGTTTGATAAGGGCTAACATGTAAGAATAACACACCATGGGCGTGTAAGTCGTAATTATTCCGTACAATTGTCACCCCATATAACATCAGTACGCATATGTCAGCAATTGCTAGGTGTGAGAGATAGATGTTTGTAATCGTTCGCATCTCACGATTTTTTAATACAACGAAAAGAAAAGCAGAATTGGCCAAGATGCCGAACACTAATATAATTGGTGAAATGATTGTCAAAGTGAGAACCTGTCCGGATGAAAACAGTAATTCGTCATCTGTAGCATGATACAAAGAATATACTCGGCTATGATTACCAACACATGCCGAAGAGCCCGTCAAATTGTGTGGTAAACTTGCATTATCGACAATTAGGGTCTCTTGAATTTCCATTCTGGCAATGAATATTAAAACAAGAAAGTTATAAACTGTTTTTCGAGATTTTACCGGCATGTGCTTTTGACCGACGATGCGAAACTCTTTATCATCGTAAATCAAAACTACTGAAAGTGACAAGAAACTGTTATTATTTTATCCCTTCCAAGAAGCGAGTCTTAAGTAATATTCCTGTTTGCATAAATGTATAGCACCTAAAAGCAAACTTTCTTATTCTTTTAACGATTTTATGGTTGTCGAATTCTCCATATCGACGTTCCTTCCCAGCTTTGGCTTTTACAGAAAGACTGACCAAACCTTTATCCACTTGACGTAAAGCTTAAAGTGTATCGAGATAGTCGCTCTTTTTCTGCTGAATGTTTTCCATTCAAAATCTATAGAAACTGATTCAATATAATCCAAATAAAATTATGCGAAATTTAACCGTTATAGCTGAAAAATTCGAAGTTGAAAGAGTATATTTGTACCTGGCTTTATAGTAATTCAGCAATTCCAATGCTCAGAATTTGAAGCCTTTGTAAAGATCTCAACACTTGATTTCCAGTCAAAGTCACGCCATCAAACAAGCACCAAATTTTAAAATGTCTTTCATAGCAAATACTGGCAACAATATTATAGGAATAATGTAGCTTGATATGACTTCGCCGTATACGATCTGACCAATGAAACTGTAGTGAGCTATTATCCGCAACATTAACAGCCGACGCGATAGCTTCCTGAAAACGTCTTTAATGACTTCGTCACGATTTCTCTTATGCTTTCAGGTTGCAGACCACATGTCAATTGCCATTAGTTTGCTCATTTCTATATAGGTTCGCTCTCATTCTGTCTCAATAATTGATTGTGTTTTTCACGCCATTATACGAGGGTCATTCAATAAATTCTACCTCCGCTTAATAACTGTGGTTTTGTACGTGGTAGCTGCTTTAAACTCAGAATGATTATACATTGGAACTTCACCTACAAATCTGGACACGTACCTTTTCCAAATTTTTGTAGGTGGTCTCAGAACCACAATAAAATTTGATACACCGGAAACCGTAAAAATAGTCATTTTCTGCTATTCCTTTTCTCCGATCGGCACCAAATAATTCGGCCTTCCTTTTACGCGCTATAAAGTTGTATTAACCAATCACAGACATGTCAGACGCGATAAAATCTTTTTATCTCTGTCTTTCATTATAGTGTAGGTGTATCTGATTGAGGGAAATAAGACATCTTATGATGAATTTAAATAAAGGAACCATTTACATTTGACAAAGGTTTCATGTAATTCCACGTATTACTATTTTTGCTCACAAAATGTCTGTATAATAACAACAACCAGTCAGGTATATAGCTTTAAAAAGAAAATAGTTGATTTGCAATCATTTTCAATACAACGTGTACACAATTGAATATAGGGTCACGAATGCTTATTTAATGATATTGGTTCTGCATCGGAGCCGTTTATTCCAGTAAAGTGTTAATATTACTTTTCTCGTCCTAACAATAACACCATATTTGTTATAATGAAACGGTGTCAATCAAAATCTTTCGGGCCATTGCCTAGACTAAATCCTCCGTCTCGAATACTACGCACGGCCGTTGCACTGTGCTGTACTTCCTGGAACGAGCAGCCGCCATATTTATACGCCATGTTTGATATTTAGGAGTGAGAGGGATTCAGGCTACCCATTGATACCGAGGAGTTAGTGCCAAAAGGCCCTATCTGCAATAGCTGCCCTATAGACATTTGACAATTTCTGCATTCTATACGGGCACAACCACAAAATGAGTTTATTAAAACATGATGAAGAAGTATTGCAGGGTACAGACCCAGGTAGAATTCGAATAGGCTCATTCTGCTATAGGCATCAACAGATCAAGCCAGTGCCGAAAAAGAACTTACAAATAATCCTATTGGGACTTGAATTCAACAGACCATTGTATATTGTTGTGCCACATCGTAGTCAACAATAATGATCACACGAACAGCCAACCAAATATTCCAAGGAATCAGAAGCACCCATCACCCAGAGAAGACATCTTACTCTTCCCAGAATCCTTTGCAACATGATACATCACCTCATTACATCAAATGACACTCCCAATACTTTGTACAGGATCCCTTTATTATCATTTTAAGAATAGACGATCTAAACATGGGTCGATAGTCATATTTTGCAAAAAAAACTTTGTCACTATCAGCAAATCTGTACAGAAAATTTAACTGAAAGCCATGACTATTTCAGAACTTGATGTTTTTCTGTTTCACTTTAAGGTGTGACGTAAATGATCGGGTCATAGAGCTTTGGTAACTTCAGGCGGCTGACACTGAAAAATTTGCATGGAAAAATGACCCGTCTCCTCCGCAGCCAATTTGGTTCCGCTCCATCGAAATCAAGCTGGTCACGGAGGAGACTACCCTCCTTTGTGTTTGTTCATTTGTGTATGGAGCGCCCTTTTGGAGTCCGGAATGACTTAGGCTACGCTCTCAGCTAGAGTCCGACGCTGCATTGCACTAGAAATACCTTTTCTGTGAAATCGCTATAGAGCCAACCAGGAGCACGTATTCGTTTTGAAAATATAGCATTAAAATTAGTATCACCCTTGTGGCCCCGTGCAGTGGAAAACCTTAATTCTTTCATTAAAAGGAAATGAAAATTAAAAAAAAATGAATCTACTTGTGCACCAATAAAATTGGCACAGCAATTTGTCTCAAATATGAATGAATTTTAAGAAACATACGGGGTATGATGAACATTGACCTGACGCCATGATAGTAGGATCTATTAGTCGTTTTATATACAATGTATATAAGGTATTGTCATAATACCAATATTTGTCATTATATATAATGAGTAATATCTAGCAACGTAAATGTGCAGTTCATATGCACAAACGAATACTGATCTTTATGATATTCAGGTTTTTGTTCATCACAAATAACATGTCACATAGGAGGTCATACGTGTTGACCTTCATCTATTGTATTTGTTCATCTGTGTATGGAGAGGATAAGCGCCATTAAACGCCATTAAAACTCCATCAGTATTAGGGCGTAGTTCAGTGAACTCACCGGATTGCTATTCCAAGTACTTTGATAATACAGATAATATGTATTAATGGGTCGAGGCGATTGCATTGAAAAACCTAATAAATTATTCATAACAGTTACGTAATCAATCGATAGTGCGGACACTTTTCATTTGCAAACCACCAAAATTCGTGATCTTTTAGCGTTGGAAAAGAAACCACGTGAATAGAGTGCCCTCTCAAGAATATCAACTCTCTGGTAACTTGTAGCGCCCTCCGTCTTTATTCAGAGATGGTTGCTTGACCCTTATATGGTTGGCCTCCGTAACTCCTCAAACTATCGAGGCTCCCTATTCAAAAATTTCAGTCTTTGTCCAGCCTTCAACGTGATGGTCCAGTGACTCAATATCAATGTGTTTGGAGACCTCGGACGAAGTTGTGCTTGGAATTCTGTGTTCAAGATACCCGGTCTTGGGAGAATATTCAATCTCTTCGATGTATGATTCTTGACAGGTTCCTCTTGTGCTCTACCCCTGGCATGGAATCAATTACATCGGACCTAAATTTTCTGAGGCTTTCTCAGAGACACCCCCACATAAAAATATTTTTGGTCGGCCTAGGAGTTATCCATGTTCCATATGCTATGAAGGCCTAGATTAAAAATGTTTTTAGCCTTTCATTTGCACTGAGCACGACGAGTGTGGAACATACCCATTTGTCCTAGTCCAAGATTTGGATTAAGCACTAATGTCTTCCTTTCTCTTGACCCAAAGGCTGACAGTAAAAGTGTTAACTTGATTGTTGGGATCGCGTGGCCATGGCGTAGATTTCTTTTTTGGGGGGGGGGGGGATTTTCTTGAAGTATAGTGAATTCCGACACCTCTTGTCGACATAATAAGTTAATGGTACAAATGCGCGCGAAGCGCGTGAAAAATTTGTCATTTTGAAGCTAAACTGTTATATGGTGCCAAATGGGATCATTCGCGTGAAGCGCGAAAAACAATTTGGCCAAATATGAGGTTAATTTGGTCAGCAACCCACATATAGATGTCAAAATGGGGGATATTGGGGCTTTACCCCCCCCCGATCTACGCATATGGGAGTGGCCTTCTTTTCCTTGTTCTCTGTCTTCAAATCTGTTTCTCACTTCTCTTCCCCGGCCAGCATGCTTATATAAGCTTATATAGGCTTGCTTGAGCATTATGTTTGAGGGGTTTGAGCCTGGTCCCATCAGGACCCAAGCGTGTCTTCACACGGAGCGACCGTTTAAACAAACAAAGAAACAAAAAAAACAGTCATATCCCAGCAAACATTGTAATATTGGCCCAGTAATGGCTTAAACCGGTCTACTTCTGGCAATACCGGACACGGCTGACGGTATAACGCCAGTACAAATCCGATACTGGTTAATGTTTGGCCGCCGTTTTCTTACCAGGATAAGCTGTGCCGTACTTGGTCCGTTATTGGGCCAAATGAAGACTACCTGAATATGGCATCCAGCCGGGATGTACATACTGGCCCAGTTGCGGCAGAAACTTGTTGGCCGGGCTTGTAGGCCCCGAGTACCGGCCCTGTATTGGCCTAATGTTGCATTAATGTGGGCGTGGTTTTGAAACCCTGACATTTTTTACTATCAAAATACAATATTTGATCATTATCATCTTCATTTTGAAGGGCCGCGTGTTATTATTATTATTATAAAGAAGAGGCAGCGAGTTTACGCTTGTTCCGAATATTTCATTTACTGCCTTGTAAAGAATCTACGTGAGCAAGGCATAATATTATTGTTTTCTAATGACACCATAGAATATATATTTTATTTATCAATGGCTCAGTTTTGTGAGCTTAGTTTGTTATCGAACTTTAATACTTTGCACATCAGGTAATACCAATTCAATTGTGCTGAGTGCAAGTAAGTTTCCTTTTCAAAGGAAATATCTGGTTGAACAGGTGAAACTGACCAATAATGCCTGAACCGGGTAAAAGAGGAATAGAAGAACACTACACAGCTAGACGTGGACCAAAAAAATAAAATAAAATACGGTTTCATAATGGGAATATATTGGCAATATTATATTGGCCCAGTACAGTATTGTACAAATTGGACCTGTACTGGGCCCATTTCAACCCATTTTGGTCCAGTGTTGGCAATATCTATTGGGCCAGTCGAATGCCCGTGTGCACGACCGTACCGAACCAATACAGGCTGCCATTCTTGGTCCATTATAGCAGCTTTTATAGAGCCAGTATCGGGCCGATTGTATAATGTTTGCTGGGATCATCATCAGCTATGTTTATGACCTCTTGTTGCAGAGAGTTGGTTGGAATGGGTGATCAGCTGATCATTTGGTGGCGTGCACCCTTAATTTCAACTTCACTGCACAGAGAGCTCGTAACCCAATTAAAATTGTGCGCAATCGTGCTTCACTCAGTACTATGTAGTTGCACTTGTCTTGTGTAGGTGCATATTTAATTCAAAAGCCGCATCCAATCAGATCCAATCTGACACTGCCGCCACACTGTACTTTATAGTTTACGGTAGTACATGTAGGCCTACTCCCGGCAATCATCAGTTGGCCAAGTTACTTGTCCGAGGTGCTCTGACGATAACACTCCGATCGCCAGGCAATCTACGTTTATACGTGAAGTAGGAGCTAGTAGGCCAGTGGGACAACGAAACCGCTACGTGAACGAGCTATTGGCCAAGCAGGTAAGCTTATTAAATTCATGAATTTAATATGATCATAACTATCGTACGTTACAACGCACACCGACATCGCCCGGTTAATAATTACATTATACAGCAGAGACACTGAAATGAATACCCGGGATCGATACACGTGAATGTGCTATGTACGATTTGATATTCAGACGATAAATCTTTGGATACCGGGTCCGGGGTAGAAAATGATGAATATCTCCCCTAATTGATTTAGTCTAAAGAAGCCAGATTTTGTTCCTTTCACTTGAATATACGTGTTCAATGGATATGATATTCGTTAACCGCGTCTTGAGAAAGAACCATTGCGTCTTGAACTCAAAAACTGACAAAAATATTATGATTTTATATTTGCCGAACTATACTATAGTGCAGCGTAGGCTAGCTGCACTAATGCCGTACTATTACGCTGACTTTTTTGTATTCGGCGAGGAGGATGATTTCGACCTCCTGGTTTGTTTACAAACAGAGAGGTAGACAAAAGACCGTTCCGCTTGTCCAAACACTCAAGTATCAGAAGGATGGTCCATAATAGCGTGATGCACGTAACATGAATAGGGATTAAAAAGCTGTCACATAGAACCATGTGCTTCTATTGTCCAATTTGCCATCAAGATTTCATATGGAAACAGTTCAGACCCAGAACAGGATCATATCAGAAATTAATATTTTGTTCTGGGTCTGATTATTCAGACTATAGCTGCACTAACTTGTGCAAGCAGTCTAAAAGCATATGACCATTGACCTCATCAATGGTGTATACATGCTCACTCACACACAGAGAGGTCAATTACCAGGCTATTGTCAGTAGCCTTAGTCGGACATGAGTGTACACATGTGGTGCCACAGTGATTCCTGTGCGGTTTTCTACCTAACAAAATCACACAACATGGCAGCGCCCAGTACAAAGAAAAACGCCCTCTCAAATCTATTATGTCACTTTACAATGATGTCACTTTACAATGACGTAGATCCCTCTTTTACAGTAGTAGCACCACAAATTTAAAAATCCCTTCTTTTCATCGGGAGCACCGCACAGTTTCTACACGCACTCTCTATTCTTATTACTTTTCTACCCAACAAAATCGCACAAAGAAAACGCCCTCTCAAATTTAGAAAAAATTCAAATCCCTTCTTTTCATTAGCAGCACTGCACTTATAAAATAATTGTCTGTGCGGTTTTGAAGAAATCGCAAACCGCACAAGATGGCGGCGCCCAGTGTAAATTAAACACCCTCTTATTTCTGAAACATGCCAATTAAAATGCCCTTCTCCATTTTTGTTGTTGAAAATCCCTTCTTTTCATTGGCAGCACCACAGTTATAAAATGGCGACGCCGGTACAAAGAAAACACCCTCTCTAATCTATTATGTCAAACTTTACAATAACGGAACAGCTGATTTTCGGCCAAAATTCTTTAAAATGTAAAATAAAATACAAAATAAAATCAACTTCTGCCCTGAGACTAGTATACCTGAACTAGTCTCAGCTTCTGCCATTTTGCTCCAGCATACGTGCAGTATAAATCAAATGTGTGCGGGGACATGAGACAAATCTCTTTTTTGTGGCCTCATATCCATGCAATTACTTCTAAAACAATTCTTTTTGCTGATTAATAATAATATCTTTTCTTTCTCTTTTCAGAGCTATGAAGAATAGACTCCAATTTCAGCATTTACGTGGCAGGACATATCAAGTACAGCTTGAGTCAAATTATGCAAACAGTTTTCAACCATACAGATGTATCTACTGCAGACGATTTTACAGTAATTTGACATATTATGTGAAACATGTGATAAGACATAGAGCAAAATTAAACAGGTACTGGTACAGAGCACAGACTATACATAAAAGGATTTGTACAGTGAAACCATACCAATGTAAATATTGCAACAGGAGTTTCTCCTACCCATGTACACAGATTATACATGAAAGGATTCACACCAAAGAGAAGCCATACCAATGTAAATATTGTGAAAAGAGTTTCTCAACTTCAAGTCAAAGGACTGTACATGAAAGGAGTCACACCAAAGAGAAACCATACCAATGTAAATATTGTGAAAAGAGTTTCTCAACTTCAAGTAACAAGACTGTACATGAAAGGAGTCACACCAAAGAGAAGCCATACCAATGTAAATATTGTGAAAAGAGTTTCTCAACTTCAAGTCACAAGACTGTACATGAAAGGAGTCACACCAAAGAAAAGCCATACCAATGTAACTATTGTGAAAAGAGTTTCTCACAGTCCGGAGTCAAGACTGAACTTGAAAGGATCCATACCAAAGAGAAGCCATACCAATGTAAATATTGTGAGAAGAGTTTCTTACAGGCCGGAGACAAGACTGTACATGAAAGGATTCACACCAAAGAGAAGCCATACCAATGTAAATATTGTGAAAAGAGTTTCTCAACTTCAAGTCAAAGGACTGTACATGAAAGGAGTCACACCAAAGAGAAACCATACCAATGTAAATATTGTGAAAAGAGTTTCTCAACTTCAAGTAACAAGACTGTACATGAAAGGAGTCACACCAAAGAGAAGCCATACCAATGTAAATATTGTGAAAAGAGTTTCTCAACTTCAAGTCACAAGACTGTACATGAAAGGAGTCACACCAAAGAGAGACCATACCAATGTAAATACTGTGAAAAGAGTTTCTCGCATGCAAGTCGCAAGACTTCACATGAAAGGATTCACACCAAAGAGAAACCATACCAATGTAAATATTGTGAGAAGAGTTTCTTACAGGCCGGAGACAAGACTATACATGAGAGGATCCATACCAAAGAGAAGCTATACCAGTGTAAATATTGTGAAAAGAGTTTCTCACGTTCAAGTAGCCAGATTACACATGAAAGGATTCACACTAAAGAGAAACCATACCAATGTAAATATTGTGAAAAGAGTTTCACACAGGCAGTTCACAAGACTGTGCATGAAAGGATTCACACCAAAGAGAAACCATACCAATGTAACTATTGTGAAAAGAGTTTCTCTCAGGCCGGAGACAAGACTATACATGAGAGGATCCATACCAAAGAGAAGCTATACCAGTGTAAATATTGTGAAAAGAGTTTCTCACGTTCAAGTAGCCAGATTACACATGAAAGGATTCACACTAAAGAGAAACCATACCAATGTAAATATTGTGAAAAGAGTTTCTCAACTTCAAGTCAAAAGACTGTACATGAACGGGTTCACACCAAAGAGAAACCATACCAATGTAACTATTGTGAAAAGAGTTTCTCACGTGCAAATATCCAGATTGTACATGAAAGGATTCACACCAAAGAGAAGCCCTACCAATGTAAATATTGCGAAAAGAGTTTCTCAACTTCAAGTCAAAAGACTGTACATGAAAGGATTCACACCAAAGAGAAACCATACCAATGTAACTATTGTGAAAAGAGTTTCTCACGGGCCGGAGACAAGACTGTACATGAAAGGATCCATACCAAAGAGAAGCCATACCAGTGTAAATATTGTGAAAAGAGTTTCTCACGTGCAAGTAGCCAGATTACACATGAAAGGATTCACACTAAAGAGAAACCATACCAATGTAAATATTGTGAACAGAGTTTCTCAACTTCAAGTCACAAGACTACGCATGAAAGGATTCACTCCAAAGAGAGACCATACCAATGTCACTAAATTGTGAAAAGAGTTTCTTACAAACAAGTAGTAAGACTAAACGTGAAAGGATCCATACCAAAGAAACTATACAAATGTAAATATTGTGAAAAGAATTCCTTACAGGCTGGAGGCAAGACTACGCATGAAAGGATCCATACAAAAGAGAAGCCATATCAATGTAAATATTGTGAAAAGACTTTCTAACAGGCATGTCACAAGAATAGACATGAAAGGACTCACACCAAAGAGAAGCCATACCAGTGTAAATATTGTGAAAAGAGTTTCTCACGTGCAAGTAGCCAGATTGCACATGAAAGGATTCACACTAAAGAGAAACCATACCAATGTAAATATTGTGAAAAGAGTTTCTCAACTTCAAGTCACAAGACTATACATGAAATAGGGATGACCATCATAATTTCATGTTGCCCCTTTTGCTACAAAAGATTGTTTTCTGGAAAGAACTCATCAACAGAAGTATTTTGGTGGTTAAATGGTCAAAATCGGTCAAAAACTTTTCGAATTATGAATTTTCAAAGTTTCCCATTCTGACCGGTCATTGGAACGAAATAAATTGACAAAGTCTAAATATAGCAATGTGAGCAAAATTGGTATAAGCATATATTTACCTTTTTTATTTCTTTATTTTAATATATATGCAAACATGAAACAAGCATATTGTGAAAGTATCAAAGGGTTTCTTATGAAATGGCACTTTACTAGTCAATAGCATTAAGTATTTCTTCAAACCGAGGCACTGAAATCATGCTTTTAGAAAACATTTGCCAAAAATCATCCATAATGGCCAAAGTGGCACAAAATCAAAAGTCCAGGTGAACTTTTTTTCTACAACAATATACACTACACATAAGAAAAATACTAATGTACTACAAGGGATTTTCAACATAGGAATCCAAACAATCAAGTACCAACATGCACAGCTTTATCCTGATATCACTTCTGGGGTTTTAACAAAATGTTTAACCTCTATTGTGATTGGCAGCAGCATAAGGTATCTCTTTGATAGCTGATAATGCCCAGCCATTCAGCAAGTGGCTAATAACAGACCTTGATAGGCTTGAATGAATACTGTCATGTGCTACAAAACCATCACATCCAGGGCCTGGTCACTCCATATGCTACAGAGAGCACAGTACTTTAACAATGGAGTGAAAGACTCATTATTGATTAGGCGCGTATTTTAAAAGTACAGCTCCTGTGCGTGTATAGCAGCAAGTCAGTGCAGATGGTATAAATCATGAAATATAAGAAAATGTTTAGGGTTGAGATCAGGTGAATAATACAACAAATGAGCATGAAACTTCACATTTATGTTCAGAAAGGTGTCTATTTAACATGATTCGAAAGGTGTTTGGAAATTCCAAAGGGAAGCTGGTGATTTAATTTTTAACTCGAGATCTACTTGTCCGTTTTTTTCCTTTTTACAGAGGGTATGATAGAGGTAATAACAACAACTCTGCCAAATTACAGCTCAGTAGGTCAAGGTGTTCACCTGATCTTTTCATCTGAATATTTTGTGCCATTCTGAGCAGTGCTGCACTGGGCCACTGGCAATTAAGCGCACTGTGGCGATTGACCAATTTTGACTCACACTTACAGAAAAACCAAATAAGTTATGATGCTGTAATTTGCAGGATAGTTACAAAACATAATTGGCATTAACATCTCCAATTTTTACAGAAAAATTATGAAAAATAAAAGAATGAGCTCAATTTAGAAATGTCTGTGCAAGCAGTGCACAGTTGAGCTCCCTGCATGTCTATGGGAGTGTTCTAATCAAGTTGATGGTTCATTGGTCATCCCTACATGAAAGGATTCACATCAAAGAGACACCATACCAATGTAAATATTGTGAAAAGACTTTCTCACAGGCAGGTCACAAGAATAGACATGAAAGGATTCACGCAAAAGAGAAACCATACCAGTGTAAATTTCTGAGTTTCTCAGAATCAGTTCAAGACTGTACATGAATGGATTCACACTAAAGAGAACCCTTAAATACCAATGTATATACTGTGAAAAGACTTCCTGAAATGCAGGTATCCCAAAACTACAAAGGATTCACACATTTACACTGCTCCTTTGGAAAATAAAAAATTTCTGGATGAAAATGTAACCCTTTTTTGATTTCCCCTCCAAATGAGAATTACTTCACACTGATGGATTCTACCCCCCCCCCCCTTTGCATTTCCCAGTGTGCCTCTTGCCATAATTATTATGATACATACCTGTTAGTGTGTGGAGTAGGTGGTATATAATGAGAGCTCGAGCTCATTTTGAAAATGACATAAAATCATAGAGATTTTATGTGTATTTCATCCACATAAACTTGTGACAAAAATCGATAGAGATTTTGCGCATTCATTGCAACATGACGCACACGCTCAAAATAAAGATATCTACAAACAAAATAAAGAGCCAGTTGACATCACAAAAATAAAGAGATGTCAACCAAAAGAGATGCCTACAAATTCTGAATCGGTGGAAATTGATTTTTTTTTTATGAAGACTGGTATATCTGATAATAAAGAGATGCCTACAGTTAAGGAGCTGCATTCCATTGCCAAAAACGCTGGTCTGTGTGGATACTACAGCTTGAAAAAAGCGGATCTGCAAAAACGTTTGGAAGAAAATCGACTGCTCAACCACTGTGCAGGGGCGTAGCAAGCGGTGGGACAGGGTGGACGAAGTCCGTGGGCCCCAAGCACAAAAGCAAAAAATAAATAAGGGCTGATAATGGAGAGCAGGGCCGGATTTACCATTGGGCCAGATGGGACCGGGTCCAGGGCCCTAAAAAATAATTGCCCTATGCATTTTTCTTTTAATCCCCAATAACAGGATGTTTTGGCTAAAATAGGCCAAAATTGGAAAATTTTCTGTGCCTTACACGCATTCAAATAGCAAAAATTCATGTTGATCTGGGGCTAAAATAGTCTGAAATTGGCAAATGTCCTAGTATCCGAACAAAAATATATTAGCCCCCCCCCCCCATAAAAAAAAACATTTTCAAAGCTGCATTTCGTTGAAAACCTCATCGAAATTGAACAACCAGTTCTAAAGATATGGGCAATTAAAGATTTCCTAAAACAACCGAAAACAAAGAAAAATATTTTCTTTCCGAAATCTTAAGGGCTGGGGTATGAATGTTTGGACAGTATTTATTGTGGGACATTAGAGCACATCAGACATATCGAATTACATTCTGAATACGAAGAATGGCCTTCTGATATCAAATAATTTTGATTTTTGAAATTCGCAATGTAATACACATTTTATGGCAAATGATTAAAAATTGATATTTTGATATTTAACAGTACTCGAAGTAAAATTTCTAAATCTGATGATTTATACTTATATGTAGGTGAGATGAAAAGCCGACGATCAATTGAAACTTTTGACTTTTCGTATTGAAGATATGGATTTTTTTTTCCAAAACACCAAAAAAAAATTAGGTCTTTTTGAGGAAAAAATCCATATCTTCAATATAAAAGGTCAAAATTTTCAATTGATCGTCGGCTTTTCCTCCCAGCTACATACACTTTAAGAATAATTATATCATTAGATTTATAAAATTTACTTCGAGGACTGTTATATATCAAAAATTTGAAAATATCAAATTTTGATAATTTGTCATAAAATTTGTATTATATCGTGAATTTCAAAAAATGAAAATTATTTGATATCAGAAAGACCTGCTTCGTATTCAGAATGCAATTTGATACGTCTGAGGTGCTCTCATGTCCCACAAAAATACTGTCGAAACGCCATAAACGCTCATTCTAGATCCCTTAAAAGGGCATTTCGTGATCCACAGCCTCATCCCCCCCACTTTTCTAAAAAAAAGTTGAGATTTTTATGTTACTGGAATACTCTGGCTACATAATGTTTATGTACAAAATATTTCTTGCAGATTAATTCGTTTAGCAAAGATATCGCGAAATTTGAATTTCGTTCTGGTGCACCAGAACGAAATTACAACGCATTGTCTATGGAGCAGTGTAATACACATAATCATGCATAACTCGCAAACGCAAAATCGGAATCAACTGAAATTTTGGGAAAATGCTTTTTCGTGGATATGTACTGCAAAGCTTTTTGAATTTTGTGACTACAATCATGCTGTCCCTCAAATTGCACAACTATTCAAATGTGACTTTCATTTGGCAATTAGAACTAACTAAAGGATTACGATTTAGCTACGTTTCATTTGGCAAAATAGGATAATAATATTGTTTAATAAAGAGGAGGTAATCCAAATATTGGTACTTACAAAATGCCAAAATGTAGACCTATGGCCCATATATTTAAATATGAATTAGCTTCAAAAATAGGTGATTATTTAACATAACAGCTTTGAATTGTCCAAAAGTAATAAAATTCAAAATCACTGATTAAACAAACAATTGATTTAAACCGCGATTTACTACAACCATAATAGTCGCTGTATGATGTGAACCTGGAATTTTTGGGTGCAATATTTTGCTGTTTACGATTCTCTGTCATGTCCTGACGTGGAATGTAGTGAGCAGTGGCGTTACCAGGGGCAAAGGGGGAACATACCCCTCCCTCCGCCCTCGAGAAGTCTTGCCCACCCCCACCCCCTAACGTTTTAAACATTAAAATATTGAAATATATTTTTATGTCTTTTTGTACTTTTTTAACAATTTTCGTTCACCCCCCCTGTTGTCTTTCCCCCTTGCCCCCCGACCCCGTAAGAAAAAGTCCTGGCTACACTACTTTAATTGAGCAATTTACAATATGACCATAAGGGGTCGGCCTTTAGAGTCGGCCGGTCAGGTGTTTTGTTAAATTGCCCTAAAATTTCACCAACATCTGACAAATCTGAAAAAAAAAATTGCAAACATATTTTGTAAAAAAAAAATTAAAAAAATTTGTCGCCTAAGTGATTTAAAATGACACAAAGTTCCTAACCATACCGTACCTATATTGTTTCCAACCCCGACTATAATACAAGATTAATAATGCCTAAGCATAGTGGTACTACCTACGATCAAATTGAAATTTCAGGCAGTGTATAGTGTTACGTCATTTTCTATTTGTAATAGGCTTGTATTTAATTGGTGAGTTTTTGCTATCTACTGAAGACAGCTCTGATGAAATTGATATTAGAATCGTTTTGGTGGTGATATCTATATGAAGACGCAGATATTCTTCAAATGTGAATAATTTCAAGCATTCTTAAAAAAAGCAGACGTTGAAACAAAATAAAATGAAAATGAAATCTTATTTAAAAGATCAGTTAGACTAAGTTTGTTTGTTTTTTATAATTTTTTTTAGTGTTATTTATTTGCTAAGATACCAAATCAGGTAGTTGTTACTATTTCACAAGAGGGCGACATTTTGAATCATCGCGAAAATTCTCAGAGACGACGCACAGTGTCATCGCCCCGATATCTTCATGGCAGAAATCGCCATGGTAGGTTGAATCCACCGCCACGCATGGCCATTTTGTATCGACCTGTTTAATAGTTTTGAGTCGCATAATGAGCCGAAGGACATCTGACTAAGGCTACTGACAATAGCCCCGATTAGGCCGGTGACTGACCTCGCTGTGTGTGAGTCGAGCGGGTACGCCATAGGTCATATGCTTTTAGACTACCTCCACGATTGGCCTATACACTGCCGCGCTATATAATTCGGCACATATAGCCTAAATCAGAATTATTGTCAGTTTTTGACTCAAGACGCAAGCTTCTTTCTCAAGACGCAAGCTAACGACTATCATATCTGTTCAAAATATACGAGGGGCAGTCAGTATGTTTTAAGAGTTGACTCGTGACGTCATTTGTGGATCGTTTTCATGGCATTTCTCAATGATTTCATAAACACTGTACCTTTGTCTTTCAAACAACACATGTAAAAATTCTATCACACACATGATTACGTAACAGCATTAGCATAAAATCAATGGTCTAGAGTCACCTGGTGAAATTGAGGCGTTTTTGTTAAGTGAGGTATTGTTGTATTTTCTATATTTTCTCGGGAATTAAAGAATGGAGAATGCTGCCTTTTGGAACAGTAATAGAACACAAACTACCAGTTCATTAAACTATGTTTGTTGAGCTGTAAATGTTTTAGTTTATTTAAAATGCATGGTCAAATATGTCTTATTTTTGACAAAAACAAGGCTTTTCTTTCTTTAAAAATCTTGATATTGCCAAAAATAGCAAACGTGGAAATTTAAATTGTTTTGCCAGTTCTGTTGACTAATCTCCAAACATTTAAACGAGAGTCTCCCTAGAAAATATTTGAATCCGTGATTAAAATATAACTGTTATTGTACCATTGTTACATTTATACAAAAAGTAGTGGTATAAAGAGAGAGCCATCGTTTGAATGAGAAATTTATTTTAAAACTTTTCTGTTCATTTCAGGTTGAGATCATCCATAAAAATTCATATGAATATTTAAATTACAATTTTCATAGCATTTTGTAATAATTTAGGCCCTATTTACATGGAATTTAGCCATTTTCGTGCATTTCCACCATGTTGTATCGGTCATCCCACCTGCGCATGCGCAGATTGTTGTTTCATTTGCACCAGTTATCATCGCACTAAGTACCAGCTCTCACACGTGACCAGTCATTATATTTTAGTCTGTTTCATTTTGGAGATAATTAATGTCATTTGTAATAACTGCTTTTTCATTTTCGCCATTTTTGCAGAATAATTTTGCTTCCATTCAAGCCCTAAGGTTGTTGAAGTTTCCAGACGTCCCATTTCCACAAAACTTTAATGGCAAGTCTCATATTTTACCAAATGCAAACGGAGGACCTAGTGTTTATTCATGCCCAAAACTAGCCATGTACTTCTGCTGTTTTCGGACATTGTAAACACATGTTTTTTCTGTAATTTAAAAGGCCCGCCTTTTTGCGTGATTTGGCAGTGTCCCTAGTATATTGATTTTATGCTAATGCTGTTACGTAATCATATGTATGATATAATTTTTTACATGTGTTGTTTGAAAGACAAAGGTACAGTGTTTATGTAATCATTGAGAAATGCCATGAAAACAATCTACATATGATGTCACGAGTCAACTCTTAAAACATACTGACTGCCCCTCGTATATTCAAGTGCAAGGAACCATATCTGGTTTCTTTATACGAAATCATTTACGGGAGATATTCATCATTTTCTACCCCGGTATCCAAAGAATTTCGTCTCATATCAAACTCATGCATAGTACATTCACGTGTATCGATCCCGGGTGTTGATTTTAGTATCTCTGCTGACAAAGTACCGTAATTATTAGCCATGTCGGTGTGCGA
This sequence comes from Amphiura filiformis, assembly GCF_039555335.1. Lineage (NCBI taxonomy): Eukaryota > Metazoa > Echinodermata > Ophiuroidea > Amphilepidida > Amphiuridae > Amphiura > Amphiura filiformis. The sequence goes on along the minus strand of NC_092629.1, from coordinate 43,683,843 downwards.
CGAGCTCGCTAGAATTGTCACAATCATTAAATTTTCCAGGTCAGTGGTGAACGCCGTGCATTCTCTGATTTCAGTCAATTGCATTTGTCAGCCGTGTAATTGAATGGGATTATTTTGAAATTTTTAAAACGCTTAAAATATCACAAACAAGTAGGCCTATGTTACTAAATAATATAAATACAAGGGGCTAAAACCGTTGGGGTTCGATAATGAACCCCACAAAACCTTCAAATTAATTAAATAGGGGCCTACAGTAAAATTTGATCAGGCCTACTGGGTGAGAATCGCTGTGACGGTTTTAAATCCGCCGTGTTGGTTAGGCTCCGATCACTCAGTGTGCAAATTGAACGACGCGTACCAGTGATCACGGGCTGCGAAATTCGGTCCCGATTTACTTCCGTGTTCCGATTGTGTGGAAAGTGCCATACGGCTGAGCAGTTTTGCCGTCTCTCTCTATCATGCCACTCGCCGCCGGAAATTTTAGGCCCTTTTTTTACAAAAACACTCTCACGTGTGTAAACCAGTCAAAAAACATGTTTTGGGTTCTGAAAAGTTTGTACGTGTGCAATGTGATATCAAAAAAAAATCAAATTGGTTCATGAAATAGGGCCTATGCAAAACTGATCTTAAAACCGCATCAACAGAATAATGGACAGTGACGTCACTCGGACGTCACTTGAACTTGAATTTAGCAAATCAGCCAAAAATTGCATTTTGTTGTGTGCCCATGATTTTCAAGGTCGTAGTTCATAATCATGGTGACTTTTATGATAGAAACATTTATATCAATATTATTGGTATATTATTGATATACTTTTTATATAAAAAAAATAATTTCGTCATTAACTTTTTTCTTTTTTGGGTCAAAAGTTTACAAAATCACAAAAATAATGCATTTTTAACATGTGTCTTCATAATATTCTCCACAGCAAATTGCGAAGTTCATACGTGATTTACTTTCAAAGTTATCGCTATTTCAATAATGACATTTTTGGTGTAGGCCTAACATTAAAAATATTAAAAATCAGTCATTTTCAACCCAAGTCACCGTTCAGAAATGACAAGGTCGCACGAAAATCTTTTTTTATATGGCCTCTGTACTCTCTTCAATTGTCTGATTGAATATTCAATCAAAAGGATCTATTTTTCAATATTTTGCCATTGGGGACAAATCGTTTTTGACTATATTGTTCTGTTGAACAGTTTAATTTTCAATCATTTTTTATTTAAATCAAAATGAGTGATTCTCACTCTTTTAGCGATTAAAGTATATGAGGAATCTTTTTCGATTGAATACACAGTAGAAAGGATTGATTTTCATTGTTTTTCGCGACCAATACCTCCCTTTTTCTGGCTCTATACCCCAAGTGGCACACCGTACCAAAATAAAAATTCCTTTAAAAAAGGAATGTGGCGCCCAATGTGAGCTGGGCGGGATATGGTGAATTCCATGGTGATTAGATTTGGTATTATAATGATTTTTTTAGGGAAGAGTAGAAGATGATCAAATACGAGAGAAATGCTTCATGGAATGAAGCTTTCGTGTCAATTTGCGATTACGTGGGGTCGGAGTTCTGTTTTGGGAGCCTATTGTAGTGAGGATATTGCTTTGGATATTGAATATTGTTGAATTTCGTTATGCAGGGCCTAGGGTATATGATGGATAACTAGAAGACACAAATAAGTAAGCTTCCCCTAGTCATCTATACACTCATTCTTGTCACACGACGAATTTCGACAAAGTCATGTAAACGTAATTTCGTTTTTCACCCGACCTCCGTCCAGAAACAATCCTGAAATGTTGAAAACTTGGGGTCGGCGCACTCATGCCAGTTTATCCTAAGGTATACTCTGTGTCTTTTGTAGCCAACCATGTGGCTAAGAGAGGCTAGGAAATACTTAAACTAATACAAAACAATCATACCCTCCTTTCATATCAAACAATACCAAGAAATTGACAGGCCTGTTAAATCAAGGGTAAGATCGATCGTTATTCTTCATGAAACGGGCACAGCCCATTTTTATGTTATTAATTCTGCTAAAAATTAATTAATAAATAACAAAATTACGTCATAGAACTCTATTTTAAACAGACAAAATAGCCAGTGGGGTTTCTATCACTTAACCTTGCTAGGAACCCTTCCCAGCAGTTAGGCATTACAATGAATATTATTTTTGCAAATACACTTCTGACCTTCAACACAGTCATGTCTTCCGAATTTATTCCTTTCTCTGCTGACCAGAACTGATTTTCGTTAATTAATGTTTTTTATCAGAGATAGTCACCACAAAGATACTGAGCTTCTAATATCTTTGGTCACAATCAGTTAGCAGTCGATTCAAGCACATAAAGTCATAAACCAATTAGTGATTTCATGATTGGTCAGTGGTTGTGTTGGTCAACTATAATTAATTGGTGTTGGTTTAAGGATTAGGTGCACCGCGTGCAATCACTATGGACCACAATGGCCTCATTCCAGTGGCATATTATCAATAACCTCAATTAAACAATCATAGTGCAAAATTTGACCTTAAGTTGCAAAGTATGAGTTTTGTACTCACATTTTCAAAGGTCATTCAATGAATGCACAAATGTATTGGGGTTAAAGAACTGTGCCCTGATAGATGAGCATGTTGTAGATTCTTCACACTGTAAACAACTAGTTCATGTGCAAACATGTTCAAAACATACATAATTAGAATGGTCAAATGTCACCGTCTATCGGGTTCTAAGAGGCGGTAAACTGGTTTAAACCATACAAAGGTCACGGGTTATTTGGTGTTTTATAAGTCCATTAATTTTGTATTTTAAACAAAGAATATACACACATCATTTTATCCCGTGCATATCAGAAAACAATAATAAAATAAAATCCTAGCATATTGTGGTTTTATTTCTGAGCTGGGCATAATTTTAGCAAAACAATTAAGGAGTAAATCTAGCAAGAGTGAAATTAGAAGCTTTTCACAAAGTACATGCCTATATGTGGCCCCTCCGTAGAGGGAGCCACAAAAAAGGAGTGCCAGGGGTCCGTATTCCTTGGAGTCGGAAAGGATAAAATCGCCAATTTTTCCTGTCTAAGATGAGGGGAGAGATACTGGATCCACACACAAGTGCTACCGGTACTATACCGGTGATATCATTTTATTCTGAACGAGTTCATATTTTAGAATCATGTTAGCACCGTATATCAAATCCATTTCAGGGCAGTAGTATTACGACATTTTCTATTGTTTTATAGACCCAGTAGCTTTATGTTGAATTGATGTGTTTTTCGATATCAATGAAATTTTTCTTTGACACCATAATGAACCATAAATCTATGAAAATATGGCAGTTAATATAACGATGTAAATCATAATTTCCGCGGTATAGGCCTATCCGATGCCGGGATTCCGGATACGATGTCTATAATTAATAACTCCTGCTTGTCCCGTAACCATGGTAACCTCTTAAGTTGAGTCCCCATTACATCATCCTGGTGTGGATTAGGCCTAATGTAGCCTACTCTTTTTTAAATAAGGTCTTTTTTTCAAATCAGAATTGTTGGCATATATCTTTATAGGCCTATATAATGTTTACACATGTCCCAAGTTACACTTAAATGGAATAATGTGAAAAGGACCCAAAATAGGAATAATTGACTTAAGTCTTATAAGGAGTACCACCCCCGGTGGGGAAATTATTTTAATTATATATTCTGTATTTTTTTCACTTTGATTTGACACCAAATGGGGGTCGTACTCTTGGCAGTAAATTTGATATGAAAAGGACCCACAATTATGAATATTGACCCAGGTCTTTTGAGGATTGTCACCTCCGATTGGGAAATTATTTTAATTATATTTTTTACTTTTTTGTCTTTCATTTGTGACACCACTCATGCAGGTCACACCTTCTTAGCATTTCGAGATATGAAAAGGACCCAACATAGGAATGTTGACCCGGGTCTCATGAGTAGTGTGACCTCCGGTGGGGAAATTATTTCTATTATATTCTTTACATTGTTCTCTTTCATTTGACACCACTCGGGGTACATACCTTCTTGGTATTTTAAGATATAAAAAGGACCCATGAATATTGACCCAGGGCTTATTACGAGTGCCACCCCTGTGAAAATATTTTTATTATATTCCTTTTTTCTCTCTCACTCTTTCATTTGGCACCACTTGCGGGTCATACCGGTACCTTAGTGGCATTTTGAGATATACCCATTTTATACCAAAGTAAGGAATTAAGTAAGATACACACATGATATAGGCTGATACCATTTCATGGTTCAGCAAAAAGTTGTTGTTTTATAAATCCTAATCTATACCGTAGACTCCGTCGGGAACTCCGTGTTTTAACGACCAAAATAGCCTGTGGGTTTCTTCTTTAGGTTTCTGCACTTTAAGGGGTTGTTTGGAATGACAGATGAGTCAGGGGTCAAAAACAAAATTTTTACCTTTTTGACCTCAGCACATGTGTATGTATGATCTGCCATACAAAAATTAAAAAAACAATACCTCAAAGTATCATTTTTTAATGTTTTTTGTCATAATCACGCTTTTCTACAAATTTCATCTGTTTGTACCGGGGGCGTGTCTGTTGCCAGGTAGGCCTACATGACAGCATATAGACACACGTTACAACCTTGAATAATAATACAGAATTGTGACGTTATATTCTTCTTAACCTATCTTAGAACTGCCTATTATTTCAATTGTTATACTGTTCTGGTTGGTTTATTGCATATACTGTATAGAAATTATGCAATATGACGTCGAGCATGACAGAGTCATCTTCATTCAAATAAAATTCAGGTACCCGTAAGGTACCACGGAGCAATTCGCACGATAATACAATAAACCAGATGAAAGGTATGAATGGTTGTGGAATCGAATTGCAGACCTGTCCCTCTGTCACCTTAGAACTGCATCTCGTAGGCAATGGTAGGTAATAAACCAACCGGAACGGTATAACAATTGAAATAACAGCATGTCTTGGTCTCAATTCAAGATGTGCAATTTGGACACACCTACTCGTTGGCTGATTTATACTTCAACAGTTCCTCAAAGCTATATCAGAAAAGCCACTATCTCATTGTTCATTGGCCCGCAGTATGCGCTCGCCCCGGGGCACTCAACTTTAGAATTGATGGGTATATGTGCCTACAAGCGTCGCGAAGTAGGCGCATATCAGTACAAAACGTTGGGTTTTTTTTAATAAAAAAAGGGTCATTATGTACAATCAAAATGAAAAAGGGGTCATTGGGTATAATATTTTGAAAACTGAAGGTGCCTGGTCATCGGGTATAGTCGGCTTCAAAAGAGGGGAATATATTGACAGGCACATACCGTCACCTCTAAAGTTGATGCCCCCCGGGTGCTCGCATTATATTTTGTTCATGGCTCGGCTTTTAAAACTCCCACACATCACAATAAGGCTATTGAAACGTGTATAGAATAGCTAATGATAGACCGGTGCCTGCGATTAGTCGCGGACCCGAGCGACAATATAGTAAACACATCGAGTTTATAACACAAGTGACGAAGTCGTGAATTATGGAGGGTTTCATTGAACTTCTACCAGCAAAATATGGAATAATACTAACACAAGACACCAATCGAGATGATGATACCAGCCATAATGGAATGCTTGTATTTGACCTTCTTATGAATCCACTTTCGTGGCGAGAAGTTAAAAAGGTAATGTATATTTCAAGAAATTTGGGTTCAAAAATTCCGTATCAGCTCGTATCATCAATTCCGTAAATATGGCGTATAGAGGCACAACTTGACAATAAACTGAACTATTTAAACGTAAAGGACGCACTGGATACACATAAATTTGTGTTTCCTTGCTGGCAGAATAGTTGCAAAACTCTTTTTTGTCAAAAAAGTTGGACAATTTATGAATTATGATTGGCAAAATAGCGAAAGGAAATAGACTTTTCCAACCATGTAAAACTACACTGGGTTGTTGACATGGTCGACAAACATTAAGGCATATGCATGTTCCTAAAGTAGGAGGTAAGTACTATAATTAATTGTTTAAAGTGCTCAACATACCAGCAAAAAGTCATAGGGTCATCAGAGTACAGGGACTTTGTGAAATACTGGGTACAAAAAAAAAAAAGTGCGTGAGCCGATATGCAACATCAAATATAAAAGCCGATTTACATAATTTCCCATGACCTTACAGAAGTGATCGTGCTCAAATATAAAACTATAGAGTTTGGTCCTTGATATGCACCATCAATTGTGTACTTGTGATCAATATTGCTAGGCAAACAATCACAGCAAACATGCCAAAATCCTCCCATTTCTCCTCCATTTACACACATATAAACCCATCCCTTAAATCATTATTTCAGCTTAAGGACAGAACAATAATAATAGTCCAGTCAATCTAAACAAATTAGTGGTGTCACCCATCACTAATTGCAACAGAATGTTTTTCACTTTTATACATTTTAGAGATGTCCACTGAACATCATACCAAAAATATACTAAAATATACTTGGTGGAAAAGGCGGGAAAAGGTCATACAGGGGTCAAATTTCAAAATTGCTTTAATCTTTTTAAAAACTATACCAAAGCATTCCTCTAGTCTTAAGGATTCAGAAAAAGTATAGTTTGTCATATCTGTGATGTACCATTCTCAAGTTATAAGCAAAAAGGTCAAAGGTCAAATTTTGGGCTCCACGTGGGTCAACTTCGAAAAAATGCTCCGATCTCTTTGAAAATGGTCTCAATGTGTTCGTCCTTTAAAAACGCTCCAAAATAAGAATAGTTTGCCATATCTTGGATGTTTCGTTACCTAGGTAGCAGGGTAAAAGAGGTCATTGACCATTGAACTCTATTGACCCCGACCTAGTTTTCGATGTTACGCATGTAATTAAACAACCTAAACAGTGCAAATATTCTTTAAATGAATTATGTGTGCAAGCCGAACAATTTGAGACCATTTTGGTTAAAATCAGACAATTTTTAGTTTTTTGACCTTTGTTGAACTCAACATTTGACCTTTGACCTTTTTGGTTATAACTCAAGAACCGTACATCATAGATATGGCAAACTATATTTTTTCTGAATCCTTATGACTAGAGGAATAATTTGGTATAGTTTTTAAAATGATTGGAGCGATTTTGAAATTTGACCCCTGTATGACCTTTTCCTGCCAAAAACTACCTTTCCACCAAGTATATTTTAGTATACTTTTTTTATTCTTTTCAGGGACATCTCTGACATTCATAGGAGTGAAAAAAATTCTGTTGCAATTAGTGGTGAATCAAAACCCACTTTGACTGGACTATAATACTTATAGCCTACTAATATTATTTCAGCATTTTGTTTGGGTAAATATTAAAATCTTTCAAAAATGACATACCCAAGATTATTGATTGTTTGACTTTTCTTGTGGGGGTGAGTGTGAGAGTTGTCTGATGTTTGTGTATTGTATTTTTGTTTTGTCTTTGTTTCGTTTTTGTCCGATCAAAAACATAACAAAAAAACCTGCACTAAATAGCTCAATCATCATGATAATTGTATTCACACACTTTTTGATACATTTATTTGATGCTATGTATTGAATACTAATTGACTTTACATTGAAGGGGTCTGGTGGATAATCTGGTGGATAGGCAGGCCATTATTTGTACACATGTTTTTCTCCCACCACCAGATCCAAGTACAGGGAATAAAAATGAAAAAAAAAAAAAAAACTTTCAAAAAATAATTTTTATTAAAAGAAAAATCAGTCGTTCGCTCAGTTCAGTTCAGTTCCTGTTCAGTTCGTTCATGTCATCTCTATTTGCTAAGATACCAATTGGTAGTTATTACCATTACTAAAACAAGAGGGCGACATTTCGAATCACCGCGAAAATTCTGGAAGACGAGCTCGCTGGAATATTCGAGACTGCGAGCTTTCTGGAAAATGACACGAAATTCCCGAAATAGATGCAAAAACTGTATAAAAATCTAGTGCAAAATGCATTCATTCATAATTCGATTCGACAGAAACTGGTTGAGACGAAGCGGAGAAAACTCACCGAACTTGAGAATAAACATAATAGACTACTACACAGCGTGTAGCCACTTTACGTGAACGAAATAAACTTACTGACTTGCGACTGAAATTGTTTGTTTACAAGTTAAGGCTATTGAAACTTGATGTTGAGTTTAGCGTCCCATTTTTTTCAGCTCATAATGCAGGCAACTATTTCATTATTCATTATTCATTATTTTCAAGGTTTCATATCAGCGGCCTTTTACCGATGCTAAATGCGCTTTTGTTCATTTTAATTGGGTATCGCCAGTCGCAATATAATGTCACAAACACACATAAACATTTATAAAAGTATAATAATTTATCTTGCTTTTTGTTTTTCAAGTTTTAAAACAATGTATTCCAAAGTATACCAATCACCAAAAAAAATCATATATTTGGGTCAAGTGAAGTATAGACAACATATTTATGAAGGTTTCCTTCTTAAAAAGCTTCTTTTTAATTTCAATGTAAATTTGTATTGCCAGTTTAGGCCATTTTGACTGACTAACAAATGTGTTAACCGAGGTTTCCCTGTGATACCTACTAAATGACTACGGTATGTGAATGTTGAACTGAAAGACTATAAAGCCTAAAGTAAAGGTGCTTTAATGTGTAAGTATCATTGTTCATTGATGCATGAATTTTGCTTATATCGCTATTCATCTTTGTACGTCTTACATCCCCTGCATAAAACTCTGCTCAATAATGATCAGCGAGTTAATACATGCATTGATGTTAATGATGAATATAGGTTCTACTAGAGTAAAATAGCCATTTTCTCTGTTTTTCTAATTCATTTGGCTTGAAATTAAAACAGTGCATAATTTGATAAGAATCTATTCTTTTTTGCACATTATCATCATTATTGATTGAGTCTGAGATTCAAACTTTGTGTATACATGCGACTGCCAATTAATTGATACTGGAAACCAGTGAGGGAACACTACGTATATAACACTCTGTTCAGATTTTTATGAAATGGACAAACCTACATTGTATATTCATTCATATTTCAACAGAACATAAACAAGTGTTGTTAGGTTCATAAAAACTATCAAATGACAACCTGTGTTGGTTGATGGTAAATACTGTTTAGTAAATCATTCGATGTATAAGTGATAAAAAGCAAAAATGGTGAGACACTAGTTACATTAAATTCTGATCTTTCATACAATTAACAGTTCTTTTTAAAGTAACATTTAAAAACTTGAACCATATACTATTACTAGTATTTACAGAAATTGCAATCTTTAAGATTATCAATGTTTAAATTTTTTCAAATATGGCACTATAAATTGATTTCTTTTGTTTTTTATTTGTCATATACAGGAATCCTAAGAACACCATCTTCGATGCCAAGCGACTGATAGGACGCAAGTTTGATGACCAAACTGTTCAGTCAGACATGAAACACTGGCCATTCAAAGTTGTCAACAGAGGAAGTAAACCAGTCATGCAAGCAGAGTACTTGGGAGAAGAGAAAACTTTTGCACCAGAAGAGATCAGCTCTATGGTATTGACCAAGATGAAAGAGACGGCTGAAGCATATCTTGGAGGAAAAGTCACAGATGCAGTCATCACTGTACCAGCATACTTCAATGATTCACAGAGACAGGCCACCAAGGATGCTGGTGTTATCGCTGGACTCAATGTACTACGTATCATCAATGAACCAACAGCAGCAGCTCTTGCTTATGGACTTGATAAAAAACTGAGAGGTGAGAAGAATGTCCTCATCTTTGACTTGGGAGGTGGCACATTTGATGTGTCAGTGTTGACCATTGATGATGGCATCTTTGAAGTGAAATCTACTGCTGGAGACACCCATCTGGGAGGTGAAGACTTTGATAACAGACTTGTCAATCATTTTGCTACTGAATTCAAAAGAAAGTTCAAGAAGGACATGACCACAAATAAGAGAGCCATGCGTAGACTTCGCACTGCCGCAGAAAGAGCCAAACGCACTCTCTCAAGTACCACACAAGCTAACATTGAAGTAGACTCATTATTTGACGGTATGGATTTCTACACAAGCATCACACGGGCACGATTTGAAGACCTTTGCTCTGATCTCTTCCGACAGTGCTTGCAGCCAGTAGAACGCGCTCTTCTGGATGCAAAATTGGACAAGAACAAGATTGATGAAGTTGTTCTTGTCGGAGGCTCAACTCGCATTCCAAAGGTTCAGAAAATGTTGCAAGATTTCCTGAATGGCAGAGAATTGAACAAGTCCATCAACCCTGATGAAGCAGTAGCGTATGGAGCAGCTGTCCAAGCAGCAATCCTCTCAGGAGATGACAGTGCTGAAGTGAAGGATGTCTTGCTGGTAGATGTGGCCCCATTGTCTCTTGGTATTGAAACAGCTGGTGGTGTCATGACCAAACTTATTGAACGCAACACTCGTATTCCTACCAAGACTTCTCAAGAATTCACCACATACTCGGACAACCAATCAGGAGTGTCCATTCAAGTCTACGAAGGAGAGCGTGCTATGACCAAAGACAACAACAAACTGGGTGTCTTTGAACTGGCTGGTATACCACCAGCACCTCGTGGTGTACCAAAGATCGAAGTCACTTTTGATATTGATGCTAACGGCATAATGAATGTCTCTGCCAAAGATCAGAGCACCGGACGCAGCAATAAGATCACGATCACCAATGATAAAGGTAGACTGTCTAAAGAAGACATTGAGCGTATGGTGAATGAGGCTGAGCAATACAAAGCAGAAGATGATACACACAGAGAAAGAATTGCAGCCAGAAACAGCCTTGAAAGTTATGCATTTGGAGTACAGTCAGCCATTAATGATACCAACGTAGAAGGCAAACTCTCGGACTCTGACAAAGAAACAGTCTTTAATGCTGTCAAGGAAGCCATTTCCTGGTTGGACAATAACTCACTGGCAGATAAAGAGGAGTTTGTGCAGAAATTGGAGGATCTGCAGAAGGTATGCTCTCCAGTCATGAGTAAACTCCATGGTGGGAACACAGGAGGAACTAATGCAGGCAGTCAATCGCAGCAAGGTCCAACAGTAGAAGAAGTGGATTAATTTAATGGACTTTTTATTGTAATTTACATACATGTATGATGTTATGTAAATCCATGGCTAGCTTTCTATTCTCATCTTCTCTGGTATAAAATAAATAACAAACAGTCGAACACAAATATCAAATATTTCAAAAGCATTTAGAGAAAAAAATGATGGATTTACGTTGCCAGTTCAATAATCACTTAAATAACACAACAGAACTAAGTCAGCCATGTTCAAATTTGTTTGTAAAGGATCTGTGTACTTGTACTTTTGTTGTATACATTTGTAAGCAACTATCAACCAAAAATGTATTGTAATATAAATACGAACATAGTGGTCTGTACTAATTTGGTAGATCATTTGCCATTTGCAATCGCAGCTCCATGTCTATGGAATGAACTGCCTATTTATATTAGAACTGCTAAAAATGTATAACTATGTTTAAAAAGTTGTTAAAAACTCATCTTATGTCAGAGACATTCTGTAATTCTTAAGTTATGTTTCTTATTTTACTTCCAGTTTTCTTTATCTTTTGTTCAGTTTTTGTTTTTGCTTTAGTGCCTTGAACACTCTTAATTGAGTGGATATATGCCTTGTCGCTATTATTATTATTATTATTATTATTATTATTATTATTATTATTATTATATTATGTCAATGTAAGCGCAAATGTTGAACTTGTTAATTCTGTAAAATGTTTTTTAAACCCAAATTTTCAATTCTGATATGTTACATGAACAAAAGGAATTAGTCACATGTCGACCCTGGTCAAAAATTAGTTTTACATATGTTTACAAAGAGGACATTTAGAGCTTTCAACAACTGTTGATATGACTTTTCTTTGTGAAGTTACATCAATTTATCAATCGCTGAAAACAATATTAAACAAAAGAATTTTAAAAACACTTTCTTTACCAATATCTCAAAATCAACATTTAAATGAATATCATTTTCCTTGTCTCCAAGGAACAAATTGTAACAATATGAAGTGTGTGAATGACTAAATACATAAATTGATTAAAAAGTTAATAAAAATAATGCTAGCTGGAAAATATGCTCAAATTTGCAATAATGTAGTTTTAAATTATTGAAAACAAAGTTACATTATAAAAGTGCATTCAATTACCTGGTAATAATTAAACTATCAACCTTGTTTTCATATACCCGGTACAGAGCTTTGTTGTTCATGACTTGTAGTTCCGAAAATAAATAAATGAATAAATAAATAAATAACAATCAATAACTTGTTACTTAAACTTGAATAGAGTTGTGGCTCAATTCTTGACCTGAATGTATATTTTAATTCACAGCACTTGATGATTTAATTAGAAATGAATCAAGTAAACTTTTCAATCAGTGACTCAAATTGTAATGACTGAATAACAAGTCTGTTGTGTTCTTATAAAACAGTTTTGGCAATGTTCAGTATATTCTAAAGCATCTTTGGTTCAGTAATTCGGATACATGATGAAGACATACCGGGCCTCAAGTTGTAAATATTGGAGAATATTTGCTAAATGTCTCATTGATTTAATATGAAATAACACAAAAGTTTGTTAATTACCCGGCATCTAAGTATGGTAATGATATGTAACCTCTCAGGATTGTGTAATAAAACTTGAATATTAATTTTGTTAAAAGAATTGCTTTGTTTTTGTTTATTTTCTTGAATACAATAAACCAAACCAGACTTTTGCCCAGGAAAATTACGTATTCAATCTCCCGTTCAGACTTGACCATTGGGAACTTCCCTCTCCCACCCATCCCCTTGCCACTCCAAGATACTGATATAGGACTGCCTGAACCTGAAGATTTATTTTATAGGACTAAATCAAAAGTTTACAATACAAGATTTACGTGCCCGGTACTAAAAATAATGTGGCGGTCAGCATTGAATAAATTGGCTTTTTTCACAATAAAATAGGACAGCATGCTTGCTTGTGCAGTTTCATTGAGCTTGGTCCCATCAGGATGCAAGTGTGTCTCTGACAAACCCGCAGTTACGTATTCAATTCGTATAGAAAATTACGTATTCAATCTCCCGTTCAGACTTGACCATTGGGAACTTCCCTCTCCCACCCATCCCCTTGCCACTCCAAGATACTGATATAGGACTGCCTGAACCTGAAGATTTTTTCCCAAAAAATGAACATGAATATTTATCAAGTTGCTCAATATGTTTCCTAGATATTTAGGCCTAAGCCTATATCTAGTTTTTGAAAATTAATAACTTTTGAAAAATACTGAATAACATTTTTGTTATTTTGTCAAAAATTAAGAACAAAATTTATGGGAAAAGAAGTGTTAAATTGTATAAGAAATATTTTTAAGGGGTCTCCCCGGCCCCCATCCCTCAACCACATCCCCCTGACCCACGACCCGATCAGCCCCTTGATGCGGGGAAGGATACATATCATTTTTTTTTTTTTTTTGATTTTCAGTATCAGAAAAACTTCATTTATTTTTGATTTATTTTATAGGACTAAATCAAAAGTTTACAATACAAGATTTACGTGCCCGGTACTAAAAATAATGTGGCGGTCAGCATTGAATAAATTGGCTTTTTTTTCACAATAAAAATAGGACAGCATGCTTGCTTGTGCAGTTTCATTGAGCTTGGTCCCATCAGGATGCAAGTGTGTCTCTGACAAACCCGCAGTTACGTATTCAATTCGTATAGAAAATTACGTATTCAATCTCCCGTTCAGACTTGACCATTGGGAACTTCCCTCTCCCACCCATCCCCTTGCCACTCCAAGATACTGATATAGGACTGCCTGAACCTGAAGATTTTTCCCAAAAAATGAACATGAATATTTATCAAGTTGCTCAATATGTTTCCTAGATATTTAGGCCTAAGCCTATATCTAGTTTTTGAAAATTAATAACTTTTGAAAAATACTGAATAACATTTTTGTTATTTTGTCAAAAAAATTTAGTGTAAAAAAATTGTTCAATGATTATATGCTCCCCCCCAGCCCAGGGTGGTGAATTATAGGGGAGAAACACTTTTTGGCAGGCATAAAAGGGGGCACATCTTTGGCAGGTCAAAAGAGGCACTTTGAAGCAATTTTTAGTCGGGATGTACAGATGTTTGCTGCACTTGAGAAATGTGATTCTATTGCCCCTTCTGGGGGGGGGGGAGCCCTAGTTGGAAAATTGTTCAAATTTGGCCAAAAATTAAGAACAAAATTTATGGGAAAAGAAGTGTTAAATTGTATAAGAAATATTTTTAAGGGGTCTCCCCGGCCCCCATCCCCTCAACCACATCCCCCCTGACCCACGACCCGATCAGCCCCTTGATGCGGGGGAAGGATACATATCATTTTTGTAAAATAGTTGATTTTCAGTATCAGAAAAAACTTCATTTATTTTTGATTTATTTTATAGGACTAAATCAAAAGTTTACAATACAAGATTTACGTGCCCGGTACTAAAAATAATGTGGCGGTCAGCATTGAATAAATTGGCTTTTTTTTTTAATAAAAATAGGACAGCATGCTTGCTTGTGCAGTTTCATTGAGCTTGGTCCCATCAGGATGCAAGTGTGTCTCTGACAAACCCGCAGTTACGTATTCAATTCGTATAGAAAATTACGTATTCAATCTCCCGTTCAGACTTGACCATTGGGAACTTCCCTCTCCCACCCATCCCCTTGCCACTCCAAGATACTGATATAGGACTGCCTGAACCTGAAGATTTTTTCCCAAAAAATGAACATGAATATTTATCAAGTTGCTCAATATGTTTCCTAGATATTTAGGCCTAAGCCTATATCTAGTTTTTGAAAATTAATAACTTTTGAAAAATACTGAATAACATTTTTGTTATTTTGTCAAAAAAATTTAGTGTAAAAAAATTGTTCAATGATTATATGCCCCCCAGCCCAGGGTGGTGAATTATAGGGGAGAAACACTTTTGGCAGGCATAAAAGGGGCACATCTTTGGCAGGTCAAAAGAGGCACTTTGAAGCAATTTTTAGTCGGGATGTACAGATGTTTGCTGCACTTGAGAAATGTGATTCTATTGCCCTTCTGGGGAGCCCTAGTTGGAAAATTGTTAAAATTTGGTCAAAAATTAAGAACAAAATTTATGGGAAAAGAAGTGTTAAATTGTATAAGAAATATTTTTAAGGGTCTCCCCGGCCCCATCCCTCAACCACATCCCCTGACCCACGACCCGATCAGCCCCTTGATGCGGGGGAAGGATACATATCATTTTTGTAAAATAGTTGATTTTCAGTATCAGAAAAAACTTCATTTATTTTTGATTTATTTTATAGGACTAAATCAAAAGTTTACAATACAAGATTTACGTGCCCGGTACTAAAAATAATGTGGCGGTCAGCATTGAATAAATTGGCTTTTTTTCACAATAAAAATAGGACAGCATGCTTGCTTGTGCAGTTTCATTGAGCTTGGTCCCATCAGGATGCAAGTGTGTCTCTGACAAACCCGCAGTTACGTATTCAATTCGTATAGAAAATTACGTATTCAATCTCCCGTTCAGACTTGACCATTGGGAACTTCCCTCTCCCACCCATCCCCTTGCCACTCCAAGATACTGATATAGGACTGCCTGAACCTGAAGATTTTTCCCAAAAAATGAACATGAATATTTATCAAGTTGCTCAATATGTTTCCTAGATATTTAGGCCTAAGCCTATATCTAGTTTTTGAAAATTAATAACTTTTGAAAAATACTGAATAACATTTTTGTTATTTTGTCAAAAAATTTAGTGTAAAAAATTGTTCAATGATTATATGCTCCCCCAGCCCAGGGTGGTGAATTATAGGGGAGAAACACTTTTGGCAGGCATAAAAGGGGCACATCTTTGGCAGGTCAAAAGAGGCACTTTGAAGCAATTTTTAGTCGGGATGTACAGATGTTTGCTGCACTTGAGAAATGTGATTCTATTGCCCCTTCTGGGGGGGGGGGAGCCCTAGTTGGAAAATTGTTCAAATTTGGTCAAAAATTAAGAACAAAATTTATGGGAAAAGAAGTGTTAAATTGTATAAGAAATATTTTTAAGGGGTCTCCCCGGCCCCCATCCCCTCAACCACATCCCCCCTGACCCACGACCCGATCAGCCCCTTGATGCGGGGGAAGGATACATATCATTTTTGTAAAATAGTTGATTTTCAGTATCAGAAAAAACTTCATTTATTTTTGATTTATTTTATAGGACTAAATCAAAAGTTTACAATACAAGATTTACGTGCCCGGTACTAAAAATAATGTGGCGGTCAGCATTGAATAAATTGGCTTTTTTTTTTCACAATAAAAATAGGACAGCATGCTTGCTTGTGCAGTTTCATTGAGCTTGGTCCCATCAGGATGCAAGTGTGTCTCTGACAAACCCGCAGTTCAGTGACAATCCTTGCTGCATGCGCGGGCTGCATCCCGATGGCTGCTGGAGCCCCAGTACAATGCTCCTAGATCATTTAAAACAGACAATGTCTCAAAACCGCACACTTCCGTTTATTTCTATCCGTCAAATTATTTTAGTCTCATAGTTCTGACGAAGTTCTAAAATTTCGCGCATCATTGAACAATTTTCATCCACGGTAGTTGGAGATGAGAATGCAATTTACAACTTTGCCCAGGCGGAGCGAAGTTTGTTTACATGGGCAACTGAATGCCGAGGATATTTTAATGAAAAATAACCTGATAAAATTGGAACGAAATGTCTAATAACTGCTACCGTCCGTCAAAAGATGACTTAGGGCATCAGAATGAGAGGCTTACAAACAAACACATTCAAACGCTGGGATTTCTGCAGGAACTGTCGAAAGAAAACAAGGAATTGAAGACGCGTGTTGACGAGTTGGAAGTAAGCTTAAATTTTAAAACCACAAAAAAATTTCTTTTGCGCGCGAGTACCCCATACATTAAGTTGACGAAATGTGGCATATAAATAAAGCCGCCCTGTCGACGTACTTAAGAAGAAGAAGAAGAAGAAGAAATGTGTAGTTTTTATTCTTTGTGCTTTAAAATTGAGAGCGGTGGACATCAGTTTGGTCTTTAATCGGTTTCAATGTGGAGGACTAGGAGTGTTGAAATGGTCAAAATCGCTTGTAAAATAACTGGAACTAGTGGGAATCCGGAATGTTCGAAAATTTGACAAGAAGTGGAAATCCTTGTATTGATTGGAATGTATTGCCATTTGGAGGTTGTCATTTTATTTGACAAAGACAATTTTTTACTCGCTTTAATGTGTGTCAACCCCCGGTGTTATCACTTAACATTGACTAAGTACAAAAATTTGAAATTTGGACAGGGAAACTTTACGTAGAAAGTCAAAAATGTCAATTGGTATACCTGATACAAAAGTTATCATACAGTGACTGATACTGATAGTAAGATTTTTTCAAATAAAATCGCTTTTGTGTAAAATGGATAGCCGTGCTGAAAATGCTGCATTACTTGCTTTTTTTTCAGTAATTCATTATAAGGTACAGTCGATGATGGTCACAGAATTTGGAAAAAGACATTTGCCCATAACTTTGCTAATTTTTGTCCTACAGATCTATATATGGTTGACCCGGGGGTTGACCCCTCATTTTTTAAGTTAAATAATCACCTTTCCAAATAAAACAATTTCCATGTGAAATATCCTACTTGAAATTTTGATGATCATACACTAACAATAGAGACATTGCGATTTCCAAATCCAAACGTAGACATCGGACGTACGTTGATCTATTCAAAACCACTCTCCTGTATCGAAGCGAGGTCACGTATTTAGCTATTTTTGAAGATATTCCACATGCGAAATCGACGTAGATACATCGTTGAAAATGCACAAAATTTGTCCATTTCACAATATGTTAAAGACAGTCAAAGATAATGAACATATGAAGGAAAGTCTAATTATTATGATCCTTTTTGTTTGTAACAAATCATTATAAGGCTAATGAAAGTCGATTCCCAGTTTCCCGTTACCCTACTCCGCTCAAAACAATTTGCTGGCTAAATATTTCATTATTTTGAATAAAATGTTGATTTCTAACAAACTTTAACATACAAATAAATAATTGTGGTTTTAAATATATCATAAATCTATTTATGTTGATTTTCAGGGATTTTCTTTGCAGTAGGAGCATGGTATATGGTTAATAATGAATTATTAATGAATACCTACTCAATTGTCTGTCCCGCACTTGTTGATCTGCTCTGATCTCATCCCGTAAAAAATATTGTCAAACTTTTGATAATAGTTGTAGAATCACCTTCATGTGGTTGTACACTACATCTGTAAACTACAAACTGTGATTTATCACATGTATACATGGGTAGTTATTGGTTTACACCTGTAACAGATGCAATAATGAAATGGTATAAAATAATGAATAATGAATAATGAAATGGTCACCTACACAGTCATGAAAAATATTGTAACGGGAAACTGGGAATTGACTTTCATTAGCCTAATAAAGGTACAGCGATGTGTTAAAAATGGACTAAATTTAAACGCAATATTCACACGCAGAGATTGCCCATTGAAATGTGTGTGATACTTTGCGTTAAAAGAATGACATTGCGATTTCCCATTTTGGATTCCAACGTAGAATAAAAACGCAGATGCTACGTTGAAATATGCTGATTTTACCTCATGTCTAAGTCCATGCAACGCGCCCAATTTTCAGGACGAAAAAAAGTCTCATTTTGAAAGTAAAGTCATGATGTATGTATGTAGTGATCTTTAATCTACCAAAATATATGTTTTTGGGCAACTATATTTGGGGAGCGCAAAAAACAATTAGGTTTAATCAGCATGTAGGTCAAAATTTTAATCAAAATCAAAAGCGGTGTGTTTGAATTAGGCAGAGACTCAGCTCACTGTTATTTTTTCAATCACTATGCCCTCTATTGACCTAGGTTAGAAGCTGTTAGATCAAATATTATAGTCTTTATTCTAGCTGTCTTGTTCTCCTTCGTGACGAATGAGCACAATCCAGTCTGGAACCGAGACTAGCAATATTTAACGCCAGTGATAACGTGACGTAAAAAACGTGACGCTGAAAACGTGACGTTCCACGTGCTGCGTTTGGAAAATCGCAATGTCTCTAATGGTGCGTAATCCATCCCAATATCTTGCTGGGTTATGAAGTTACAGTAAAAAATAAATTTGAGAGGCACTCAAAATCAATATTCCCTATACTAACACATGCATCGTTTGAATTGCAATATCTCAAAAGTAAATACAGTGTGAAGTTTTTACTTTCCACAGTTTTAGCTAGATAAATTAGCAACAAAATGAGACCATATCTAGTTCAGTACCCCCCTCTACATTCTTGAGATCTGGGACAAAATGTCCTGAACAAGTGGTGAGCACCGTGCATTCTCTAAATTCAGTACATTTCCATTGTCAACCATGTAATTGAATGGGATTATTTTGACATTTTAAATCCTTAAAATATCACAAACAGATAGGCCTATGACAGCATTCAAGCTTTGACTTACGTTTGGCGGACAAAAGTGTGAAAAAATTATTTAGGGATGAAAACAATAAAAATTCTTGATTGTTTATATTTTTCCAAGGGTAAAATATCATGTAGTTTCACATTTTGGCACTCCATATCTATTATAGATTTTTAGAACAATTCAATTTTATGTTCGATTTTGGCCGAAAATAGCCGTTTTGGGGTGACAAAAAATTGACTTGCAGATTTCCTGTGAGTGTATGAACATGAACACTATTAAATAGAGCCTAATTTTCTATACTAATTGTGTAACAAGGGTACAATTGTGATATTAAAAGCATTGAATGGGATCAAAATGTAGCCCAGGTTTACCCGTGACAAAGATACATAAAACTTAATAATAGAACAGCACAACTTGACAATAGGTTATATTTGCTTCTTATTTATTTGAAACCTAAAAAGGGAAAAAACACATAATTATGGATTAATGGAAGTAAAATCAGGTAATTGAATCAAACGGTATGTAATCTGGACATAAAAATCGTCATGACACATTTATTACTTGAATATTGACTTGTAGAAACGCTCTTTAACATTCAGGACTGTCCGATTAACGGAATACCAAGAACCCTGCCTGGAGAAGTCCGTTAGCTTTACTAAGATGCGATTCGCGAGTAAACAGTCAAACAATATGTGAGCCTTGTTGTTTTTAAAGTAACCGCATGCCACGGAATTCCGATTTAGCGAATAATGTTATCAAATGTATCACTGCATCATA
Source organism: Amphiura filiformis (assembly GCF_039555335.1). Classification (NCBI taxonomy): domain Eukaryota; kingdom Metazoa; phylum Echinodermata; class Ophiuroidea; order Amphilepidida; family Amphiuridae; genus Amphiura; species Amphiura filiformis. Next base: position 43,663,570 of record NC_092629.1, on the reverse strand, counting down.
ATGTAACCACATCCATGGATCAACTGTTAGAGACAGCTTCATAGCTGCATACCAAGAACTGCGCTTGGGGAAGAAGATCCAACTAGTAGCTCCACGATTCACAGCATTACAGAATAATAAGCAGAGGGGTAAAATAAAAGAGTCATGTAAACCATGTTGTCTTGTAGTTGCCGGTATCTATAAAGAGAAAAGAAGCACAACTACATAATAATACTAAATACATTATCAGTTAACACTATTCAAGTAACAGTTCCATTCTGCAGCCCAATATATCTCACAAGGTAATTTCCAAAAGTAAAACATGCCAGTGGAGATTGGCCATTTTGCCACTTGCGCAATTAAATAACTTCTTCACATTACAACAATCAATCACCAAAATAATAGACTGCAAAACAGAAAAGTTATCTATTCTAACATGCACATAAACTAATCATTGAAAAGATCTAGTAACATAGATCTACCAGGTTCACTGGAAAAGTTAAAGCCTATTATCATTCACTCATATTCGAACCGTATCTCATTATAAGTATCCTTACTGACATTAATTATCTCAAGTTCTTAATTTACCACAATTCATTAAATGAAAATATCATAAAACCAATATTATCTTAAATCACCAATCACTAAGTTATTTTAACAAAGATTATTTATGATGTAACCAATTTAACTTCATAACAATAATTATTTACTATTTTTCATGTAAACACAAACTTTCTAACTGCTAAAGTATTTTGAAACTAAACTTTCAGGTCAATCACAAAAACATAAGAAACAATTGCATTCCTGAGTAAATTTATGAAGCCTAGGGTGAACCAAAGTAAGCTTGAAAACAAGTTGACATATGTATTTTACTATGCAAACATATAACATCTACTTATGCTGATGATTTAGAGTCACCCTGTAAGTTAATCAAAATGACCATGGCCAAGTTCAAAGATCACCATAACCAGATGGCCAAAGCAGGTGAGAGCACCTATAAAAAAAAAAAAATTGTACTCATCAGCAGAAAACCTTGCACTCACTTATTTGTAAAAGAATAGTGAAAAATACTATGCATGACAATAGATAACAATGATCTTTTATCAAAAGCAGACTTTCGATATAATCCAGATATTAAACCTTATCATTAATTAGATACATTAATTAGATAATTTAAAACAAAAATGCTAAACAATGAGATCTGAACAAAGTGTGAAAAATAATAACTCTTTTGCATTTCAACACAAAATCTAGAACAAGTCTAGTCAGGGCACTATGCCTCACTTCAAGTGTAAATGTAGAATTCAGTAGGATCCACATAATCACAGTATCATCAATTTCCGTAATATTGAGCCATTGCATAGGGGATACTCAAGTCAAATTCGAGATGACAAGAGAAAAATAATTATAATCTATCTTCCATTTGGGTGGAAGATTATACCTACACCAAGAGTAACTTCGTCAAGCCATATCTTGAGGCTCAAATACTACAATAATCTTTGCATGTTACGTACCATACATCAAAAATCTAACATGTTCTTACATCGTATGTGTAATCATATGTTTATCGGCTTCACTTACATAAAGCATATCAAATCATAACAAATTCATTCGACGCACCTACATGGGAGTACGTCCCAATTTCCTAAATACAATTACTTAGAAAAATAGAGAAAATCATATAATTCTACTAAACTCACCTATAAAGAGCCAGTTTCAATCTGAAGTCATGTCACAGATGAGACTTGAAGATAATTTTCAGCATGATGACACATTCCATCATGAGTTATCAAAACAATATATGAGTTGGTACTTTTTTTGTCATTTCAGTGCTTGCTTGCATCTCATGGTTAAAACTTATAAATCCAAATTTCCTGATATGATCTTATGTGATATTGCCTGGCTGCCAGGTAGTGCCAAAGTGGGCAGTGGAGGAAAAGTTTCCTAGCCACATAGCAAAGTTCTAAGCAGTTCAAAAGTTCAAGATCAAGTTTCCAAAAAATAACAACTGAACTATAGAGGGCAATATTTCAGGGGGTTACATTCTCTCCTTTCTAGAATGCGACGTCCCCGGCGCTAAACACATTTTAAATATCAATTACAAAATAATATCCAAAAGAAATAGGGTCAAAAGGAAAGGAAAACAGCTTTTTCCAATAAGACAGGGAAATCCGATTGGGCTCCCTTTCTAGAATTCTCAGCAGAGGCTTGAAGTAATTTAAATCCAATACTTCCCACATGATGAAACTGGCTCCCTAGATGTTACACGGCATTAGTTATACATGGCATTACATTGTCTACTTATCATTTTACATCAATCACATTTATACATTTCAATGTCTGTCAAATAGTACATTACATAATAATCTGCAAAACTAACCAGGTGTCAAGCTGTTTCAAACAAAAAGGCAAACTAATACTTTGCACCTAAAACCAATTAAAAAAAACAAAAAACGATGTCACAGGACAAATAATTTTTTAAACCTAAACAACAACAACCAAAATCCCGGACGAGCCCCCAATTTGTAGCCCAGGTTTACCCGTGATAAAGATACATAAAACTTAATAATAGAACAGCACAACTTGACAATAGGTTATATTTGCTTCTTATTTATTTGAAACCTAAAAGGGAAAAAACACATAATTATGGATTAATGGAAGTAAAATCAGGTAATTGAATCAAACGGTATGTAATCTGGACATAAAAATCGTCATGACACATTTATTACTTGAATATTGACTTGTAGAAACGCTCTTTAACATTCAGGACTGTCCGATTAACGGAATACCAAGAACCCTGCCTGGAGAAGTCCGTTAGCTTTACTAAGATGCGATTCAGCGAGTAAACAGTCAAACAATATGTGAGCCTTGTTGTTTAAGTAACCGCATGCCACGGAATTCCGATTTAGCGAATAATGTTATCAAATGTATCACTGCATCATAATGTAACCACATCCATGGATCAACTGTTAGAGACAGCTTCATAGCTGCATACCAAGAACTGCGCTTGGGGAAGAAGATCCAACTAGTAGCTCCACGATTCACAGCATTACAGAATAATAAGCAGAGGGGTAAAATAAAAGAGTCATGTAAACCATGTTGTCTTGTAGTTGCCGGTATCTATAAAGAGAAAAGAAGCACAACTACATAATAATACTAAATACATTATCAGTTAACACTATTCAAGTAACAGTTCCATTCTGCAGCCCAATATATCTCACAAGGTAATTTCCAAAAGTAAAACATGCCAGTGGAGATTGGCCATTTTGCCACTTGCGCAATTAAATAACTTCTTCACATTACAACAATCAATCACCAAAATAATAGACTGCAAAACAGAAAAGTTATCTATTCTAACATGCACATAAACTAATCATTGAAAAGATCTAGTAACATAGATCTACCAGGTTCACTGGAAAAGTTAAAGCCTATTATCATTCACTCATATTCGAACCGTATCTCATTATAAGTATCCTTACTGACATTAATTATCTCAAGTTCTTAATTTACCACAATTCATTAAATGAAAATATCATAAAACCAATATTATCTTAAATCACCAATCACTAAGTTATTTTAACAAAGATTATTTATGATGTAACCAATTTAACTTCATAACAATAATTATTTACTATTTTTCATGTAAACACAAACTTTCTAACTGCTAAAGTATTTTGAAACTAAACTTTCAGGTCAATCACAAAAACATAAGAAACAATTGCATTCCTGAGTAAATTTATGAAGCCTAGGGTGAACCAAAGTAAGCTTGAAAACAAGTTGACATATGTATTTTACTATGCAAACATATAACATCTACTTATGCTGATGATTTAGAGTCACCCTGTAAGTTAATCAAAATGACCATGGCCAAGTTCAAAGATCACCATAACCAGATGGCCAAAGCAGGTGAGAGCACCTATTCCCACACAAAAATTGTACTCATCAGCAGAAAACCTTGCACTCACTTATTTGTAAAAGAATAGTGAAAAATACTATGCATGACAATAGATAACAATGATCTTTTATCAAAAGCAGACTTTCGATATAATCCAGATATTAAACCTTATCATTAATTAGATACATTAATTAGATAATTTAAAACAAAAATGCTAAACAATGAGATCTGAACAAAGTGTGAAAAATAATAACTCTTTTGCATTTCAACACAAAATCTAGAACAAGTCTAGTCAGGGCACTATGCCTCACTTCAAGTGTAAATGTAGAATTCAGTAGGATCCACATAATCACAGTATCATCAATTTCCGTAATATTGAGCCATTGCATAGGGGATACTCAAGTCAAATTCGAGATGACAAGAGAAAAATAATTATAATCTATCTTCCATTTGGGTGGAAGATTATACCTTCACCAAGAGAAACTTCGTCAAGCCATATCTTGAGGCTCAAATACTACAATAATCTTTGCATGTTACGTACCATACATCAAAAAATCTAACATGTTCTTACATCGTATGTGTAATCATATGTTTATCGGCTTCACTTACATAAAGCATATCAAATCATAACAAATTCATTCGACGCACCTACATGGGAGTACGTCCCAATTTCCTAAATACAATTACTTAGAAAAATAGAGAAAATCATATAATTCTACTAAACTCACCTATAAAGAGCCAGTTTCAATCTGAAGTCATGTCACAGATGAGACTTGAAGATAATTTTCAGCATGATGACACATTCCATCATGAGTTATCAAAACAATATATGAGTTGGTACTTTTTTTGTCATTTCAGTGCTTGCTTGCATCTCATGGTTAAAACTTATAAATCCAAATTTCCTGATATGATCTTATGTGATATTGCCTGGCTGCCAGGTAGTGCCAAAGTGGGCAGTGGAGGAAAAGTTTCCTAGCCACGTAGCAAAGTTCTAAGCAGTTCAAAAGTTCAAGATCAAGTTTCCAAAAAATAACAACTGAACTATAGAGGGCAATATTTCAGGGGGTTACAAAAATATTTCTTTATTTTCGTAGCAGCAGTAGAAACTTGGGCGTTCGGGTGACAATTGATTTGGAAAAAAGTATGATATTCGCCTCATTTTCTATTTGAAAAGGCCATATCTCCACAATGGTATGAGCTATAGGGATGCTTTAAGTGTCTTTTTGCTCAGTATTTCAATAGCTAAATGGTAATATAATAAATAAGTAAGCTAGATTTACAGAAAAGAAAATAACTTGCAATATGCTACCCCCACCCTAAGAGTTTTGAGGGTGTGAAAAAAATTAATGGATTCTCTAAAAAAATAAGTCCTTCAAAACTGGGAGGTTTAAGGCTAAACAAACACAAACTTGCTCTTGCCAATACCTCCCTCTAGAGCAAGTTTATGTTTATTTAGCCCTAAGTATCCCCATTTTGAAGGACTTATTTTTTTTAGAGCAAATTTTAGTTCACTCATATTTGAGGATTTTGGGCATAAATATGCCTGTACAGTGCTATGGGGAAAATTTTCAAGTTGATAATTATGCATTTTTTATGTCAGATTCAGTTTCTACACAAAATTTCACCCTAGAAAATGGTAAAAGTAGGATATCTTTCACTTTATGTTTTCACCATTCTGGCCACAAAAAGTAAGTCAAAGCTTGAATGCTGTCCTATGTTAATAAATAATATTAATACACGCTAAAACCATTGGGGGTTCGATTCTATAATGAACCCCGCAAAATTGTAACCGAGTGTACGGAAAATACCATATGGCTGAGCGGTTTTGCAGGCTCTCTCTGACCATCATGACACTCGCCGTCTGGTCCTAAAAATATTTTAAAATGTAACACCACCACCTTTTCCTATACTCCAATTCATGATGCATTACCATAAAAATATTACTAAAATTGTACTTCAACTTTAAGGAGCTGTGCAATAATTATGAGCCCACCCCCGGGTAAAATTTCCAAACCGCTTCGCCAAAAATCGCTTGCCCCCTCTCTCGCCTGCCAAAATCGCTTGTCTCCTCCCCCTCTCGGCCTGCTAAAAATTCTTTGCCCCCCACCGTATTTCCTCAATTAAACACCCCTGGGGGCGTTATATTTTCCAAAATGGGGCGTTTATTAGAGGTAATTTTTTTAAAACAAAAATTCCCATTAAAATCATTAGTTAAGCTTAAAACTTACACTGAAATGACGAACTATAAACTTGGGATCAATTACTTTCGGTTCACTTTCGGGTTTACGAACAGACTCTGATAGCTACTCAGTTGCGGCCATTGAGAAATGTTTAGTGTTATGAGATATTATGCACTGTTTCCATGAACTTTTCAGGTACGTGACATTCATAGTATTGCAGTCAGAAACATGTAAAATTGGGCCCTTTGTTCAGAGGGGCACTACTTTAAGGGTTATTTTCATCACAAAAACTGCTGGAGTGTTTAATTGAGGGGAGAGCGACTATTCAAGGAAATACGGTATCGTGTCATATTTTACCAAACCATCGATGACTCGACTGGTAATAATTCAGCTGGTACCCTGAGTCAGTGACCCAAGGGATTAGGTCACCCCATTTAAGCTATGACGCTACTACATGAACATAGAGTGAGATACGGTACATTAAGGGGTACTACACCCCTGGCCAATTTAGTGCCTATTTTTGCATTTTCTCTAAAATTATAGCGCATTGGTGACATGTAAGATATGTATATTATAGGGGCAAGGACTACAACTACTGCACTGAAAAAATATTGGTTTTCCCTCATTTTTGACTGTAACTCCACAACTGTTGTCAATTTCCAGTGCAGTAGTTGTATTATACAACTACTATAATAGTCCTTGCCCCTATAATATACATATCTTGCTTGTCACCAATGCGCTACAATTTTTGAGAAAACTGTAAAAATAGGCACTAAATTGTCCAGGGGTGTAGTACCCCCTTAAAGTTGCTGATAATCCATGTGAGTGTCGGGGAAAGCAGCTGGAGTTACAACTTTTGGTTATAATTGAAAGTCCATGTTCAAGTAAATCTCCTGATTTCATACAATGACCTTAAATCAGATAGCATGCAGTTAGTGTTGATCCCAGGCTAAATATTTCACATCAAATCCGGGGCACTCAACTTTAGAAGTGATGGGTATGTGCCTACCGGCGTCGCAAAGTACAGGGTGGGCCATTAAAAAGTTCACACTTTTTTGATGGCTTATTTCTCAAAAGTGCAAACACATATTGAAATAAGTTGAACATATTTGTAAACCTCTATGTCTGGACTGTCATTGCTGAAAAGGGCATTAACATCCATGGTCTAATTACAAAATGGCGGCCATATAAAGCAAGAGATCAAAAACCACTTTGCACACACGTAAGTCAAATGGAGCGGATGATCACGCGATATATGGTGGTCGCTGGTTCACACCACAATGGATTAGGAACAAAGGAAGAAAAATAACAGTACGCATGAAAGTTCTGTCAATATTTCTCTTGTAAATTAACCATATTTAAATAAATATTTCTTTTTCAAACAGAATATGTAGCCTTCCAGTTGAACAGAATATGTAACAGTAGCTTTAAATAATCTGCGCAGTTAACGTTTGTTTGCAGTCGCATTCTAGATAATGTGCATAATTTTATACCCGAGTCTTCATGATGGTTATTGCACTATAACATAAATCTTATATAGAGATATAACAAGATAAATTTATAAATAGGTGTCAGGAATGTCTCTCCTTCTCTTCGGAAATTATTTCTTCATATAGACACATGTAAACCGTAGCAGTGCTTCAATGGAAACGAGTTATTTGTCTCAAATTGTCATGAAATTAAAATATTGCACTAGAAAAGTAAAATCATATTTGACTCTGATAAAAATAGTTCTGTTCTTCATTACTGCTTATCATGGTTCCATAAAGTCACGTATTTATGCATGCCACAGTGAAAATGCTTCTGTCTTTAAAGTGTTCTTATCGTCCTTCAACGTGGCCTCCTTGCTCGCGAATACAAATCATCGCACGATCGTACATATGGTGAACTGCTCTTGAAGTAACCCTGGTGCGTCGGATCCTTGTGAACGCATCTGTAATATGTCTCCTCAGCTCCCATAAATTCCTTGGCGGACCTTCGGCATACACAGGCGCCTTGACATCACCCCAAAGCCAGAAGTCCAAAGGTGTCAGATCAGGACTCCTCGGAGGCCACTCCACATGATGTCCAAGGCCGACAACACGATGCGGAAACAACTCCTGCAATCTGTCTCTAACAGCGATAAGACGTTGGGCTGGCGCTCCGTCTTGAAAGAACCACGCCCTGCGGATGGCCCGTTAAACTTGCTGTCCAAATATTTGGACCAGTTGAGGCTCTAGTTGATCATTGATTATGTCGAGGTAAACGCTTCCATTTATGTTCTGGTCAACGAATATCGGTCCTATCAACCGGTTGTTTCCTGTGACGGCTGCGAGAACACTAACTTTGCGTTTGTCATGTGGAACGTTAAAAGCAAAGTCTCTCGGAGGATTGCCTTTGGTGCATACATCCGTGCTTTTGAGAAGAGACAGACCCGTCCATTTGAAAGTTTGCCTCGTCAACAACAACAGCGGTATCAAGAAAGCGGCGTGCTCTGTTAACTAACCAGTTACAAAACTGAAGTCGCCGATTTGGATCTCCTGGTTGCAGCCCATGACGCTTAAGGATCTTGTAAGGGTGCCATTCGATATCATGAGTGATGATTCGTCTGAACGTTGTCCTTGGAATATGGGGACAATTGTTCCGTCGAGTACTCAATCTTGGGTTAGCTTGCAAATCCCTTCTAACATCGGCAATGTAATTGGCTGATCTTCCTGTTCGTGGTCTCCCACTGTTAGATTTGTTCCGATTGAGAACAGTTCCATGTAAGTGAAACTTTTGTTTAATATTATAGATGTGTCGGCGACTAGGAAGTCTGGTATTCGGAAACTGGTTCGCCATGCATTCAGGACAGAGCGCACCTTTCCGGTTCTTGAAATTTCCTCCTCGATGAAAATTCGTTCCTCCTTTGTAAACTGCCGCATTTTGAACAGCTAGAATCACCTCAAAGTACTTACACGGGTATCTCTAACATGAATGACAAGACCGCACGCAAGGCATTTTAAATTTGAAGTTCCCTCCAAAACTAGTGTATTTGTTATGTAAATGAGCATGTCCAATCAGCCTTTTGTGTCAATTTCACAGGTGAATGATTTTCAAACAGTAAACAACACATACACGCATGAGTCCGATGACCCCGCAATGACACTCAAGTAAATGCATATAGAGTCATCAAACTTTTTTAAAACTTGCTTAAGCCTAAAAACTTTAATATATGCATGATCATTGTCTATAGTCTTATGTGTGTGCAAAGTGGTTTTTGACTTCTCTACTTTAAATGGTCGCCATTTTGTAATTAGACCATGGATGTTAATGCCCTTTTCAGCAATGACAGTCCAGACATAGAGGTTTACAAATATGTTCAACTTATTTCAATATGTGTTTTCATTTCTGAGAAATAAGCCATCGAAAAAGTGTGAACTTTTTAATGGCCCACCCTGTAGGGGCCTATCGGGTACAAAGCATTATTTTTAAAAAGGGGGTCATTGGGTGGTACAAACAAAATCAAAGAGGGGGTCATTGGGTATAATATTTTGAAAAAGGGTGTCATTGAATATTTCACATCAAATCCGGGGGGGGGGGGCACTCAACTTTAGAAGTGATGGGTATGTGCCTACCGGCGTCGCAAAGTAGGGGCCTATCGGGTACAAAGCATTATTTTTAAAAAGGGGGTCATTGGGTGGTACAAACAAAATCAAAGAGGGGGTCATTGGGTATAATATTTTGAAAAAAGGGTGTCATTGAATATTTCACATCAAATCCGGGGGGGGGGGGGCACTCAACTTTAGAAGTGATGGGTATGTGCCTACCGGCGTCGCAAAGTAGGGGCCTATCGGGTACAAAGCATTATTTTTAAAAAGGGGGTCATTGGGTGGTACAAACAAAATCAAAGAGGGGGTCATTGGGTATAATATTTTGAAAAAAGGGGTCATTGAATATAAGATTTCAAAAAAAGGGTCATCGGGTAGAAAATTCTGAAAAAATGGAGCAAAATTTTGAAAGTTTCGGCATAATTTTGAAAAAAATTAGGCAAAATTTGAAAGTTTCGGCATTATTTTTTGGAATTTTGATGACGCTATTCTAAGAAAATCTAGAAAAATAGGGGGTCATAACTCATTGGGTAGCCGCAACCAAAAAAAGGGGGTCATTGGGTAGCCGCAACTAAATCAGGTCATCGGGTATATTTGACTTCAAAAGAGGGGGCCTATCGACAGGCACATGCCATCACTTCCAAAGTTGAGTGCCCCCCGCATTAAATTCTCTGCAGTAGTGTAGAGACATACAGACTCTGTGAGAGACACCATATTTAATAGGCATTTAACCCCCTGGACACTACTGGTCATCTAACAGCATTTCTGATTGGTTGATAACTTGACATGCTCATTTCAATTGCCAATTATAACTAGGCTTTAAACTATTTATAGTTATTTTTATGTTTGTTGAATCCAAGTGTGTAAAAATATTGGAGCCAAAACATAATAATGATAAAATTGGTCTCGCTATGACTATGAGTTTCAAAATATTGGACTCGACTACGTCTTGTCCAATATTTTAAAAGTAATAGCTCGCCCAATAAATATGGGCTCAATCGATCCAATTTTATATCAAACTTGCACATGTAGATGATCTTATTAATACCCTCCTTGATTGGTTCAAAATTGGACACGATATTCATTTTGGCCAATCAGCAGATAGTTCTCATGGGGTTAACAGCCTGGCCAGTTCAATCTACAATGTAAAAATAGACCAATATTGCAGTGTGATTTTCTTTTGGTCCATTTTACTACACCCAGATTTTACACTAAAATAGTGTGCAATTGTCTTAACATTATTTTCAGTCCCTCAAAAATTTGTCACTCATTGAACATACTCAGTTCGGGGGCACTCGTAATAATTGGACGTCTCTGATTTCAAAGACGGGTCAGTGATTTCACATACAGGGTCTGTGATATCACATACGTCGAAACTTTGTTGACAGTTCGGCACTTCGATGCAGCACATCGGACGAAGCTGAGGGTATTACAATAAGCTTTCCTATGTTTAGCAAATATCTACCTGTGCAAAAATTATATCTATCTGTGCAAATTCTGACAAATGGTCCCAGAACACAGTTATATTGCAATGGCTAAAATCAAATGTTTTGACTTTTTTTGAGGTAAAAAAAAATCCCAATTTTACTATCCAATTCATGAATTGAATAGTAAAATTAGCAGGCACTCAACATGCTCAACTTGGGCTAGCTACAACCCTGATAAGGCATATACACAAAATTATTCCCACTGCGCTGGCACGTTCATCAAAATTACTTATATCGTTTGCGACTGGGTTTTGAAACTAGGGAGTATGTGATTTATGAGACGTCTCTGAAATATGATACTGTAAGGTGACATGGCGCTTCAAGAGTATTTGATATCAGAGACGTCTTTGAATTAGCAGTGCCCCCGAACTGATACTGGACCACAGTGACACACCAGTAATGTTTTACCACCCCCACCTGCTCCCCGATAACTGCCCTCTGATTGTCTGAAGAGGCACTTATTTTCTCATGCAGAGAGACTTATTTTTCACTCAGTCTATTGTGTCTGATCATGCCTCCATCCTCTGAGCCATGCAGTTGTGCAAAATAGCCCCCTCTATTGCTTCAAAATAAAATCCTGTGTTGTTGGGACAGACTTTGTACAAGCAGTTGGTCTTACCCCCTCATTTGAAACACAAGTGTATTGTAACAACTCTCTGTTATAATTAAAATCCTGTAAAGAATTTGAAGTATCAATAATAAAAATCCCTTTAAAAAGGGATGTACCGGCAAAAGGATGAATTACAATGAGTAACATAAGATTTCGTTTTAAAATATAAATATACAGTAAAAATTATTTTTAAGTGTAAAGATTATGGTTGTATTTTGAGCCAAATTCCATTTGTTGCTATTCTCTCAAAATCAGTCTTTACGTTGTTAGATACATTTGAAATAAGATGAAATAAATTCCAAACATTTGGCACCAAATGTGATCATTTAGTACCAAATGTGATGTGATCCTTCTACATCCTTACAATTTCGGAAGCTAATTCATTAGCGATTTTCCCAATAGTTTATGTTACACCCTGTTTTGTATTCTTCTTTCACACTATACTTACGTCAAAACTGTCTATGAGTATAATTGTGATTGCACAAATGAAATTTGTAAAAGCAAACAACATTCGCATCTTTTAGTATAGATTAATTCATAACAATCTAGTTTTGAAAATTTAAACACACAGAATATTAAACACTATATCAAGAATAATTTTTTTTTTTATATAAACAACAAATATATTATAGGCCTACACATACTGAAACCCAAAGCTATTGTATTAATTTTGTTAGCATGGTTAAAGACTAGTGATATACGTAGGAACATAATTCGTTACATCTGCACTAGAGCTCCATTTTTCTGATTCATGTCATCATTATTATACCAAAATATATGAAGTTAATCAACTTATCCAAAAGAAGATAATTGTTTATCAATGTGTGAGTGCAAATAGCTTTTGCAGCAGACTTGATTAAGGGCATAACATTACACCCTCTTCTATCCTAACATCTAATTATTATCCTGTGAACTCCTAAATGTAGAACCAATTGTCCTGCCAATTAGTCTCTCCCACCAATTGCCAATTAATTTTCATGTGTAAGTTTTCTGGAATAGATGTGTAATGACATCAAAACAGTTTCATAAACTTATAGCAAGATTGCTGCTAGATAACCTTGACCCTGCTTGAAAAGCACTATGACCATTGACCACACACTGACACCACAGATATTGGAACTTGTACTGAGTATTATATTGTCCCCTGTGCTTTATACTCTAATAAGGTCAATGTGCATGGTAAGAGGACCAGCGAATTTGCCAAATTTTCAATTTAGAAAGAAAGTTCCTAAAATATTATACTGATTTTACCTTAATATTGCAAAATCAACACAAAACATCTGTTGTCTTCACACACCAATTTTGGTATTTCTATTTGCCTTGACAACTCGATCATTTTTTGACAATATTTTCTGTTTTGTTCATACACTATCTATAGAAAGTTAGAAACAACAACAAACTTGAGCCAATTAATAAGTACCGGCCAGTTCCTGGCCGGTACAAAAAGATAATGTCTAATTTATTTTTCTACTAAATTCTGTGGCAGCTGTGGTATGATCTTATCCAATCGGGGGGGGGGGGGTCTTATTGGAAATTAGGTTTATTAAGGTGGCTGTGTACTCTCAGACATGCATGTAGTAAAAGTGCAATATCTTTGTAATTATTCAGCATAAAACATATAAAAGTATACATTTTTATGAAGGCAAGACATCAATAAATCTTAATATAAATACAGATTTGGGGTAAAAACAACAATTATGAAGAAAATCACAAAAAAGTGAGTTTTTGGCAATATTTGTTAGGTACATCATAACAAAAAACACTCTTTCCAAAAAATTTTATTTTGTTTTTAGCTCAATCTTGAGGCTCCATTCCAAAAACGTTTTTTTATTTTTTGATATTGGCCTTATTTTTTGAGATATTGACCATATAAGGCATCAAATTGAACTTTTAAAATTCACAAACGCCTATTTGCACAAAATGATGCCTAAAATCGGAAATAGACCAAAATAAAAAAAATGAGAAAACCGTTTCTTGAGTCGATCATGCTTTTTACGATGATCATATTTGCTTACCTATAGATGCTGTATTTATTGAGTTATCGTGTACCTAAATCGTCATTTTACCGAGAAAATGAACATTGAAATAATGGCCGTTGAAGTTTAAAGTGGTCACATTTTGCACTTTCATCGAATCTCGAAGGAGAATGCGGCAGTTTTAATTTTTCTACCTTACATTACATAAATATCTGGTAAATCCACGGCCCCTTGAGAAGTTTGAGCGAAATCCATTCATAACTTGATATTTAAATCGGGAAAGAACTTGAAAAAACCCACATTTTATCAGCTAAAACGGAGCCATTTGACCACTAGGTTTTTGTGAAATTAAGCGCTTCCGTGTTGTTTCCATAAGATCTTGCGCGCATGCAGATAAGCGTCAGCGTATCGTAAGCGTGTTTGTGCGTTAACAAATTGCGTGATACGCATACGCGATGTGTTGTTGTCTTGGCGTGTACCCTGGCTGGTACAACAAAGATTTTCTTTCCTTTTCAATTTCAAACACGAGCGGAATAGTGAAATAAAATCCTTAAAATATTGCAGTTGGAGTTTACAAATCTGGATTTTCATTCTTTGTATTTATAAAAAACATAACAAAGTACAAAAATATCAAAAAAAATCAATTTCGCGAAAGAAACAATGTCTATAGTACACAGCCACGTTAAAGGAGGATTAAGTGATCCTAGCATCCTCTTTTTATGACACTTTTTCAGTAGATATCCACGAAAAAAGCTTATTCCCAAAATTTCAGTTGATTCCGATTTTGCGTTTGAGAGTTATGCATGATTATGTGTATTACACTGCTCCATAAGCCAATGTTGTAATTTCATTCTGGTATTTGATCATAGCTTCCAGGGTCTATGATTTGATGATATTTTTGCTAAACGAATCAATTTTGGTACATTAGCATTATGTAGCCAGAGGTTTCCAGTGGTATAAAAATCTCAAAGTGGGGGGGGGGGGATGAAATGCCCTTTTAATTCTAAAGAAGTGCCAATTTTTTGTTTTTCAACAATTGGTATACCTTCAAGTCTCTTTTTTTGTGTGTCAAATTTGGTTTAAAGTTGTGTGGTTTTTCAGAGTCAGAGCTGCACATTCCCACCCAAACCAAAGTTGAGAGCCCCCTCCCCAGATCCAAACAGACCAAAGTTGCCAATAATGAAATTGAAATATTGGTTGAAGCAAAAATATGATAAAAACATAATAAAACATTCATGTAACTTAACTTTGCAACCACAAATGCCATGCCAGGGATGTGCTAATTTCATTATCAGTATATTCCTCAATGACACTTTTCATAGCTCCCTACACTAGTTCTGCCTACTGCCTTACATCACCCCGGGTGGACCCGGGGGTGGACCGTTGCAATGGTGTGGCACTCCAATTTTGTCATCTTCCAAGAGAGAACTACACCAGGAGTGCTCATCTAATAAGGGATCTAAAATGAGCGTTTATTGCATTTCGACAGTATTTTTTGTGGGACATGAGAGCACCTCAGACCTATCGAATTGCATTCTGAATACGAAGCATTTCTTTCTGATATCAAATAAATTACATTTTTGAAAATCACAATATAATACAAATTTTATGACAAATTATAAAAATTTGATATTTTTCAATTTTTGATATATAACAGTCCTCGAAATAAATTTTTATAAATCTAATGATATATTCTTAAAGTATATGTAGCAGGGGGGAAAAGCCGACGGTCAATTGAAAATTTTGACCTTTCATATTGAAGATATGGATTTTTTCCCAAAAAGACCTAATTTTTTTGGTGTTTTGGGAAAAAAATCCATATCTTCAATACTGAAAGGTCAAAATTTTCAATTGATCGTCGGGCTTTTCATCCCACCTACATACACTTTAAGTATAAATCATCAGATTTATAAAGTTTACTTCAAGTACTGTTAAATATCAAAAATATCAATTTTAATGATTTGCCATAAAATGTGTATTAAATTGCAATTTCAAAAATCAAAATTATTTAATATCAGAATGACATTCTTCGTATTCAGAATGCAATTCGATATGTCTGATGTGCTCTAATGTCCCAAAATAAATACTGTCCAAACGTTCATACCCCAGCCCTTAAGAAGGGTGAAATTAGACTCCGAAGATGACTGCGCTGGTGATCTACCAATGAACTACCCCTAGGCACTGAGCAAGTACTGTAATGTACAGGAAACATACCCCTATTCATGATTCAAAGCAATTATTACAAATCCTAACCAAATTTATCCTGGTATCTCGAGTCTTTGGTATATAGGACTACAGGAAACCACAATTCCAGGATCTGTAAGGAAACATCCATTTTCTGGTCAGTCAATATTTCCCATTTCTCTTCTCTGCTCAGATTCCTCTCCTTCCCCTCCATTATTAATTAGACAAACATATCAAAGTACAACTCGGTATATTTATACAACAAAACCAAATCTGTGTAGTGTGTGTGTGTGTCTTGTGCAAGCAACCAATTAACCCGTGCTTCACACATTTATCATGCTCTGCCTAACCACAACATCATATTTTAAGCGACAAAATATTAATCACGCTTTCCCGGCCACCCATTTGCACTACACATATGTTTCACACACCCTGGATCGGCTATTGTTCTCTATAATAAAGCCTTTTCCATTCAAATGTAACACAAGTCGGTACTATTAACGTTTGTCGTATTTAACATGCTTGGTTGCTAAGCAAAGTTTAATTCGTTTGGTCATTAATTTGCGCATCTTCGAGTCGTGTTAATGGGAGCTGCATTGAGAGAAGAAACAAAGTACGCTGGGGTTTACTTACATCAGAGGCACGAATTGCAAACTTAATTAATGATCTTCCTGCCGGGAGCTTCATTTAGATGTTTCCTTGATGATAATGATGATGATGAAGCTTTTATAAGAGAAATGCTTATGTTTAAATTGTCACTTTGTGTTGAATAGGATATACATGTAACTTAGCATGTCTTGATTCTTTGAGCTGTTTATAGTACTGTATAGTGTAATATTGGGCTATTCCATTTAAAATATACACTACCCCTGTGGAAGATTTTGGAAATATATTCCACAGAGGGAGTATGAATTTCAAATGGAATGAACATATTGGGCAGCTCCATTTGAATTCCATACTCATGAGCAAGTTTCAAATAGAGTAGGCTAATGTGGTAATTCTATTTAAAAATTCATACTCCCCCTGTGGAAGATATTTCCAAATCTTCCACAGGGGGAGTGTAAACTTCAAATGGGTGGGCCCATTTTAGCTGTATTACGTTTTTGTGATTTGACCTGTTATGAACAATTTTGAATGTTTTCTTTAACCCTAACTTTACCAGATGATACAAAAGACTACAGAAATATTACTGCAAGTGCAAGTATCCCACATAATCTGACGCGTAATCATCAAACACACATCGGTTCCAAGGCTCATGGCTAAGGTGTGTCCGTGCATCCAGGGGGCGTTTTTCAATTGCTGGACGCACTGTTCAAGAAGCTGCATCATTGTCATGCGTCCATGTGGACGCAAGTGAATTTCAAAACACAATCAAGCTATAGTTAAATCTTACTCAATCTACTTCCCATGAAATGAAATTTCTAAATTTCCATCATGCATAAATTAATATTGAATTAGCAACCATACATATAGACCAATCAGTAAATGAGTTAGCAATATCGACCTTATTTTGCGACAACTTCCGGGTCAATGTTTTGGTAGGGGTGTGCCGCTGAAAATTTGAAAGTGGACCCATATACCGATTTGTCAAGTCAAATTATTTGGCCAAATTAAACCCAAATTGTCTTAGTTTTTATTTTTTAATCCCCCCCCCCCAAATTTTGGCAAAATTTCAAAACTTTTGGCAAGATTGAGGCAAAATTGAGTATTTTCCGAAAAAAATTGACCTACAAAACTGGGTCATTGTTATATCTAAAGGCTGAAAATGCTACCCATGTTTGCGACATATCCCTGTATGGTCATTTGCACTGGTTCCCCCCTCTCTCCCGGGGATGGACAAACCCAGGATCATATTCAACATTATAATTTTCGAACAGACTGTTAAAAATGACATTATGTCATTGATGTATGCATTTTTTCTTTCACATCAGACAAGTATGTAATAATGAAGGTATTCATTTTTTCTTTCAGATCAGACCAGTATGTAATAATGAAGGTGTACTAATGTGTTCTGCCCATTGAAGCAAATATTCATTTTAATAGGGGTTTCCTATTTTTGTACATACTTAATCTATATTTTTGCATTGATAAAGTCAGTGTTGCCATTCTTTGGTGTACTGTGCAAGGAGCACTGCACACCGACATCACCTGGCTAATAATTACTTTGTCAGCAGAGATACTAAAATAAATACCGTGATCGATACACATGAATTTGCTATGCACGAGTTTGATATGAGAAGAAAATCTATGGGAAAGGAAAAAAGGAAGGAATAAAGAGAGAAGATGAACAAAGAACTTGTTTGCTTCCGGGATTTGAACCCCAGACCCCCAGCATGCCAACCACTCCATCGGCGTAAGGTAGCCACAGGTCTTTCGCTGGCCGGCCAACGAAAACATGCCTATTATGACTTAGGGTGATTGTGTCATTCACTCACCTGGGATTCAGGTATACACAGTGGCTTTGCGCTGTTGGGTTTTGTTGGATTAAAGCAATAATGTGTGATTTGCATAAAGAATAGATTCCTATTTAAATGTTTGTTTTCACTGATCACATTATCCCCTTTTAATTTCGAGCCAAACAAATGAGGTATAACGAAGAAAATTGCGATTTCATTCCAGCGCCTACAATGCGCCTACAATGTAATACTGCATGGAGCATCGCGCTCGACGTGTGTACACATAAGGTGACATCCACAGGAGATGTTAGCAAGCAGTTGATCGATGAACTCTGAATAAAACCGGGTCGACCGGTTTTAATATAAAAAGTTAAATTTTACTGTTATTAAAGCACTTTCAGGCTTAATCTCTTACGTGGTATTTTAGTGCACCACTGGGCATTATAATTATGCAAAAAGTAGAAATCCGAGTAAAATTAAGGGTGTCGCTGTGAAGCAAATCACACATTATGGCTTTAAGGACAGTAACACTGCATAGTCTGCCTGACCTGAAGTTGTAATACATCACTTAATATGCACATTGTAAACCTTGTTGTCAAAGTAGCCCAGTTGGGCGTAAAAGACACAAATTGGCAACCCTGTATTAATATTGGAAAGAAAAGATCTCCAATATTATGTCTGATTTCAGTAATAATAGTAGTGTGCTGACTAATGGTAGCAATATTGATTAATATAGAATTCTATTAAATTTATTCTTTTTTTTTTGGTTTTTTTTTTGCCATTGTCAGGGATTTCTTATGTAGGTATGTTTTAAATGTATGAATGTGAAGGTAATAAAGTCATTTCTTATACAGCTTTATATCAAGGGCAGGGGTGTCGTTAGACCAGTCAGAATGGGGTGTACCACCGGCGTGTCCAGGATCTTTTCCTGAGAGGGCATCAGAGGGGTTTTCAGAGTTATGCGGGGGGGGGGGCTTAATGGCTAAAATTGCCAAAAACAGCTGATTTTACATGATTTTAAACAAAGTGCTGGGGGCTTCAGCACCCAAAACACCCCTCCCCCCGGACACACCACGGTGTACGCTTGTACGGTGTACGGTCTTTTTTGAGGCATATGAGGGGTCTTGATCAGTCGCTGATTTGGACCTAAAACATACCTTTCTTGTGTACATGATGCAGTGGTGTAAATTGGAGGCAGGGACTTTAACCTCCTGAGCACTACCTGCCGATCTAAAATTGCCTCTGATTGGTCAATTACGTGATTTCTCCACTTTAATCACCAATCAGAATGACACTTTGCACATAATTCACCCCAATTTTTTTGCGTGGTGAAATCATTCTAATATGTTGCTGATTGGTCCAATTGATAATGAAAACTTCTTTTTGGCCAATCAGCAGGTAGTTCTCAAGGGGTTAACTGTTAGACTCCTGACTCCCCTTGAGTTCAATGAACTTGCCTAATCTGCAAAGGTCCACACTTTGCTAATTTTTTCAACAAAAAAGACCAAAAATATGAGAAAAATTAATATGTCCACTGTTTGTTGATAAGCATTAAAAAAAAAGACAATTTTTATGGGGTGTTCACTGTTCAGGTCTACTTTTGCAGGAGAGCATTAAATAGCTCTTTTGGAGCCTTCACCAAAGAGCTTTTAAATAAAAATAGAGTCGCAATAGATTATATAATCTTTTGTTCGTTTGATGCCGATTAGAAGTTGCGACAGGCTATTCATAGAAGTGGTACCATGGTTTCGAATAAAGGGGTTCCGCCATTAAATTGGTCACTGATCCGGCATCATATTAACGCTTTACATAACAGGCGAGTATCAATAAGTGACCACACTACAGTCATGTGTAAGGGCAGTCATGTGTAAAGTGGTACCATTGTACTCATGTATCCCAAATGTGTACTTGTGTGGGTCTGAAGTCTATAAGGAGGCTTTAGCTGTCGATGCAATCATCTTTACCACCCACCTGACGTTAGGCGTTTCATTTAAATAAATTGAATGCTCTTGCTGATCGATTACACATTAGAATGTATGAAGGCTGCCATGTCCAGTCCATATAACTATATTACACTATAAATGGTAATCGCTATACGTAATTTACGTATACATGTAAGTATAAGTATAGGCCTATAAAGGTTGTTTTTAAGAAATTTTCATTTAATTTAATTTTAAGAAGGAGATTGGTATAGAAATAGTGGCGTGCCCAAAGAGGGGAGGGGGATGGGGAGGGGCATCTTCACCTCGGTGAGAAGTCTTGGGAGGGAAGGAGGGAGGAAGAGAGGAGGAGGGGATATGGAGAATGAGAGAGGGCTGGAGTAAGGTAGAAATAAAAAGATATAATAAAGACAAGTAGATAAATAGAAATATAAGGAGAATGGTGGGAATGAGAGAGGGTGGGTGAGGGGGGAAAATGAGAGCGAAGGAGTGATAAAGTGTAGGCCTAGGAAAGAATAAGTACAGAGAAGGAAAAGAAGGGAATGATGAATACATTTAATAATAATTATTAGGCCTATATAATAACTAAACACATAACAGCACTGGGCAGCCATTCGATGATGTCAATGCCTTTATTTGTTACGTAATTAAAACGCCTAGTCAGATGTATTTCACACCTATCAAACACAACTCACCCAATTTACGCAAACTGGACGTTGAATGTACACTCTCATGAATATTGATTGGCAACATTTTCCAATATGTCAGCGCTCTAATCGGAAACAATAGAACAATAGACCCTGCAGGCGTTGGCCTTCACCATGTTCAAGGAGAGCTATTTATTTAGAGCATTTACAGTATAATGTAAGGAGAGAATGGTCAACTAAGGAGAGCTAAAATCACTATCCTATATCAGATCTAAGGAGAGCAGTAGAGGGCAATTACTCTTGCTCTCCTCAAAAGGCAGTCCCTGGGAACTACTGAAATCCTCAATATCGTTCAGTTTTACCTTTCACTTTTGAAAAATCAATGAAAATATGTCTCATTTTTCTCATATTTCCACATTGTAGAAAGAATGCAGTGAATGTGCGGAGCTACATGCCATAGCTAAAGATGCTAAAAACAAAATACAAAAGATACAGGAAGATTGCAACAGAAGAGTAGATGCTAGCAACAAATCCCTTACTGCCAGACATAAAGAAGAGGTAAGTGTATAGTGTTGATCTAACATTGCCTCTGATTGGTCAATTACACAATATCTTCATTTTCATCACCAATCACAATGGAGTTTTGCAAATAATTGATCCCAATTTTTTTGTGTGGTGAAATTATTGTAAAAATGTTGCTGATTGGTCCAATTGATAATGAAAACTTCTTTTTTACCAATAGGCAGGTAGTTCTCAGGGGGTTAGGCCAAAAAAAAAACATGTTTGTTACCTGTAGCAGGTCAAAAAAGTCAAATCTGAAATGCTTTTTTGCTGAACCATGAAATGGTATCAGCCTATATTAGTGTATGTTACTAGCTTACTTACTTACTAGCCAGCTCTGCTTACTAGCTTACTAACTGACTAACCATTTGGTACTGACTAACCATTTGGTCTAAAATGGACATATCTCTAAATGCCACGAAGGTATGACACCCCAAGTGGTGTCATATGAAAGAGAAAAATGTAAAGAATATAATAAAAATATTTCCAAACGTCAGAGGTCATCCAGGGGTCACAGGGGTCAAAAAAAGGTCATTTTAACCGAAAATGCTCCGATTGAGCTTAAATTTAAATGCAATGATCCTTATGACATTCTAAAAATGTTTAAAACATTTAAAAATTTATTTAAGGTCATTAAGGGGTCAAAAAAAAAAAAAAAAAAAAAAAAGGTCAAATTTTTCAAAATGTTCCAATTGAGCTGAAATTTAATTGCAATGATCCTTATGACATTCTAAACATTTAAAAAATATTTTAAAATTCATTTTAATGTCATTAAGGGGTCATAAAGGGGTCAAAGGTCAAGTTTTTCAAAATGCTCTGATTGAGCTGAAATTTAAACGCAATGATCCTTATGACATTCTAAACATGTTGAAACTATTTTAAAATTCATTTAAGGTCATTAAGGGGCAATAAAGGGGTCAAAGGTTAAGTTTTCAAAAGGCTTCAATTGAGCTGAAATTTAAATGCAATGATCCTTATGACATTCTTAACATGTTTTAAATATTTTATAATTCATTTAAGGTCATTAAGGGGGTCATGCAGAGGTCAAAAGTCAAGTTTTCAAAATGCCAGCTTTTCCTGATCAAGGTATAAACGGCAATTAATGAAACAGTTTTATTAAAATTAATACTCTCCAGCACAGTATTGCTGCTTGATCAGATCGCCTCAGTCATCCGCCTAACTTACCTCGTGCCCTTGCAAAGGGCACAGTTGCTCTAGTTTATTTTACATTCTTTACTTTTCCTCTTTAATTAACACCACTCGGGCGGTCATACCTTCGTAGCATTTAGAGATTATGTCCATTACAGACTCCGGGTGACAGTGGTATAGGCCTACCACAATATACTGCCGAAGCCACATGGTTCAGCTATGGTGCGGTTATCGCTCTAGTTTTTTAATCCATGTCTTCAAATGACAAAAATACCTTTTTTGCTGCAAATTGGAATGGGAATTTACAGTGGGCCTCCCGACAGCCGACACACAAAAAAATTATATTCAAGAATATTTATGATCCTATTTCAACCTGCAGATTAAAAAAGTATTTAAAGAAAATGTGTGATGTTTTCTCCAGTAGTTTTTCACTACCCTCATTTGTTGTGTAATGTGTAAATGTTTACTCCAGTAGTGTTTTATATTATTTTTTGAGATTTTTCTGGTTTTTCTGGGGTTTTTTTCTTTGAAAAGTGAAAAAAAAATCTAATGCGTAAAATAAGCTGTCAAAAACGTAATGTGTGCACACTACAGGAAACAAACTTGTTGGGTTTTTTTGGTCAAAGTGTGTGTAGTATTATGTGACACAATCTGGTCCATGGGAGCCAAAGGAGGCATATTTGAAAATTGAGTTACTGTAATCATTACATATAACATACAATATGCTATTATTTACTGTAAACATGAAAGGTCTAGCATACTTTATTGTAAAGTTATGAAGTTTTTAGATGTCTATTTTCTTATGTATTTTACTGTTTTGTACTCCATATTTTTACCTTTATCTCAGTTTCAATTTTACCGCCTTTGGCCCCCATGGACCAGATAGTGTCACATATTTAAGTCATCAGGGGCATATATTAAAAGCCAGGCCCATACACAGGATTTACTTTTGGGGGTGCGGAGTGCGGACCTCCAAAAAAATTAACCTTTTTTGAATGAACAGTGCGTATATGCGCTTGTTATTAAAAAGTGGACTTGACTCCCAAAACAAATTGGTGACAGAACATGGAAGCACACTTTCTCCTCTATGCAGGATATGCAACCATTGTGCAGTCTCCTCTTAATTTCCTTGATTCCAAAATGGACTGGTGAGAATGTTTTCCATTGTTTCCATTTCTCAGATTTCAAGCAGATCTTCTTCATCAATTTGTTGTTATCACACATTTAGAACCGTATTTCCTCAAATAGTCACTCCCGGGGGCGTTGCATTTTCCAAAAGGGGGCATTTATTACAGGTCATTTTTAGAATGATAATTCCTGTTAAAATCATTAGCTGAAATTACGAATCATGAACTTAGGAACGATGACTTCCGTTTCACGTTCGGGTTTACGATAAGATTTTCGCCAACTACCGACACCATGTGTGCACCTTGGTAAGCTTAATACACAAGATAGCATGGAAATATCAGCATTTTGGTTGAAAAAAGTGGTGGGCCGTTTATTTGAAGGGGGCGACTATTTGAGGAAATATGGTAATTGAATTGACATGGAAAAAACACAAATTTAATAGTGTGAATTATCTAGGTTATTTGGATTCAATTTCTGTAAACACCTGCTAAATGAAGACATAGGATTAAGCATGACCTCATTCAGTGTTGCCAATGTATGAATAATGAGCCCAATTGGGTGAATTTTGATAAATTTCTTTTGCAAAAAGTATTGTCCAGATGCCATGCCACCAAAGCCAAAAACAAGCAGGCCTGGAAAAAATGTGGAAAATGGGAAGCTCCTTCCAGGGAAATTTGGAGGGAAATTAAGGTCCTTAAACAAAGAAATATATAAGAATTTTTGTCATTTAGTTGATTGCAGGCTTTAAAGCCTTAATGTATGATCTTTTTCAGAATATACCTTTATTTTTTTCAAAACCGATTTTTTTTGGCATATTTGTAATACTTACACATATTCCAATTTACATCTATAAGCAAACTGTCAAATTTGCCCTATTTGTAGTAAAACGGGATGATTTTCTGTTGGTCCAACATATTATCATAATTTTTCAGATTATGATAATATGTCGAACGATCATAAATCTTAATCTCCTCTGAAGCCAGTTTGGTTACGCTCCTCCACACATGTGGAGCGAGCATAACCAAACTGGCTGCGTAGGAGACTAACTCTGAGGCCGCACTCGGCGTCCTAATCCAAAAAGTGTGAGATATTTCGAGGGATAGAGGTAAAGTTTATGATGTTGTTTAATTCTTTGCAAATTTCCAATGTTTTTCGTGTCCAAATGTATTGGGAACTTTCATAATGATTGCATATTATCATTTTGGAAGAAAAAAAAGAAAAATCTAAAAATTTAAAAAGATTGTATATTAAGGCTTTAATGGGCCTCTTGGAAGGCTATACAATTTGAAACCATCTAACGGCAGCAGAAAACCCTGATGTCACATGTCTTTTGGCTGGTTTAGGTATACAATTTATTCTGTGTTAGGAAATTGATAAAAACAGGGGACAACATGCCAAATATGGATTGGTTTTTCTGCTGCCTTTAGACACGTTCATACAATTTTCCACTTTCCAGTGAATATTGCCACATACCTATTTTATGCAGCCGATGACACAGATTTTGCATTTTGAGAGGTTTTTTTACTTTTTGCTAAATTTGTTTGCAAAAAAAGAGTAAAATCTTAACCAAATTTTCAAGCTTTTGGTGATAATTTAGGGTGAAGTTAGCCTCCAGTAAATAAAAATGCTGACAAACCGACCGACTCTACTAGTACTTCTGCCCGTAATACAGGGTTGTTGTTGTTTTTATGTTGCCTTAATTAATAATTGACTTCCCATGCATTACCTTGCTAAAAATAAACAATTACATAATTATAATGCTTTCTGACTAACAAACTGGGACCAAAAACACTGTCAGTTTTGAGAGCGATGAGAACGGATTCGCTCCTATTTCCCTTAGGAAGGGAAAAATAACATTTCTGTGATGACAATTTGTTCACTCACAGTGTGAGTACAATAAGTATTATCAGCAGTACATCACAGAGAAGGTACCTTACACTTCCCACAATGCATTTCTGTAATGACAATTTTCTGTACATACTAATTTGCAATGATGTGCAAGTAGGTCGATAATGACAAAAGGTTCCTCAATGAACAGAAAACATCAGATCTTCCAAAATATGTTCATTTGACTATCGATCCATGC
This sequence comes from Amphiura filiformis, assembly GCF_039555335.1. Taxonomy (NCBI): domain Eukaryota; kingdom Metazoa; phylum Echinodermata; class Ophiuroidea; order Amphilepidida; family Amphiuridae; genus Amphiura; species Amphiura filiformis. Next base: position 43,637,783 of record NC_092629.1, on the reverse strand, counting down.
AGTGGCGGCGTCATGATTTTTTTCGGGGAGCATTGAGGGTGCATAGTGATTAGTGAATATCAGGGGGAGTCAAAATCAACAAATTTTGCGCAAAATTGGTGCAAAAAGTGGAAATTTTCGTAATTTGGGTTACTGAGGGGGGCAACAGGGGGCAAGAGGTCTGACAGGGGCATTTTACTCCCATGCCCCCCCCCCCTGGCACCGCCACTGGATCCATGTTTACCCATGGCAACTTTTGCGCAAAACTGGTGCAAAAAGTGGAAATTTTCGTAATTTGGGTTACTGAGGGGGGCAACAGGGAGGAAGAGGTCTGACAGGGGCATTTTGCTCCCATGCCCCCCCCCCCCCTGGCATCGCCACTGGATCCATGTTTACCCATGGCAAAGGAAAGGGAATCTGTACAAAGTATTGGGAGTGTCATTTGACGTAATGAGGTGATACATCATGTTGCAAAGGATTCTGGGAAGAGTAAGATGTCTTACATCATGTCCAACTGTCTTTTGCCTTCCTTTTCTAGGCTTGTAGATTTCTTTAGCATCATATCAAGTCACACATTTCATTAACCTATATTCAACATCACAGTTCAAACTTTGATCTCAAGTTTTAGAGTATGAGTTTGTGTACCCAACTTTTGAAATGTCATTCAATGAGTGTACAAACGTATTGGGGGTAAAGGACTTTGCCTTGACTGGTGACCATGTTTGAGATCGTATTAATTGCATAAAAGAGGGTTAAGTCTGTGCTATAGGTTGTGTGCTTTTTTTATCAAGAAGTATTAAGGTAATACTTGGCATTTTGTATAATGATTCAAATTTCTTGAGAATAAAATTGTGATTTTATTAAATGTTTTAGCAACATTTAAGACTTTAAAGGAGAAATCATACAATGTGTTGATCAGTGCAGTCAGTGGCATAGCTGAGGGGCAGGTAAATTGCCACTACAAAAATGTTCAGGGCTGAAAATGGGCACGGCAAAAAGTAAAGTATCATTAAAATGACTGAAAATGGGACAAAATATTGACAAATGGGGTTTTGCAACTGTGAACATTTGCTCAACTTTTCCTTAAAATCAATTTGAGCGTTCTTCATTATCACTTAAGGCCAGAGTAATGGAAGACACATTCGTCCACGACCGAATTTGAGATTTTTTGATATTTATCAACACTAAGATGTATTCTTTCACTCGAAACTGATAAAATACAACTTGCCAATATTTATTCGTATTTTTGCTTGATTGATTTCACTCTTTTCAACTCTAAAAAGTCACATGGCTCAAGACAGCTTAGTAAATTGGCGGAAATAATGAGTCAGAAATGCTTGCGAATGCGAAATATTGTGATTACAGCGCGATTAAGCGTCAAGTGACGCGGCATAACTCTGCGCGTATATCCAACGCAGTCAAAGGCGCATTCGGTATGTTGTTAACGCCAGCAAATGTGATGTAAACAAAACAAAAATTTGTAGTGAAAAAGCCACTTAGATTTTTTAATTATTTTGGATTTTGGCGCACTAAAACCAGACATTATAGATTCATTGGTGCAAAAAGATGCATATTTAGACCATGCACCAGATACAGCTTTTACAAGCGTCAGTCTTACCGTTTTAAAATATCACGGACGTTTTGTGCATTATTTTGACATTTTTTACTAAAACATCGATTTCTCAGAGTTCATTTTTGACAATATTGCACGATTTTTGTGACAAGATAACTTTCGAAAAATATGCAAGCAAAAGGTAAACTTTTGCACTATCGCTTAGAGCACATCAAAGTCTGGGGAAGGTTTTCTCATTTTTTCAAAATATTTGTTTTGAACAAAAATATGCACCATTATGTGGAATTTTAGCTTAATAGAGTGACAAAATTGCTTTTTTCACATGTTTTTTGCAATATTTCAAAAATAAGACGAATTTCAAAAAATAAAAAACCTTCCCTAAGTTCATGTCTCTTCTCCATGAAAAACTAACTAAAATTTTTTTACTCCGAACGGATTTTTTTTTAAGTTGTCACAAAAAAATTGGGGTAAAAAAGTGTATTTTTGTGATTTTCTCAAAAACTCGATATTTTTAAACAAATCTGACGTCACCATGGGATTCCTTGACTCATTTCCTTTCCAAAAATGTATAGTTTTATATACTTTGGACATACAATTCAAAAATAATGATGCTCGAAAAGGTCCATGTTCTCTCCCATTACTCTGCCCTTAAATGAATATTAAACCATAGACCATTTAAAATAGGTCTATGATTAAACCCACCAGCATCACCTTAATTTTTCTGTGATCAGACAGCATCACAATGAATGGATGAATACCTAAAACCAGACTAATTACGCAAGACATTTATTTTTCTGTCTCCACGCCTAGATAGTGACAAAATAGTCCCTCGTATCCGGGACGAACCCCTGTGCTTTGTCATCCCTATTTGCACACTGTCAGAGGTAATTCCTAGCAATTAACTTTTCAAATTGATTCTTAAATCAAGACAGGAACCGTTATTCAGGTCATAGACCTAACATCATGTTAAGACTAGTATTTAACCTTTTTACAGAGATGACAAGTAGTGCAAAATGGTTTACGAAATTGTCAAAAAAATTGTTTAAAAATTGGGAAATTGAAAGATTATCTTATTTGTCTTTTCATTGAATGTTGGATGGGATTTATGAAAATTTTCAACATGTTACATTTTTCAGTTCTGCATAGCTTAAAGTACATAAATTTATAAATTAATATAGAAATTTCTGGTTTCAAAAACAATCGTGAAACTTTACATTTTTTCCCACTTTTTTCTCCACAAAATACACATTTTGTAGTGTTGTCTGCTTGTGACTCAGTGCACACAGGGCTAACACCCTACGACCTGGCCTACTTTAGCCCTCTTGGGGATAAGCCATATTAGCTTTCTGATCCAAGACAATTTTTTGTTTAATTTTCAATTATTGCATATATACAAATTGGCCTTCATCAGTCGTTGTATTTGGTGATGAGTGCTATTTGTCCCATATATTTGTTCTGGTAATTACACGCTGGAGTACTTAATTTCATGTATGTATTTATGATAAGTTACCACTTAATTTTGAACTTTTTTTCCTGGTAGGTGTCTTTCTTAAGTTCAATTTTATTTGATGAGGATAAAATTGATGCATCTAGTGGACACTTGAGTCCACCCTGACGTACTCAAATTCTACTTAAAGTTGACATAAGAATTGTATGGCCAATCAGTGGCTTAGCAATGTATCTTTGCAGTTACTGGCTTTAAAGACGTTTTAATTAAACTTTATAACTCATTTCAGGGAAGAATAAAGTATTCCTAAGTCCCATGGGGGAGAGAAGTAAAGAAGTTGCTCAGTTCTGATCATATTTGTACTTCTTTTTCTTTATTTCAATAGAAATTATGGGTCACAAGTTTAGTCAGAAAGCTTTTAGAGGCCAAGTTATGCTGATTTCTTGTGCAAGTAGCAAGCCCCAACCATACTACAGTAACACTCTGTAGTCTTTGCCCCGATCTTTTATTTCAAAGGTCTATTTTTTATCTGCCAAATAGAAGAATATTTAGATTAAAACAAATTAGTATTTTTCTGACATCAGGCGTACATTTACATGTACTCATGTATGCGCTTACCAAGTTTTATTTTTGTGTTTCAGATTTTCTATAAATTTTTCTTCTGATTGGGAGGGGGGGCAACCAGGGGAAATATTCATGTTTGGGGGTAAAGCACCCATGGAGAGCACATCATAAATTTTTGGTGGGTATGCTTCCGGGATCCCCCTGAATTATTTTGAGGTGGTGGGTCTTTGGGAGCTGACGGCATACCAGGATTGGTTCTTTTGGAGCTGCAAACAACTAAATGGGAGTATTTTGTAGCTGCAAACAGTCAAAATCAAGGGTCTTTTTTCAAATCAAGGGTCTTTCAAAACTCAGTTTTAGTTCAATTTAGAGTGTTTTGGAGCTGTGAAATCCAAAAGGGTGTCTTTCCTGGGGAGCATACCTGTATGGTAATTTGTGTTAAGTGTGCCCCCCCGAGTAAGCACAACTTGGGAAAGAGATGAGAGACAGGCGCAAGCAGGCCAGGAGGCAGAGGCACAGAGAGGTGGACCTTTTTTTCTTAGTTATCCCATTATGCTTAGCTCAGACTGATCACTAGCTCACATGGAGCAAGAAAGACGAACTGCAAAAGTCCAGAGACCACGCCACCGGGTGGGGCAGTTAGTAGACTTTCGGAGTTAATCTTTCTTGAGCGATCAGAGTCTATAGTTGCTTACTAAAAAACGGGTCCTACTCGTTGGACTACGAGAAAGAGAGACAGAAAGATGGAGATCAAGAGAAAGACAGGGAATAAGAGTTGGACACACAAAAGTGTGAAATAGAAGTAGAGAAACACATATCTAATATTTATATATGAGTGTACCATTTAACTATTTTCAGAAAAGCCAAAGACAAAGAATTTTACGAAGGAACCTCGCAGTTGCTCCTCAAATTTACTGAGCACTTGACACTTGTATACTCCATATCGTTGTGTATTTGAGATGGATAAGCACACACTCTAACAATGGCACGATGTTTGCATACCAGGATTCAACACTGATCTTGATAGGTCCCCTAAGATTTGAACCAGGGGCCTATCCCACCCACTTGAAAAGTGTAAGAGTACCTTATTTGAAATTTTAAGGTACACTGAAATATGAAGCGTTGGTGTGAGCTTAGATTTCAAATCTTAAAATACACCAACGAGGTACTTGTTTCCATAATTTTTTAGGATATATTGGTCTCAGAGAAGATTATCTTACATTTCTTCCATGCATGTACCGATTTGCCATGCAGTGCAACCAGGCCTGTACACAAGATTTTTTTTGAAAAAGTGGATATTTTTACAAGGGGGATGCTTTTGAACCTTTTTTGACCAAAAAGCTTAATTTTTAAATTTTAAACGATGTTTTAAAGATCAGTGCCGAAACGCCGAAAATCGAATATTTTGACTTTTCCTCCAATACGCGAAAGTTTCTACAAAACTCACTTAATTTAGTGACAGACGACAATTTGAGCACGTCTTTGAACCAAGTTTAATTAGTGTTGCCATTTTGTTTTGGAAATCATTTATTACTGAGTCTGAAGTATAACCACCCCCCACCCCCCGTTCCAGAGGTAACAATTACAATCTTTTTGTCTAGGCCTAGGCCTACTGAATATTCAGCAAAACGGCTTCTTGTAGATTTTACATGTCTACTAACCTTAAAATCCATTTTTGAGGATTTTTGAATGCATTTCTAGACTTTGCAGGTGCCTACTCGGCCAATAAAGTGTTTTTCCCAATAATATTTCACGACGATGACTTTTTGTAATCTTTGTTTATCATCATGATTGAAATAGAACACATTTTATGAAGCGCATCTCTTATTTTATGCGCGAAGAATGTAAAAGGAACGCGATCATAGCGACGGCCGTTACAAGCAAGGGGGCGCAGCACTAATTCAACGTCCCATAGGATAACGTGTGAATTCGGCCTACTTCAAGCGCCACTTCTGGCGTCCCTGCAATACTTGGCAAAATAAATTTAATATCAAATTAAAGCTCTGTTTCTCTAGATTCCAAAACTTTTGTCGGCATATATCGATGACCATTGACATTTTTCGCTAATTTGCGGTGCAAAAAAAAAGAGCTAAAAATATACTAAACTCACCACTCACATTTCAAAATCAGGTTTTCTCTTAATCCGCCACAGAGAATTGCTTTTGAGATCAATTGTCCAGTTTTTTTCTGCATGTTATCATTAAAGACACTTGTCGAATTCATATGAGCCGATTTTGAGTGATTTAAAGTGAACATGTCGGTAGATATGGTCGCTACAATCTCATATTCACTATGGACTATATTAGCCGAATTTCGTTGTTACATAAAATGCCGAGTGATTTAGTGTTGCGCCCTCTTATCAAGCTGGCCTTGATTTTTAAAAAGCTCTTCTGTTGATATTGCAAGTTAGTAGTTATGCTTGTTCTTGAAGTAGATGTCAAAATATGAAAAAGCCCAATTTTAAGTGGAATTCTTGAATTTCTTGGAAAGTATTTGTCCCTATAGATCAGCATTAGAATTTTCAAGTTTAGAACAGAGTTCAGATTAATTTATTACCACCATTCATTTAGCAGTATTCTTATTAATTTTCAGCTCATTTTGGGGTGTGTTTGCTCAATTTCATGTGCTTTTTTCCCAGGACTTTGTTCAAGTTTTCCATCACTAAGTTTCAGGTGGTTTTTTTTCAGGTCTTTCCATTCATGACAGTTAATTTTCATGCCTGATAGATCAAATTGAGTATCTTTGGATAGATGCATACGGCAGTGTTAATAACTTTCTATGTGAGATGCACATCTGTCATTAACTATTATATGGAAGGATGTTCCAAAATAGACTATGGAAAGTTTGACAGACACCAGGTATCTAGTCCACTGCTTAATGCCATCGAGCAATTAAAAGAACCAGCTTAATTACTCACTGATAGATAGAAAACATGATTTTAGGTCAGGAAAGATATCTTACACTTCCCACAATGCATTTCTTCCATTTCAATTTTCTGCACTGAATTGATATTTGTATTGTAGTGCAACATGGGTCGATACTGGATAGCGACAAAAAAGTACCTTAATGAACAGAGCACATTCCAGATCTTGCAAAATCTTGGCTATCGACCCATGTTTAGCCAGTCTATTCTCAACACAGGGCCCGCGGAAGGTTTTTTGAAGTGTGGGGGCGAAAATTGTTCTACTAAAATGTAATAAATAATCGGGGAGCGACGGAGGGGGGATGTGCCACCCTCAGAAGTAAGAAACTTTTGCAACATGAAGACCTAATTGAAGCGATTTGGTGGCCCATTTTGGCACTATTAGACTCGCAATTACTAAAGCATGATGTATGGATCGATGTTGAAGTCGGCATGGAGTCCGTACTGACTTTGGTGACAATGTGACGGGCCCTGCATATCAGTGGGCCCGCAGTAATTTTCACATGCTTTAGGACGAGGACCTGCCTTCAAGTATATGCCTAAAATAATCGCAGGCCTATATTAATATAGGACCTACTTCTGATCGACCTGACTGGACGGGTTTTTAGGCATGGGCCTACTATGTGCAATTTAACCTTTTCTCTCCTCCTTTTCTCTTCTTCTCTTTCTAGTTTTCCCTTTCTCTTCTCTCCTTTCCTCTTCTTTCCCCCTTCTTCTTCTTCTCTTTGCTAAAAAGTGAGGGGGAAAATGCCGCCTGCCCCCCGCTTTGCGGGCTATGCAACATGAAAAGAAAGGTAACATGTATGAAGTAATAGGAGTGTCATTTGATGTAATGAAGTGTTGCATCATGTTGCAAAGGATTCTGGGAAGGGACAGATATCTTCTCTGATTTTGGGTCAACTTAATTGAAACTGATGACCTGAGTGAATGACAACTGAGGGTATTATTATACTATGCAAGTTTTGGATTTCTTGTTTTGGCATTGATTAATTATTTTGTGCTTGATTGACTTACTTTACTGATTGATTAATGATTGGTTGATGATTGATTAAGTGATGATTGATTGATAATCAGTTGATCAATTTGTGATTGCTTGCTTGATTGCTTGCTTGCTTGCTTGCTTGTTGATTGATCAGTCAACTAATCGATCAATTTATCGATTAATCAACCAATTATTGATCGAAATCGATCAATTTATCAATTTTGATCGATTGAGTGGTAGGTGAGTGAGTGAGGTAGTGGGTGGATGGGCGGGTGGGCACTTGAGTGGTTGGATTGGTAGTTGATGGTGTGTGAAGGTGGGAGCAACATATGGCAGAAGGAAGGATGGAGGATGTGAGTCTGGTGATGGTTGGAGGGAGGGAGAGAGAGGGGGTGATGTACCAAACGAGCAAAGCAAAAAGTATGAAATTGACGTCATGTCCTATCACACACATTCTTCGTATTATCTCAGCAATCGTCTTTAATTTCTTCTTTTTATCCACTTCTCCGGCTTAGCAAAGTTTTCAATGTAATTTGAAATATCTGTGTAATAAAACGACACATTTTTTTCATCGGCTTTGAACCACAGTTATAGTGCCAGTATCCTGTTCTCATTTTAAGCACTCGTAGTCGCACTCAAAAGGGGAAAATATGAAACACTCAAAATATAAAAATATTGTTTCAATCGTAACAAGTGGGAAGGAATGTTTTGAAAATAAATATTCCTTTTCTCCTCTCCAATGTCTCTTTATCTTCTTGTATTCTTGAGTTTCTTGCTGGATTCCTAGTGCTACTTTATCTTATCTCGTTACTTTTTACCTTTTATCCTCTCTATTCATCTCTTTTTTCTGGTTTGCTTTCTCTTATGGTAACATTTTCTTTTCTGTCTCGCTCTCATCCTCACTCTTTTTTCTTCCTTTTCCTTCACTTTTTCCTTCACTTTTTCCTTCACCAACATTTCTGTTTCTCTATCTATATTTCCTCTTTCACCCTGCTCTTGTTTTCTTCCTCTCCTTTGCAGGGTTTTCATGATTGACCACCCTGGCAAAAAAAATCATTGTTTTATTCAGTTATTTGTGCAATTTGATTTTGTTTAAAAGGTGATCTTTTGTGATTTTTTTCTATGATTTCTATGTAATTCTTTTTTTTGTGATTTCTTGAAAAATAAAAAAAGACTGAAATATAAAACGACCAAAAAAAAAATTAAGACACATATTGTTAAAAAAAAAGTCTTCCAAAAAAAATAATAACCCTCTGGGCAATGTGTTAAAAATTCACAATTGAAAGGATACAAAAAAATTCAGCAAAATGCTTAGAGAAAACCCTGCTCTTTTCTTCTCTTGTTCTGTGATTTTATCCATCTCTTCCCAGTGGCAGCACCAATGGGGGGACGACAAATTCCCCAGTCAGAACTCTTTCCCCACCAGTTGCCCCTACAGTAAAAACCCAAAATTACAAAATATTCCACTTTTTTGCCACCCCCCCGCGAAAAATTCCTGGTGTCGCCACTGTCTCTTCCTCCCTCTTTCATTCTCTCACCCTTATCCCACTCTCTCCCTTCCTCCATGCACTCAGTTCATCGTACTGCTCTATCATCATAGTATCCCAGGTCTCTGACTACTTCAATCCAGAGTAGAAGATCAAACACTTGTAGAACCAACTGACACATTCACCATGTTGAAAGTAAACACAACCAAATGAAAGCCTCGCCAATCGATGGCCAGCTCAAGCACCGCGTAAACGCCCGGGCTGGCAACGCATGGCTGATCTTAACAAGCACTCTGTTTGCTATTGTACAAACACCACAACGTTCAAATCTACGGGACAATATCTTTTTTTTATATAATGATAAATAATACTTGTAGCATTGCAATCATGTATGAGAATAAAATAGAGGGGCGTTGAAGCAACTCCCACTGTGTTGTCACGCCTGCTGAATTCTGAAGTCTCAACTTGACTTGTGATTCAACTTAGCTGATAACTTTGTCTTGTTATTAGAAATATCAAGATCAGTTTTTTGAAGTACTTGAAACATTTTACTTAATGGATTCAAGTTTAGTTTGGCTTTATGATTAGAATAAGAACGTCTGCAAATGAGTGTATTATTTCAACAATTTGACGATATTGAGACGAGAATGACCACATGTCCAGTCCCAGTGGTCAGTAGCCAGGCCACAGCGTCCACTTATGTGCTATTGGGTGCTAGTGTCCACTAGTGTCCACTTGGTCTGGTCATCTGTGGGGTGATATTGTGATAGTGTTTGACAACCTGATTGTGTGAACTAAAAAGTTAAAGTGTAAATGAACAAAAAAGCGAGAAAGCAAAATTATACGCCCGGCCCTCTCTGTAATCTGTATTTGTTTGTGTATGTGACCTCTTCATTTTTTGAACAAAATATGGAAACAAAATAAGTAAACAAGCAAATAAACAAAGTAAAAAAAATGAAGGAAATAAGGAAAGATTTAAAAAAAAAAGACAAAAATAAAATATTTAGGTTTTACACAATATTTGAACAAATAACTTACCATAATCACTACATCTTTCTTTACTCACTTTTTAATACTTTTCTGGAAATAAAAACTTTTTTCTACTTGGAATCTAGACTACTCCGGATTCCAGAAAAATACAGCACTAATTTTGTTTGATTAAAAAAATACTATACTGTTTTGCCAAATACAATTTGCAAATGCAAATCTTGCAATTTGCAGTCACAAAATTCAAAGACATGGTACAAGTCTAAGCATTTAAATTTTGAGTAGAGGCTATGAGTTTGCTCATATTAAAAAAAAAAATTTATGTTAATTTTGCAAATTGATTATAAAAGATATTAGAAAAAGTGTTTTTCAAAAATTAGAAATTTGTCTCATTACAAGTTTTTGAGTTTGATTGTTACAGCCTTAGATTATTAATACACAGATTGGAATTTTCCATGCCTGTGCCCTCTAAGCGTACTCGAATTCAGCTGACGCCGGTACAGCGTACAGACCTGTGTATTGCGCTATTTTTGAGTTTGCTCACGCGGTACCTGACTTAGCGTCGATCCCCTGAGGCAACATGCCCTGTTTCCGCGGTATGGTTACAGCATACAAAAAACACACCATAAAACCACATATTTTTGGCCCTTATTTCCAAGGGGGTTGGGGTAGAATGCCACCTGACAGACAGAGAAAAGGTGCCCACTGAAAAAAATTGGAAGAGAATATCAAGAAGGAAAAGAAAAGGGTAAACAACTTAAACAAGCCTGTTTCCCACCAAATTTCACCCTAAAATACCATGCACATTGTCCCATCAAATCAATTTTTGAAAGCTTGAAGACTTTGTACAGTCTCTCTAAAAAAATGTTATGTATAATATCCCACCAATGATACCGGCTCATTATGGTGTAACTGGGATTTTTTTTGTCCCCGAAATTTTAATTTTGCCCCCCCCCCCCGACCAAGAAAGCTGGCTACACCCTGATGGCAGAAGTGTTGGTTCATACTAACATTCAAGGCACTCCATAAGCACCGTACATGCTAAAAAATAAAGGTTCTAGATAGAACCTTTTTTGTTCTCTCAGGAAAACCCTCCCTCTTTAACCTGTAAAAAAGGTTCTTTAATTTTGGAGAACGTTCTGTATCACATTTTGGGGGCCATTTTCAATGGTTTTGAAACCATGTTTAGAGAACCTCTAAGGGTTCTCCTGAGAGAACAACTTCATAACCTTTTTTTCTTAGGGTGTATGAACAGGAAAGTCCATACATTTGAATCATATACTAAAGAAAGATTTATTATAGAAATTTGGTGACCAAAATGGTACAAACTGGTCCACAGCAAAACCTTGATAATGCCCTCTATTGGCGATGGTTGAATTGGCTTGGCAAAAAATGTTTCATACATATGTACTTGTGATAATTGTTTCATGCGCATATATTCTCAGCATTGACAACATTCACTATTTGGATCAACAATTTTAAGAACTCTTTTGTAATGTTTGGAGAAAATATATTTCGAATAAAATTTTGTAAATTCCCACTAAATTATTACCAGTCCTAATCTTTTGTTTTAATATGATATATGCAGGCCATAGTATTGATTTACAAGGAAGCTTGTACTATTTCAAAATTTAATTTTAAAATATTAATATTTGATATATTTATTCTTTTACAGTTCAAATTTAAACTTAACAAGGAAAATCTACGTATACTGGTCAAAACATTATAAGATGTATTTCTCATTACCCATGGGTGGGTTCAGCCTTTGAAATTAATAATTTCAAATTAAGTTTGATCAATATTTGATATTACATGTATTTATTCATTATTTCTGTTTTACTTTTTCAACTTGAGGCATGTCAGAGGGGATAAAGGCAGATCAGAGGAGAGAATGAGCTATTCTCCACACTACCCCTGCATGTGGAAGATTAAATTAAAGTCATCCACAGAGGGAGTATGAGTTTGGAATAGAATAGACAATTGGATAACTTCCATTTGAAATACTCACTCAAGTTGTGGAAGATTTAGGTAAAGCCATAATACATGGGGAGTACATGTATGGGTTTTAAAATGATTAACCTTGACCAATTACATTTGAAAAACATACTCCCCCTGTGGAAGATACTTCCAAAATCTTCCACAGGGGTAGTGTGGATTTCAACTGGAATAGCCCAATGATGTAGCTTGTCAGTGCAGTAAAATATTGAGACAAATAAAGCTAACACACACAAGTGGAATGGTGTGGGTTCTATAAAGGAGATCCCAAGACTTGATGATATTAGGGGCATCATTTCATCCCCATGCGTATGATATTTCTTCTGAGGGGAAAACACCTTTCGTCAAATAGTCCCCCCCAAATAAACGCCCCACCACTTTTTTTCAACCAAGTCCCAAGATGTTTCAAAAATGCTGATATTTCCATGCTATCTTGTGTAGTAAGCTTACCAAGTTGCTCACATGGTCGATAATAGCGTCAATAATTGGCGAAAATCTGGATTGGAAACCCGGAAGTGAACCAGAAGTCAGTGTTTCTAGTTCATAGTTCGTCATTTTAGCGTGAGCTTTAAGTTTACCTAATGATTTTAACGGGAATTATCATTCTAAAATTGACCTTGAATAAATGCCCCCCCCCCCCTTGGGAAAATGTTACGCCCCCGGGGGCGTTTATTTGACGAAATACGGTATATATTATTGGTCTTAGCAAATATACAATCAGCTGAACACAGGACCTTCTGCTATGTTGCACCTCGCACCTGGAATACGAAGTCACATCCTCAGGTTATGTAGTATTTTAATCACAGGCAGTTCTCGCTGATTTGGTTTTCCTTGTGTTGTTCTTTTGCTTTGTCTGAGCGTTTCGTTCTAAATGTAGCAGCGATATAGATAATATTTAAATGTATGTATGCATGTAAACATGTGAATGTACTGACAAAAACATGATTTCACCGGGCATGTCATGTCAGTAACACCCATCTTCAGTAGCTTTCAGTGGCTTACCAGCCCAAATTTCACTGAATGACTCTTACTAGGACAAATAAATGTGTGTGAAGCATGCAATATTCATGCTGAAATGGGCGAAAATTAGATTAATTTGAACTGGAACAGGCCAACAGGAAGAAGAACATTGGGCTATTCCACTTGAAATCCACACTACCCCCGTGGAAGATTTTGGAAATATCTTCCACAGGGGGAGTATGTTTTCAAAATGTAATTGGTCAGAGGTAATCATTTTGAAATTCATACACCCCCTGTATTATGGCTTTACCCATATCTTATACAACGGGAGTGAGTATAAGTTACCCAATTGTCTATTCTGTTCAAAATTGATACTCCCTCTGTGGCAGACTTTAGCTAAATCTTCCACAGGGGTAGTGTGGATTTTAAATGGAATAGCCCATTGCAGATTTTGACAAATTTAGTTAAAATAGACTGTCGGTATACACGCAGTCCAGTGACCCTTCATGTACCGACCGATGGCGTGTGATGTACCAACGAACCATCATGACTGGCTGTACTCCTTAGTCCCCCCCCCCACCACACACACACTGGCCATGCACTGGCTTACCCCATCTTGGCCCATGATCAAGGTCATACCGGTCAAAAAGAGGATGCACAATAGAATATTTGTTCAATTTCTAAAGTAATTAGAACTGTCAGTAAGCAGTTGGATCACTTTTTGGGGAGAAATGATTTTCAGGGAGGGAATCAACATTATTTTGAGCAAAATTGTCGCAAAAAGTGGAATTTTTTGTAATTTTGGGTTTTTACTAGGGAAGCATGAGTATGAGGAGAATATGTCCCCACTACCCCCCGGGCACTACCCCCCTGTGATGTTGCCACTGTCTGGGAGGCACTGTTATAGAATTAATATTTTGTGTTATGTTTCACTTTATACAATTTAAATCCAATTCACATAATAATACAACTTATCAGACCTGTCAGTACTTATAAGAGCGACCCTTCCCACACCAGATTGACATATTGATCTCACAGAATCCATGCCAATAATATTTCACTTAAGACTTGAGCTTTTAGGCCTGGTAAAATTAATTGAAAGAGATTGAATAACAGTAATATGTTATTTATTTGTGAGTCACCATTGTATCAATTTGTCATTATTTGTGTATATATGCAAAATTAACACATAAACTAAATACTCTTTTTAAAAGGGCATTTCGTGATCCACAGCCTCATCCCCCCACTTTTCTCAAAAAAAGTTGAGATTTTTATACCACTGGATACCTCTGGCTACATAATGTTTATGTACCAAATATTTCTTGCAGATTAATTCGTTTAGCAAAAATATCGCCAAATTTGAATTTTGTTCTGGTATACCAGAACGAAATTACAGCAGTGGCCTATGGAGCAGTGTAAAACACATAATCATGCATAACTCGCAAACGCAAAATCGGAATCAACTGAAATTTTGAGAATAAGCTTTTTTCGTGGATATCTACTGAATAATGTCATAAAAATACGATGCTAGGATCATGAAATCCTCGTTTAAAAGATATGCAAATCTTTATGACACATTTGGTGTGCAGGGGGCCTGGGGGTTCTTAGTGCAAAAGTGCAAATGTATGAGGATGTGCAGCAGATTTGAGGTGCATTTTTAGTTGTTTAGTTATAAATAACTAGGGTGCATTTTCAGCCATTTTGGGCTTATAATAGGCCTCCATTTTCATGAAAATTTGGTTGGTTTTTTTCAAACTGTTTTCAAAAGAGTGCAAATTTTTCATTGTTTCTTTAGCAAAATATTTGAAAATTTACCAAATATTGGTATAATTTTGGGTCTGTTTTTCATCAAGTTTTTGGTTTTTAAGGCAGGTAGTTATTAAGAGTCACTCCCAGCCGCACATCCCCACCCAAACGAAAGTTGAAAACCTCTGAAGAGTAGCTGAGCAGAGACAATATGATCCAAAATTGTTGCCATTAGTAGACATAGCCAGTGACCAGTCCTACTCCCCATTCCAGAAAAATACAGCACTAATTTTTGGGATTAAAAAATTATTATCAAGTTCTGCCAAATGAAACATAGCTCAATCCTAATTATTCATTTAGTCCTAACTGGAGATAAAAGAAAAAGTTCACTGTTTACTAATTTCTTGAAAAAAGAGCCAAAAACATGCATTTTCGGTATGTTTTCTGACAATCGAGTTACCAAAATCTAAGCATTCAAAATCTTGAGTATATGCCAAAATTTTGCTCTAATTTTCACTTTTTTGTGTTACTTTAATTAAATGGTTGGTTATAAGAATGAAACATGTCTTTTTCAAAAATTGGCCAAATATTAAAATTTGACTTTTATTGCTAGTTAGGACTAACTAAAGGATTAGGATTTAGCTATGTTTCATTTGGCAAAACAGGATAATATTTTTTTAATTCCAAAAAATTAGTGCTTTATTTTTTTGGAATAGGGAGTAAGCCCTCCATAGCCATGATAGCTGTGTGTGTGAACTATGATTTGAAATGGTAGAATACTAACTAAACAAAAGTTGTCACATTTGCAACATTTAGCCCCAAGAAAAATTTTATCGCTCAACTTGCATCTTAAATAGTGGATTAACTCATCATAAATCATAGTAGTCGACTCTTCATACTTAATCAATGTGAAAACTTTCACTTCCTGCTTCAACTCATATCACAATATCTAAATACAAAGTTCAATATCCTGTATTCATCATTACAGTACGACCCCTGACATTGTGTAGTTTGGGCATGTAGCATCATCCGTACGTGGATGTATTAGTGTATACTATAGTAAGTAGTGCTGGAACTTTGCAGTTTGGGTCGAGGCTGCTTCACAGACTTAAACTTCAACCCACTCATCACATGTCATTTTTCAAACTGTGCCCGTGCAATTCCCAAGTGAGACAAGATTTCAAAACATAGAGGGGCACTTATATGTGCAAAAGGAAACGTATGTCTAATTGGAAGAATTGAGTAAAAAGACGACGGGATTAGCCGGGAGTTGACACGTCTGCGCACCGTGTAATAACCCGCTTTGTGTCGTGAATAAGTCGCGGCTGGAATATGTCTCCTTTTTATGCACATATTTATTGCAGGATTAATTGTCATTTTTTGTAGCGATGTCTCTATATTGACATACGTGGCGGGACGGGGAGGGGAAAATAGCACAAATTATCGGGTCAAGTCAAGAGTAGGGTAATAGTTGTCTGTGATTCGTCTCAGGTTTATATATTGTCAAAACAATAGGAAAAAATGAGATTGGGTTGTTTGGAGAAAATTGAGGATGGGAGTGAAAGGACAAAAGAATGAAAAAAATAATGGTTTAAAGTAAAAAAGCTGGGAGAAGATTGCAGACGAGACTCGGCTGTCAAATCCATACACCCTATGGAAGACATGACCAATAATCTTCCACACAGGGAGTGTAAATTTCAAATGGGGTTACCTGAATGGGTGACTCC
Source organism: Amphiura filiformis (assembly GCF_039555335.1). NCBI lineage: Eukaryota > Metazoa > Echinodermata > Ophiuroidea > Amphilepidida > Amphiuridae > Amphiura > Amphiura filiformis. Next base: position 43,621,413 of record NC_092629.1, on the reverse strand, counting down.
ATTAAATATCTATACTCCGTGTGTGGAAGATTAATGTCATGTCTTCCACAGGGGGTGTATGGATTTCAACTGGAATAGCCAATAATGTGTAGCCTGTAGGAGCTATTAATGTACCAAGATTGTGGACCAGATTGCCGGCTTGTGTCATTGTTTTTAAATAATTTTTTACAATCATTCCAATATTTTTTGGATTATTATGACCTTATCATAATAGAAAATTAGTTTTTCAAATATTGTACTCCATAAAAATGCAGAAATAGGGGGGGGTAGATGTTGTAGTTTTGACATTATCTTTGTATGGTGAAAAACTAAATGAAAATCTTTGCAAAGTTGCACAGAATTTCAAGAATGATCATGGTCACTATATACTTTAATCAGAAGGACAGCAGTTCAATCAGTGTTGGACTTCAGTGCTTAGGTCAGCAGGCAGCACCATATTTTTAATTATTTGTTTCTGGGGGTGGGGGTGGGATGAAATGGGGTATGGTAAAAAAACATGTACAAATCTGAAAATTTGCCTTAAAGTACTATTTTTGCCCCTGAAATTTCATTAATTTCTATTTTAACTGATGGACTGGGGAAGAAAGTCCAAAATCCCCCTAGCCCCTCACTGCTGGTGCATGTTTGGCATGTTTGATTTAGCCTGTACATATGCAGCTAGCTTTTGATCACTTAATTTCTGTAAAATACAGGGTTATTAACACAATTCATGTTAAATTTGTGGTAAACCAATGTCTTAAGCCAATTTCCTTAGTTGTAAGACTTTGCTGATGATATATAGTTTACATTGCTAATTTCTTGTGACTATTCTTATGTAGCTTTAACTACATTATATTATATTGTTGTAAAGTTCTGTTTGCTTTCACTTAGCAACACAGAATAAGACTTTTTGTTAGCCAGACCCCTCTCCCCCCCACCCCCTTGGAGGGGGCTCACTGTCAGAGATAATACAGGTGTTAACTGCAGACTGTGGCCCTCACAGACTTTAATATTGAGCGAGGAGCATGAGAATGCAATCACAGAGATGTGTTCCAATATCTGTGATGCAATTATGCAACCTCTGCTAAAACAAAAGAGGCCAAAATCAGGTCTAAAATTATTATAAAAGTAGCACAAATGTAGGTTATCTTTTAAACTGCTAATTTGTTAGGTTTTTTTTCTTGAATCTCTACAGCAGAAAACTTTTTTTGCATTTCACAAATTCAATGTTGAGAGATTGTTTAGAAACTTTGATGATTAAAAATGTCAGAACAAATTAAAGAAAGTATGAATCATTATGTGTCCTGCAGGTGTTTGGGATGGTGAGTGGGTAGTACTTTATCAAGGGGCATATCAAGGCATTCAACCCTGGCCCTATCAGTAGCATAGCCAGGACTTTATCAGAGGGGGGAGGCAACTTTCATGGGGTGGGGATTTGACGAAAAATGTCAAATATTGGCGAAAAAGTACAAAAAGCCCTAAAAGTCTTAAATATCAGGGTGACCAGCATATGCAGTAAAGGGGGAGGGGGAAAGAGAGGTACAAGGCATCTTTCAAGGGGTTCAAAAGTTGATGAAAAATGTCAAAAATTGGCTAAAAAGTACAAAAAAGCCCTAGATACCGGTATCTTATTGGGAGATCAGCACAGGGGGGCAATAGGGGTACAAAGTATCTCACAGCTACCCCCTTGCCCCCTAGCTATGCCACAGGGCCCGACAATCTTTTCTAGAACCTTTCTGGTTCTATAAAGAACCGAACCAGAGCAAATTCTGTAAACTTTATAGAACCTTTTTCTTTTAATTTTTATAGATGCCTGATGTTAAAAGAACAAACACCTTTTTGCAACACTTTTTGAACACCTTTCATATGAATACTGCTGTTAATGTTCATGTTTGGAACACTTTATGACAGTAATCACATGAGTTCAGTATTGGGCTAGGACATCCAAGTGCAGTGTTTGAATTAAGGAAAAATAAATGTTTGTCCCATGGACAACCAGATTACAATTTCTGGTTGTCCGTTAAAAAAAATTGGTTGTCCGTAGGCGCGTTTTGGCTACAGATTTATGGTTGTCCGGCTGACAACCGAATCAATATTTTTGGTTGTCCGGCGACTTTTTTAGTTGTCCTGGGCGAACGGACAACCAAAATTTCGAACGCTGTCCATGTGTCACAGGCGTGCAGCAAGGTGTCAAAAAGTGGGCCACCCAAAAGTTATGAAAAGCTGCAAAAAGGTGTAAAAAAGTGCTAAAAGTGCAAAAAAGTGGGGCTTGTGATGAGCCTGATGTGTTACATGTTCTGTTCAAAATTTGAACACATGTTGTTTGTTTTGCATGGGCAAATTAAGTAATTGTCAAGCATTGATCTGGTTGGGTTTTTTTTCGTTCCTTTTTACCTCATTATATCTCAAGTCTACAAGTCTACAAAGGTCCACTTTTTGCATTTCTCTCCCAATAAAAGTTCCAAAACTGAGAGGAAAATGACAAAAGGTCCACTTTTTGGTTTGGTGATAAGGCATTCACAGGGGTGTGAAATCTCCTCTTTTAAGCTGAATCCCTCTTTTTTGGACATTTCTTTGAGGCAAAATTTCAGCTTTTTCTTTCATTTTCAGCCCATTTTGAGCATATTTCAGTGCTTTTCCTCTTTTTTCCTCTTTTTTGAACAAAGTTCTTCTTTTTTCAATAGAGGTCACTCACTCCCCTGCATTCAAAATGTTCTTTTAGGGGGGTTTAGGGCCACCTTTTACACCAACTTACACAAGCACAATTTTCATTTGAAAAACATCTTTTTTCTTCCTCACCCCCCACAAAATAAATTATGCATACCGGCCTGTCTACTACAAGTAATCTACAGTGCCAAATAAAACAAATTATATATTTGAGACTCTCCAAGAAATATTTTTAGACATTACTATATCATAATCAGTAAATTTTCAGTTTGTTATTCAAAACTGTTAGCCTAATCAAGTTAGTAGAAATGAGTTTCTCTGTTTAATATAATGTCTGACTGAGAGGGAAATGCTATGTGGAGTATATGTCTGGAAGCTAATGGGAAAAGACATGTCAAAGTTTGTGGTCATTTCCTTGAACAGAATGGAACAGAACATTTTATGTGATAATTAATTTCACTATTTTATTAGCGACTGGGTATTGATTATTCATTTATAGGTTAATACATGAGTATCACTTGTTGAGAGTGAAATTGTACACAATAATGCACGCGTACTGAGATGTTGATGCGTCTAATGCACTCCCCCCTCTCAGTACAAGTGCATTATTTTGTACAATTTCTCGAGCAATAAGTGATACGCATTTATTAACCTATTTCATACACGAGAAAAAAATGCTGTGATTTTTGCTATTTTTATAACAAAATCGTCACTACAAATGTTGACAAATACGAGCAAATATAAATGCATCAACCCGCAAGAAAAATGAATCAGTCTTACAGCGATGCTTGCGCTGAAAGCACTGCTGCGTAGTACTGCTGAGAGTGCGCTACCGATACAATTATACAATATTAATGCACTAAGCGTATTTTTCTAACGGCTTTTCTGATTGGCTATGTGGTTATAAGAGTGTATGAATTGCCTTTAAAAGTTCTGGTAAACAGAACCAAAGAAAATTGATTGTAAAATGTGAAGTTTTTCCTCCCATTTCATGGTCTTAATCATTCATGGAGCTGAAAATTCCATGAATTATTGCACTGAGGTTTTCTAAAAAAGTAAGACATGTAAAATGTCATTGCAGAAAACAATAAAATTTAACAAAATTGAGGATTTGTGTTGTTTTTATCTGAAAATAATTTTTTAGTTTACAACAAAGGACTTGCTTTGCAAGAATGTGTCGTTTCAATGGAATAACTGGGACAGTGGTTCTCAATTTCATTTGTTGCAGGGCATGATGGGGAGAGGGGGAAGATGCATGTTTAAGAGCCAAATAAATACACCCCTAATTATGTTTTTCTTTATATTATAAAGTTGGTCAAGGGCTAATATCGGTTGCTGGCATGCCAGATTTGGCCTGTGGGCCGCCTGTATAGAACCCCTGAACTGGGGTTGGCATGCCGGAATTGGCCTGTTGCCCACTTGTTGAGAACCCCTGAATTACGGCCAGTTGGCATGCCGGATTTGGCCTGTGGGCCACCTGTTGAGAACCCCTGAGATGGGGTTGGCATGCCAAATTTGGCCTGTGGGCTGCCTGTTGAGATCCTCTGAACTGGTCGTGTTGAGTCCACAACTTTAGGACAGCCGTAGAACACTTATATCACCCTTTTTACGAGTACGATCCTAGCAACAAGGGCTGTACCAGCAGCCTAAAGCTGAAGATGTAAGCTTCCGTCTTTGTACACCTGTTATGTGCTAACCAAACTATAGGCCTACATACTAGCTTATACTAGAAAATGGGCTATTCCAGTCAAAATCCATACACCTCCTGTGGAAGACATGATCTTACTCTTCCACAGAGGGAGTGTGAATATCAAATGGGGTTACCTGTATGGGTGACTCCATTTGAAATCTACACTCCCTGTGTGGGAGATTAAGGTCATGTCTTCCATAGGGGGTTTGTGGATTTCAACTGGGATAGCCCAATATGCTCATCTGTTAGGACACGGTTCTTTAACCCCAATATGTTTGTACATGAATAAAACAACCTATGAATGTGTTGGGTACAAAACCTCATACTCCACAACTTGAGGTCAAATTTTAAGCTATAGTGTTGAAATAGAGGTCAATGAATAAGCCCAATCGGCATTAGAAGTTTGCAATGCATTGTGGGACAGTTTTTGCAGTTTTAGGACACTTTGTCCTTTGACCTATCGGGAAAATTGCTGTAATTATTAATAATTTATTTATTATTGTCATAATGTTATCATTAAAAATATTTAAATAATTAATTAATTTAATAATAATGTTTTTAAGTTTGTTTTTATTCTAGTAACAAGTTTTAAATTATATTTTGTACGCACAAAACCCGAATTTTCCAGATAGGTCAAAGGGCAAAGTGTCCTAAAAAAACCGGAAGTTACAATAGCGATTTGGCTTATTATGCCACTGGAATTGATTTTATTTGCCCAATAGTCCCCATAGCAAAACTCTGGGTATCCAGGCAAAGTGGACTTAAGATTTAGGTGTAAATCCCTCATTGAAAACAAAATTTTCCCAAAATGGCTACTGTAAATTTGACGCTCACCGTAACCACTAATCCCATGCATTACCGGTTCATCCTAAGAAGAAGAAAAAAAAGGCCATATCACATTAGGGGTGAAATATTGTTAATATGAGCCCCCGGGTCATTTTCGTATATAATCATCAATCTTAAACCTCGTTTACCGAGCACATTTCGCCGTGGCAAGTACGTGTTGATGTAAGCAATCAGATATACGCAATAAATTTAGTCGTTTAAGAGCTACTAAGAGTAATAGAAGGGCAAGCGACTAAATCTATACCATTTTTAGCTAAGTATTTAAAAGGATTTTTACTTTAACTGGCTTAGCAGGATCCATACCCATCTAGTGCTCTTTTTTTTATTATTCTCATCTCGTCTGCCTCACTTCCTCACCATATTTTTAAATGTGGGAAATTGACCTAAAAATCAATTGACTAAATTAAATTTCTACAGTGGCAAAGTTAACAGTAGCAAGCTGAAATAATAAAACCCAAGCAAAATCAAAGCCATCACTCGTACAAATATGGATTCACGGCTGCAATCTTAGCGCTCCTTGTCCCGTTTCGTCTGTCCAGCCATTAACGCAAACCCCTCACTAATTTTCTCGGCTATATTTTGTTTACTTCTGGCAGTGTCATACCCTAATAATTACTTTTAGCCCGAGAATCCTAGCATTCCACCCCGACCAATATATATTACATTACTCTTATTAAGTAAGCAATGAAGTTTTCGTGATAAAATCGACTTGAGAATCCAGCTGATGTCAATTACCCATAAGTCCTTGCAGGTCTTGTCCTCATTTAAGGTCAGCGACCAGGTAAATAAAGAGCTGTTGTGTTTCAACACCCTTTTTTCGCAGATATTTTACATTTCCCACCATCCATTGTTTCCATTTCAATTTTCTGTACTGATTTGCTATCTAGTGCAACATGGGTCGATAGTGACGAAATGTACCTCAATGAACAGAGCACATCCAGATCTTGCAAAATAGGTTTATTTCTTGACTAACAACCCATGTTTTAGCCAGTCTATTCTCAACATGAAAACAAAGAGAACCTGTAAAAAGTAATAGTGGTGTCATCTGATGAAGTGAGATGATGTGAAGTTGCAAAGGATTCTGGGAAGGGTCTGATATCTCCTCTGCTTTTTGGCCATCCCAGTGAATGTATAGTGCATATATTTGAAACAATTGCATATGTAAGCAATTAATATAAATTGATTCAACCGTTAGAGACCGCAGTTGGGTGCAGTAATTTGGAACTTAACACAATTTGGAGCGATAATATAATCTAGCTACGGCGTGAATCCATAGTTTGAGCTTGTTGAACAAATGAAGCGTGGTGTAAAATGTTATTTTCAGCATGAAAATTTCACACAGATTTTTACAGATACAGGAATTTTATTATGGTATACTTGTATCAAATAACTATAGTCAAGAAAAATAGTGACCTAACATGATCTTTACATAAGCTAAAATTTGAGCATGTTTTGCTGATATTCAGTTCTGCTAAGAGAAGATATCTTACCCTTCCCAGAATCCTTTGCAACATGATGCATCACCTTCGTTACAGCAAATGACGCTCCTATTACTTTGTACAGGTTCCCTTTGTTTTCGTGTTGAGAATAGACTGGCTAAACATGGGTCGATAGACAAGAAATAAACAAATTTTGCAAGATCCGGATGTGCTCTGTTCATTGAGGTACATTTTGTCACTATCAACCCATGTTGCACTGCATAGCAAATCTGTACAGAAAATTGAAATGGGAGAAATGCATTATGGGATATGTAAGACATCTTTTCTGCATTCTGCTCACAATCTGGCAAAATTATGAAAGTTGCAAAAAGAGGATTGGTGCGTCTTTCCCGTACTGTGCAAATAAGTGTGGTAAATAAAAGATGGAGGCTGGGCAATTTAATTACACACGCTAATGGGGGTAGGGGATTACATATAAGTGGTGAGGACTCCAAATTTGTGCAAATTGTTCATGTGAGTATACCAAAGAAATAGCTGCCATGAAATGCAAAAGCTGCCGTGTGTGTTATTTATATGAGGGGAGAATTAAAAATTGAGAGGGGAGAATTAAAATCAATTTCTTTGGCTGAAACACTTGGTGTTACTTCTCCGGGAGTTTCACTGCATGTTTGCTCAGAATATTTTATGCTCCAAAGTTTTTTTCTCAAATGTCTGCATTAAAAATATTCCTCTCTGATTTTCTGAAGAAATAAATTTCCCCGTAATTTTGCCTGGTGTATGATATTGATTGGTCCATGACGAGGTGTTCTGGTCGAGATTTGCAACAAATTATAAGTAAATGTTTAATGTAAAAAATCCTTGATTAGGCGACAAAAAAAACACCCTATTTCTGTTTTAAGGTTTTAAGATATTAGGGGGAATTTTTTCCTGTACAAATGAATGCTGACCTAAATTTTTAAAATTTCAGGACAATGTTTTACAGATTTTGGTGATTTTTAAGGTTATTTGCAGGTCCGATCGACCAACGCCATTTGAAAGGCCTGTCCGCCCCTAAAACAGGGTGTTTTCTTTTCGTCGCCTTATAGGAAGTTATAATTCTTGAGAAAATAATCCCCTACTCTTTTCAAAACTAACTGCATGCAGTTAATAAACATGTGTGTGGTTTTCTGCCTTGTGGACCAGTGGCTATTCCTCAAACGGAGGGAGTATTCTCATGATAACATTGGGCTATTCCAGTTGAATAACATACACCCCCTATGGAAGACATGACCTTAATCTTCCACTCAGGGCATGTGAATTTTAAATGGGGTTACCTGAATGGGTGACTCCATTTGAAATCTACACCCCCCTGTGGGAGAGATTAGGGTCATGTCATCCATAGGGGGTGTGGATATCATTTGGAATAACTCATTCTCAACTCCAGAATGTGCTCTGTATTGGGAGGGGGTATGATTTTAATATATAATGCTGCCATACTAGATAATTTATTTAATTGGTCCCACTGACGATTGGACCCTGGACTCTGTGTTCACCCAGGAATGTCACCAAAGTGTGATAATGGTAATATTGAAAAGTGGTTAAATTAGTAGGACCATATTTACTCTATCATCAAACGCCCCTGGGGGCATGACATTTTCAAAAGATGGGGTATTTTTTAAACATTTTGATTTTTCACAATGGTGGTGGAATTTATTACAGGGGCAACTAATAGAGTAAATAAGGTATTGATACCATAATAAAAATTCCCTTTAAAAGGGAAAGCCAGCCTCAAATTTAGAAGAGGTCTTGTAATTAGTTTTGGTCAATGTGAAAGGCATTTTTAGGATCACGGCTTACTACATCCATGTTACATGACAGTCCACCAAACCATCAACGGTGAGAAGATGTACACTGAAACTGCAGAAAACATTAACTCCTAATCTCCTGTCAACTCTTTAATTCATTATTGTTCATTATTATTAATTCATTATTGTTCTCTAAATTGTTCTGTTCTGGTTTTATTTGTCTTTTCAGCTTTTTACCCACGATATTTCAATTTTCAATTTTTTAATACCATAACTTACGAACTCAATTTCTTCGCTTAGGAATGTCCGATTTTATTGGGGGAAACGGCGTTGTGGAGCAAAATAGCTCTTTATGTGAAAGCCTCCAAATTTATAAGCTGTCCAAAAGATGTCTGTTTTTTGACATGATACGCCATTTCTTAAAGACCCATTCAGTGATCCCAGTGCAAGAGTAAAAAAATTAAAATTGTTTATAAATTGCTTAAAAGAGAAGGATAGGCCTAAGTCATTCAAATTGTCATTTGGTATTTTTGATACTGTCAGTATCTAAAAATACAGATTCGTGTAAAATGTCTTATTTTGTCTTAAATAGGCCTACACGGCTTTTGGCTGAACCATTCGCAGACTTAGCACATCTATGTAATAACAAAGGTACGGTACCAAAATTTTGATGATTTTTACGATCGTCCGGATGAGCAAATCACTGAATGGGCCTTTAATATTAATAATAGATAAGCTGCCTTTAAAAATATTATTGACAATGTTGAGAGTATAGGAATTACCTTGAAAAATGTCTCAAAAATACAACATGCCAGTTATATTCCGGTCTGAAACGATCAGACAATATTTTAAACATTAATAACATCATAAACCCAAATCGTGAAAAAATCACCCGGGTAGATTTTTGGCTATTTCTCCATTTACGATCCTGCCCAAAAGTGTCTGCTTTTCGATATACCACGTCACAAATACTACACTGCACTGACTGCAGGTTTTTTTTTTTTTAGTTAAAAGGGCATTTAAGTGATCCACAGCATCATCCCCTAACTTTTCTCAAAAAAGTTGAGATTTTTATATCACTGGAAACCTCTGGCTACATAATGTTTATGTACAAAATATTTCTTGCAGATTAATTAGTTAGCAAAGTAATCGTGAAATTTGAATTTCGTTCTGGTATACCAGAACAAAATTGCAACACATTGTGTACACATAACCATGCATAACTCGTAAAGGCAAAATCGGAATCAACTGAAATTTTTAGAATAAGCTTTTTTGTGGATATCTACTGAAAAATGTCATAAAAAGAGGATGCTAGGATCACGAAATACTCCTTAAATTAAGCCATATAACATAATATAAACTCACCTTACATGTACATTTTTATTTTAAAATAATTTGATATTAATTAAGCAATGTATAGTTTACTATATGATAGATGGTGGCAAGAACATTTATAAAGGACTGATTACTCACTGCAATCTTCACTCTTGTGTGTTTTGACTGTAAGTTTATGAATCAAATAAAAAAGATAGAAAGTAGCTTCACTTTCGTTATGTGTCATTTTATTTATAACATAGAAGTTATTAAATTAATAAAGTAAGACAATTTATTTATCTATAAGTGCATGTCAAATGGGTACATTGTTCAATACTATAGGCCTACATGCATAAATTATGCCCATATTATAGCTAGGCCCTAAAAACTTTATTTTGCATCGGATTTTTCCGTTGAAAAGGCAAAACTGATGTTCATGATAGCAACTATTTCATCAATAGCATTTTTAGTCATTTTTATCCATAAAACGACACAGGATAGGATAGATAATTACTTTGACATCAATATGGTCCATATGATGAAGATTTTGATTCTTAGATCTGTTATCAACATGATATCACCACATCTGTGATATCACGCTGTTCAGTGGTCAAGGACCCGGGTCAAAGACACTGAAATGACATACTTTTCTTCTGCTGACCATATGATGCTGTATATTAACTATTATTGTTACATTTTAGGCCTATACCTAAAACTTTTAAAGTCATATTAATTCAAACATAACTTTGGTAATACTCACTCGTTTTAGTTCGTTGAAACGGCAAAACATACTTACTTTTCCTAACAAATCGAATTAAAATATTTAAAAAAAAATTTAACCACAAAAAGTTTTTTAAAAAATCATTCCAATACCACTAAAATATAATCTCTTGAGTAAACTGACCCCAAACCTGAAACAGATCCAGCCCCGAATGGGCTGGCGAAAAGATATAAACTTGGTTGTTTTTTGCATAGTATTTTGAACACTGATTGTAGGAATTTACTGATGTGGACTCGGAGAAGAACTGCATGCAGATAAACTGAAACAACACACAAACTAAAAGCAATGCAAATGAAAGTAAAGTTTAGCACATCACTGCAAAGCAAGCAAGACAATGTAAAGCAAAGCAATGTAAAGTAAATCAAAATCAAGAAGTGTAAGACAAAGCAAAGCAAAGTGAAGCAAATCAAAAAGAAACAAAGCAAAGCAAAATAAAGTAAGCAAATGTATATAAAGCAAAGCAAAAACATGCAAAGCAAAGCAGACACTGTGAAGCAATGTATAGCAAATCATATCAAAGTAAGCAAAACAAAGGAATATATAAAGCAAATTATAGCAAAGTGAAGCAAATCAAAGACAATCAAAGCAAAATAAAGTAAGCAAAGGCAAATAAAGCAAAGAAAAGCAAGATGAGCAAAGCAAAGCAAACAGCAAAGCAATGTAAAGCAAAGCATATCAAAGTAAGCAAAATGAAATAATTTAAGGCAAATCAAAGTAAAGGGAAGCAAATCAAATACAAACAAAGCAAAGCAAAATATAGTAAGCAAAGCAAAGATGTAAAGGAATGACAAGCAAAGAAAACATAGGAAAGCAATGTAAAGCATAGCAAAACAATGCAAAGTAAAGCAAGTAAACTAAAGCAAAAATAAACAATAACAAAACAGTCAAAACAAAACTATCAAGGCTTGTTTCAGAATTAATTTGATTTTTTTTCTCAAATTAGGTGATGAGCATTTATTTACCTGTCCATTTGCCATCCGTGTTTCTTTCATGGCTTATGCCTTTGTATTGGGTCATGGAATAAGAATTCCTAATTATGCCTTGACGTAAGGGCTAAGACTAGAGCAAAATTGCCCAATTGATTTGTTGGGAATTTTTCCTTGCTCTTTTTCTTCAATTCTGTTTCTTTCTTTTCTCTTCATACAGGCCAGCATACTATTATAAACTTACCTTGGACATTTTGCTTGAGCCTGGTCCCATCAGGACCCAAGTGTGTATCCGCTCGGACTGACTGGTTGAACAAAAATGAAAGTTTTGCACAGAAGGAGATGTGTACCACTATTTCCTTGATCTGTGTTGGTGTCCATGTTTTTTGAAATAACATATTTTCGGTGTCCAAGCATAAACGTCTTGCCCAGCATATTTAGTAGACCCAAAAGTAATTTAACTTTTATGAAGCAACATAAGTAAATTTATATTTACAGTGGGGAGGTAGGGGTTGGTTTTAAAGAAACTATAAAATATCATCAATTCCTCTCACTTCATTTTTCTCCCTTTAATTTTGTAAAATAAAATTGAATTGAAAAAAACTTTTTTTTCATCATTCAAATCATTTCATTTTTTATTGCATTATATAGTACCCTTTAAAAAATTCCACTTAATTGTAACAGATTCACTGTGTGTAAATTTAGGACCTCACTGAACTGTGACTGGGGCAGTAGCTCAGAATTGTGCAACGTTAACCATATTCATGCAGATATCGTCTGCATTTAAGGAAGTGAAAAAAAAATCAAAATTATTGAAAAAATTTAAAATTTAACATTTTTATGACCATATTTGGAATGTACATATAAATTGGATGCTTGTGAGTACAAACATGCCTAGTATTGGTTCAGGGGTTCTTGATAGTAACTGTCAAACTGAATGTAATTTTAATGTGTGTATTAATGAAAGAATGTCATCATTCTCATCATCTTGGTAGGGCGGTCGTGCTGTGGAAGAGGATGGCACATAGTCGAAACAATCGTTAGAACCGCTAATAGCTGACTTGAGGGTCTGGTCGGGACTAATGGGCAAATTTATTGCCACGCTGCATAAAATCGGACAGAAATAGCTTTGGAATTGCGAGTGTTAACAAGGCGATTCACCCAGCGGCCCTGCTATTGATCCGCGCGTTAAGCACTCACATTATTTCGTGTTTGGCGTATATTTTTGCTCGTTGCTAATGCATTTTGATTAGTATGCCTCGTCCCTATACCTTAAGAGGCAGAACAAGAAAAACAACTCCCCGTTTTTTTGCTAATGACTCGGTAAAAAACTATAGATGATACTTTGTGCGTTTTCTGTTTTAGAAATCTCCGCCGTTGCATTGCTCATAAGCGGTTTGTGTACTTACAGATAATTGAGAAATATGATCGCGAACAGAAGCACAGACATTTATAGAATAGAGGTCTGTTTTCACATTGTTTGAAAAGGAACATTAAGTGGTAAATTAAAAAGGTCAATGGACACTAAAAATGCTGTATTTAATGCAAAGAATATATCATGGTATAACATACAAAACTAAATGACGGAGTTTCATGTATCTGATTAAAATATATACTACAGGTGCAGGAGGATGAAGACTAGGCATGTTTGGACTCATTTGAAAGCATTTTTCATGTACATTTCAAATATCCATTATATTTGATAATATTTTGGGGGATGAAAATGAAAAATTGATTTTCTGTGTGGTTGACTGGTTGACTACACCCGGCATAGAGTTAATTATTGCAAGTTTAATTTGGAACAGTGAACTTTTTCTTAGATTTTCTTAATGACGCCAGGCAGTTGATGGGAGCCCATTGATTTTTATTAGAAACTCTTAGGATGAGGTAAATATATCATAGTCAGAGAGTTACAGGTTTAATTGAGGACTCGTGGAATTGTTTTGTTGAGTTTGGTAATGATGGTAGAGAGTAGATGGTGCTCTTTAATTTCTATTAACTAACTGAGATGAGACAGGATGATTAATGCAGCCTTTTTGTGCTTTGATTTCTTGATGATGGAAATATATTAGATAAGTTCAGTTTGTGATGTTTTGTAATCTCCACATTAAAGAAGTTTTGGTGGAAGGGCTAAATGCCAAAGGATTTGTTTTGCTGAGGTTGATTTTCAGTTTGTTTATCTTCGTTTTTATTTATATCATCATCGTCATCGTCATCTTTGTTTTCAGTTACATCATCACCATCACCATCAACAACAACATCAATATCATCTTCATCGTCTTCATCATCTTTGATTTCATTTACATCATCATCATTATCATCAACATCAACTTCATCATCATCATTATCATCAACATCAACTTCATCATCATTATCATCAACATCAACTTCATCGTCATCATTATCATCAACATCAACTTCATCATCATCATCATCATCATCATCATTATCATCAACATCAACTTCATCATCATCATCATCATCATCATCATCATTATCATCAACATCAACTTCATCATCATCATCATCATCATCATCATCATCATCATTATCATCAACATCAACATCATCATCATCATCATCATCATCATCATCAACATCATCATCTTCATCTTCATCTTCATCTTCATCTTCATCTTCATCTTCATCTTCATCACCATCATCATCATTACAATCATCTCACAACCACCTGTTTCAAATTCAAGTAATGTCAATGTCTTCCAAATGAAATGAAAAGAGAACAAACTACTCTAAAAAAAATCATGAAATTAATACTAATAATCTTTCCATCTTCATAATCATCAAAGCACAAATCCAAATAATTTCTCCCCATGTCCCATTCTAACATCAGAACTTAATTTAAAACACATTTAATAATGTCAATGCCTTACGATCGCTCTGGTGAAGGGGACAAACAACGATATCCCAAATTTCACCAATTACAATCTGCTCCAAGCCCCTTTCTTTTTCCTCAAGAATCGCCCCTCAAGGTGTGAATCTCGTCTATGATTAAGCTGAGGTTATAACCCCTTTTTGTCTTTCAATACTTCACTAAAGGCAATACACTTTTTGAGTTAAATGATTCAATTTTTGCCACAGAGAAACGGAGCGAGTTGAGTGCTATTTAATGACGGTATTAGTACATGACAATTCTAACTTGTCATATAGGAGGCCCTAGCCCTCAAAATCTGGAAAACGATTTACTTTAACCCGGTTGAGCCCTATAAGAAATGTTGTAAAAAACAATGGGTTTTTATTCTTGGTGCGCTGTTATAGAGGATTAGCAAGTAAGTTAATATTGTTGTTAAATTTATCAATTTTGGGGTTGGGCAAAAGGTTTGGTGCTCAAAGAAATATATTGATAGAATCTTTGAAGGGGATTGCATTTTGTCAATATTATTGTAGCATCTGAGATAGACTGTTGCTTATCTTTGTGACAATAAGTATACAATTCAGATACTTTGCAGTGATACAGAGGTCTTCATTGTTTGTTGTTTGTTTGTTTGTCATTTTGATTTGAAGTTTGAATTGAATGGACTTTGATCAAAATGGGCTGTTCCAGTTTAAATCCATACACCATATGCATCATGGAAGACATGAACTAGTCTTAATCTCCCATACAGGGGGTGTAGATATCTTAATAGAGTCTGCCATTTAGGTAATCCCTTTGAGATTCACACTCCCTGTGTGGTAGATTAATGTTGCATCTTCAATTGGGGGAGTATGGATTTCAACTGGAATTGCCCAACAGTCCACACACAGCAACCTGTAGACTCAAAATTGTGAACATCATGGAATGTGATGACGGTACGAAAATGCCAGGCCCATAACCAGGGGGGCTGGGCAGGTTTTTTATGCCTTTTTGGTCAAAAAGGCCCAAATTTGGGGGAAAATGCCAACTTTTTCAAAATCCGCCCACCCTAGTACAAAAGGTCAAAATTTTGAAAAAAGGTCCACTTTTTCAAAATCAGCCCCCTCCCAAATAAATCCTGGTTACAGGCCTGGAAAATGCAGACATCCATGATTTGTAACCAATGGCATAGTCAAGGGGGAGAACAGTCTTGCCTTCCTCCCCACTGTAGGATGCTGCCTGTCTTGATAATTAAGATTTTTAGGACTTTTTGTACTTTTTTGCCCATTTCTGATCATATTTAAAAAAATATGCTCTTTGCAAGTTACTTCCTCCTCTTTGCCCCCCCCTGGCTATGCCCCTGATGTTAACAGTTCCATGAAGTGCCACTCAAAATTTTGTACATCTGGAATATGAGTATGGTACAAGTTACATAAAACATGGCTGAGCTATAGATTTTATGTTTAAGGATGAAATCAAAACTTGACTGAAGTTTTGATTTAATCCCTTATGAATGTGTGAAAAGAGGTTTTAAAACCAAATTCTTAACAATGGCGCTGTAATAAGGGGGGTGATCAAATCGTTTTTCAGGATTTAGTGGTGTGAAAGGATGGTACTCTGAGATCATACTTAACTCTAACCCTAAACCCTAACCCCCATTACTAACACTAAATTGTATTCAAATTTGGTCAGGTCCGTAATCAAGATTTATTGGGGGGGGGCTGATTTTGAAAAGGCGATCTTCATGGGGTGGGGGGCAGTAGACTTTGAAAAAGTGGACCTTTTTTCATAATTTTTGACCAAAAAAGGCGTAAAAACCCTCTATTTTTTTCAATCCAAAAAGGGCTGCAAATATGATCACATAATAAAAAAGTTATAATAGCAAGTCAGAACACCAATAGCCCACTGACCTGGTGTGTAATGCTATAAGAAATCTGCCATATTGTCATACTTGGGGCCAAAATAGTATATCACTATTTATTAGCAAAGATTTGAAATTGTTTTTATCTATCATGAAGTGTATTCATTTGAGCTATACCTGCTGCTAATAAACCAATCCACATTGAATTGTCATACTTGGGGGCCAAAATAGTATACATATCCACTATTTATCAGCAAAGATTTGAAATTGTTTTTATCTATCATGAAGTGTATTCATTTGAGCTATCTATACCTGCTGAGTGCACTTCGCTAACCCCGCTACCCTCTACCCTACCTTCCTCTCATCTGTATATCGGTATCCTCGGAAGAATTATCACTCTGAAGTATATTCATTTGAGCTACTGTTGCTAAATGAACCAATCAGCATCATCAACAGTTGATCGGAACTAATGACCACTGCTTTTAATTCCTTCCACCCTTTCTCCTTTCCTAACCTCGCTACCCTCTTCCCTCCCTTCCTCTCATCTGTATATCCATATCCTCATAAGAATTACCATTAATCTAATGAACCAAGTAGGCACTTGAGCCAAACCACACCATCTGAAAATGAGTGACAGCCATGTGCATTTAATTCCTTCATTATCAGAATAGTGTTGCTGTGGCGATGATTCACCCCTTAGTGCCACCTGCCCCACTTTTTGGTCCCAGGTAAATGCACCCTGATTGTAGCCAGTGTTTACCCTTAGGCGGCCATTTTGGATTTTTAATCGTTTTTTAATAAGGATATTATATTAAGCATATGTATTTATCCTTACTATTTTGAAAATGTTGTAGCATAATATAATAGGGTCTGATGGCAGAAAATACAATTGCATGTAGCATGTTCCAGCGAGATGTATTTTGTCAAAAAAGTGAGTTACAAATTGGTAGAAAGGTACAAAAACCTTGCTTTTGAAAATTGAAGGTTTAGTTTTGAAATACATTTAGCCAATAGCTTTGTTATGCTTTCTATATATTTTTCAAGCTTAGATTTCTATTTCCGTTTTTAGAGCATTATATTTTTACCCATAAATGTGTGCCAAAATTCCCCCCTTTTTTTACTTACCAAAAATATCTTCTCCTCCCCCACTTTGGACCTTTTTTTTTTACCCACTGGGCACTGGTGAAGTGAGGGAAACAGATAATTATTGCATAGACTCTGTAATCCACAAACTCATCCCTCTACTTACTCTGAAAAAGTTGAGATTTTTATACCATCAGATACCTAGGACTATAATGTTTGCTTTCATAACCATTCTTGCAGTTTCAATTGTTTGACAAAGATATTAACATAAAAATAAAAAGGGGGTCATTGGGTATAAAATTTCAAAAAAGGTTCATCAGGTAGAAGATAGAGAATTTGAAAGTTTCCGCATTATTTTGTGGCATTTTGATGATACATTTCTTGAAAAAAAAGGGGGTAATTGGGTATATTCGACTTCAAAAAAGGGGGCCTATTGACAGTAACATACAGTCACTTCTCCCCTGGATAATGCCCAGTGGCGGTGCCACGGGGGGCATGAGGGGCAAATTCCCCCAGTCAGAACTCTTGCCCCCCTGTTGCCCCTCAGTAAAAACCCGAAAATTTCCACTTTTTGCCCCCTGAAATTTACTTTTCCCCCTCAATGTCCCCCCGAATGCCTCACTAAACTCTCATTGCAATTTTTCTGACCAATTATGAAGTAATAATATATATTGTATATTTGTAAATTATGTATTTGTAAATTGCACATAATTAACTGCAATTTGTTTGTTTGTATCTGTAATTTGTGGGCCAAGCTGCTAGTTTATATGCTTCATTTGAAGTGCTTCACATTGAAATGACCTTTCTTCTCATCTTGTTTCTTACACAGACCACACCTGGTCTGCAAAGTGTAATGCTGCCCTCTATCAGTCAAACTCAGCCAGTTTCATTTGATTATTTTTTATTTTTTTGTCTGTGATTTTTCCTTGGCTGGGCTTGTCTGCATGATGAATGGCAGGCTGTAAAAATTTTTAACGTGTTGTTGCGTGGAATTTTCTCTTATGTATGTGTATTGGGGACGTCTAATTACCGAGCCTGAGCTCATGCAGGCGAGTGATGCATTAAC